>NC_132780.1:81544937-82191603 GCF_048418805.1 Vulpes vulpes | reverse complement strand
TTTTTAAATTGTTTAAAACAGATATCAACAATTTAGAATGAAGAGTCACAGCAAGTCCTGCTTTTCCATTCCTTTTGAAAAACAGGAATTCTCCAAAAAAGAATGACATTTTGCCATTTGCAGTGACCTGGATGGAACTAGAGGGAGCTATGCTAAGTGAAACAGGCCAGTTGGAGACAAATACATGCTCTCACTCATTTGCAGAATTTAAGAAACAAAACAGAGGCTCATAGGGGAGGGGACGGAAAAATAAAAGAAGATGCAATCAGAGAGGGAGATAAACCATAATAGACTCTTAACTCTAGGAAACAAATTGAGTGTCGCTGGAGGGGAGGCGGGTTGGAGGGATGGGGTACCTGGGGGACCAGCATTAAGGAGGGCACGTAATGAAATGAGCACTGGGTATTATTGCAACTGATGAACAACCACTAAATTACAACTGAAACTAATAATACCCTATATGTTAATTAAAGTGAATTTAAGATTTTATTTATTTATGAGAGAGAGAGAGAGGCAGAGACACAGACAGAGGGAGAACCAGGCTCCATGCAGGGAGCCTGATGTGGGACTCAATCCCGAGTCTCCAGAATCAGGCTCTGGGCCCAAGGCAAGGGCTAAACCACTGGGCCACCCGGGCTGCCCTAAATTGAATTTAAAGAAAAGAAAAAAAAAGGAAAATAGGTATTTTGGCAGCCCTGGCCCCAAATTCCTATAAGACACCTGTGGATTTGTATTAGGCCAAGACTCCCCTGTTCACAGCAGCACCCACCTGCCAGAGGGGATCTCCAGGTGCCTCCCTGGTCCCAAAGGGTTGGAGTGCAGGGTGCCTGCCCCATGACGCTCCCTTAGGGGCCTCCCTCCCTTCTCAGCCTGGGCCACCCAGTGCTTTCGTGGCTTGCAGTGTCCGTGCGCTGGGGAAGGGTCAAGGCTTCTTCTCTGGTTAACCTTGAGTTCTCACTTTGTTCTGTCACTTTCAGAGCTGGAGCTGCCTCTTACCCCAAGTAGCCCTGATTTTCATCCCGCAGGCCCCAGAACTAGCTCCTATCACCCCACACGTGATAGGACTTTCCTCTCAGACTCCGGGAACACATCTGGTGGACACCAGGTGTACCCAGCTGAAGTGAGGTTCAGAGCAGCAAAGGCTGTCCCAGGTCAGCTGGAGCTGGCAGATGTCAGGCAGAGAGAAGCGCGGCGGCGGCCTGTCCCCAGCTTTCTCGGGCCCAGGGAACAGCTTCTTTCTCCTGCTGCTCCAGAGCCACCGGAGGGAGGTGGCCCTGCCAGGCTTCACGCCTAAATTGGTTCAGAGGGGAACAGAACAAGCCTGTGAAGGAAAGGGGGCCTGAGAGGGAAGGCCTAAGGGTGCACACAGCGCATGGGGAGGAAGAGGAAGGCTCATGTCTTGTCTTTGCCACTCGTTAGCAGTGAGACATTAAAACAGTACTTAAGTTCACTAAGTTTCAATTTTCTCATTAATAGGACCATTAATACTTTATAGGTTTTTTGGAGAATTAATGACATAAAGATTGTACAAAATTCAGTCAAGTGCCTGGCACATAGTAAGTCCTTATTAAATAATATTGCGCCCAGGCAATAAGTGATTGAGAGGCCAGGTTTGAGAAGGGCTGTCCAGAACATCTGTAATTAATCTCTGAATCTTTTTTTTTTTTCCAGCTCCACAAGGAGATGATTAAACTAGATTTGATTGTGATTTTCAAACCTTTTATTTATTTATTTATTTATTTATTTTTAACTGCAAAACTCTTCCTTCGAGAATAATCTTAGATAAATATTTGATCTAACCTAGGTGGGAACAGTGTGGTAGAGGCCAGGATGAAGGAGACCCACCGGCTTTCTTTCACATCGCCTCTCCAAATTATCCCTGAGTCACCTTTGTGGAATCCTAGGGCTCCTCAGCACAGTTTCGTAGTTTATAGGATTTGAAGTTCTCTAAACTATTTTGCTCCAGCTCTAATATTTTATGACCACGAAGACTGGCATTTGGCCATGAAATGGAAGTTGAACTTGAAATTACACTGACACAACCTGTTCCCTATGCTAAGTCCTCTTCTGACTTAATGCATTTCTTCCGTCATTGCCATTCTTGGTCACCAGTTAGACCCCCCTCTCTTAGGGAACAATCCCTCCCTTCACCTGCTTCTACCACAGGGAGACACTGGGGCAGGAAGCTGACACGATGCCACTGCCCAGATGTCTCAGGTGCCATTTTGCGGCCTAGCCTCTAGGCGAGCAGTGGACCTACACTAAAGCCAGAGGCCGAGTTTTTGACTGATAAGGCCCTTGGCTAATTGCAGGGCATAGTTTTAAAACAAAATAACCTATCTTGAGGAAAATGAGCTGTCTCAGTATTTCAGTGCTTTCCTTCAATTAATAGGTAACCTATCACTCATATTTTCTTCTCTAACTCTACTTATTTATGAAGGTATAAACTGTCCACAAAACTCCAGTCAGCTCTGACTGGGCAGGAGCTGCTCCATTTCCTTCATATTCAGAGCAGGTCACTTTGCTGCTCAAACCCTCAGGGCACTCTCACTTGGGATGAGATGAAATTCAAAGACTTCCTTAGCCCCAGACCTCATCTACTGCTTTCCTCCTGGCCCTCACTGCCACAGTCATACTTGACTCTGTGGTTCTTCCAATACCTGAAACATCTCTTCTCACATGCTGTTTCTGTGTCTGGAAGACTTGCCCTCCAGAGAACCATGGGACTCCATCCTTCCTCAACATCCCCCTCAAGGAGGTTTTTCCTGACCACCTTATCTACAAAGAGCATCCCCAGCCTTTTTTTAGACCTGTACCCTGCTCTTACTCCGTACCTCTCATCTCCATCCTACATAGAGTGGGTGCATATGTTGGCCATTGCTTGTCCTCCACCCCTTCTCAGGAGAGCAGAGATTTGATCTACCGATTTCACTACTGAGCTCTGCTTCTGGAACAGTGTTTGGCATGTAGGTGCTCAACAAAAACCTGTCAATGAATGGCTGGATGACCTAAGCTGTTGCTTGTGCATGTGCATCAAGGTTATAAACTCACAATCCTGCAGAGGTGTAGTGGAACCAGTTGGCTGTCAGCTGCTTGTCTTGTGTGCAATCTAACAACGTCTAGATTTCTGTCCCTTTTAAGCTCATGCCATCTCATCAGAGAATGAGCCAGACATCCTGTTAGCAGGTAACTTCGGTCTGACTCCAGATATATGTTCATTATCTTAACCCCAGCATTATGATTACACCTCCGGTCCCCATTCTTTTTTTTTTTTTTTTTTTTTAAGATTTTATTTACTTATTCATGATAGACACACACACACACACACAGAGAGAGAGAGAGAGAGAGAGAGAGAGAGAGAGAGGCAGAGACACAGGCAGAGGGAGAAGCAGGCTCCATGCAGGGACCCCAACATGGGACTTGATCCATGGTCTCCAGGATCACGCCCTGGGCCAAAGGCAGGCACTAAACCACTGCGCCACCTAGGGATCCCTCCGGTCCCCATTCTTAAGTCAGAACTTCCATCTCCTAGTCCTTAATCTTACGTTTCCTTCTCATAGTATCCTGGCTGTCCGATGTGTTTCCCAGAATCCCCTTCCTTGTGTGGTTCTGAGTTTGAGTTTGTCAAAAAAGGAGGTTGACTAAAGCATGCTCTGAGAGAAACAGATGCTGAGATGCCACTTACTGCCAGTTGCTTCATGGGTCTCTGCCCTGACCTCAGCTCTTCTATCTCATGGTGGGCCGTGCTAACCAACAGCAACCCTGGCCCACCACCAGATATAGAGACAGCACACTTCCCCACCAGCTCTCCTCTCTGCTGTGGTTCCTTTCTGTTAGCTAGATCTGCCTGGCTCCCTGGGTCCTTGCAAGCTCCAAATTGTCCATCTGCACTAGTGCCTCAGGAGGGCGGGTTAGGGGATTCTTCCCAAACCTCCAGCTCTCCTCATCAGACCTTTACCTCTCAGCTCCTCCTACAGTTTTGTCAGGTCTAATTCCTGTAATAAAGTCCTATTCCAAGTACTCTCCTTCCTCTTCCCTAATGGGACTTTCACTAATCCACATGAAGACTATCACGCACTCAGTCTGCAGATTGATTATTTTTCCAGTTATCCACATTGTATTAAATACAGATACTTTTTAAGTACCTGGTATCTCTGTTTCTCTCTCTCTCTTTTTTTAAGAGAGAGAGAGATTGAGAGGGAAAAAGAGCATGTATAAGCTGGGGGTGGGGAGGGTCAGAAGGAGAGAGAGAAAATCTTAAGCAGGCTCACACTGGGTGCAGAGCTGGATGCAGGCCTCAATTACACAACCCTGAGGTCATGACAAACTGAAATCAAGAGTCAAATATTCAACTGACTGAGTCGCCCAGGTGTCCCCATGCCTTCCTCTTCTAAGTAGCATGACTTCAATGATAATAATGAACATATGTAACATAACTTGGTTTATTTCCCAAAATATGCTCTGGCAATTTTAGATGGGATATAGTTAAATGCTTTAAAATTATTTTAATAAATAATATGAAGTAGAAAATATAAGTAACATAGAAACTCATTTCATAGATGTTCTTATCAGAATGGAGCCAAATTTATTTAGATTTTAAAAAGGAAGGATTGGAGAGTTACCGTGAAGGTATGGTACACATCATGAAGCTGCAACAAGAATGACTGACATTTGGGAAACCCATCCAGTTACCAATGTGAGGGGTCCAGAGACCTGGATTGCACCTCCTTCTCCAGGGCTTGGAGTTACAGAGGCAGATGGCTGCTCCCTGTGTGCAATGCATAGCAATCTTTGAGAGCACTAGAGTCCTCCTCCTAGATGACCCATCCAGCCCCAGCCTGTCTCTGGATCACTGCCAGCCCCTAATATTTCAGCCTACACACTTTCTGATTACTCAGCACCTCTTGAAACACCTGCAATCACTCATGCCCTTATTTCTACCACTTTGTTCTCTCACTACTATATGCCTGGTAAGTTTGCATATCTTAGTTCTTTTGAGTCATATTTCTACTGGGAATTCGAGAAAGAAATGTTTTTAATTGCAAAAGAAGTAGATGCCCATTGAAGACATTGGAGGAGTAAAGTATTAAAAATTTGTCTTTGCTCACCCATTACTTTCACTCAAACCTCATCGTCCAAGGGCAGCCTCTTCCCCAATTTGATGTAGATTCTCCCAGAATTTGTTTTCCTTTTAAGTATTTGTACATAGGATTTTAAAAAATAAAATGGGACGTTCTATGCTTACTATTCAAGACATCCTCTTTTGCATTCATCAGTAAATCATGGATATGCTTCCATGTTACATACAAGCCCTCTTCATCTTTTTTAATAGCTGCATAGAAAGTTCACGGTATACTTTTTTTGGAAAATGACTCCTAAAGGCCAAGGAACTATTTTCTGTCTGTTACAACACCATTGGAAGACTTGAGAAAATAGATCATTTTCTGTGCTAATGGTTCAGGTGAGAAACCCCACTTGAGAGAGCCTGCGTGTCAGACACCACTTTGGATGTTCATCCCTCTCTAACCTGAGGATTCCTTCAAATTTCTCATTTCTTCCTATTCTAATAAGCCATCTATCCCATGCCTTGTTGTCTCCTTAGTTAATAGATGAGATCAATGTCTCTCTAGATATACATAGTTATCATATATATATATATATGTGTGTGTGTGTGTGTGTGTGTAGTATATACATATACTATAGAAGAGGGGGAAAAAGTCTTTTCCTTTACCCCCTTAGGTTTTGTGACTGGAGCTCTGGAAATTAAACTGACAAAAGGCAGACTAAAAAGAGAAAAATAATTTTATTAACTCGTGCAGTGCACATAAACATGGAAGAAACTCAGGATACCTGGGTGGCTCAGTGATTGAATATCTGCCTTTGGCTCAGAGTGTGATCCTGGGGTTCTGGGATAGTGTCCTGATCAGGCTTTCTGAAAGGAGCCTACTTCTCCCTCTGCCTATGTCTCTGTCTCTCTCTGTGTGTCTTTCATGAATAAATACATAAATCTTTTATAAAAAATGGGAGAAACTCAGTGATGAGCAACTTAAACTTGGGTCTTATATAATATCTTATTAAAGAATGATAAATATGAAGAAGTGACAACCAAAGGAAAAAGGCTTTAGGCTTTTAGGAGTGGCAAACTGTGGGAAGATACATCTATATAAGGAAACTAATGGAAGATAAGGGTTGTTTTTAGTAAAGTTTGCTATGTAGATTGCCTCTCTGGACTGATAAGAGTCATTTTGCCCTTCCAGGTGTAGGGAAGGCACCTTTCTCATGGGAAATTTTTGTCCTACTTTTAAATAAAAAGGGGGAGCATACTTTGATCCCCTATGATGCATATAAGGTAAACCAAATTACCGTTGCTTCCTCTAATATTAGCTCTTACTATTAAAACTTTCAGCTAATATTTACCAAGCACATTTTATATGCCAGGAACTATGCTAAGCGTGTCACATAATGTTATGTCTGTGAGACTCAAAGTGGTTAAGTAAATCTGCCCACAGTCATACAACTAGTAAATAGGAAGAGATCCCGAGTCTAACTCAGTTCTGTCTGACTGTGGATTATCTCTGCTTCTCCACAGACTCAGTACTACTTTTGGGCTAAACTCAGCCAGGAATTGGAGTGAAGTGATCACTGTGTTTGAATTTTGCTGTGCCAAGCACCCTCTAAGGCTAAGATACTCTAGTGTTATCCATCTTAACTTGTTAGCAGTGAGAGGTGAGGAAGGTCTTTACACACAATGGGCAGGCACTTAGGTCCATTTGAATGATGACCCTGCTGCTTTTTATAACCCTGACAGTCGGAAGTCCAGCACTCTGGGCCGCTGGATAAATCCCTGTCACAGTGATTGCTGATGGCTTGTTTTTTTTTTTTTTTTTCCTTTGCTGGAGTATTTATAGAACTTTTAGCAAGCTCCAATATGTAATACTCTCTGGAGATACTTTCTGGACCTTGAAACTATGTCCTGCAAAGAGAAAAAAAAATTGCTAGGATTCAGATAGAGCTGAAATACTGATTTGTAAGTACGTCTCAGAGAACTCAGCTATGCTTAGTTGAATCCCATAGTATCCCTATCCAATTCTACCACCTAGTAATAAGCTAGTAATTTATTTAAATAAATTTAAAATAAGCTAGTAATGTATTTAAATAAATTCTGACTAAGGTAATTTTTAAAAATAAGCTAGTAATGTATTTAAATAAATTCTGACTAAGGTAATTTTTTAAAAATGATTTTACTAACTTTATTGCCCCAAACAAGTTTTTGAATTACTTCAAACTATTCTCAGAATCTGAGTCAAACAAGAAATTTAGAGACTATGTAGTCCAATACTACTATTTTTCAAAATAAGACAGAGGTACAGAGAGGAGAGTGAATTTGCCTGAGATCACAAAGCCAGTCTTTGTCTCAGTTATAAGTAAACAAATCAAACTCAATGGCTGTAATAGATGCTTTTGGATGTGGTTGCCCATTTTCTATATTTATTGCTTTTTTGAGGGTTATCTTCAGTGCCTGGCATAATACAAGCACAATACACAAATACTCAAGAAATGTTTACTAAAAAAAAAAAAAAATGTTTACTGGGTTGGACAATATATTAAAAGTGTATTTCCAGATACAATATTTGTTTTTTTTTAATTTAAGTTCAATTTGCCAACATACAGTATAACACCCAGTGCTCATCCCATCAAGTGCCCTCCTCAGTGCCCATCACTCAGCTACCCCATAACCCCACCCACCTCCCCTTCTGTAACTCTTTGTTTCCCAGAGTTAGGAGTCTCTCATGGTTTGTCTCCCTCTCTAATTTTTCCCACTCAGTTCCCCTCCTTTCCCTTATAATCACTTTCACTATTTCTTATGTTTGTCTTTGTAAGTTACTGATCCAAGTAGGGTTTTTTTAGTAGTTTTTGAAAATACAAAGTCATACATACTGTAAAAGAAAAACTGTGCCAAAGTGAGTTAAACAGTCTAGAAAGACTTTGTTTAGGACGAATTGGGGAGAGAGATTGAACTTCACTCCATTGAAACAAAAGGCAGAGAGAATTTTTAAACACTGGGGTGCGCTAGTGAACAAGTACTAGAGGGTATTAGTGGGAGGTTGGTCAATATGATTAGGTCAGCTATGAGGCTCCTCACAAAAACTGAGGTATAGGGGCCCTTTGTTTCTTAATGATTACATTTCAAAGGAATGGCTCCCTTGTCTTTGAGAAAGACATTCCTGGGTATGGCAAAAGACTAGGAGAAGATTTACATATTAAAGGGAGAGGGGAAGGATTTATGATGACCAGGTTTCTAAAGTAAATGCTCTAAGTAAAAGGAGGTCAGAGGTTCAGAGCCAGGACTAAGTCTATATACATTTTAGTCAAGCTGCAGAGAACGGAATGCTAAAGTCGTGGTCAGTACCTCTTGGTAAAGAAGTAGTATTAAACGTGTGTTTACTTTCACTCTTAATATCCCCATAAAATGCTAGCAAAAATATTTTTGTTAAGGCTTAAAACCACAAGGACAAAGAGAATAGGAACAGAGACAATATTTTTTTTTTTTGGAACAGAAACAATATTAACAAACTTTTGGAAATTGCAAAGCGGATAAAAGAGCAAAAACTGACTGTTGGTAGACCAGAAGGTTAATTTTTTAATTGGCCCTGAAGAAAACCAAGAAGTAACCCAATTTACATCACAAAACTCTCCAAAATGTTTCTGATTTGTTTAACATCATGGACATCTGGATGCAGAGATAGAATTAAGAAGCAGAGGGATTGTTTGAGTTAGCAGAAATGAGGAAAACCTCAGTTAAATGGTTGGAAAATAAATTTGAGGAAATCTAATGGAAAATAGAACAAAAAGACCAAGAGATTAAAAAGGGGGAGAGGGGGTGTGCCTGGCTAGCTCAGTTGGTGGAGCATCTAACTCTTGATCTTGGGGTTGTGAGTTTGAGCCCCATGTTGGGTGTAGAGATCACTTAAATAGATAAAACCTTTAAAAAATTATTTAAAGAAAAGGAGAAAATATAATGAAATCAAAGAAGTAATTCCTGAAATCAAATATCCTGAAGGAGTTCTAGAAATAGGACAAGCAATATAGAGGGGAAGAATTAAACAACCAAATTAATCCAGATAACTGTCCACCAGTTTCCAGACTAAAAGGGCCCACCAAGTGCCCAACACCACTGATCAAAAGGCCTCGATGCCATGATGCATCATTGTGAACTTTTAGAATGTTAGGGGCAAAAAGAGATCCCATAAGTTTCCAGAGAAGAACAAAACTGGTTACATATGAAGAATGAGGAATTAGGGCACCTCAGTGGCTATGTCTAGTTCTTGGTTTCATCTGGGGGCATGATCTTGGGGTTGTAGGATGGAGCCCATGTTGAGCTCTACATCTCACTCTGCACACAGTGAGGAGTCTGTTTAGGATTCTTTCTCTCCCTTTCCCTAAACCTCTCCCCGCTGCTTACACATGCTCTCTCTCAAATAAATAAATCAATCTTTAAAAAGAATGAGAAATCATAATGATGGCAGCATTCAAAGTGAAAAGACAATGGAACCATGCCTTAAATTCCTGCAGGAACACTTTTTTGAAGAAAAAAATTTTTTTCTGATAGTAAATTTCTACTTTTCCAAGCTATCATTTATATGTGAGATTGGGCTAAAGAGAGTTTTGGATGTTCTAAGTCCCCCCCCTCCCAAATTTTACCTCCCATATGATTTTTCTCAAGATATTAACAAGTACCACTAAAATAAGAGAATGAACTGAGAGAAAAGAGGGCTTGGAATACAGGAATGAAGAGATGTAATAATACAGGAAAGAAGAAAAAGGAAGCTCTGGAAGGACAAGGAATGTTAATTCCAATATCACAGGTGTAGCCAGCTTAGATGACAAGTTTAGATGATAAATACTGTAGGATGTCTGGCTTTCTAACCAACTGCCAAACTAGGGGTGCCTGGCTGGCTCAATCAGTGGAGTATGGGACTCTTGCTCTCGGGATCATGAGCTCAAGCCCCATTTTGGGTGTAGAGCTTACTTAAAAATAATTAAAAGAAGAAGAACTGCCAAACCGTTTTCTAAGTTGACTATACAATTTTGTGTTTTCACCAGAAATTTGTGAAAGTTTCATCTGTTCTACAGCCTCATCAGCACTGGATATTGTTAATTTAAAAAAATTTAGCCATTCTAGTTAGTGTGTAATGGCATTCCCTTGTGGTCTTAGTTTGCAATTCCCCAATAAATGATGATGTTGAGTATCTTCTTTTTTTTCTTTTTTCTTTTCTTTTTTTCTTTTCTTTTCTTTCTTTTTTTTTTTTAGGGTCGGGGAGGCAGAGGGTTAGGGAGAGGGAGAGAGAATATCCAAGCAGGCTCCACACCCAATTTAGAACCTGACACAGGGCTTAGTCTCACAACCCTGAGATCATAACCTAAGCTGAAATTAAGAGTCAAATGCCTAATCGACTGAGCCATCCAGGTGCCCCAAGTTGAGTATCTCTTTAAGTGCTTATTTGCTAATATCTCTAGTGAAGTGATTAAAACTTTTCCTGTTTTCGGGGGTACCTGGGTGGCTCAGCTAAATAGCCGACTCTTGATTTGGGCTTAGGTCATGATCTCAGGGTTGTGAGATAAAGCCCCAAATAGGGCTCTGTACTCACCCTCAAGGAGTCTGCTTGAGATTCTCTCCTCTTGCCCCTTACCCTGCTTGCTCTCTCTCTGTCTAAAAATAAATCTTTAAAAAAAAAACATTTTCCTGTTTTTTTATAAGGGGTCACTTTTTTTAGTATTGAGTTGTAAGTGTTCTTTATATATTCTAAATCCATGTCATTTTTTTAGAGAAGTGTTTTGCAAATATTTTCTCTTAGTTTGCTTGTCTTTTTATTTTCTTGAAGGTATCTTTCAAAGAAATTTATAACTTTGACATAGTATAGTATGATTTATCATTTTGCCCATCCCAATGTCACAAGGGTTTTCTATAATGTTTTCCTCTAGAAGTTATATGCTTTACATTTAGGACTGAGATCCAATTTGAGTTCCTATTGTATTTCTGTATATGGTATGAAGTAAGAGTTGAATTTATTTTTTCAGTTGAGTGTCCAGACTTTCTAGCACTATTTGTTTAAAATGTCTTTCTCCACTGAATTATTTTGGCACTTTGTCAAAAATGAATTGATCATACATATATGGGTCTAGTCTTTTCTCTCAAAGTGTCTGTTATAGTAATGCAAGCCTCAGAGAATGAATTGAGAAGTAATCACTTCAATTTCTTGGAAGAGTTTGGGTAGAATTGGTATTCTTTCTTTCTTAATGTTTGCTAGAATTCCTCAGTAGGCACTCTGGCCTTGGAGTGTTCTTCATAGGAAAGTTTTAAAATACAAATTAAATTTCTTTATCCATCTAGAGCTATTTGCATTATCTATTGTGTGTGTGTATTTTGACAAATTTTCTATTTCAAGGAATTTGTCCAATTCATCTCACTTATCAAAGTTTTTGACATAGTGTTTATTACTATAAGGTAGGTCACAATAATCCCTTATCCTTTGGAGTACTTTCTAGTACTGCTTTAGTTCCGCTCAACAAGTATGGGATAGTGTGCTTTCATTTTCACTCATTTCAAAATACTTTCTAATTTATTTTTTTTATTTCTTCTTTGAGTTTCCAAATATTTGGAGATGTTTCTAGATAACTTTCTGTTATGAATTTTTAATTTAATTTTGGTCAGAGATCTTTGTATGACTGGAACACTGTTATATTTTTTGAGACTTCTCTTATGTAACCAGAGTATAGTCTGTCTTTATAAACATTCTGTGTGCACTTGAGAAAAATGATTATTCATCCTGCTATTGTTCAGGAGAGTGTTCTGTAAATGTCAATTAGGTCAATTTGGTTGATAGAACTGTTTAAATTTTCTGTGTCCTTACTGATTTTATGTCAACTTGTTTGATCAGTTAGTGAGAAAGGAATGTTGAACTCTCAATTATAATTGCAGATTGTCTTTTTTCTCCTTTCAGTTCTATCAGTTTTGTCCCATGTATTTGGAAGGTCTATTATTAGTTGCATAAACATTTAGGATTGTTATGTTCACTTGATTAATTAACCTTTATCATTATGAACTAACCTTTTTATCTCTGGCAATATTTGCTGTGAAATCTATTTTGCCTGACACTAATATAGAAACTCCAGCTTAAATTTTTTTCTTATTTATTTATAGTATTTGCATGATATATGTTGTTTCATCTTTAACTTCTAACCTCTTTGTGTTTTTATATGTAAAGTGCATTTCTTGTACACAGCATATAGTTGGGTCCTTTATTTTTATCCAACTGGACAATCTCTACCTTTTAATGAGAGCATTTAGACTGTTTTCATTTAGCATGATTTATCAGTCTTTATGGAGTTTTCTGGCACTCTTTCTCCATGTACTGTTCCCCACCCTCTTGAGTACTCTGTCCCCAAGTTTTAACCAATTCAGTCCTCTCAAACTTCAAGTTCTGTCTCTTCAAATAAAGTAAGATTGCCACACAAGTTGGGATCTTACTTCCCATGATTCATGATCCAAAATAGCCTGAAACAAGAAGCAAGGGTGACTCCTAGGTTTACCTCATGAATTTCCATTTCTTGAGAGATCATAGTCCTGTGTTGCCTGTTGTCTAATATCCCTAAATAGTTCCCTCATGTACTTTGTCCAATTTTGTTGTTTATGGTGAGAGGATAAATTTAACCCATTATTCACCATGGCTGGAGTGGAGGTCTCCTGTAAAAATCTCTTTAGGTTTTCTTAGCTATTTATTTATTTATTTATTTTTAAATATTTTTTTAAAGATTTTATTTATTTATTCATGAGAGACCCAGAAAGAGGCAGAGACATAAACAGAGAGAGAAGCAGGAACCCTGTGGGGTGCCCAATGTGGGACTCAATCTCAGGACCCCAGGATCACAACCTGAGGCACCAAGGTGCCCTGTAGCTAATTTATTTAATTTAGACATTTATGCTGTCAAATGCTTGTTATAAATTGATATAAGTATCAATTTAAATAAAACGATAGAAGAGTGGCACTATGCTATCTACTTCTCTATTATTCCCTCACTTACTACCCCTATCCTAGCATGGGACTTTCTCTCAAGATAATTGGAGTAGGCCTCCTCATCTCTCTCACCTTTCTGCATTCAAGACCAACGCACATGTGTGCATCCCAGTACATTCCAGTTCCAGGGCAAGATTTTGCAATGCAACAGAAATGATTTTAATTATAAAAGTAAAAATAAAGTATTATACCACTACCCAGGATTTATAGTGTCCCAGCTTTGAAGATAGCTTTGCTTCAAGTGCCTTGGTGGGATGCAGCTATCTCCCCATGCTCACATAATTTTGGAATTAGAGTCCCTTCCAGCAAGCCTCCTGAGAAGTCAGTATTCTCTTTCAACCTAAAAAGTACCAGGGGAGACTTTTTTTTTCCACAGAGTACAAATTGCTGCTTTGTGCCCTTTACCTCATACATTTACTCTTTCCTACCCACATCCTTCTCATCTTCATTATTATTTTAATAGTGGCATTTAAAATTTATTTCAGCTTCATTCGTAAGCTATGCTACATTATATTATTATAATGACTGTTGTGATGAAAGTAATTATTAATTCCTACTCTATAGAAAATGAAATTGAACTATATAAATGTTATAAAACTTGCCCTAGGTCAGGCATGTGTTAATAACAGCTAAGACTAAAGCCCACATCTTTTGACTCCAAATCATGAAAAAGCCATTTTTCACCACACCAGGGTATCTTTCCTGCAGCCCCTCTCTTATTTTTAGTGGCCAGATCTTGCCTTCGAAAACTCAGGTTTGATGTAATTTTTTTTTTTTTTTTTGAACTCGCAGAGACTTTCAATCTCCCTGGGTCACAGAGCAGTGTTACTTCTATAAATATGTTGGGAGAATTGTAATATAAGTGTTCGTTGCTGGTGCTTCTGTCTGGATGAACATGTAAGGTTCCTAAAAGCTGTTTATAAGTCCATTTGTTCACGAGTCCAAAGCATTACTTTTGAATCAGTTCATGTATCCGTATCTATGGAAAGTCAATTTTTTTCCAGGGAATGGTGCATTTTGGTGGCAATAGTTCAGACTTTGGGATTTTCTTGGAGCTCTTCTTATCATTTCGTCCCTCTCCAAAAGCTTTGCACTTTGGGGACATGACAGAGTTAATAATGTTAATAAAGTAACTCAGAAAACACCAACAATCTGGCCTGCAGATGTGGGGTGTGTTTAGTCTGCACGCTGCTTTTATAAAATGTGAATTAGCTGCAAAATTGAAAACCAGGGGATTTCACATAAAAATCAGAATTCTCGCACCGTCTTGAAAAATCAGAATGTCTTGCCACTGTGTGCCCCCAAACCTCTATGCTTGCTATCAGTTGGCTAGAGCTGAGCTTTTGCTGCCCTCTTTTGACGGGGCACCTGCTACTTGGTCTGTTACAAGTTTTGCTACTCTGTTACCTTATACTGGTCTCACTTCATTCCTCTACTTCACCTGGATGAGTTTAAGATTTTGGCCACAGACTAACAGACTTTGATAGGGCTAAAATGTCTACGCATGGTGCCATCTGTTGGTGAAGAGCAGAGATGATGGGCTTTTGCTCTGAAAGGGAGTTTCCTTCATCTGTATGGATGGTTTTGAGTCTAAAGTTTCTAAATGGAGAAGCACTTATATTTATGAAGTATGAATATGTAGCAGCATAATGACTCCCCATGTACCCCACACCCATGCGCTTGCAATGGACTATAATTCAAGTCCAAACCTTGACAGGTCTTTCAAGAGGCTTGGGGATATGTGTATGATATGCATGTGCATGTGCACAGTGGGACATGGGAAGTGCAGAGAAGTAAGCAGTCTGCTTCCCTTGAAGATTCTTCTTGGAGATCTAGCATTGCAGGAATTTGTTCATTTGGCTTTTTGGAAGAAGTCCCATCTTTTCTGCATTGCTGTTGAACATGATTTCTCATCACATAGCAGAAAGAGCACAACATCTGGAATCAGAAAACCTTGGTAACAGTCATGTTTCTGCTATTTACTATTTGATCTGGATCAAGCCACAAAGTTCCTATGGTATTTGGTTTTCTCATCTAAGAATCAGGATAATAATGACTGTGCAATTTAGCAAGGTAGTTGTGTGACAGTCTATGTCAGATTAGAAACAAAGATGGTGAAAGACATGAATTACACCACACATCATGTTTATGGTTGGTTTACATAGTGCTTCAGGCTGAGGGGTTGAAACACATCCCATTAATTTTGAAAACTTATTTTTTTAATTTAGCAGAAGTCAATGCATTTTAAAAACAGCTCTCTCCCAGAGTTTCAATAACAAAATGCCATTTGATCAAGTATGGTAGGCTTATGTACACAGCTCTGTTATTCTAACATCTTGGACCTGGGCAGACCTCATGTCTATGGGCAGAACAAAATCATTAGATTTAAGGTAAAATAGCAGTAAAGCTTTTCTCTGGGCATCTCCTATTCTCTTGCTACAGCCTCTCTTCCTGTGAGTGGTCAGCTATTGCCATGGCTTCAGTATCACATTTTTGCAGGTGACTCTTAAGGACCTCACTGGAGATCAACATGCCTCTTTAATTATCTAAGAGATATTTTCATTTGAATTTCCCTTTATCATCTCACAGTCCATGAATTCAAAACCACATTTGTCTCCTTCCCCAAAAGGAAGCCCTTCTAAGGTCTCCTGTTAGTGGCATAAGTATTCTTTCAATTTGGTATAACTGGATTTATTCAGTGATCATCATAGGCTGGGTTTAGAACCTGAGACCCAGTCTTCCCCTTTATTCCTGTATCTAGACTTGATAGACTTTTTTCAGTATCATTCACATCTCCCCTTACTTTTCCATTTTGTGGACACTAAATTAGTCTAAGGCCTCCTTACTACCACTTGAGTCATAATGGAAATCCAGCCTAAGATTCCTGAGATTAAGCTTTTCTTGAAAAACCTTTCTTTAGTGCCCTGGTGATTATATCATTAAATCTGACTGCTTCTGTCTGTGTTAAGGCTTTCTGTATTCTAACTTTATATACTTTCATGTTGAGTCTCATCCCTCATTAGTCACAGCCTCCAACCTCTCCTCCAGCCTAGTCCTGGTGTGCATGCCTATAGTAGTTGGCTTTGCTTACATATTTAACATGGACACTCTTCTGTGTCTGTTCAAGTCAGACAAGACCTTGGAGCTCTAGTCAGATGCCACTCTCTAAGACTTATCTGTTTAGACTTGTTTCCTTAATCCTGACCTTCTATAAGAGGAATAATCTGTGCTGTGCATTTATCACACTTATTTATCCATACATCTTGTTCACCAGTATTCATGAGTGCCAGTTTTGCTTCTTCAGCTAAACTATAAATTCCCTGAGGAAAGATAGCACATCATGCTGAATCTCTCTCTCAGGTTCCTTGCATGTGGTAAATAGTGACTGAAGGAAAAAATGAATGACTTGTTGATTTATTGGGATAAATGAATTGGATAATAGATTCAGTGAGTTTTGACAAGGCTTCACTTACTTTTCAATATGTACATCCCTTTTGGGCAGGTAAATTCAATTTTTTAATAAGGTGAATGGGGGAAATTCTATCACCTACTTATAAAAGTAAGAACTGAGACCTGATTTGATGAGTACGGAATGTACTGAAAAGGCAATGGGATAGAATACTTGAAATTGGGCCTATTCTAGAAAAATGTAACATATTTGGAAAAAAAATCATTAGAACTCCTAAATTCATTGTATTTTTAATACTTATATGCCACTAGCATATAAGAGGAAATCAGGACAATATTGGTTATAGAAGCTGACAATGGGATTGATTGCCCCAAAGAAAGTGACAGGAACCTTCCACCCACACAAGTACCATGTCATTTTTCCATGAACTCGGCTTGCAGTGATTAAGTATGTGTGCTTGAGAATGCTTCCAAAGGTTTGAGCAATCCATCTGGCAAAAGCATTTGACACTATGGGATTTGTTATTGTGGTGCTGTGCCAGCACCAAGACTTACTTAATTGCATTAGTCATCAAGCAGCAGTGCCACTAATCTTGGAACTTACCGAGTGCCATCTGGCTTGTGTATTTGAAAGACCAAACAAACAAAGCTGAAGAACTATGAACTTCTCCCATATTTGAATCTGAGGCCTGGAGGTTATGACCCCAACTCTCAACTAGTTCTGTGGTAAAACCGTTAGGGTGACTCCTATGCAAAAAAGGCATAATTCAGGTCAAAATGGTGAGTTGAAGGCTTCCTAAAGGCCTTGTCCGCCCAAAACACAATTGCTTAGCCACATGCTAACATTCTTCAAATCCCTATCATTAGAGTAATTTTTGTATATTTGAGCAGCATCTCCAAGAAGTTCCATTCTAAATGCATTACCTGGAATTAGGTACCTGTTAACCCCTTAGTCCTCTTCTCATATCTGTAAGAACTAGCTAGCTTCTTCAGGCTGGATACTGAGAGCACTGAAGTCAATTGGGTTGCTGATTTTGATGGGTTCAAAAATGCACAGGCTATCACTATGAGATACTGCTGGCTGGAAGTATCTCAAGGATGTGTTCTGAGAAATTAACCATAGTAATGAGGGGAAAGATGGATTATATGGAAGAGGAGGAAACTTCCTGCATTATGACTTTGCTCATATCTGGCCTGACATTCATACTCTCACATACCAGATATCATTAGACTAGAGCCTAGCCATTATTTTGTGAAGAATTTTAGCTTTGCCATTGACACATTAGAAACTTACTCAAAACTTCCTCCCAACTCTCTAAAATTTCAGCCAAGAAAAAAGAAATTAAAAGGCAAGGCAGAGGGGAAGATAAAAAACAGACATGTTGTTTTAAAAAAATCACCTTCCTTCTTTCTCTTACAAATTTCCTTTTCTGAAAAATGTTGCCCTTTTGTGGAATATTTTGTACCTCTACCTTAACATCACCTTGGAGTCCTCTCTGTACTCCTTCGTGATATCTCTAGGATAAAATAATAGCAGGATAACCGACCTCCTTATTGCCTATGGCAGGAAAACCAAAAAGGTATTCAGACGTGTTTTAGGGCAGAATTCATGATGGAGACTAATGTGGATGGGTAGCCTCCCAATGGATGAATAATTAGCTAGAAGCAGTATTTGGGGTTTTGATGAACAAACAAGGTAGAGGGACACACAACAGTGGGCCTCAACAAATGATTCTCTAACAACATCTTACTGCTCACTATTGATTTGGGACCTCTGATTTATGAAACATAATTTTGGTATCATCTGAATATAAGATTTTAGTTTACTTTAACAGGCACATAGCTATTAGTTTAAGCATCAGAGTTTATAAGATTCACCTTCATGGAATACAATAAACACCTCCCCAGCCCTTTAAACTTTCATTTTTCTACTTTACAATAAAAATTGGCTTTCTTATCAAGTCTCTGAGAAGAAAAGATCACTGAATAGGATTGCAAATATAATTCACATGCCTATGAATTATTTTCAAAAGTGGAAGTCAAGGCAAACTTCATTCACTAGCAAAACAAACCAAGGGATTGTTTTTCCATAAAAATAAACTTTTAGATGCTCTAATTATGTTAGTATTTTTTTTAGTCTCCTCTAAGAACAATCTTTTGGTTGCTGTGTTGTACTCATCTGATACATCCAGGTTGGCCCACCTTAGGTCTCTCCTTCTAGTATGGAAGAGGGTAGATTGATTTCTGCTGATACAATAGAGTCACTGGCTCATCCAGTCAGACCTCATGAAACACTTTAGCTTGGATATCCAAGATTGTTTTCCCCCAGATGATCCTATAGATCAGCCACTCAGACTGTACCAAGAAGATCCTGAAAAGGACAGGGTTTGGAACACCTCAAAATCATATAAGTGCTTCCATTGCAACTCATCCTTCACCTTGGCAGGCATACATCCTCAAGTTCAGCTCAGGACTTGTAATGACCGAGAGACTGGGATGAAGTAGATTTGGCTCCATTGGTTCTGGAGTGGATTCCTGGCCGAAAACCCAGGGCACTGACTGGAGTAGTCAGATTTCCAAAATACAAAAGGAAATAGCAAGGGGGAAAGGAAAAAAGAGAATAGGGTGTGTGTGTGTCCCCAGGGATGTGTGTGAGTGGGAGTGGAGTGAACTGAAACAGATGGAAAAGTACACCTGGCTTTCCACATGGAACATCACCTTTAGTCCCCATGCAGGGATGCTCCTTGTTTGCCTCCCCAGGTTCACTTTCCAGCCTTCTCTAATGTGATACTGCCCTGAAAAGCAAGATCTGGACACATTGTGGATCTCATCAATGGGTTCTCATGCCCTCTGACTCCTAGTGGGTTTCATTGGAAGGCACTGATGGGAGTTCTGAAAACTTGAAGAGAGTGAAGTTGTGATTGGCTAAGGTGGACTGTGTCTTTCTGTGAAAGCCACAGCTCTTGCTGGTATGGCTTCTCCATGCTATGTCTGGGTTCTCATAACTAACTCCATTACTATTTTGCCCTTCAAACCTAGGAGTGATAATGCTGACAACAGACCCTTGCTGTTGCCAGTTCTGGGATCCTATATAGTCCTCTGTTGGTTCCCTTGAACCCCACCGACACATCTGCAAAGAATCTCTTTATTAAACTCTTCCCAAATCAAACTATTCAAGTGTGCTATTGGTTTCCTACCAAGACTTGGAAAGATACAAGTTCTAAATACATGAATTTTTTTTACAAAGTAAATGATGGCAATTGAACGTAGGGAAGGCAGCTTTAAAGCACAGTAATAGTATGTCCGATTCTAGGGCTATTTATTGCAAAGGAACAGGGTCATCCTTTTGTCTCTGCACATATCACAAATAGAAAAAACAGTGAACTAGGAGTTGGAAGATTTAGGATCTGTCTGGAATTTACCCCACAGTGTGTATGTGGCCTTAGTCAATTAACTGAACTTTTGTAGTATTCTATTTCTTCATTACGTAATGGAAATAACCTGCTTGGTGTTCTTCATGGCACTTTTGGGAGGATCAAATAACATAGTGCTTTGATAGAAAGGTTTCTCTGTACTTATCTGTACAAATCCTGTAGGTTTTCTCCAGGGCTCGAGGTAATAACAGCAACTTTGAAGGTTTTTCCCAAGTCTTCCATGAAGAATTAATTCTCTGTCCTCTATTTTCACATAGCAATTGATTGAAACCTCTGTTAAACATCCATTCCATTATAGAGTAGCTGAGTGTTTATAAGTTTACTACTTTAATTAGATGACAAGCCCTTTGCAGTTTGTATTCCAAGCACCAATATGGTACTTGCCACATAAAGATCTCAACACATGTTCATTGAAAGAATGCATATGCTTTTCTCTTTTGTTCTCGTCTCTCTAGGTTTACACCTATCCTTGTGCGGTGATGCCCGTCTCACCCCACTTCTTCTGGGAGTCACCTTAAGTACCATGCAACACCACGCTGATAGAGCCAAGGATAAACCATGAAAGCCAACTGAGCCTATGGCTAGCTACAAATTGTCTGGGTGGGACCAATGAGCTATTTCAATCAGTTTTTTTTTCCTTCAAAATTTAACTATTTGCATAGACAATTCTGTCAGTCAAGAGAGCTTTGAAGCCGGAAGGCACTAGAAACCGGAGACTTAGAGTGGGCAGCTGATGAGCTAGCTGAGGAAGCAAGCTTGAAGAAAGGAGAGAAGGAGGAGTCATGCAGAGAAGTGAGATGGGAGGCAACACGACCACTGGCAAATGGCAGTTCTATTCACGGGGGCTTTACAGACCCTAGAAGGCAGGGTTAGCTCTTGTTTCCCTTAGATTCTGTGACGCTTCTCAGTGTCCCTCTATGTCTAGCTTCAGTGAGTTTCTATTTTTTTGCAACCCAGAACTCTGATTGGAAAGCCTCTTCTTAGTTTTCTTTCGTTGTCCTGACGGGGTTGTTGAGAAAGTGGAGGAGGTAAACCTGGCATCCTACCAACTCTCTTCCGGGTTGCGGGGTGGGAGGGGGCCTGGTACAGCCACTGGGCACTTGTCAGATATTGCTTGTGGCTTGCCTTATTCCTTATATCCGTGGGCTTGCTTCTTGTTCTCAAGATCTTTACAACTTGGATTGCAATTTCTTTCCCTTCTACCTGCTGAGCAGATGTCTTCTTTCTTTTGTCATGAAGTGTTTACAATTATTTTATTTTATTTTTTACAATCATTTTTTAAATCACTTCTTTCCCATAACTCATTGACCCTTTTCTCTACTTCATAAGTTCTCACGTGTCATACAACTCCCCACACCCCACATTTCTTCAGGGAAGAAAACAGAGTAAGAGCAAGCCAAGAATGAAGCTCTTAAGCAAACAGCATAATGAGGAGCTAGGTGTGGGGAACCCCTGGCCTTAACCTTGTTTCTCACATCTGAGTTTGGACCTGTCCTTTGGGTGCTCTTGGATGACAGCGATTCCAAAAGACACAGACCACACTGAGTAAAAAAGGATGCAATTGACTTGGAACCCCATTGATTCATCTCTGGAATCTGATGATGAAGGGAACCCTTGAACCAATTTTTGGGGTAGCTCTAAGAACACTTAAATTCCTTGGTGAGTTAAAACCAACCAGCGTCTTCCCTGCCCTCAGAATGAGAGAGTTGATAGTGGCAGTTCTCATACCCAGAAACTAATGCTCAAAATCGGAACCTATCATAAGGCCCTAAATTTATTTTATTTTTTTAAAGATTTATTTATTTATGATAGACATAGAGAGAGAGAGAGAAAGAGGCAGAGACACAGGTGGAAGGAGAAGCAGGCTTCATGCTGGGAGCCTGATGCAGGACTCGATCCCGGGACCCCAGGATCACCCCCTGGGCCAAAGGCAGGCGCTAAACCACTGAGCCACCCAGGGATCCAGGCCCTAAATTTAATATCAATTTCTGTAGCAGTGGTTTGGGAAGTACTGAAACAGACGGGGGAAGCAGGAACCTAAAAGAATAAGGGGAGAAAAATGGCCCTTAGAGAAACAGCAATTGATGTGCTGCTTTCTTATGGTGAAAGTGTTATTTTTTAGCAACTAGCTTGTTTATAAAGTAGTTTCTGTGGGAAGATCACATCCTTTGAGCTACAGTTTAAATGCTTGCATTCTGTTTTTAGGAACTTTATACTAATGGTTTCATTAAATAATTATCCATTCTGATAGATTCATTTACTTGATTAATTATTAAAGAAACGAAGTAACATCCAGTTACAGAGTCCACTAATTGCCCTTATAAATATTGTAAGTGGCAAACTTTCAGGAAGAAAGTGGGCTTTTATTTTTATTTTTTATTTATTTTTTGCTTCATAATGGCTTTCACAATAAAAATGATAGTGCAGAAGAAATATTGACATCATGACCAACAACTTGGCCTTACTTCCAAGGATCATAACTGATCATCAGAGGTTATGCAATGGCACTTGAGAGAGGCAAAAACCGAAGGAGGAAATCGGAATTCTTTGGCCAGATGTTCCATTTGTTTCAACCAGACCCTTTCACCATCTCACTCCCATGTCTGTGACTGGGGATTCATTGCAGGCAGCTGCACAGCCTTTCAACACATGGGCAATCCAATATCCTTCAGACCTCATAGTGATGAATATCACCTCCAGTTACAAAGGGGTTTGTTTCTGCTTTAAAGTGAGAATTGAAACCTTGAAGTTTATTAAAAAAAACCTTTTTGAAAAAACAGCGAGTGAGAAAATACAGTTCAATGTCATGGTTTAAAAAATATATGGATATCTTTAAAAATAGGTAATGATAAATGCATTTAACCTGTTGGTCCCTGGTGAGCTGTAAATCAAGGCCTGACATTGAAAGCCCAGGGTCATCAGGTGAGCCCTGGCAAGAATGATCTGAAATCACATTCTGGCGACATTGCAAATGAGGCATTGGTCAAAGACTGCTATTTAAAATCTCCAAACCTCAGTTTATCTGCTAAAAGGGGACAGTGATATTATCATTCCTCAGGGTTATTTGGAAATTACAATAGGTATTTTATAAAAGTTCAATAATTTGAGGTCAAAGTATTCTCATATACATGACTTATATCCCAATTCATCTGAACTACATTTAACACTCAAAGTTACAAAACCCAAATAATGGTGCCTTACTCAGTGCTATGCCACTGAGTGCATAGCATGATGCTATGCCAGAGTACCATGGAGTGGCTTATGAGCAACAGAAATTTGTCACAGTCCTGGAGGTTGGGAAATCCAAGATCGAGGTGCCAGGCATTCTGTATCTGATGAGCCTAGCTTCCACATTCCTAGGTTGTCTTCTCATGGTGTCCTAACATGGTGGAAGGGGCAAGGGATCTCTCTGAGTGACCAGATCCCGTTCATGAGAGCTCCACCCTCATGACCTAATCACCTCCCCAAAGTCCCATCTCCAAATACCATCACATTGGGAGTTAGATTTCAACATGGTAATTTTCAGGGACACAAGCATTCAAACTACACAAGCATTCTCTATTTATGAGAACAGCTCACCTCCTGGGCCACTGGCCCAGTAGGTGATATGATTCACCTACTGGGGATCAGGCAAATGTTGTGCTGTTTCCAGCCTTTTCTCCATTTATTTTTCTTTCTTTCTTTCTCTGCTGCCCTATGGTTCATTTCATTCCATCTTAGCCTGCTTCTTTTATTTTTCTCTCTTCTCCTTTCTACCTAATTTATTTGTTATTGCCCAATTTCCTCATCATGCTTTATAAGGATAATACTAAGAACACTCCTGTTCTTGAGGAAAACTAAGTATTGATGTTACAAACCCAATGCTATTATCTTATAAATTCTTTAGAAGGGCCAAGCTAATTCATTCTGGGTTATTGCCAAAATCCTCATCTCTCTTCCTCCTCCCTATCTCCAGTCTCTTGCTCTCTCTCTCTTTCTAATTAATTAACCCCTTTTTTCCCTACAACATTAATATGCAAGATAAAATTAAACATTTAAAGTCTAACTTGTGATAAGCTGATGGACTAGAAAAACAACAATATGGTAATACAGACACTGAGCTTGGGCACTTCAAGCAACTCATGGTCTTGTTGGAAAGACAGACAATCGCAATCCAGAACGGCAAGTTCTCTAGTAGCAGTTACTGCTGGAAAGTAATGAGGAGATGGTGGATGCCAGGTGCAGTGCATTATTACTTTCTCTTTTAAGAAAAGTATTTTTGAAAACTCCTTTGAGATAGGTTATGAGTAAGATGGTGAAATGTGAGCTGGATTAGAGAAATGTTAGGTAGTTTTGCAGCTGGCTGGCTAACTATACCCAAAGGATATTAATGAATAGGCAGGTTAACCTGTTCAGATTTCCAGTGGTGGGCCATGGGCTCTGAGGCCTTGTCTTATTTAGCTTTTGTATTAATGGTTTAGTAAGTCATAGAAGGCATATTCATAAAAGTATGCATAAGATACACATCTGCCAGAAACAACTAATTCAAATGATGATGAAATCAATATTTACAGTGATCTTAAATGTTTTATTTGCATCAAAATAAATCAGATCTAATTTAAAAGGGAAGACACCTACATTTATGATTCACTGTTGTATCTTTTTTAAAAAAAATTATTTATTTATTCATGAGAGACCAAGAGATGCAGAGACATAGGCAGAGGGAGCTGAGCCACCCAGGCGTCTCCCATTGCATCCTTCTAATAAACATTCTTATCATTTGTGCTGGTTATGTCAATTTCTCTTCCTACAACAAAGGATCCCAAAGTAAGACAACTGATAACTTCTCATGGGGCCTAATTTCAGGGGGAGCTGTGCAGCTGCTTGGGACTGGATAAAGGGATCAGATTGGGCTCCATGCCATGGTTTGCCCTCTTACCATGACAGAAGTAAGGGAGGTATGTTAATCAATTTTTTTGAAGTTGAAAATGACATAAATAAAACTCCAAAACAAAAAAAATACATCATCTGTCATACTTAAACAAATTCCAGAGATAAACCTCCTTGCAGCATATTTGGAGCCAAGTGCTCACTGTAGGGAGAAATCTGCCTCTCTCAACCTCTTGAATTCTGTTTTCTGTGTGTCATATTCATTCCAAGACATGTTCTTACAAAATGGTGACACAAATGACCTTTAACAGCTTGGAACTACATTAAACTAACTAGCACAATGAAAACCTCTTCCCCATTGGTTCTGACAGAGCTGTAAGTTGGGCTCCCCATGACTTGAATTAGGTCGTATTCCTAAACCAATCACTGTGGACAGGATAGGGTGATCATATGTAGGTCACAAACCCATTCTGTTTAAAGAGGTTAGTAGCAGTAGGCAGAACTATTTTTATCCTAAATACACAAGATAGTTCCCATATAAAAGAGGAACCCTACGAATAGAAGCAAAGGGAAATGGATACTAGATGGGCAAACAAAACAGATGTCTGCCCTGGAGGAAATATTCCCATTGTACTATTGGTAGTAATGTTAGATAAGATTGGATGGAATATGGTTAGAGAACCAGAGGTGACAAAAACGAATGGGGAGGCATGGAGCTGTTTTAAAGTTTGTGGAGAGTGAATGAATAGTATTCATGGAGAAGAGGGGACTGACATGATTTCTTAGATTTAGAGGGCAGAAATGAGATTGTCAGGTAGAAGATGCTGGGAAGCTAACTTTAGTTCAAAATGTGGAAAAACTTTATAACAACTAAGGTTGTCCAACAATGGTTAGTCACTGAGCAAGCTCGCCCCAGAGGGAGGGACTGGCAGGAATTCTTGCTGATGAAGAACCTTCCATTGGGTGTGAAACTGAATTAGATGACCACCAAGGGGTTTATTTTATCTCTAAGATCCCGTAAATTTAAATGATATAGCAAGCATCTAATGCACTACCTCGACAGCCTCATCAGAATCTAGCTATTTCAGACCTCCAAAGACCATGGAAATTTGAACCCTTTGACCAAGTTGATTACGAATGCTTATACACACGGGTATGTGCCAGCATTTGTAGAAATGTATCTTCTGTTGCTAGAAGTGTGCAGGTAGTTTCTGGGGAGTTACTTTGCATTTCTTGGCTTAAGTATAAGCACCAAGAAGCCTCAGAAATGCACCCTGTAGCCTGATCTGGAAACTTCTATTTATAAACACTTTGATCACATTATGACTGAAGGAAACTAGTTAAAAGGAAGATAAATTTTGTTTTCTACAACAAATAGATCTGGCGAGTTTGAAAAATTCCATAATAAATGTTTCTCTAATATACTTGTAGTCTCTGAATGATGATAATGATGATGGTAACCATAATGATTATAGCTTTTGTTTATTGAGTGCTCACTGCTAATATTAATAGCTTTAACATTCGTTGCTATTACTGAAAATAGCTCATCTTGTTTCTGAGTACTTCACATGTATTATCTCATTTAATACTCATACAATCCCTTTGAGGCAGGTCTTATGATATTGTCATGTTATCAACGAGCATTTGGAGGGACAGAGTTTAATAACTTGCCAAGTTCATACAGTTCTAAGAAGCAATATTGCAGTGTGCTAAAACTGGTTTCATATGTGTTACCTTCTTTAAATCACACAACACCCCATGAAGAAAAGATGAATGGTTCCATTTTATAGATGATGAAAATGAGTATCAAAAAGTCACTTGTTCAAGGTCATGTGACCTATCTAGCAAGTAGCAAATCAGAATTGGAGTCAATCGACCTCTAAAACTTGTGCTTCACTGTCTCCCATATCCCAGAATCCAGAATGGCCAGTGCACCCCTGTCTGGATTGGTCCTGGGCTCTGGTATGGACCACTTTCTTTGGGGAAGATTCTACTACACTGACTCCTGCTGATCTGGGGCATAGCTGGTGGCATCAAGAGTCCACCCAGCTCCTCCCAGGTTCCAGAGAGTGGAAGAAAATCCCAAGTACGTCTGCTCTGTCTCCAAATTGTTAGTTCTGCGGGGGGATAACACAGTCTATTATCTCTCAGCTTGTGGGTTTTTAGGGACTCCTCACAAAACAGTTTTTTTGCTTCCTGCTGCCTTATGGAAAGGAGTTGGGGATTGCCAACTCTTTGCCAGGATGACAGGTCCCATTTTTCTGGAACATATGTTTATGCAGCAATTGACAAGGATTAGGAGAAAGGAGTGAAAATCAGTTGCCATGACTTATCTTGTTAGAGTTTCTTATGCCTTATAACATACTTTAGTCTTGGTCAGAATAAAATAAAGCATCTGGGCACCAAGCGGCATTCATATCTTTATAATTAATCTTTCTGTGGCTCTGAGGTACTGAGTGATTTTATGTAGATTAAGAATTCACAAAGTAATCTCTATGAAGGTATGTATTCAGAATCTCCATTTCTCTGTCCGATCTCCTCCTTCTATTTCTTACTCCATATTTTAATCTACTTTTCATAAATGTTACTGTGCCAAATACAATGACTTTTCTAGTGAACATTCTGGAAGCAGTTCTGAAATGGCGATAGCGACCTGGGTTCTGGGTGAGAGTATCATTCCTGAAATGAAGCCAGGGGAAGAGGGTCCTGAGCCAAATCAGCATAGGAAATAGCACAACCAGTGTGGAGAATTGGACCAAGGTCATTGCTAGGAAGGCAACAAGCCAGGGAGCAAGAACAGAACAGAAGAAGAGAAGGAGCTATAATATCCGCCCCCAAAAATAAAGTCCTAATAGATTTGTCAAAAAAGCATGACATCCAGTGCATTTTGTATTACATTTGTTTCTGTATTATAATTTTCATAGAGATAGAAAATAAAAACAAATGAGCTCTTTGTAATCTTTACTCAGATGGTATCCTTTCTCCTAGTGGTAATTTTCTCAAAATGAAACTCAGTTCAGAGCTTCCAAATAAAGGAATAAACAAGTGCATAAGAATTTAGAGACTCAAGGTAAATGTGATTTTAGGCCTTCAGTGTTGCTGGACGAAGCTAAACTTCATCTGTTGTTGTTATCAGTTTGATCTTAGCTGTTGCTTTTATTTATTTGTCTTTAAAGATTTTACTTATTTATTTTACAGAGAGAGAGAGAACAGACCAACACAAGCAGGGGGAGTCACAGAGGGAGAGGGAGGCTCCATCCCAGGACCCTGAAATCATGGCCTGAGCCTAAGGCAGACGCTTAATCAGCTGAGCTACCCAGGTACCCTGATTGGCTGTTGTTTTTACAGAGCCCATCCAGGGCCGGTAGAGGACGCCCTCACCCCAAATCTGTGGTTTGCTTTCTGTGGTTTCAGTTACCCATGGTCAACTGCCATCCTTAAACAGATGATCCTCCTTTGACAGAGCTTCAGGAAGTCAACAGAAGCCTAACCCTGTGTCACAGCGCCTGTGTCACTGACCTTACTTGACTTTATCACACAGCCACTTTGTATTTCCCATCATCACAAGAAGAGGAGTGAGTTCAATACGATTTTTTGAGAGGGACCACATTCACATAACTATTATTACATTATATTGTTGTAATTGTTCTATTTTATTATTAGTTATTGCTGTTAATATCTTACTAAACCTAATTTATAAATTAAACTTTATCACATGTATTTACACACACACATACATACACAGAGTACATATGGGGCTTGGTGCTATCCACAGTTTCAGGCATCCACTGGGGGTCTTGGAATACATCTCCCCTAGATAAAGGCGGCCCTACTGTATGTGATTTCTGAGGCTCAACTAAGGACTTCAGAAAGCATGAATGCTTGTTATTTAGCCCATGATATCTAATCATGAAGGAAGGAAGCTCAAAAACTTGACTGGTGGTTATCTGGAATTGCTAACCAAGCTGCAAGAGCCACATAGACCCAGCAATGTTATAGAGAAATTTGCCAAATCAGCTGAGAGATAAATGATATTTTATTAATTAATCTCACCTTAAATAACTTGGTTCTTGGATCAGCATACTTTCATGCTTTGCTTTTTCAATATTTACCTAAGAGGTCCTAAACATTCTTTTTTGGTTATGGAGATGGGATGATAGGATTTTTTAAAAAATATTTTATTTATTTATTCATGATAGAGAGAGAGAGAGAGGCAGAGGGAGAAGCAGGCTCCATGGAGGGAGCCCAATGCGGAACTCGATCCCGGGACTCCAGGATCACACCCTGGGCCAAAGGCAGGTGCTAAACCACTGAGTCACCCAGGGATCCCGGGTGATGGGATTATTGGCAAAATAACACAGTGGAAATAAACATGCTCATTCACGTTACTCAAAACATGTAAGCTGTTAGAGGAACATTAACCTGAAATTTCTCACTAGCATCTTGCTTGTTTTTGCCCTCTTACGTAGAGATCTGGCACTACTATTATGAGTGATGGCCACCTCTTCCTTGTCATCAACCTCCGGAATTAATTTACTTCCCTAATCTACAGTGAGACTCAGATGCAGAATGGGGTGAGGTTTGAGGAGCAAAGAGAAACAAGGATTGACTTTCCACCCCCCACCACATGGTGCTTACAGCATACTTTGGGATTGGGCAAAGTGGCTCAAAGGAAGAGTACTAGGAAGTAACAGTGGCTTGGAGGAAGAGGAGAAATGCAAGGGAGAAATGTCGTACTGTAGTGACATCTGTTGATTCCACAGTAAATCCAAATGCATTCAGGTGCTGACTGAATGCTTATTACCATGCTCAGGGGGCAGCATGGTAACGTTTCCCGAGGGAGTTTAAATGGCTTGTGGATTATTGAGTCCTCCAGATAAATCTGCCCGTTAGACAACATCCATATGGCTCTGAGGTGGATGGTCAGTGAGTCATCCTTCAATATACCTTTTTAGGTATTTGGGGTTTGGTGTAGAAAGAAAAACAGTTCAGTCATCTTCATGTATGTGACTGATGCACTTTACTATTTTTTTTTAAAGATTTTATTTATTCATGAGAGACAGAGAGAGGGAGAGACATAGACAGAGGGAGAAGCAGGCTCCCGGTGAGGAGCCTGATTTGGGACTTGATCCCAGGACCCCAGGATCATGACCTGAGCCAAAGGCAGACACTCAACCACTGAGCCACCCTGGTGCCTCAATACACTTTACTGCTTAATAGGTGATTATCTTTCAGTACCATTTTTTCCAATTATATTAAAAAAATTATCAGGGGAATCAGCTGTAAATGTTTATGGAAAATAAGTGCTTCTAAATAAGTCAATTAATTTGAAAATGCAGGTGAGAAAGATTGTGTTTTTGTGGGGAATGGAGGAGCTAGAATGGGGTAGAGGTTGCAGTTAGTACCAGGTGGGTTCAGTGAGCACCAGGCTACATCAACACACAGAGAGGGGGTCCAGGGGCAGGCATGGTGGCCAATCGGGTCAGTAACTGCTTTGGAGCTCTGATTTATTCCAAGGCAAAGCAGAAATCCCAATTCAAGGGCAAAGCTGAAGAATGAGTTTCAACCTGTAGTTTGCCTCTTGCTCCAGCTGACTTTTTTATTGGCTCAGCCACAACTGTGGATTCTCTCATCATAGGTAAAGTAAATACTTTTTGAATGTCTATGTATAAAGAGTTTTCACCTGGATTATGGAATTGATGCCTCAAACAGCTCTGTAAAGTGGAAATCCTTGCCCAGTCATGTCCAAGAATCTCAATTGTGACTAAACTCAGGTATCCTGCATCTAGGTTTAGTCTTTGGGGTTTAGCTGTGCTGTCCATATCCCTGGGAAATAGCTGTATACTAATTATTTAGATCGATTTTAAATTTCTTCAGAGCTGAACAAAATTGAGATGACCCTTGGTAAAGAGTTATTCCTAAATGATTGGTAGAAAGCCTTCTAGAAATGAAGGCCTGCAACAGAAATTGCTAATAATTTCATAAATCAAGTTAATGAAGCCACTTGAAAAATGTTAAAAAATATTTACTTAAGTATGTCTTAAAATGCTGTTTCTCGGCATTCAAATATTTAAATAACTGCACCATGGTAAACACACAAGTGTAATCTTGCTAAAGAGTTTATTTTGGCCAGAAGCCGTCACATTGGTTAATTAGTAAAAGTGTGATGTAGTCTTTGGGAAGAAAGTACTGAAATATGACATTTGAAAAACATTTCTAAATGTTAATGTTAAATCTTTAAAATATCTAGAGAGAAAAATTAGATGTGTATTAGGGAACTTACATAAATTTATTTGAGTTCAAAATAATTATCATGTGATGTCTATGATTCATCCAGCCTGAAATAAAATAATTAGCATAAAATAAATGCAGGGAATTTGATAAATATGTGATCCCCTTTAGGGGCTAAAGGATTTATTTCAACAGCATTTCCATTTGTACCAATTGTTCTAATAAAGATAATTTTTGTCTTTTAAAAATCATGAGGTTCTGATATTTCTCCTTTATGGAACACACCCATAAAATAAGATGATAAAAAAACTTACAGAGCCCTCCTAAATGTTTTTAATTTTTAAAAATATGCCTGTACTTTTTCTGCCAATCACTGGTAGTTGGAAACAGTATAGTGTTGTGGCAAGAGCCTGAGGTTATTGTAATAACTGAGTGAAAATAAAATAATGCTCTTGGAAGCTTCTGGCACATAGTAGGCCTTCGATAATACAGTATTAAATTGTTTCATGGAGCTGGAAATGTATGGAAAAAAGGAATTTGTTTAGAAATTTTACTTTCAAAAATCTTAAAATTTACTTGGTTCCAGACTTTCAACAGACATGTATTGTGTCCTTATGCATTTGAAGAGACCTTGGAGCCACGTGCTCTTTTCCCATAGCAGTGTAGTTCATGTGCCAGTGATTAATAGCAAGCATGGTTTATTTTGTCTTCATTAGCAAGAGCTGACAAGGGACCTAGTTTTCTTAGTCTCAGCTAAGAAAGGAGAAGTCAGCTTTGATTAACTTGCAATACTTCAGTTTCAGTGATATAGTGATCTGGAGGCTAAGATACCAAATGAATTAACAGTTTCTAAATTCATATGGGGCCCCAGCTAGATTTTCACAGGGACTCCATTTTCACATACAAAAATATAGATAATTCTACCATGTACAGACGTTCTTGGTCCAACTACTTTGTCCCATTTTTTTCCTTTCATAGAAAGGAGTTCTATATTTAAATGAAAAAATAACTAATGATTAGTTTACTGATTGTTTTAAGGTCTTTATCAAAGACCATGTTGGTTTTCATTTGGGGAGTCTGTTTAAAGGACAAATAAGTATGCTCATCTGTGTATTGGGAAGAGGAATAATTTCTAATGAACAGTAAGTGTTCATTGAACAATAATGGATGATAATGTCCAATGACTTGTGACCTTGATCAAAATCTAGCTCTTGATCTTTCCAGCTGTATCAAAATAATAATCATGATTAACATCTAAATAGCTTTAGGGTTTCTAAGGTTTCTTAACTTAGAGAATATTAACAAGATACTAGGGAAGCCAAAATATTTATCCCTCTACTTTTGATTACATGTTAAATATCTCTTGTAGCAAATCCACCCATCCATCCACCCATTCACTCATCCACCCATCCATCCATTCATCCACCTGCTCACTCATAATTGTACTAGACACCACCCAAAGGTTAAGAGAAAAGAACTCCATAAATTTGGAAATCCCAGATGTGAAAAATTCCAGATGGTAATGTAAGGGAGGGAAACCTTTTACTATACCCTCTTAGGTTATTCCCTCAGGCTAGGGACTGGGAATTAACCTGACAACAGACAGATGAACAGAACAGGTTTATATCCTATGCACACAGGGAGCCTCACAGAAAAGAAAATCCCCCAGAGTGGTTAGGCCTCAGAGCTTATGTACCGTTTTAACAAGGGATGACAAATTGTGGAGAGGTGACAAGACAAAGAAAAGGGATATGAACTTGTAGGACAGTAAATTGTGGGAAGGTAAATATATGGAAGAAAGTAATGAAAAAGAAGGGTTATTTATAAGGTTTGTTATGCAGACTTGAGTCTGTTTTCTCCAGTGCTAATGGTCATGTTTTCTTCCTGGTAGGGGAGGTGGGGTGGGGGTAGGGACACTTTCACAAATTTCCCTTTGTGTTGGGGCAGAAAGGGGGAGGACAGAGAGCTCCATTTGTGTCTGCTCTTTTCTTAATTACTTTAATTCAAAAGAATCCTTTTGTCAAAGTGGCATATTTTGGGGGTGGCATATTCTGATCTCCTTTAATAGCATGCAAAAGAAAGCAAACTAAATAAATATCCTAGTCTGGGTCTCCCCCTTACTACTCTTGTGTCACTTCTTAGGTTCATTTCTCTGACACTCAGCTATCTTACCTAAGATACAATGATAATTCTTATCCCATCTATGAGGCTAGACTAAGGACTGAGAACTGTGCATGAGGCAGTTGTAAACTGGGAAGAGTTTTATGCATGTCGAGTATTACATATTAAGTGTACTGGGTGCTGTAGACACCACGTTAGTTTTTCTCAATTTAACAAAAAGTATTGCATCTAGAGATTCTGATAAGAAGAGGGGTAGGTCCAAGAAAGGTTACATTCTGTTCTCTCGAGAATATTGTTTCTTTTTCATACCTCTAAATCCATATTAATAGTTTTTTTCTTTTGTTTCAAAATATATTATGATATCCTTTTAAAATTACACTTCAGATCTTATGTGCTTCCCTTCCCCAGACACCTACCCCCAGCTGGCAACCTTTGCTTAAAAGGCAATAAACAGGGGGGCCTGGGTGGCTAAGTTAATTAAGCATCTGCCTTTGGCCATGATCTCAGGGTCCTGGGATGGAGTCCTGCATCAGGCTCCCTGCTCAGAGGGGAGTATGCTTCTCTCTCTCCCTCTGCCCCCTGCTCATGCTCTCTCTCTCTATCTCAAGTAAATAAATAAAATCTTTTTTAAAAAACGTAATAAATAGTTCTCCAGAAAAGTATTCATAATGGCTCAAGTTCAGGATGGGCCTCCTGGAGGAAATAGCCTTTAAACTGCACTGGAAGAAGAGAAGGCTTGGCCAGAACAGAGAGAGAATGGTCTTCTAGAATAAAGCAAAGCATGAGCATAATACAAAGAGATGGCAAGAACAGAGGGTGTAGGGAAATATAATTGTAAAAATATCCTAAAACATTTAAAAATATAGTCCCAAAGGTGATTTAATATTTAAAAATGGTCCCTTCTAAGAAGTCACTTCAGGGAAGATTTTTGCTCTATGAATTCTTACTCTTTTGTTTTATGTTTTATCTTTCTGAAGAAAAGAACATGATCTAATTAAAGTTTGAAGACCAAGGTAAGTGTCAAAATGGCTACATGTAAAGTCCTTTATAATGATTCTAGTCTTTCATAATAGAAAGCCGCCTTAATTTGGCTGAATGCAATGGTGATTTTTCTTTTCAGGAGATCTTTGGGTGAAAAATAATTATCCAACTCTTCTTCTGAAAAACACAGCAGAACTTTTAGAATCAAGTGAAAACAACAGCTTTTTTAGACATAGGCAGCCAAGTAATTCCTGAAGATGTCCAGTTCTGTTTTAGCAGAGAACCAAGAAGGTGCACTTGGACAGACTTTGTTTTCATGTTGGCAGACAGGAAAGGACAATGAGATGTTTTCCTGTACTACTTCCTGTAGAGCAGATCTGTCACTTTGCCAGGCTCAATAATGACATGAACTAAGCCTTTCTGGAGACATTTGGGATATAAACTATTACCACACATGTGCATAGTATCTTTCAAATCTCTATGTTCAATATAAATGTCAAATGTGTTCTTCTTCCTCTTTGGAAGATTCTAGGAGTGCCTGGCAAGAAGAAGCTGCTGACTGGAGTCCAGAACCAAGCTAATCAACTCTCCTGAGTCAAAACAGTGTCTGAATGATGAGTCCCCAGGCAGATTTCAGGAATGTAGAACATTTGGTGAGTTTACATACTGTTACCAGGAGCCTCTTGTTTGCTCTGCTGGTGAAACCAAAGCCAAGAACTTCCTGGGGAACCAGAAACTCTTGGGTCCTAATACAGTTCTTTGAAAAGCCATTTCCCATTCATTCACTCACAAATGCATATCAGATTACGACAGTGTGGAGTCCATTGTGCTAGGGACTATGGAAGACAAATGAGTATGAATACTTAAATCTCTATCCTAGAGAAGTGTTCACTTTTTAGGGGAAACAGGCATATAGTTCAGACTTCACCCTGAGGGCACTGGAAACCATTACAATGTTTAAATAGATACTAACACAAGATTGTGCTTTAGAAGAGGCAAGATTAGAGTCAAAGCAACCAATGGAAGTTTTGTCAATAATCAATAGTCAAGAGATGATGTGGCCTGAACTAAGGCAGAGGAGTAGAAATGGAGAGATGTGAGGTTTGAAGAAGTAACACTGGAGAACTTGACCATTAATCCGATGTGAGGAAGGAGTAGAGGAGGGGAAAACCCTATGACAGGAACTCCACAGGAAAAAAGGGTGAGCCCATATTTAAGGGAGAGCTAGATATAATATTAGGAAAGAAAACTGATGACCTGGTTCCAGTTAGCGCAAGAAGTCGAGGAGATTTTCAGTGAGAAGTTTAAGGATCTATCAGTGTTTGCTTCTTATTCACTAAGGCAATGTTTTCCACAATGGATCATGACTCATTAGTGGGCCAAAATATCATTTTAGCAGATTTTGTCTGGCATTATTTTTAATTTTTAAAGCAGCTTTGTTGAAGTATAATTTACACACCATAGCATTCACCTATTGTAAGTATATAATTAAGAGAATTTTAGCAAATTTATGGTTATAAAGCCATCACAATAATCCAATGTTAGAACATTTCCAACAGCTCACAAAGTTTTACTGTGCCACTTGTAATTCATCTTTGCTTCCATCGTCAGTCCTTGGAAACCCTTGATCTTCTTTCTGTCTCTTTATTTTTGTGTTTTCTAGGATATAACTTCATTTTTTTGCATGTGGATATACAATTATCCTATAGTGAGTTTTTTTTAAAGGACAATGGAAGATACTAGAATGCAATCCATATTGTTTTATAAAATGTATACATATTCCATGTGTTTTCTGAGTTGTGAAAAAGAAAAGGATTTGCTTTTTTGGTTCATGATCAAAATATCTTCAAAGCTACTGCAGATAATGTCCAGAGTATCCAGTACAAAGATTTGGGAAGGAGGAAAAGAAGAAGGTTGAAAGAAATTGAGAACAATGGTCATGAGAGAGGAAGCCCAGAGTCAGGACTTACATCCAGGACAATGACCAAGCTTAGAGAGCTAGTTGCTGGTGAGGGTTCTATCATGTTGGGGTACTCAGGCTCTATGAGTGGAAGAAATCTGTGAACATTCAATGAAGGGAGTGGGTACTTCTAACATGGAGGATTAAATTCCTCAAGGGAAAGAACATTCGAGTTGGACTTGAATGAATAGTTTTCGTTAAGCATCCCAAGGAGGGAAGCACAGGGAAAAGCAGGGGTGTACAAATGAATAGATCAACTGGAAAGAAAAGAGCCACTAGCCCTTAAGGTGAGATTCTTCAGTCATTCAAAGTTTCTTTAATTCTTTGAGACTCACTTTTTCCCCAAGTGATAAGTTAAAAAAATAAAACAATTAGCAGGGCTAATAATGACAGCCTGTCCACACTTTCATTTTTTTTTTTTTTACTTAAAAAAAAAAAATCTACAGCATCATGAGAAGTTAGAATACCTGGTCTTCTCCTTTGTGTTCTTCCTCCCCATCCCAATAATCCACTTCAATATTTAGCTCTCTTTAATATTAGGACATTCTTCACAAAGTTAAGCAAAGCAAATGGCATGTTTCTGTGGGATCTTTACTCCAATTGCAATTTGGATTCTTTCCTAATAGTTAATTTCCACATAGAAGCTGAAAAACTGAGGCATGTGCTAGTGCATGCGTTTTTTTCAGTTCACAAATATGTAAAAAACAACCCTATTTGATATCTATAGCAAATATAGGTGCCTGCCATTACTTTGCTTTTACTTTGACTTTGACCACATAATAATTTTCCAAGCCTTGATTGCTTTTCCTGTTAATTAACAAGCTTGGACTATTCTAAATCTCTCTTGCCACAATAGGTACATCACTATTTTAGGCATCTTCAGTGTAATTTATACTCACTATTTTAGGCATCTTCAGTGTAACTTATACTCACTAATGCACGCCAAGATCCAAAAATAGCATAAATCCACCAACAGGAAAGAAAAGTGTAATTACCAAGATTAATGGCATCCATACACATTTATAAGAAATGGCATTTCCTTTCATAGTAAACTTTTAAATTCTTAAACACATGAAATATATTGTATTTTCTTATGCAACCAGTTTGTAACAGATGTGATTTTTCATCTTAGGCAGTTATGCACTTACTTATTTATTCAAGAAGTATTTCTGGGCCACATATGGCATGCAGAGTACTGCCCTGGGTCCTGTAATGGGCTCAAACTCCCGAAAATGGTCATCTTATGATCTACTAAGACAGGAACATAAATAAGTATGGAACTAGTCAGTAAATATGATCAATAGGGCGGGGTGTGTGTGTCACAGATAATAGTTACTCTAAAGTGTGAATACTTATTTCCACATGTGATGAGAAACACCCCAGAGGGCAGGACTTTAGAGGAACCTTTTACATCCTAATAAACACCTGTTCTCAAGAATGAGGCAGACTATCTGAAGGTTAGATCAACTTGGCAGAAGAGGAGGAACATAATTTGTGTCAGTATGAGCCCACAGACCAAACAGGTTTAACATTTAGGTCGATAATCCTTGACTGTGTCCCCTCAGAATGCTTTAGGGTGTTTTCTATAAATGACCCTGATTTTGGCACTGCTTCTACCACCTAGTATTTTCATTTTCAGCTGTTAGTTTAGACTCAGAACTACATCATACAGGAACTACACACAGGGGTTTAAAAATATTTACTGCAAATTGAAATAAAATTTAGGAAATGGATGATGTTTCAGTATGCCATTTTAAATATCACATTTCCTCTTTTTGAAGCTGGCAGAAGTCATAACTTAGTTATTTGAATATCTTTAAAGACTAACACTTGGATTATTCCTGACTTATATTTAGTCTTTAAAAAACTATGTTGTTTAAAAAAAAACAACTATGTTGTTTTGAAACCCAATTTTGGAGGCTAGCAGAGACAACTTATAACAAGCATGTGTATGAACTTACATACATATTGAGGGCATAATAGGAAATGGTGCTGGAGGGAGAAGCCAGGTCTTGGGGTCAATGTCTAGTTCTGTCATTAACTAATTGTAAAACCTTAGAAGAATCTCTTAATTTTACTAAACTTGGAATTTCTCAGCTACAAAATCAGGGAACTGAAATAAATGATCTCTAAATCCCCTTCTAGTTCTTATGATTTTTGTCTATATTTATCATTTCTGTGTCATCAGATCCCCAGGTTTTATAGATTAATATTTACTCATTACTACAAATACCGAGACTGTCTCTAGAAAGAGAAGCCAAGCTGATCAGCCTGAGAGGATGGTCTGCAGAAATCAAGGTGAAATGATATGTATGTGTGTGCAACAGAGATGAAGACTTAAGTCCAATGACTCTCTTTTTTGCTTTCTGCCAGCATCAGTACGAATCGAATGGTTGAATTAGTTCTGAACCCTTTGCAAATCAACTTAAGTTATTTGCAAATGGGGAAGTTCTGAGAGAGCAATTGCTCAGCATTTTGTCTGAGAGCTATAAATAGAATTTGAGTTAATTGCTCAATAATACAAAAATGATTTATCTCACAATAGTAGAGTGGAAAATTCAGGCAATTAAAAAGAAAAATAGAATACAAGACACAAAAGCAGTATCCAGTGGGAGACAAAGTTCTTTAATCAAGGACATTTTCCTGGGTGTCCTGACATCTCTCCAGAGGCAGCTGTCTCCTCTCCTACATTCAAGGCTGGTCCTATTTGTATGTTTTAAAAGAAGCAATGCAAATGTTTCATTAACATGTTTGGTGTATGATAAGTCTGTATTAAAGAATTATTATGCCATGAGTCCTAGTTGCAAGGAATGTGCTAAACTCAGAAGAGGTATCTCAAGGACATTGTACCTAGTGATAACAGGCATTCCTGCAGCAACTGCCTCAGAACGTGAGGCAGATCCCTAAGCAGTGATTTGCTGTAAGTGATGCCTGGAGCACCCCCAAATGGGTAGACGCATCGAGGGAAACTGTCCCAGTAAATGTACTGCTCTATTTACTGAGTCTGTGTTGACCTTGAGGTTGTAAGGAAGGCCAGAGGCTTAGGGTTAGGACAAAAGCCCATCACCTGTTCTAGTGACAAGTCATGTTTATTTCCTCAAATCTGTTGATTGATAATTTGGATGGGGGAGTAGGCAGTGGCAGTGGCAAGATTACAAGTCACTCAGTAGCGAGGGCAAAGGAGTCAAGACATGGAGCAGTAAACAATTTCAGACATAAGGCAAAGACAGACAAGTAGGGTGACTTGGTGGACAGAACATGGATTTGGAAGCTGGCTGGGGTCAGGTGTTCATCTTGATTCCACACTTCCTAACAGCCTGACTTTCCATTTCAATCTCTTCATCTGGAAATCAGAGCTAATAACCCCTCCCTCATTAGATTTTGTGAGGATGAGATAATGTTGTAAAGTGCCTCAAATACAGTGAGCATTTAAAAAATAGTCTTTCCCTCTCTGCCTCCTGGGTGGTTAGTGCCTCCCCCTAAATTCGTATGTTGAGGTCCTAACCTCAGCACCTCTGAATATGACTATATTTGGAGATAGGATCTTTATGGGGGTAAGTAAGTTAAAATGGGGTCATTAAGGTGGATCCTAATTCAATATGATTAGTATCTTTTTTAAAAAATATGATTAGTATCTTACAATAAGAGCAGATTAGGACCTGGACACACACATGGAGGGAAAACCATGTGAGGGTGCACAGGGAAGACAGACATCTACAAGCAAAGGAGAGAGGCCTCAGATGAAACCAATCCTGTCTGATACCTTGATCTTAAACTTCCAGTCTTCAGAACTATGAGAAAATAAATATCTGTTGTTGAAGCCATGCAGTCTATAGTATTTTGTTATGGCGGCCTAGCTAATATAATAGCATATAACTAATGGCCACCCCATCTCCAGCAGAAGGGCACATGGCAAAATCTGGCCACAGCAGAGGGAGAAATCTAATGTCCAGAAGCAGCTATAGCTGGTAGGTAACAGTATACTAGGGACACCTAAACTCATGCAAAATCACTTAGTGTGCACTTATGTGAAGGAAAAACAAATACTCTGAATGTAAAGCTGATCAACAAGATCCTAACAAGATATAAATCTGATAAAACATAAACTTTTACTTATGAATAAGGGAAAATAAAAGTTGCAATAGTGGGCATGTTAAGCCATTAATACATAAAACCAGGCATTACTGGAATTATATCTTGATGAGACTAAAGTATTTTATTATTGTTGCTATTAAGATGACTAAGAGTAATAATCAAAATCTTAAATAGCTTACAAATCCAGGTGTGTTGGCTTAATAAAGTGCTTCAATTTGAACCTTGAGTGGACATGAGTCTTCATCTAAGGGACTTTCTCTACCAGTCCAACTCATTGAAAATTCTCGTGAACCTTAGTACTTCTGGAGGGAAGGCAGGTGAACAGGATGCTCAGGAAATGATGTTCAAAGCAGTATCTCCTGTCTGGAATACACCTACGTGTTAGCTATTGAAATGCTTTAAAATGCCTTTCTGATGTGCCAAAGGACTATTAAGTGAGCTTTGGAAGCCTATGTGCTTTCTTGCTGATTTAATCACTGTGGGTCTTTTTACAGAAATTGAAGCCCACTTTATTTTAATAACTGTGAAGTGAGTCTGGAATGTAAATTCAAGCCCTCAATGGACAGCATTGCCTCCTCAAGGAATGCCACCGCTGTTGCCTCTAACCTGAATTTAGGGGAACTCAAATCGTTGAGGTTAAACAGATATTAACAGGGATCCCTGGGTGGCACAGTGGTTTGGCGCCTGCCTTTGGCCCAGGGTGCGATCCTGGAGACCCAGGATCGAATCCCATGTCGGGCTCCCGGTGCATGGAGCCTGCTTCTCCCTCTGCCTGTGTCTCTGCCTCTCTCTCTCTCTGTGACTATCATAAATAAATAAAAATTTAAAAAAAAAGTAAAAAAAAAACAGATATTAACATCTTGCCAACATTGCTTCAGTAAGAAGGAAGGCAGGAAGGGTGGGAGGAATGATGGGAGAAAGGAATAGAAAGAAAAAAGAGAGAACAAGGAAGAGAGAGAACTTGTGGTTTTAGTTCCAATATGTGAAGACCTTGGAATTCACCATTCCCATTCTCACAACAAGAAAAAAGCCAAAGTGAAAACCTATGACTTCTCTTTGATCCATCAGAGAGTTGAAGCTAGAGGGCAAACTGCCTCCACAAAACTGGAGAGATAGATAAAGAAAATTGCAGCCACAATTAGCTTACCAGGAGAGGTGGCCAGAGTCAGTAACTGGTAGGAACACTTAAATGGTCATTTTGACAAATTGCTGCAGGCTGAGTGTGAACTAGCTTGAGACTTAAAAGCCCCTAGTGGTTGGGGATCTCTGGGTGGCGCAGTGGTTTGGCGCCTGCCTTTGGCCCAGGGCGCGATCCTGGAGACCTGGGATCAAGTCCCATGTCGGGCTCCCGGTGCATGGAGCCTGCTTCTCCCTCTGCCTCTCTCTGTCTCTCTCCCTCTCTCTGTGTGACTATCATAAGTAAATTAATTAATTAAAAAAAAAAAAGCTCCTAGTGGTTAATCTTAGGGAAGGTTCATGCTTTTGTGCCTTTTACTTCCAGGAGTCCCCCAGGTTCTCCTGGTGAGGATTAGAGAAAAATTCTCTCCTGTTTTAGGAAGGAGGAGGGGGAAATTAATCCTTTAAATATGCCCAGAGGACGCTTGGAAATACACACAGAATATTCTCCATGACAAAGACTTCTCCAAGGTGAATTACTTTACCAGAGCTTTATCTGACCTGGAGAAAGGGCAATTAGATAATTCTAGGCCTCTCCAGCCTTCCTGTAGCCCATAAGGGGATGAAAAAATATCTAAAAACACTTCTGGAGGTCAAAACAAAGGACTCCAACCCACTGAAAGACTGAGATTTAATTATAAGATAATAGAATGCTTCCCCTCCCTAACATCTTTGCACCACATCAGCAGGGCTCCCATATAATAATGGTAGATTACAACGAGAGCTATAAGGCTTTCTATTTAAGAAGGAGTTCATAGAAGAAGAAGAAGAAAAAAAAAGAAGGAGTTCATAGGGAAACCCAAAGATGAGAGGAGAGAAACAAACAAGAGGACTAGAGGAGGGACACCTGGGTGGCTCAGTGGTTGAGCATCTGCCTTTGGCTCAGGGAGTGATCCCAGAGTGCCAGGACCGAGTCCCACATCGGGCTTCCTGCATGGAGCCTGCTTCTTCCTCTGCCTATGTCTCTGCCTCTCTCTCTCTCTCTTTCAGTCTCTGTCTCAAATAAACAAACAAACAAACAAATAAATAAATCTTAAAAAAAAAAAAGAGGACTAGAGGAAACTCAAGCTACTAGCACCAATAGCCACAAAACACATTAAACACAACCCGGCCAAATTAACATAGAACCTCACACTAAAAGTCCAATTATCTCAGTTCCTATTATCTAAAGTATCATGTCTGGCTTTCAACTAAAAATTATGAGGTATGTTCAAAGGTAAAAAATCCCATAATCTGAAAAGATAAAGTAAGCATCAAAATCAGACTCAGATATGTTACACATTTTGGAATTACCAACTACCTAATTTATCTGGGGCTTAGTCAGTGGAATGTGCAACTCTTGATCTTTGGGTTGTGAGTTCAAGCACTATGTTGGGTTTAGAGATTACGTATAAAACAATCTTTAAAATAAATAATAAATAAAGTAAAATAAAGCTTATGGCTAATATGTTGAGGGTTCTAATGGAAAAAGTAGACAACATATAAGAACTGATGGTTAATGTAAACAGTGAGGTGGAAACTCATTTGATGAGGCTAGCATTACTATAATGTCAAAACCAAACAAAACATCACAGAAAAGGAAACCAATAGACCATGTCTGTCATGAATATAAATGCAAAACTACTCAACACAATATTAGCAAATCAAATCCAACATGCACATAAATGTAAAATATGAAAACTGTAAAACTCCTAGAACACAACATAAGAGAAAAATCTAGATGACCTTGGATTTGGTGATAACTTTTTAGGTACGACACCAAAAGCATGATGCATGAAAGAAAAAAATTGGTAAGTTGGGCTTTATTAAAATTTAAAACTTCCCTGTGAAAGGCACTGTAAAGAAGATGAAAATACAAGTCACACACAGGAAGAACACATTTACAAGATGCGTATCTTTCTTTTTTTTTTTTTTAAGAGATTGTGGGTTTTTTGCTTTTTTTTTTTAAAAAGATTTTATTTATTTATTCGTGAGAGACAGAGAAAGAGAGGCAGAGACATAGGCAGAGGGAGAAGCAGGCTCCATGCTGGGAGTCCGATGTGGGACTCAATCCCGGACCCTGGGATCATGCCCTGAGCCAAAGGCAGACGCTCAACTGCTGAGGCACCCAGGCATCCCAAAGCATATATCTTTGTATCCAAAACATATGTATATGTTTGTATCCAAAACATATAAAGAACTCTGAAAACTCAGTAAGAAAACAACCTAATTTAAAAATGGGCAAAGAGGGCAGCCTGGGTGGCTCAGTGGTTTAGCGCCACCTTCAGTGCGGGGCCTGATCCTGGAGACCCGGGATCAGGTCCTAGGTCGGACTCCTTGCATGAAGCCTCTGCCTGTGTCTCTGCCTCTCTCTCCACATCTCTCTGTGTCTCTCATGAATAAATAAATAAAATCTTCAAAAAAAAAAAATGGGCAAAGAATCTGAATAGACACTTTACCAGATATATGGGTGGCAAATAAACATATGAAAGATCATCATTTTTCATCAGAGAATTGGAAATAAAATGTTAATGAGATACCCCTTAGTAGAATAGCTAAAATTAAAAACCCTGACAACACTAAATGCTGACAAGGATGCAGAGCAACAGAGCTCTCATTCATTGCTGGTGGGTATGCAAACTGGTACAACCACTTTGGAAGACATTTTGGCAGTTTATTACAAAACCAAACATAGGCTTACCATAAAACCCAGCATTGTGCAAACAAAAACCCAACCAAACAAAAAAATTGTGCTTCTTGATACATATGCAATTGAGCCAAAATCTCATGTTCACACGAAAATGTGCACAGGCATGCTTAGAGCAGCTTTATTTACAATTACCAAAAACGGGAAGCAACCAACATGTCTTTCAATAGGCAAATGGATAATTAAACTGTGGTAAGTCCAGACAATGATATATTATTCAATAATAAAAATTAATGAGCTACCAAGCCCCTCAAAAACATAAGGGAAGCTCACATGCATATTGCCAAGTGAAAGAAGCCAGTCTGAAAGAAAAATTCATACTATATGATTCCAACTATATGACATTCTAGAAAAAGCAAAACTTTAGAGACAGTGGTTGTTACAGATCAGGGGAAGGGTGAGAGGGCTGAATAGGTAAAGTACAGGGATTTTAGGGCAAACTAAGAAGCTATGCTGTACAATACTTTATGGTGGGTACATGATAGAATTTGTCCAAAACCACAGAAATGAACCACACAAAAAGTGAATCTTAATTTATACTATGGACTTCAGCTAACAATAACTTGTCAACACTAGTTCATTAACAAATGTTCATTGTTCCATGTAACATGTGTACAACAGAAGTGCAAGATGTTAATAATTGGGAAAACTGAAGGGTATGGAGTTCTATGGGAACTTTCTGTGCTATCTACTCAATTTTTATGTGAATCTAAAATTATTATAAAATATAAAGTCTACTAAAGAAAAATGGAGGAGGAAAGGAAGGAAGACAGAAAAAGAGGGGGGAACAGACCACTACAAATACAAAGTTCCCCAAATCCATCCCTTCTTCCTCTCTCTACCCCAAATCATATTCCTAAAATTGGTGTATTTTCCCATGTATCATTTTACATCTGTAACATATGCATACATATGCATACTTTTATTAATTTTTATTTTTTTATTTTTTAAGATTTTATTTATTTATTCATGAGAGACACAAAGAGAGAGAGAGGCAGAGACACAGGCAGAGGGAGAAGCAGGCTCCATGCAGGAATCCCGACACGGGACTCAATCCCGGGACCACAGGATCACGCCCTGGGCCAAAGGTGGTGCTAAACTGCTGAGCTACCCGGGCTGCCCTTATATATTATATAGTATTATTTTGATGTTTTACAATCTTATATAAATTACATACTGTATATATATCCATTTAAATCAACTATATTAAGGTATAATTTACATATAAAATAAGACCAATTCATGTTAGGTGTGCATTTTGATGAATTTTGATTTACATATACAGTTGTATAAGCCATAGTAACACCCTTACCCACATTCCTTCCCTATCACTTGACCCTTGGGAATCACTGATATGCTTTCTATGACTATAGTTTTGCCTTTTAAAGAATTTTACCTACAAAGAAATATATATAGGCTTTTGTTTCTGGTTTCTTTCACTTAGCATAATCCTTATGATTCTCATTCATTTGTGTTTATCAATAGTCCACTCCTTTTTATTTCTGAGTGGCACTTGTTTGTTGTACTCTTCCACAATTTATTTGTTCACCAGTTGATGGACATCTGGGTTTGGTCCAGATGCACACTGTGTTTAAGTCCTTCTGTGGGAATCTGCTTTCATTTCTCTTGGGTGGATTCCTGGGAGTGGAATGCCAGGGTGATAAAGTACGTTTATGTTCTTAGGAAACCAGCAGTCTTCCAACAATGTTCCAAATTACATTCCTCCACACAGCATATGATAATTCCAATTGCTCTGCTTCCTCACCAACACTTAGTATGATGAGTCTTATATTTTAACCATTCTGATAGGTTGTAGAGTGGTATGTCATAGTGATTCTGATTTGCATCCCCTAGTGGCCAATGATGTAGAACATCTTTCACGTGCTTATTTGCCATCTGTTTATCTTAAATGAAATGTCTGTTCAAGACTTTTGCTTATGTGTATTTGAGCTTTATAATCTTACTGTGTTGTGTGAATTCCTTGTATGTTTGGGATACAAATTCTTTATTAGGAAATATTTGCAAATATTTTCTCCCAGTCTATGTTTGGCTTTTCAATCCTTAAATGTCTTTTGAAGACTGACAATTATTAAATTTTATGAAATCCAAATTATCTTTTTTCTTTTAATAATTTGTCTTTTTAGTGTTCTGATTAAAAAACTTTTCCTAATCCGAAGTTACCAAGATTTTTTTCTAATGTTTTCTTCTAGAAGTTGTCTAGTTTTAGCTGTAACTTTTAGGTGTACAATAATTTTGAATTAATTTTTGTGTATGGTATGAAATAAGGGAAAAGGGTAATATTTTTTGAGTAGGGATAGCCAATTGTTCCAGTATTATTTGTTGAAAAGACTGTCCTTGCCCTCTCTCTCCCCATTAAATTTCTTTAGTACCTTTGTCCAAAAATCAAATCAATTGACTGCGTAGGGAGGGAGGATGATGGGCAACAGACTTCCAGAATGAAGAAGTGAGAAGTGGGTAGTTCCTTTCCCCACTATAAGAATCATTTTACTGAAGAAAATTATTTTTAAAAACTCAACCATTTAGTTCCTGAGAACTATCCTAAGGGTACACAGCAAATGAAGAAATACTCATTTAAGGAAATCCACCAAATTTGGTAAGAGCAAGAGTCTGTGACATCTGAGCCATGCCTTACTTCTTTTCTCCCCACCTTCAAGTTGCAGCTTATGGAAGCAGTGCCCTGTATGCTCTACTGCAGGCAGCTGCAGCCAAGAATGATATGGGGACTCTCAGTCCCCACCATGTCCTAGAATATGGCTGCAACTTCACCCTGGGAGGGGCAGGCTGCTCATGTTTCTCTCCACAAGCGCTGTGCTGCAGAAGCTATATATTCCTATTATATACATGGCCCAAGAGACTGAGGCTCTCTTTCTTGACTGTATTCATAGGATAGGAACACTGTTTTAGAACCAGCAATCTGGGGCACTGGGGCCTCCTCTCTAGCCAAGAAGGCCAGAGATTAGCACCTGCCCCCTTCAGCAACCATTAATAGAGCAAGGAAGTCACTGACTGTTAAGGAGGCCATTATCTGTACCCCAGCTCCTGTGCAGTGATCCAGTTTCTGCCCAAAGAGAGAGTCAAGCCTTAGGAAGTGCATGGCAACAAATTAAATAACTTGGATGAAATGACTAAACTGCTAGAAACACAACTACTGAAACTGACTCCAGAAAAACCTGATAATCTGAATAGATTTCTAAGAAGAAATTGATTTAGTAATTTAAAACCTTCCCACAAAGAAGAGCTTGGTCTCAGATAGCTTCACTGATGAATTCTTCCAAAAATTTAAAGAATGTATACCAGTCCTTCACAAACCCTTCCAAAATATAAAAAAGGAGGAAATAGCTTCCAAATCATTCTATGAGGCCAGTAGTACCCCGATACCAAAACCAGAAAAAGAAAATCTACAGATTATTCCTTATTAGTGTGGAGGCAAAAATCCTCAGCAAAATATTATCAAATAGAATCCAGCAATGTATAAAAAGAGTTATGCATCAGTACAAAGAGGGATTTCTCCCAGGAATGCAAGAGTAATCTAATATATGAAATCAAATTATCCATTCATATAATAAAAGACAAAGCCACATGTTCACCTCAATAGGCACAGAAACATAGATTTTTTTTTAAGTGGCCAATAAGCACAAGAAAAGATGCTCAGTATCTCTAGTCAGCAGTGTAATGCAAATCAAAACCACAATTAGATGCCATTCTGCACCCACTAGAGTGACTATAATAAAAAAGACAGACATTAAGGTGTGTTGGTGAGGATGTAGAGAAATTGGGATCCTCAGTAATTTCTGGTGTGAATGTAAGAGTGTGCAGCCACTTTGGAAAATAATTGACATTTCCTCAGAATTTCCAGCATAGAGTTAACATATGATCCATCAATTCCATTCCTAGGTATGTATCTCCAAGAAAGTGAGACATGTGTCTACATATAAATTTGTACACAAGTGGTTATAGCATCATTATTAATGATAGCCAAAATGTTGAAGTAATCCAAAAGTCCATCAACTGCTGAATGAATAAATAAAATATGACATATCCATACAATGGAATATTACTTAGCAATAAAAAGCAGTAAACTACTGATCCATACTACAAAAAGGATGAATCTTAAAAACATTATGCTAAGTCAAAGAAGTCAGACACAGAAAGTCAGAAATTGTTTGATTCCACTTATATGAAATGTCAAGAACAATTAAATCCATAGAAACAAAAGTAACTTATTAGTTGTCAGGCCTTAACGGAAAAGGGGAGATGGGGAGTGGCTGATAATGTGTATAAGATTTATGTTGGGGGTGAAAAGTATATTCTAAGCCTAGAATCATTGCACAACTCTGTGAATATACTAAAACCAATTATCCATATATGGTTGGATATATTTATGGACTTTCATTCCACTGATATGATTGATCCATATGTCTATATTTACACCTGTACCACACTGTATTAATAATCTTAGCTTTTTAAGAACTCTAAATCAGGCAATTAAATAGTCCAATTTTGTTCTTCTTTTGCAAAAAAAAAAATATGGCTACTCTAGATTTCATCTTTCTATACACATCTTGAATCAGCTTGCCAATTTCTACAAAAAGTCTATTGGAATTTTGACTAAAATGTGTTAAACCTATGGATCAATTTGTGTAGAATTGACAACAATATTGAGTCTTCTAAAACAAGTGTATGACATATCTCTCCATTTATTTATGAATTCATTTGTTTCTCTCAGCAATGTTTTATAGATTCCGGCATCTGGGTCTCTTACACCTTTTGTTAAATTTATCCCTCAGTATTTTGTAAATGATTTTTTAAAAAATTTCAATTGCTACTTTAAATTGCTCATTGCTACTATATGGGAATATAGTTTAAATTTTTGTATAGTGATCTTCATTTTGCAGCTTTGCTAATTCTTATTTGTTCTAATAGCTTTTTTGTATCTTCTGTTGGATTTTCTACATAAGGACCATATCTGTGGTTAAAGATAGTTTGCCCCTTCCTTTTTAATCTGGATGCCATTTATTTATTTATTTTTGTTGCCTTTTCACAATGGATGGGACCTAAAATACAATGTCTTATAGAAACAATGAGAGCAGATATCCTTACCTTGCTCCTGATCTTAAGGGTAAAGCTGTTTATTTTTCACTGCTACCAAGTCTGCAGGTGTTTTGTAGATGCTCTTTATCAGGATGATGAAATTCCCTTTATTCTTAGTTTTTTTGAGAGTTTGTATGATGAATAGATGTTGAATACCGTTAAATGGACTTTATATGTCTATCAAGATAATCATATTTTTCTTTTTTAGTATGTTAGTATGGTGATTAACACTGATTTTTTTAACTGAAGTATAGTTGACACAAAATGACACACACTGTTATATTAGTTTCAAGTGTACAACATAGTGATTTCACAGGTCTATACATTATGCTGTGCTCACCACAAGTGTAGCCACCATCTGTCCCCATAAATGTGATTACAATACCATTGACTATATTCCCTGTGTTGTACCATTTATCCTCATGACTTATCCCATAACTAGAAGCCTATATATCCCACTCCCCTCCAGCCATTTTACTCATCCCCCTATTCTCCCTCCCCTCTGACAACCACCAGTTTGTTCTCTATATTTGTAGGCCTATTTCTGCTTTTTGTTTTTGTGTGTGTGTTTGTTTGCTTGTTTTGTTTTTTAGATTCTACATATAAGTGAAATCATATGGTATTTGTCTTTCTGTTTCTGACTTATTTCACTTTACATAATACCCTCTAGGTCTATCTATGTTGTCACAGATGGCAAGATCTTGTTTTTTTTTTATGGCTGAGTAATACTCCATTATATATTATATATATCTTGCATCTCTATCCATTCATCTATCGATGGACACTTGGGTTGCTTTCACGTCTTGGCTGTTTTACAATAGCAATAGTGCTGCAACAAACATAGAGGTACATATGTTTTTTTGAATTGGTGTTTTCATTTTCTTTCAGTATATACCCAGTAGTGGAATTAGTAGATAATATGGTATTTCTATTTTTAATTGTTCAAGGAACTTCCATACTATTTTCCACAGTGGTTGCACCAATTTACATTCCTACCAACAGTGCACAAGTGTTCCTTTTCCTCCACATCCTCACCAACATTTGGTATTTCTTGTCTTTTTGATTCTAGCCATTCTGAGAGGCATGAGGTGATATCTCATTGTGGGTTTGATTTGTATTTCCCTGATGATAAGTGACGTTGAGTATCTTTTCATGTGTCTACTGGCCATTTGGATGTCTTCTCTGGAAAATGTCTATTCAGTACCTCTGCTCATTTTTTATCAGATTATTTGGGGTTTTTTTGGGGGGGGGTGTTGAGGTTTTTTTTTTTTTAATTTTTTTTTTTATTTATTCATGATAGTCACAGAGAGAGAGAGAGAGGCAGAGACACAGGCGGAGGGAGAAGCAGGCTCCATGCACCGGGAGCCTGATGTGGGATTCGATCCCGGGTCTCCAGGATCGCGCCCTGGGCCAAAGGCAGGCGCCAAACCGCTGCGCCACCCAGGGATCCCGGGGTGTTGAGTTATATAAGTTCTTTATATATTGTGAATATTAACCCCTTATTAGATATATCACTTGCAAATATCTTCTCCCATTCAGTAGATTGCCAACATTGACTGATTTTTGAATGTTAAAAACTGACCTTGCATTTCTTTTTTTTAATTTAAATTCAATTAGCCAGCATACAGTACATCATTAGTTTCAGATGTAGAGCTCAACAATCATCAGTTTTATACAACACCCAGTGCTCATCACATCATGTGCCCTCCTCAATGCCCATAACCCAATTACCCGCATCCCCCCACTCATCTCCCCTCCGTGACTTTCAGTTTGTTTTCTAGAGTTAAGAGTCTCTCATGGTTTGTCTCCCTTTCTGATTACTTCCTATTCAGTTTCCCTCCCTTACCCTATGATCCTCTGTGCTGTTTCTTATATTCCACATATGAGTGAAACCATATGATAATTGTGTTTCTCTATTTTTTTTAAAGATCATGAAAGACACAGAGAAAGAGAGAGAAAGATAGAGGTAGAGACACAGGCAGAGGGAGAAGCAGGCTCCATGCCGGGAGCCTGATGTGGGACTCGATCCCGGGTCTCCAGGATCACAGCCTGAGCCGAAGGCAGGTGCCAAACCTCTGAGCCACCCCAGGATCCCCTCTGTTTGATTTATTTTGCTCAGCATTTCTGAAACAAACCTCAGATCATGTAATATTATTCTTTTTATATTTTGTTGGATTCATTTTGTTATAATGTTAAGAGTTTTTACATTATGATCATGAAATATATTGGTCTATAGTTTGGTTTCTTGTAATTTTTTTATAATAAATTTATTTTTTATTGGTCTTCAATTTACCAACATACAGAATAACACCCAGTGCTTGTAATTTCTTTTAAAGAAGGATACAGATATTTGCTATCAGGGAAATTCTTTACTCATATAAAAACTTGGAAAATTTTCCTTTCCTTTCAATTTTCTGGCCCTTTCTGGGTCTTCCTTAAGTTGATAATTCTAAGAGAGACACATTTATCTTGTAGAGGAGTCAGTGCTGCATTATCCTAAAGCAAGAGAGAAGTGCTAACCTTAAGAGATAAGACGGGCCATTTCTGGAGACCCAAAGGGGTTCGGAGAATCTAGAGATTCAGGATGTTCAAGTGTGGCCCCGATGTCCCAATCCATTTCTCAGGGTCCCATTCCTTTCCAAGGAGGATGCTGACCTTAGAATAACAGACTTGTTGAAGTTGAGAATTCAACCTCCTTTGGAGCAAAGAAGGCCCTCTGGCTCTCCCAGGTAGCCTTTAGTTGCTGATGAACTTACTCCCAGCCTTTCATTGTCTTTCCAAATCACTGATTGTCTCTTGTAATAGCCCTCTTCTTCCTTATCCCATTTGCCTCCATCTTCCAAATGCTTCCAGCATTGCAGCTGCCAGCACATTTCCTTCCAACAGTCTAACATCTCAGTTCATCCCAGTAGAAATGTTAACAGTTGCATGCTAGTGCATGCCAGGATCTACCAGTAACTACCACCAGTGATGGGATCTGCATTGCCAGCTGCCAGCAGGTGATCCAGCTCCACAATCTCACTTTAGAATCTGTTCTCTTGGACCACTTCCAACATTAACTGTTGCTGGTCAGGTTCCTCAGAAAGCAGACTCTGATAAGAGGTTTGCTCATAGTAGGTGTGTTAGGGCATCTCTTAGAAATAAATAGGGTTTTGGCAAAAAGGAAAGTTGAACTGTGATGCAGTTGATAAAGAGCTTCTCCTATTCTGCAGGTGATTCTAGAGCTAAGGTGGCCCTGCGGAGTTGTCTCAAACTGGGGCAAAGTGGATTGAACTTTATACCTTTGCACTGACCTGAGATTGCATGGCGGCTCCTCTAGGGAAGTGGACATTGGAGATTTGTGGTCATGAATTTGAAAAAAGAAATCCATGTGTGCAAACAGTAGGAACTCATTCTGGATATCTTAAGAAAAAAGAGGAATTTAATGGAAGGACATTAAAGTTTCACTGAATTGATGTAACATTCAGGGACCAGGAACATTCAGAAGGATTAGACCGTAAGAACAGATGGTCCACACACCATTATTTTCACTGAATAAATGATTTCAACAGTACCCATTGCTTTTGCAAGAGTCAGAAAAGTTTCAAAGAATCTTCAAAGAAGATTCAAAGATTCAAAGAGAGCATCTGCTTGGTCTCTGTGGGAGGGAAAAGAAAGACACTGGCAAGACAGGGCTTTCTGTTTCTGAGCAAGGCTGTACAAATACAGCCTTTGAGTGATTCTCTTAGAGTCAGGACTTCATGCTGCTGGTGGGTAACAGATATGGTGAGTAAATGTACAGAAAGCTAAAAAGTAACTACTACCCAGACAAGCCCCATTAATAAGTATTTATCACCTAGAGTCAGGCCTATCCCTGGATCACTCTTCCTAATTTAGTATACTGATGAAGAAAAGTGGGGACACTAAAAACAGAAGTAATGATTTTCAGTTTAGGGACAGTTTCATCAGTGCTTAGACAGAACTTTCTAGAAGGCAATTTGACAATATATGTCAAAAACCATTTAGGAGTACAAACCATTTGACCTAACTGCCTAAAAATGGAAAAGGGGAGCATAACTTTTCAGTATTTTCACAGTTTGGCTTTGGATCGGTCATATTTATTTTATAACTCTGAGGATAAAACAAGTTGTTAGTCAGGAACAAAGATATTTTAGTTGTGCTTCATAGTAAGAACATCTCCGTGAGCAGTAAGCTGTGGTAATAAACTGACAACACATTGTGTTAATTCTTCAGTTTTATTTTTAAACAGGCAGAATTTGCTCTTGGAGGTAGTTTCCTCTCAGCATATCTGTTCATCAGGGTGACACTGTGTGATCTGTGGTTTTCCAGGCTATGTACCATATAAGTGGCATCTTTGTGGCTGTTTGTCCTGAGCTGGTGAGATGGATATACTGAGCGCATATCCTATAGTATACTGATATACTATAGGGCATTCAAGGAGTGACCCCAGAAAAAAAATCTGTTGACTAGTAGTTGGTGACAAGCATGATTAAGTATAGTACATGGTTTTCTTCTTAAATCCATGATTTTTGAGCATCTATGTGTCCCTATTGGATTTGTCCAGGGAGGGTGGTGTTACAAAGATGAGATAGATGTAGTCTCTATTCTAAGGACTTCGCAATTTAGTGCAGAGGGTCTGTTCTTTTTAGTAGGCCCTTTTCTCTCTTTCTTTTTTTGGTTTGGATTATAGATGTGATGCCCAGTGCTTTAGTAGCCACATTGTGATCATGAAGCAGCAGTCATGAGAAAAAGCCAACATACTAAGGATGGCAGAGTGAAAATCCAGGAAGAGTCTTGCTCCCTCATGACATCATTGGGCTGTTAAATAAACAACAAAGATCATCATGATTAAGAACTCGTTACAGCTTTAGTTAGAGCTGTAAGCAATCCTCACTTTTTCAAATGAAATACTCAGAAACCAGGATTTTCAAGTCTGAAGCCATAGTTTCAAATTTTACATTAGGCTTAACTTTTTCCAACAGTAACTTGCAAAGTTTTAGAACATTCCTACCCCACTCCATTGGCACAGCTTCTGCTGCAGAATGCCTCTTCCTCATCTGGGTACATTACGTCCAGAAAGGAACTGAGCCTGGTGGTTTTCCTATGATAAGTAAACTAGACATTTCAGTAAAGGTAGAACAAATGTTCACAGAAATCAAAGTTGGGGACTTTTCCTTTTGCTACAAGGTAGATAGGTAACATTTGCAGCACCGTCTTTAGAACTAATTAATTAGAAAAAATATGCTAAATGTTTCCAAGGCTTGTTCTGAAATGATTAAATCAGAGCTTCTTTCCTTTTGGCTTCTTTAAAGTTTTCTGGTCCCCCCCCCCTTTTTTTTTCACACCGAAATCAAGAAGCTTTTACATTTTTCTGGAGCTTCAGGCTCTTCTTCTTCTATAGCTGCCACTTGAAGGGCAGAAGAGAGATACTTCAAGATGGTACTTCCTAATTTCTCTCTCTTTTTGGCTTTCAAATTAATGAGCTGTATATAACGAGATGGGTGGCAAAGTGGGCACAGATTAGTGTCTTCCTTCATTGTGCAGTATCTTCTGCTTCCCCATGTCCTCTGGCAGCCTGGAGCCTGCATAATTTTCCATTAATGATCCAGTTCAGTCCGTGTGAACTCTGCCTCCTGTCCATATCCATAGCCGCTTCCGCTTGGGAAGGTTTGACGCTTTCTTCGTGATTGGAGATCACAGTGGGCACTATTGCTAAAACATCTGTAGGAAAATGAAGTAATGGGCATGCTAATATGCTTAATGGCCTTAATAGCATTGAAAACTAATGTACTTAATGTTCACTTCATTCATAGTTGCCCTTGGAATTATGGATGGCAAGACCATGCATTATGCTAAAACAAAAATGGCCCAAATGTCACTGTGATTGTGAAGGAGGAGAGCAAGAGAGAAATATTACAGCAGCATTATAAAATTTCTACTCAAATCCATCTTCATAGGAAAGAATTACATTATAGGAGAAGAGAGGCAGCCAACCAGGGGACTGTCACTGGCTTGAAGGAATTTAGCTCATGTGTGGAAGAGAAGTCCTGAAATACCACGCTGAGTGAATAATCCTGCGAGCCAAACCAGTAATATGGGAGGTAGAGATGCTTTTGAAAAACAGGGAATTTCTAATTGGGGAGATCACTCTTTTTGCTTCCCTGCTTACAGGGGTTTTCTTCTCATGTAACCGGCTATGTTTCAGACCTTTCCAGACCTCCCCTTCTTTGTTCTCTATTCCTTAGGGCACCATTTATCATAAGTAATTGGATTAGTGAATTCAGAGCACTGCCTCATGAATTAGCTCGACAGAAGATACTTTAGATGAGGCTCTCTGGAGAAAAACCTCAAGGATCACGGACAATTGGGTCACTCGGTGCCATTGCATGTTCTTGCACGGCTCTCAGGTCATTGAAGCAAGTGTCTGCCAACTTCAGAAGGACATAGGGATGGCCCTGGAGAGATGATTAGAAATAATGTTCTAAACTTTAAAGATAAAATTCATAGCAGCACTGGGGCCTCTTTTGCAGATTCCACTGCCTCAGCTCTCAAAGAACCCTGAGGGGAAAAGGATAATTTTAACATCTCCCTCAGGGATTTGAACACTGCCAGAAGCCCAGACAGGAGAGGGCTAAGGGAGAGTATTAGGAAATCCTCAGAAGATGAAATCATTGTACTGAAGAGGTACCTGAACTCCAATATTCACTGCAGCATTATTTACTATAGCTGTGACATAGAAGCAACACAAGCATCTGTTGATGGATGAACAGATACAGAAAACATCACACACACACACACACACACACACATATACATTCAGGAATATTATTTAGCCATGAAAAAGAAATAAGGAAATCCTGCTATTTGCCACAACATAGATGGATCTTGAGGGCATTATGCTAAGTGATATAAGTCAGACAGAGAAAGACAAATATGTTCTCACTTACATGCAGAACCTAAAAAAAGCCAAAATCATAGAAACAGAGAGTAGAATGGCAGTTTGGAGGTAGGGGGAATGGGGAGATGTGGGTCAAAGTGTATGAACTCCCAGATATAAGATAAATAAGTTTTGGAGATCTAATATATAGCATTTTGACTATAATTAACAATACTGTATTATATTAATGATAATGTTAAGAGAGCAGATATTTTTTTTTAAGATTTATTTTTTTATTTATTCAGAGAGAGCGAGAGAGAGGCAGAGATACAGGCAGAGGGAGAAGCAGGCTCCATGCAGGAAGCCCAATGTGGGACTTGATCCCGGATCTCTAGGATCACACCCCAGGCCGCAGGCAGCACTAAACCGCTGCACCACCGGGGCTGCCCGAGAGCAGATCTTAAATGTTATCACCACACACACAGGCAATTCCATGAGGTGATGGAGGAGTTAACTAACCTTACCATGGTAATCATTTTGCAATATATATATATACACGTATTAATGTATCACATTGTACACCTTAAACCATATATGCTATATGTCAATAATATCTCAATAAAGCTGAAAAATAGTTTATTTGATATTTCATGGTAGAAAGAATATTCTAAAGGTGAATAATTTTCTTATTACATGCTTTTCCACTCTGATAAAATTAAACTATAATTATCAATAAAAAAGAAAAGAAGTCTTCAGAATTAGAGAAGCAAACTGCGGACACCAAGACACTTTTTATGTGCTGACAATAAGCATTGGTGTAGAGACATGACTGCAAAAGCCTGGGGCCAGAGATGCATGTCACCTGTCAAGTGCTGGCATCCAACATGGTTATCACCCTGCTACTGACTCAGCTGTACAAGGATCCTGCTTCTTTTTGTAAAACTGCTGAATGGCCTTTCCCATCAACTCATGTAGGGGTTATGATGTTTCCTGGAAAGGAGAACTTTGAAAATTTTTCTCTTTTGAAGAAGTACTAGCACTGTAACCACTGGGATTTGTGAAACATTCAGGTTTGTGTATGATATATAAGGGATGTATGTTATAGGTCATGATGGTTCACTTCTCAGAATTTTCATCACAATTTTAATTTAGCCATACTGTACTGGCTAGATTTATTTTATTTTATTTTTTTAAGTAGGCTCCAAGCCCAACTTAGGGCTTGAACTCACAACCCTGAGGTCAAGAGTCGTTTGCTCTCCCGACAGAGCCAGCCAGGCACCCTGTGTTGGTTGGTTTTTGAGGACCACTGGGACTTTACTTGATTTTAGGCAATTCGGAAAATTAAAAATTAAGGAATAAATAAAATGATGACAAAGAGTGAGTCTTCCTAATGGTTTTGGATAATTTGGAGAGAGTCGAGCTAGCAGAGCTCCTAAAAGCTTTATTGCCCCACCACACCTAAATAATTGATTTCACAACTGACATCTGATTTCCTCATATTTGAGTTTTTCCCTTGGAATGAGTTTATAAAGTGAGCTCTCCAAGATGAAAATAAAATTTCACTTAGTGACTTTATTTTCTAAATGGTTTATTAATGCTCTTTATTCATCACTCAATTTTGATGTATGTTTAAAAGGGAGAGATATGTATAAATTAGAGCATAGGCAATTTTTTTTCAATCTGCAATGAAGAGGACCTTCATTTTTGTTGACATTCTAGGAAAAAAGTCATCCTCAAATGATAATACAGCGATACTCTGTATCCTTTTCTTGAAGTAGAGGAACAGCTGAAACTTAGCTTAATGGTCCCTATTTTCTGACACCTATAGTTACTAATCCAGATGTCTGGAGTTGTATTTGCATAGATCAAGATTTCAAATGGGGGTTTTCCATGACCCAAAATATGTAATTTAGTGAAAGGCAGCTAAACCACGTTAAGAACAGCAATTCTTTCTTTAGGTATCAAATACAAGTATACTGATTTAAAATGCTGTGATTAAGCATAAGAAGTTAAAGTGGAAAGATGAATGGGTAAAATTTTACCAACAATACTAAATTTATTTTAGAATCTTTAAAAAAATATATGGAAGTACTATGTGCCTAGTATTTTAGTGTGTTGTCATATTTAGTTCTCTCAGTTGCCATAGGAAGTGAGCATTATTAATCTTATAGAGGAGAAAAGCAAGACTCTTGAGTGTTTAGGAACCTTCTCAAGGTCACAGTCATAAACGGTAGAGCTGGGACTCTAGCACAAGCTCATTATCTCCTCACTACACTATGTTCCTGTCCATAGGAACAGCCATAGAAAATCAACCAAGAAAGTTATCCCTTTGCCATTAATATTATATTAAATTGAAGACAGAAAAATCAGCAGCAGCTTCTACTCAGAAGAAAGGCTGCTTTGCCTGATCTGGCCTTCATCTCTAAACTTCTGTGCTTTCTTTTTTTTACCTGGCCATCATCACATAAGGCATGTGGCTGTGGCCTTGTGCTAATGCCCTTGACCGAAGAAATTGCCCTAAAATATCGACAGTGATTGTGTTTAGACTAGGGCAAAATTACTCCTTGTCCCTATATTTCACAATAAAATTACATCTTTAAAAATTAAGATCATTGATGTATATTTACAAGTAAAAAGATATCTTGAAACAAGGAAAAATAAAGGATTAAACAAACGATTGAAATGTAGGAATATTTTGAGAAAGTCCACGGGCTTATAAAAGCCCAACTTGTAAACATCCCAAAATGTCAACAATCAGAACTAATTTAGCTGTCATCACTGACTTGATTTAATTTTCCTCACAGCCTTTAAATGTACGTCCATGCATCTTGTGGGGACATGTGACCATGCCTGGCCCTCATTCTCTGGGTTTCAAGAGTTCTTCTTGCTCAATCTTGTTGGCTTTACCTTTCTACTCTTCCCACTCTTTCATCTGCTGCCTCCAGGGTTCTCCCAGGACAGTGAGGGGTTGACTTTGTCTCTTCCTGCTTTCAAGTACTAGGTTCAATTATGCTCAGAACCTCCAGAATGCACTCTTTCTCTAAGCACGTGTATTTTCTTTTTCTCTTGATACAAAAATCATATTTTGGAAATCTTAGAAAAAAATAGGTAAGGTAAAGGATGGGGAAAAAAAAGTCATCTTAATGTAATCGCCTAGAAATGCTTTTGTGTATTTCCTCCCATCACTGCCTGTTCGTGTGTGTGCGTGCGTGTATGTGTGTGTGTGGTGGGAGGGGTGTTAACAAATTGGCTAGGCTTTTAAGTTCAAAAAAAATTCCCAATTTAAAATAGAATGGTTCAGTCTAGATGTAAAATAAGAACTTAAGGTATTGTTCTATTGTACCGTGAGTGCTTTAAAGACACCTCTCTACCGCTGAGGCCAGCTCTCCAGTAGTTCACATTAAATATTAAAAACTAGGTTTGCTTCTTAGATTCAATGATCTGTCCTGAAGGAAGGCAATTTTCTTCCCTCAACTCCCTTCAATGCATAAAAAAAAGGAGCTTCCTCCCCCTCCACCAGTGTGACCACCATCTCTAGGACTTACTGAAAGAGGAAGCTTCAGGTTTTTTCCCACCTCCTTACCAGCTAGCTCTCCTCTGGAAGAAGAGGACAGGCAGGAAATAGGACAGATGGGAGAGTCCACCAGGCTGTGGAAGCAAGCCAGTGCAGACATGGAATCTGGCATCAAAAAGCAGACAGAGGTTTCTCTCTCCTCCTTGTTCCCTTTCCCCTGTGGTAAGGCAGCAGGAAGGGCATCTCCTGTTTGAGGTTCTCCAGCTGCACTGCCTCTGGCTGTGGGGGCCAGCCAGGTTCAGGTGGGGAGGAGAAGGAACCCACACCCCCTCCCACCTCTGCTGTGCTCTGGGTCCTTCCATCTGTCACCTGCGTCTATATCAAATTGGTTAGAATTCAGAGGAGGAAGAGTATAATTAGTGGCATCCCAAATCTCAGTAATGGTCTCTAGAATACCCCCCAGGTACACCCCAAATGGGATGTGTGTATGTGTTTTTGCGTAGTGTAAGTATATATATACATAATATATATATATATTCTTTCTCAGAAATTGAAACACACGTAGATTTTTCTAAGTTTCAGAGAGATGTTTCAATTTTCTTTAGGGCTCTATAATTTAGCTTCCTAGAATAGTTCAGAAGACAAATTTGCAGCTATGTCAAAGCCAACCTATAACTTCAGTATAAAATTTAGCAAAATATAAGTTGAGTAAAGAGTCATTCAGATGTACTCTGAAACCATCAACCTATGCTCACTCAGAAGAGAGCAACAGAGCAGATTTAATTTATTGAGAGTTAGCTGAATTATTTTTTAGTTTAGGGCCTAAGGATTTCCTATTCCCTCTGCCTTTTTTTAAGGTTTATTTATTTATTTATTTTAGGGAGTGAGAGAGAGAGGGTGTAAGTGGGAGGAGGGTCAGAGGGAGAGGGAGAGGAGGGAAGCAGACTCCCTGCTGAGGGTAGAGCCCTAGACTGGCTCAATCTCACCATCCTGGGATCATGACCTGAGTTAAAATCAAGAGTCCGATGTGTAAACAACTGGGCCATCCAGGCACCCCTCCTTCTGCCTTTCTTGTACTTCAGTGCCTTTAAACGCCACAAGGTTCAGAACTGTCCAGGAACATGTCATCCTGTTCTGTGATGGTAATTTTATAGGTCAACTTGACTGGATCATGGAGTGTCCATATATTTGGCTACACATTATTTTTGGGTGTGTCTATGAGGGTGTTCCCAAATAAAGTTTGCATTTCTGTCGATGGATTCAGTAGACCAGTTTGCTCTCCCTGATATGGGTGTGTATTACCCAATCCATCGAGGGTATGAATGGAACAGAATGGCAGAGGAAGGAAGAATTTGGCTCTTCCTGCCTGACTGCTTGAGCTGGGACACTGATCTTCCTAGTTCTCAGGCCTATTCACCCAAGCTGAATTACACCACTGGCTTTCCTGGGTGTCCAGCTTGGAAGCCACACTCAACCTCTATGATTCCATGTACCCGTTCCTTATAATAAAACTCTTTATATGTATATATTTTTGCATGTGTGTGTTTATCCTACTAGTTCTGTTTCTTTGGAGGGCCCCGACTAACACAGACTAACACACATCCTAAGTCCCAAATGGAGTCTGTTCTTTTCAAAGAAAGAGGCATCTCACTTGAGAGAGCTGCCAAAGGTCCAGCAGGATAGAGGGATAGGAAGAGAAAAAGGATATTCTCAGAATTAAAGGAACAAAATAAGGGTGCCAGACCTTCTCTTTGCTGACCCAAACGTGAGTATGGGTAGATGAGAGATGATCTGAAAGCTGACCACACATGATACTAAGCAAATGTGAAACTCATGTGGAGAATATGTAAGAGACTTTGTAGTAGCTGGCAACCCCCATAAAAGGTAGGCACTTGTTTCACTAAAACAGGAGTTGCACCAGAAGCTATACAACTTGGAAACAGGAACATCTATCTGTACTACCTATAAAAAGTGGAGATGAGAGATAAGGAGAGAAAGAGAAAGAAATTGTCAAGGGTTAAGTAATGTTTGCAACCTCAAAACACTTTCTGTTGCAGAGTCTGGCAGTAAATATTTGCCCATTTATGTAATTTAATGTTATGTTCAACCATGACTTTGCAGGCTGGGCAGAGGGTATAAGATTGATATTTATTATTGCACAGGATTTTTTGAAATGGTGGATATTAGTTTCTGTTCATCCCCTCTGAAGAGATCCTGTTTTGCTGGAGTACCCTGAGTTCATCCCAACGGTGCATGTTACATGGGACTGAGGTATATGCGCTCGCAATAGACTGAGAATGAGAACTGCAGTGTTAGAAGAAATCTTGTTTTGTTTTTCTTCCAGAAATAAAAATAATATATAAACTCCAGCTGCCCCAGAACTAATTATACTGAACTCAGGCATTACTCAATGATATATACTTAAATAATTCCCATTCCTTCTACAGAAAATGATTCAAGGCCCTGTACATTTAATCATATTTATCTATGATTCTTGACACAGTGAAGAGCCCTCCAGTAGCTCTTGCATTACAGGGAAACTTGGAGAGATTTTGTAAATTAAAAGGGTAAATTCGTTGCCTTAAAAAAAATCTGTAACTAGCATACATTATGAAAAACAGATCTTCTTAATAATTTTTTTCCTGAAATTTTAGTTAGAGCTTGAGGTTGAAGAATTTAATGTCAGGCTAATGTCTTGGGGTTACTTAGAGTAAATACTTTTCCTTCTTAATTATTAAAGAGTGCTAGATCCCAGACAGGTATTTTAGAGTCTGGTTGAGAAGTCCCTAAAAGAGTTATTCCTGCAGGTTAAAGGAGATGGAAGGGCAACATAGACAAACCCCCTTTTAGAGTATTAGACTTTAATAAGAGGGGCCAGTTCACAAGAACTAGTTGTCACAAAATATTTTAAATGCCAAAGATGATTTTGCATTTTTATTCATATCTCATTTCATTTTCATTGACATTTTCTTTTTTAAAGTATCCCCCCTCTTCCTATATCCTTTTTCTTCCTTTTTGGCCTTGGCTCTTCTCTCTTGTTTCCTTTTTATTTTTTCTTCTCCATTCTTCCATCTCGTTTTGGTTGATCTAAATAGGCCACTTTAAGATATGATGAAATCACAGGCTTTGAAAATGTTATGATCACACTTTCAGGAAGGCTGTTTCGCAATACCATCAAAAAACATGAATACTCAGTCTTTGAGCTGGCAGTTCTGCCTCTAGTAATTCATCTTAAAGGAATTCTCAGAGATGATAAAAATAATAATATTTATTGAGTTCGTATCGTGGGCCAGGCATTGACTTTATATACATCAGTTTATTTAATCTTTACACAACCTATGATGTATCATCCTCATTTTGCATGTGGAGAAACTAAAGATCAGACAGCTTAAATAACTTGCTCAGGAACACACAACTCATGAGTGAGGGAGCAGAGATTTGAACAATGGAAGTCCAGCTCCAAAGCCAGCACTCAACCAGGATAGTCCCCAAGGTATGAATCTTGGGCAAATATGTTTTTTAAGATGTATTTATATATTTTAGACAGGGGGTGTGAGGATCAGGGAAAGAGGGAGAGAGAGTCTTAAGCAGATTCTGCACTGAGTGCTGAGCCCAATGTGGGGCTCCATACCATTACCCTGAGATCATGACCTGAGCTGAAACCCAGAGTCCGATGCTTAGCTGACTGTGCCACCCAGGCACCCCTTGGCAAATAAACTGTTTTCACAATTCACTGGTCCATGTAAGGTATAGAAAATGAATATTATCAATTATGATTTAGAATAAAGGGTAAAGGAGAGGTACTTATGTGTTTATTGTCCAATCAGAAGATTCTTTGTGATGTCCAGGCACCATCTTTTCCTGTGAAGATTCAGCAACTATCTTTTCATATTTTATTGTCAAATCTTCTATTCCTGGCTAGTTTTCTATTTTCCACCATGAGAAGAAAGGAACAAGACTGTTATTACTACCATGCAATGACTCTTCTGACTGAAACAATGTCGATCTTGTGTCCTCTGCAAGGCCCTAATACCATTTATTTCATGCTGCTTTCATCATTATCATGATGCTGCATCACTCTCCATCTATCACCTGTGAAAGCTGGCTTCCAGCAACTCTCAACTGCTGTTGCTGGGCTTTGTGTGGTGACCGAGTTGGGTGTCAGTATCGGGAGATGCATAGTCCTGCCGCCACTCTACTGTCTGCAAATGCTGTAGACTAGAGGAGGCTCTGTGGTCACAATACCTATGGGGAGAATTGATTAAGTGCTCCTCACACACCACACACACACACACACACACACACACACACACACACACGATTCCAAGGGGGAAGCAATGGATCTGTGGTGACCATCACAAGGCTAGAGCTCCAAACTTGTCATATGTCCTCAGTGAGTAAGACAGCCCACTCTCAAAATAGATTATAAAGCTGTATATTTGTGCTTTTAGAAAAATAAACAATGCTGTATAAATTTTTAAGTTGAAGTCTGAATATGTTTTATGTAATTTGGTAAAATTGCCAAATTTTGTGTTGGTTAACATGGAGCTGCCAGAAGCCCTTCTGAGAAATCTCTTCCATTGTTCTTGATGCTTCAGTTTCTTTAGCAGGTAACAGATTGTGCTAGATGTATATTTGGGTATGTATTTTTAAAAATAATTATTTGTTGGCACCTGGATGCATCTGTCAGTTAAGCATCTGACTCTCGATTTTGGCTCAGGTCATGATCTCAGGGTTGTGAGATTGAGCCCCTGGGTCAGGCTCCATGCTGAGCTTTGAACCTGCTTAAGGTTCTCTTTCCCTCTCTCCTGCTTGTGCACATATGCTCTCTCTCTCTCCCTCCCCCCTAAAATATTTGTGCACTTTCTGTGTATCATCACTATTTCAGTTGCTTTACAAATATTATTCATTTAATCTTCATCACAACCCTAATTAAGAAGAACTTTTCTATTCTTGTTTGTTGAGAAAAAAAGTAAGGCACAATTTGCAATAACATGGATAGACCTTGAAAGCATTATGTCAAGGGAAATAAATCAGATGAAGATAGACAAATATAGTGTATATTTCTACCCATAGGAACCTAAACAAAGCAAGCTCATAGAAATAGAGTAGCATGATGGTTTCCAGGGGCTAGGGGGATGTTACTCAAAGAGTAACTCAAAGATGTTACTTCCAGGTATAAGATAAGATAAGATAAACTTCCAGGTATAAGATGAATGAATTAATGCACAACATGGTGACCATAGTAAGCAATCCTGTATTATATATGTGAAAGTTGCTTAGAGAGCATATCTAAGATGTTCTCACCACACACACGCACACACACACACACACACACACACAAGGTAATGATGTGAGGTGATGAATGTATTAAGTAAGCTTGTTGTGATAATCATTTGCAGCATATACCTGTATCAAGACATCATGTTATACACCTTAAAGTTGCACAATGTTTTATGTTGATGATATCTCAGTAAAGCTGAGAAAAAAAATTTTTTTCAGTTGAAAAGGCCCATCAAGACTTAGCCAAATAGTTGCAAATGGATTTTTGTGAAAATCCATTTGTGAAAATTTTTGTAAAATTTCAAAACCCTGGGGACAAAGAGAAGATCATAAAGCATTCAGGTAGATCATGTCACACACAAAGGATCTGAAATCAGAATGACTTTGTAACGTTTAAGTGGCAACACTGGAAACTAGAAGGTAGTGGATCAATGCCTTCAACATTGTGAAGAAAAATAACTTTAAAACTAGACTTCTGTGCCCAGTTGTTAGGGGATGAATAGAGGTTCCCACAATTCATATGCTAAAACCCCCAGTTTTTCAGAATATGACTATATTTGGAGATAGAATCTTTGAGAAATAGTTAAGTTATTGATTGGACGCTAATCCAATTGATTGTGTCCTTATAGGAACAGGAGATCAGGACACAGATGCTTGAAGAAGGAAGACCATATGAAAATGAGACAGAAGATGGCATCTACAAGCCAAGGAGAGAGGCCTCAGGAAAAACCAACCCTGATGACACCTTAATCTTGGATTTACAGCCTCCAGAACTGAGAGAAAATAAATTTCTGTTGTTTAAGCTCCCCAGAAAAGGAGGCACAGTGAAGTTAAGTAGCTTGCTCCAGATCACACATAGGTAGATCTGGGGCCCAGACCCAGACTGGGCTCTAGCATCCATGTACTTGACCACTGCTCTCATCTGTGTCTATAGGGTCTGAGCACCGTGTCCTCCCAAGATAAAATCCTAAAGTTGTTGCCAGTCCAGAAACTACCTTTTCTCTTTCTTGATACATGTCTAAGAAAAATGTTGACCCTCAGAAATCCTTTTAAAAAAATTTTTTTATTGGAGTTCAATTTGCCAACATACAGCATAATACCCAGTGCTCATCCCGCCAAGTGTCCCCCTCAGTGCCCATTACCCAGTCACCCCAACCCCCCGCCCACTTACCCTTCCACTACCCCTTGTTCATTTCCCAGAGTTAAGTGTCTCTCATGTTTTGTCACCCTCACTGATATTTTCACTCATTTCCTCTCCTTTCCCTTTATTCCCTTTCACTAATTTTTATATTCCCCAAATGAATGAGACCATATAATCTTTGCCCTTTTCTGATTGACTTATTTCACTCATTCACTCCCCAAATGAATGAGACCATATAATCTTTGCCCTTTTCTGATTGACTTATTTCACGCATAATACCCTCCAGGCCCATCCACGTCGAAGCAAATGGTGGGTATTCATCGTTTCTAATGGCTGAGTAATATTCCGTTGTATATGTAGACCACATCTTCTTTATCCATTCATCTTTCAATGGACACCAAGGCTCTTTCCACAGTTTGGCTATTGTGGACATTGCTGCTAGAAACATCAGGGTGCAGGTGTCCCAGCGTTTCACTGCATCTGTGTCTTTGGGGTAAATCCCCAGCAGTGCAATTGCTGGGTCGTAGGGCAGGTCTATTTTTAACTCTTTGAGGAACCTCCACACAGTTTTCCAGAGGGGCTGTACCAGTTCACATTCCCACCAACAGTGCAAGAGGGTTCCCCTTTCTCCACATCCTCTCCAACATTTGTGGTTTCCTGTCTTGTTAATTTTCACCATTCTCATTGGGGTGAGGTGGTATCTCATTGTGGTTTTGATTTGTATTTCCCTGATGGCCAGTGATGCAGAACATTTTCTCATGTGCTTGTTGGCCATGTCGGTGTCTTCCTCTGTGAGATTTCTGTTCATGTCTTTTGCCCATTTTATGATTGGATTGTTTGTTTCTTTGCTGTTGAGTTTAATAAGTTCTTTATAGATCTTGGATACTAGCCCTTTATCTAATAGGTCATTTGCAAATATCTTCTCCCATTCTGTAGGTTGTCTTTTAGTTTTGTTGACTGTTTCTTTTGCTGTGCAGAAGCTTTTTATCTTGATGAAGTCCCACTAATTCATTTTTGCTTTTGTTTCTCTTGCCTTCATGGATGTATCTTGTAAGAAGTTGCTGTGGCCAAGTTCAAAAAGGGTGTTGCCTGTGTTCTCCTCTAGGATTTTGATGGACTCTTGTCTCACATTTAGATCTTTCATCCATTTTGAGTTTATCTTTGTGTATGGTGTAAGAGAGTGGTCTAGTTTCATTCTTCTGCACGTAGCTGTCCAATTTTCCCAGCACCATTTATTGAAGAGATGGTCCTTTTTCCAGTGGAAAGTCTTTCCTGCTTTGTTGAATATTAGTTGACCATCGAGTTGAGGGTCCACTTCTGGATTCTCTATTCTGTTCCATTGATCTATGTGTCTGTTTTTGTGCCAGTACTACACTGTCTTGATGACCACAGCTTTGTAGTACAACCTGAAATCTGGCATTGTGATGCCTCCAGATATGGTTTTCTTTTTTAATATTCCCCTGGCTATTCGGGATCTTTTCTGATTCCACACAAATCTTAAAATAATTTGTTCCAACTCTCTGAAGAAAGTCCATGGTATTTCGATAGGGATTGCATTAAATGTGTAAATTGCCCTGGGTAGCATTGACATTTTCACAATATTAATTCTTCCAATCCATGAGCATGGAATATTTTTCCATCTCTTTGTGTCTTCCTCAATTTCTTTCAGAAGTGTTCTATACTTTTTAGGATATAGATCCTTTACTGCTTTGGTTAGGTTTATTTCTAGGTATCTTATGCTTTTTGGTGCAATTGTAAATGGGATTAACTCCTTAATTTCTCTTTCTTCAGTCTCATTGTTGGTGTATAGAAATGCCACTGATTTCTGGGCATTGATATTGTATCCTGCCATACTGCCGAATTGCTGTATGAGTTTTAGCAATCTTAGGGTGGAGTCTTTTGGGTTTTCTATGTACAGTATCATGTCATCTGCGAAGAGGGAGAGTTTGACTTCTTTGCCAATTTGAATGCCTTTTATTTCTTTTTGTTGCCTGATTGCTGAGGCTAGGACTTCTAGTACTAGGTTGAATAGCATTGGTGAGAGTGGACATCCCTGTCTTGTTCCTGATCTTAGGGGAAAGGCTCCCAGTGTTTCCCCATTGAGAATGATATTTGCTGTGGGCTTTTCATCAATGGCTTTTAAGATGCTGAGGAATATTCCCTCTATCCCTACACTCTGAAGAGTTTTGATCAGAAATGGATGCTGTATTTTGTCAAATGCTTTCTCTGCATCTATTGAGAGGATCATATGGTTCTTGATTTTTCTCTTGCTGATATGATCAATCACATTGATTGCTTTATGAGTGTTGAATCAGCCTTGCATCCGGGGATAAATCCCACTTGGTTATGGTGAATAATCTTCTTAATGTATTGTTGGGTCCTATTGGCTAGTATCTTGTTGAGAATTTTTGCATCTGTGTTCATCAGGGATATTGGTCTAATAATTTTCCTTTTTGGTGGGGTCTTTGTCTGGTTTTGGAATTAAGGTGATGCTGGTCTCATAAAACGAGTTTGGAAGTACTCCATCCCTTTCTATCTTTCTGAACAGCTTTTGTAGAATAGGTATGGTTTCCTCTTTAAACGTTTGATAGAATTCCCCCGGGAAGCCATCTGGCCCTGGACTTTTGTGTCTTGGGAGGTTTTTGATGACTGCTTCAATTTCCTCCCTGGTTATCGCCTGTTCAGGTTTTCTATTTCTTCCTGTTCCAGTTTTGGTAGTTTGTGGTTTTCCAGAAATACGTCCATTTCTTCTAGATTGCCTAATTTATTGGTGTATAGCTGCTCATAATAAGTTTTTAAAATTGTTTGTATTTCCTTGGTATTGTTGGTGATCTCTCCTTTCTCATTCATGATTTTATTGAGTCTTTTCTCTCTTCTTTTTAATAAGGCTGGCTAATTGTTTATCTATCTTATTAATTCTTTCAATGAACCTACTCCTGGTTTTGTTGATCTATTCCAGGTTCTTGTGGTCTCTATTTCATTGAGTTCTGCTCGAATCTTTATTAATTCTCTTCTTCTGCTGGGTTTAGGGTCTATTTGCTGTTTTTTCTCCAGCTCTTTTAGGTGCAAGGTTAGCTTTTGTATTTGAGTTCTTTCCAGCTTTTGGATGGATGCTTATATTGCGATGTATTTCCCCCTCAGGACTGCTTTTGCTGTATCCCAAAGATTTTGAATGGTTGTATCTTCATTCTCATTAGTTTCCATGAATCTTTTTAATTCTTCTCTAATTTCCTGGTTGACCCTTTCATCCTTTAGCAGGATGGTCCTTAACCTCCACGTGTTTGAAATCCTTCGAAACTTCTCCTTGTGATTTAAGTTCTAGTTTCAAAGCAATATGGTCTGAAAATATGCAGGATACGATCCCAATCTTTTGGTATCAGTTAAGACCTGATTTGTGACCCAGTATGTGGTCTATTCTGGAGAAAGTTCCACATGCACTTGAGAAGAATGTGTATTCAGTTGCGTTTGGATGTAAAGTTCTGTAAATATCTGTGAAATCCATCTGGTCCAGTGTATCATTTAAAGCTCTTGTTTCTTTGGAGATGTTGTGCTTAGAATATTTGTCAATTGTAGAAAGCACTGTGTTCGAGTCACCAAGTATAAGTGTATTATTATCTAAATATGTCTTAACTTTGGTTATTATTTGATATACTTGGCGGCTCCCACATTTGGGGCATAAATATTCATGATTGTTAGGTCCTCTTGTAGGATAGATCCTTTAAGTATGATATAGTGTCCCTCTTCATCTCTTACTACAGTCTTTGGGATAAACTTTAATTTATCTGATATGAGGATGGCTACCCCTGCTTTCTTTTGAGGACCATTTGAATAGTAAATGGTTCTCCAACCTTTTATTTTCAGGACCTCCAGCAATCCTTAAACAATTTTACATTATGCGTTTTTAATTAGGGGCTATTTCTTTCAGTACTCTTAAAATTTAGGGGTAATGCTACTTATACTAAAATAGGTGCAACCAGAAATGTCAGTAGAATATGCTAAAGGAAAACAAAACTGGTAAAATCTTTCAAGGAGCATTCAGGTGTGTTGTCATTGCATGGATCATCTCTTTCTATGGCAATATAAAAAAGTTTTTTTTTCCATCATGTTGATTGACTTTTTAGAGGCATGTGGAAATAGAAAGGAAGGATCAAGGTTTTTAAATTACTTTTTAATAAGGGGGTAAATTTTTTTAACTGTTAGCAATTCTCTCTGGGTCCTTTCCCCTCTACCCAAACACCTCTCAACTATTAGGTTGTACAGAGATATTCTCATTATCTGAACAATCATTATTGAATCCCCAATGTGATAGAATTGAAAAAGATGCCACAACCTGAAAATTTTTTAAAAAGATTTTACTTATTTATTTACTTGAAGGAGAGCGAGAGAGTACGAGAGCACATGCAAGCAGGGGGAGCAGCAGATTCTCCTGAGGGAGAATCTCAAGCAGACTCTGTGCTAGCATGGAACCCACATGGGGCTCAATCTCATGATCCTGAGATTGAGGATCAATCCAGGTCATGACCTGATCTGAAACCAAGAGTCAACCACTTAACTAACTGACCCACCCAGGTGCCCCACAACTTGAAAATTTTTCACAGTAAGCTGACCACACTCACTTATAAAAGAGTTCCTACTCAAATAGTTCTCAGATGTTCCAAAACCTATAGTTGCCTGAATATTGATGGTAGTTTGATTTTATTAACATTCTGCCCTGCGAGGCAGATTAACTCAAAAACAATGGCAAATCTCACCATACAGAGAGACTTTCATAAAGTCACGGAATCTGAGAACCACTCCACCCACTCACACAGCCACTGGCAAGTAAGTTTCTGGCAAAGAGTCAACAGCTGAAGAACAGAAAGTTGCCAGGGATGGTGATACTCTGAAAAAGAATGACTTGAATATAAAAGGATTAAGAAAAGATCTTATAAAATAGGAGGCAGTCCTTGAATATATTTGCAGAGAAAAATGACTCTTTTTCTAGTTTGCAGTGAAAGTCAAATGTGAAGAATGTCAAACTATGCTGAGATAACTTTATTGGAAAAAGGTTTATACCCCCCCCAAAAAAACAAGCAAAGCCTAATTCTTCCTTCATCCTAAGAATTCTTATGTAGATGTAGTGATAACCTCAAAATTTTTATGTAATATAAAACTAATTTTCATAATTTCAGTTTCATTTTTCAGGGTAAGATCCTAATAAACCTTTCTTTTTTATTTGCTATTTACTATTAAATGTTGTTTCCCATTTTGTGCAGATTCACTTCTAAGTGGCTCTTTTCTGGTACCAATTATTCTTGGATAATGAGGACATTTTGTACTTTATGCTGACAGAGCAGAGGCCAAATGGGGTTAGCAAGGCTAGATTGCTTGCTCATCTTCAACCTCACTTCAATAATAATAATAATAATAATAATAATAAAACTCTTCAAAGGACTTACAGAGTCAAATGCAGTGAGTTGAATTACTTTTCACATTGCTTCACGTTGAAGGTTTATCTCCTCATGACCAGCTTTGATGAAGGCCTGATGACCCTGCAGGAACAGGTTCATGATGACAATCGTAGATTTTTTAGAGACTTAGTAAAGACCCTGTTCTCCAAAGTCACCCTGACTGAAGTCAGGAGCCTTCAGTTAGAAAGTCATTTTCCTCAGAAAATTCTTCTAACTAGGTTAGAAGTGTAAGGTGCGGGGCACCTGGGTGGTTCCGTCAGTTAAGAATCCAACTCTTGATTTAGGCTCAGATCATGATCTCAGGGTCATGAGATCAAGCCCTACGTCTGGCTCTGTGCTCAGTGTAGAATCTGCTTGGGATTCTCTCTCTCCCTCTGCCCTCCCCCTCACTCACATACATACACTTTCTCTCTAAAATATATATATTTTAAAGGCAGTGTAAGGAAGAGTGCCTGGCTGGTTCAGTTAGGGGAGCATGAGACTCTTGATGTTTGAGCCCCACATTGGGTGAGAGATTACTTAAATAAACAAAACTTAAAAAAAAAAAGTGTAAAGAAAGTGACCGATGGTAAGGATTAATAATTTGGATGATTTGTTTGGGGGAAATCCCACTGAAACTGGGTAAATATCTTTTAAAAAGGGTAAAAATTATAGTTAGATATTTAACATACTAACACAAAAGTGGAATCTTTCATATGGGCATGAGAAGCCTGCTTCTTAGCCAATTTATCCCCTCTTGGGTACTAAAGTAAAATGTGACTAATATATCCATAGCACCTTACATAAAAGGTTATAACAAAAATATATAATCTCTATTTCTGCTGATTTTGTATTTTTTTTTCTGCTGATTATAACAAATTGTTTGAGTTTCCTGATGACAAGCCGTGTTGCCTTTACATCTATTCAAAGAGCCAGGATTCCACTCTTCACAGTCAAAAACTCTATCCCATGTTAAAGAAAAATTGTATTAGAGGGCCCTTTATCAATAGTCCTTAAAATTACATCAATTAAAAGGGATTCTTAATTCAGAAAACAAAGATAAACCCACAAGCCCATTCAGAGGTAGAGGTACAATTAAATTTTCACTAGTCTCTGTTGGAATACAAGTAATGCTAGCATTATAACATTTTAATATTGGGGTGTCTTGGTGACTCATTTGGTTAAGCATGGGACTCTTGATCTCAGCTCAGGTCTTGATCTCAGAGTCCTGAGTTCAAGCCCTGCATTGGGATCCACACTGGGCATAGAGCCTACTTAAAAAAAAATTAAAACATCTTAGCCTCCTCCATAATTTAGATGCTGGTTTGCTAACCAGTCAATCATCTTCTTCTGCAGCCAGTCTGTTTCACCATTGGTTTCATTCCTTCCTAAACACATGGCTTATTAGAACATCCACTAAGAGGACGATAGAATAAGAAGTAAAACTTGAATCCATCAATTTCAATGGTTATTTCAACTCTAACTCAAAGAGCTGAATTTAAAATGTTAATAGATTTGAGACTGCTTTTATGTGCTCCAAGTATATGTATCATTCCTGGTGAATTTCCCTCTTGTGTCTTTCCTTTTTGATTGATGTCTATCCTCCTGTCCCATGTTAAGAAATGAAACATATCATTAACTTTATTTTTTCAAAATCAAATAGAATCTAACTCTGAGAGGAAAGTTAATGCAGTCATTATTAGAACTCCATTCTCTGTTTCCCACTATCATCCTCCACTGCCAGCCAAGATCTATGAAGAGCTTCCGAGATCTTACGACAAAGTAAAACATTTGGGGAACTCCACTGCTGAGTGGCCCAGCCAGGTCACTCCTAGATTACAGTTGTCTGTGACTTTATAGACCTTGGAAATTGCTCCTTAGTTCTAGTGCCTCTGGGGCAGGGGACTCAGTGTCTATGGACCTGCTGCCAGAGTTTGTCACACAAGCTCCTCTGAGGTTCCTTATACTTTCTCAACCACTAAAAGTTAAAATCTAGCTACTATTTCCTTCTTGCATTAAACATTCCCTTGTAATATAAAGGAAGGGAGAAGAAATGTGTGGGAAATATCAGGAAGGGAGACAGAACATAAAGACTCCTAACTCTGGGAAACGAACTATGGGTGGTGGAAGGGGAGGAGGGCGGGGGGTGGGGGGGAATGGGTGACGGGCACTGAGGGGGACGCTTGATGGGATGAGCACTGGGTGTTTTTCTGTATGTTGGTAAATTGAACACCAATAAAAATTAATTTATTAAAAAAAAAAACATTCCCTTGTCTCTTATCTTCTGTCTCATTCCCAAACTGGATACCTGTTCTCTATCCTCTTTGAAAACCTCTTAATTTTTTTATTTTTAAAATATTTTATGTATTCATTTGAGACAGAGAGAGATAAAGAGAGAGGGAGAGAGACAGCATGAGCAGGGGGTAGGGGGAGAGGGAGAAGCAGGCTCTCTGCTGAACAGGGAGCCTGATGCAGGGCTCCATCCCAGGACCCTGAGACAAAGGCAAATGCTTAGCCATCTGAGCCACCTAAGGACCCCTCAAAAGTTCCCAGTTTTTTATTTTCAAAAACAAAACCCAGAAAGGGAGGTTGTCTTCAAGCAACTTCCACCTGACTTTGAAACATAAACTTCCCTGAGAAGGAAAACCCCAAAGTTCTTGTCTCTTCTTGGAAAAGGATTAAAAGAAAAGCAGGAAGAGCCAAATTTATCTCAATAATTATCATTTATGATGTGGTTTATAATTAGGTAAATAATAAGAAATATAAAAATGCAAAATAAGCGCAGTGAGTATCCTGATGAATGAAGGATATAAAATGGAGCTGGGAAAAATTGTTGACAATCATTAGAAACTACATTGTTTTGATTTAACCTGACCTCAGCTGACCAAGATTGTTTATGTTAACATGACTGCTGGATTTGTTCTCTCATTCAAAGAAGAATCTCTGCCTCTGATATTGAATTTTTGGCCTTGAAATTCAGTTCTAGCAACAGTCAGTCTTCCTCCAAGAGTGGGCATGTAGACCAAATATCCTGTCAGAATCACCAAGTGCAGATTCTTGGACTTTCTCCAAAACTACTGCTCCCTGCAGTGATGACGACTTTTTATGATTATAGCACTCCACACACCCCTGAGAAACACATGACCTCGTCAAAGCCAAATATTCTTTCTGTCACTGGCCAGTTAAAAATTTCCAACCAGGACTTCCATCTTATTCGGAAGCCTATCACATCTGCCTCTTTCTGGTTTCTGATTACAAGGGGCTTCCCTGTGCCCATCCCTGGGCAGAGCAGTGAGAGCTCAGTGAGTTGCTTCCCTGATTGGCCCCTAACCGGCCCCAAGGTCCCTTCCTGCAGCTCTGGTTACTGCTACCGACATCACACTGTCATATTCATATTCATCTCATGGGTAAGTCTTTGGATCCTAAGAGAAAAATCAAAGTAAATTACTCAGAGAACTCTTACCTTTAAATGTTTCAGCCACCTTGCCTAACTTCCCTTGGGCTGCATGCTAGGTAAAGCGCTTTCTCTAGCACCTCACCAGGAGATACCACAGCTCTTTCTTCTCAATATTTCTTTTGCTTCTGAGAGCTCACCTCTACTCTGCACCCTATTTCTCAGTGGCTCAGCTCCATTTTATATTGAGGGTTATTTTTACTTAGTGGTGGAAACCTGTATACCAACTCTTGGAAATTCTGGACAAAGCGTGTACCATAGAGTGGGTTATAACTAGAGTACCCTTGCAAATCATCCACATTGGAACCCTGTTGTGAGTGAAAAAGATGCTCTTTGGTTATGTTGGAACAGGAGTCAAGCAGAACCATCCCGGGCAAATCAAAAGATGATGTTCACCTTAGTGATAACAGGCACTCTGAGAAGTGCTACAATGGCCAGTTTCTTCTTCCTTCCTCCCTCCTTCCCTCCCTCTTTTCCTTTTGGACTTATCTGTTCTTTAAGCTTATATTTCTACTGACAGTTGAAAAACTTGATTTTTACCATTTAGGAAGAACTTGGTTTAGATTTAACATAACCCAGCCTCTCTGGGGGCAAATGCTCAGGCTCTCAGAGAATCTCTTCTCCTTCGCTTCTTCTGGAAATATCTGGGTTTTGGAGAAGTTTCCTGAAGAGTGTGCATTTAAGGGAGGATCCTCTGGTTCAAGGCTATTGGCAGATCTTGTTGTCCCTACTGACCTTTGTTTGGAGGGCAGCCCAACCCTGTACATGACTAGGCGTGGAACTCTGTATTTACTGTGTCTGCACAGTAAATACACATGGCTGTATTAGAATAGACCACATGGCTGCAGTAGAATACCTCCCAGTTGCTTTCAGCATTCTCAGGCCCAGGAATCACCTGCCTGGTCTCTTGGCCCTATCGTGGCTCCCAAGGTGCTGCAGTTCTGAGGCCTGCCTCAAATTAGAATCAGGCCACCTGGAGAGGGTTCACCTCTCAGCCTTGCTTCGGGATCCCCTTGACACCTTCGGAAGCACTTCCTGGTAGATCTACTGCCCAGGTAAAGTCTGCAGACTCTGGCAGGCATAGGGGAATGTCTGGACCCCTGAGGTCCTATGGACTCTGGGTGGAAGGGGTGAGTAGAAGGGGACTTGCTCCTTATGCTGTGAGATCCATGATTCACTAACCATCTGTTACCTAGTTTGCTGTTTTAATCTTCCCAACAACTTTCTAGAGGAGGTACTATGGATACCCCCTGGGTTATGGATATAGAAACAGGAGTAGAGAATAAGTTATGTGTCTGTGGTCACCTAGAGAGGAAGGAACAGAGCCAGGATTTGAGTCCAGGCAGCCTTGATATCAGGGTCTAGGCTTTGAACCACTATGTGAGGAGAAATTTGGGGGTTTGGGTGATGAAATGTAATTATTCAACAAAAAGTTTCTCTCCTAAATAATTAGGTGTTAAAGTTTCTTCTGACATGAACACATGAGCACAAACTCTGACACTGAATACTTTGGAGAATCTAGGTCAGTCCCTTTACTCTATTAACCTAGTTCTTTATTAAAAAGCAGCATCTATTATTATTACTGATAATTAAATCAATAGCAACAATAACTTATTGGCTTGCTTCATATAAATCTGCTATTATGATAGTATAATAAATAAATGTGATTTCTTCAGAATTAGGTATGTTTATCTCTGGTGTCTTCTCTTCTTATGATTTTAATAGGATATTAAATATTGGACTAGTTTTTAGTGCCTTAAGTATATATTTTTTAATGAAAAATTTCCTTGAACACTTGTGGTTTTTCTTTTTTCTTTTCTTCCCTTAAGAAAGGAAATATTTATTTCCGAGACAGAGAAGACAGTCATTCTGTCCTAGATGTTTCCTTATCTTTACATCTCTAATTTAATCTTGTACTAATTCCAAACAGTTGTGCAATTTCTGGATCTTCTGAAATGTATCCTGTTAATTTCCTGAAGCCTTGGAAACTCTATTTCTCCACAATTCCCTCCTCAAGGCTTAATTCATTTTTTAAAAAAGATTTATTTATTCATGAGAGACACACACACACACACACAAGAGACAGAGGCACAGGCAGAAGGAGAAGCAGGCTCTTCACAGGAGCCCTATGCAGGACCCGATCCTGGATCCCGGGATCACGACCTGAGGTGAAGGTAGCTGCCCAACCATTGAGCCACCCAGGCATCCCTTAATTCATTTTTTTATTTCCTTTTTTGTTTTTGACCCAAAGTTTGCCTTTCTTTTAAACCTCTATGTTAAAAAAAAATCTTACTTTGCAGTTATGGGGTGAGTTTTATTTCTCCCATTTTTCTCTGTTTTTTTCCCTGGGTTGTTTTGGTGATTCAGTTTCTGGGCTTCAAGTGTATAGTTGCCAAATTTTTACTGCTATTGACCATAAAATTCTGCCGTCACCAGGCTGTGAAGAAGCAGATGCAAAATTGCTCCCACTGCCTGCTGCCCAACTGTGTGGCACTGTAGCCAGAGTACAAATGCATACTTTTTCTTCCACATTCCTTAGATTCAGGAACCTGTTCAATATACATTATCTATGTGACCACCTGAGTAATTGTCTATTGATAACCACCTAGAACCTCTTAGTTGTTTAAATAAAGTCAGTTTCATTTTCATTTTGATTCAACTTCCACATTGCTACTACATAGAGATTGTTATTTCTCTTCTTCCATTGGTTTTTATTATTTTTAAAATTTATTTTATTTATTTAAATTTTTATTTATTTATGATAGTCACACACACAGAAAGAGAGAGAGGCAGAGACACAGGCAGAGGGAGAAGCAGGCTCCGTGCACCGGGAGCCCGACGTGGGGTTCGATCCCGGGTCTCCAGGATCGCGCCCCGGGCCAAAGGCAGGCGCCAAACCGCTGCGCCACCCAGGGATCCCTATTTTATTTTTTAAATTTAAATTCAATTAGCCAACATATAACATGTCATTAGTTTCAGATGTAGAGTTCAGAAATTCATCAGTTGCGTATAACACCCAATGCTTATCACATCACGTGCCCTTCTTAGTTCTATCACCTGCTTACCCCCACTCACCTCCCCTCCAGCAACCCTCAGTTTCATTCCCACAGTTAAGAGTCTCTCATGGGGCACCTGGGTGGCTCAAATCATGATCCTGGGGTCCTGGGGTTGAGTCCTGAATTGGGCTCCTGGCAGGGAGCCTGCTTCTCCCTCTGCCTATGTCTCTGCCTCTCTCTGTGTCTTTCATGAATAAATAAATAAAATTAAAAAATAAAAAACCAGAATCTCTCATGGTTTGTCTCCCTCTATAACTTCTTTCCATTGGTTTTAAATAACTGCTATCCTAACCCCACTGGTCCAGTAAAGCCATATAGGCATTGGCATTTTAGGTCCATGCACATGGGTACATTTAGGTACATACCTACAAGGTGTTTCTCTATTTAAAAATAAGCAGCATTAGCTTGCTGAGCATTGGCTGGAATTTGGGCAGGGGGCAGAAGCAACATTATAAGAAAAGAAGAGTGAGAAAAGGCAAAGAAAACAAAATAAAAGTCCTGTGTAGAAAAACAAAATAAAAGTCTTCCATTTTGTCCAATAGAGTTAACAATCCAAAGGGGCCAAACGGAGAATCAATTTGGTAGGTTGTGAAATAAAAAACAGAGAATATTGACAGCTAACCTATTCATTCATTTTTCTTTTTTAAAAAAATTTTATTTATTTATTCACAAGAAACAAAGAGACAGAGAGATAAAGACAGATGCAGAGGGAGAAGCAGTTTCTCTGCAGGGAGCCCGATGTGGGACTCAGCCCAGGTCTCCAGGATCATGCCCTGGGCCAAAGGCGGTGCTAAACCACTGAGCTACCCAGGCTGCCCTCATTCATTTTTTTTTAAATTTATTTATAATAGTCACATAGAGAGAGAGAGAGAGAGAGAGAGAGAGAGGCAGAGGGAGAAGCAGGCTCCATGCACCGGGAGCCCGATGTGGGATTCGATCCCGGGTCTCCAGGATTGCGCCCTGGGCCAAAGGCAGGCGCCAAACCGCTGCGCCACCCAGGGATCCCTCATTCATTTTTCTTAATGTGATTCTCATAGTCTCATCACCAGGAAGAGTCAGAGCTGGAATCTGGTCCATGAGGTGTGACCAGAACTCCTGTACACAGGACATCTGTACTTAACTGCCCCCTAGTTTACAGTCTGAGTCGTCACTACCTGTCCTAGGTCATCCAGTGGTATGTGGGAATCCCAGCTGTGACGTTCTCTGTTTGGCCTCAAGCCCTCCACACTTGCAAATCTCTCCCCAGCTTGGGACAGAGACCCAGAGGACTTGCACTGAGCCGGGAAGGGGCTGCTGCAGTTGGCTTTTACAGAACACCTGCAGAGTGGGCTGGGAGCCAGCTGGCACCCAGCCTCCGTGGCAATGGTTTTAGAGGCTTATTGGCACTTTTGCTTCCATTGTGACCCTTTCAGGATGCTCATTTTAGTGCTTTGTGGTTACGTGTCTTCAATTTTGAGTAGATATATTATTTTTCTTTCAGGCTGCTTATTTTCCTACTTTTCTATTTTTTGTCCAATTTAGCACAAAATATAGGTGTTCCTAGTAATATTTTCATGTATTTAGGTCCCCTTTTGCTTTCTCCTGTGTTTAATGCTGAAGCTTTTATCCAAAAGTCTATATGCTTAGATAGATACATTCCTCACCTGACCCTTTTAATTTTTCCCCTTGCCCTTTTAAAAAATTGATCTTGAAAGTTTTATTTTTTAATTGTGATTAATAGACTTAATTTTATGGAGCGGTTTGAGGCTTACAAAAAAATGAGCAGAAAGGACAGAGGTTTCCCTTTCCCACAGTTTGCCTTGCTATGATCATTTTGAGTCCTTAGAATCTCAGTGTATATTGGCACTGATGAGCCAATAGCGACAAGTTGTTAACCAACTTCCATAGTTTATATTATAGTTCATTCTTTGTGCTGTATATTCTGTGGGTTTAATGAATGCACAATGACAAGTATTTAGCATTATAATATCATACAGAATAGTTTCACTGGCCTAAAAATCCCCCAGGCCACCCCCATTCATCTCTCCCATCCTACCCCTAAATCCCTGACAACCACTGATTTTTTAATTGTCTCCAATAGTTTTACTTTTTTCAGAATGTTTTAAATGTTAGAATCATATAATATGGAGCGTTTTCAGATTGGCTTCTTTCACTTAGCAATGTGCATTTAAGATTCCTTCATGTCTTTTTGTGGTTTGATAGTTCATTTCTTTTTATTGCTAAATAATTTTCCCTTGTATGGATGTACCATAGTTTATCTATTCACCTCTATTGAAGACTATTTTGGTTGCTTCCAAGTGTTGACAACTAAGAGTAAAGTTCCTGGAGCACCTTGGTGGCTCAGTTAAGCGTCTGACTCTTGTTTTCAACTCAGATCTTGATCTCAGGGTTGTGAGTTCAAGCCCTGAGGTGGCCTCCACACTGGCATGGAGCCTACTTTAAAATGAATACATACACACATACAAAAATAAAGAAGCTGTAAACATTTGCATGCAGGTTTTTGTGTGGACATAAGTTCTTAACTGGTTTAGGTCAATATCAAGGGCCACAATTCCTGGATCATATGGTAAGATAATGTTTACTTTTGTAAGAAACTAAAGCTGTCTGACAAAGTGGCTGTACCAAGTTACATTCCTGCCAATAATGAGTGCAAGTTTTTCCTATTGCTGCTCTTTCTCACCTAGCATTTGGTAGCGCCAGTTTTATGTGTGGTAGCCATTCTAATAGGTATGTAGAAATAGCACATTGTTTCCATTTGCAATTCCCTAATGACATATGATGTTAAGCATCATTTCACGTGCTGATTTGCCATCTGTATATCTTGTTTGGTGAGGCGTCTGTTCAGGTCTTTTGCTCATTTTAAATTGGGGTCTTTCATTTTCTTATTGTTAAGTTTTAAGAGTTCTTTGTATATTTTGGATACCAGTCCCTTATCAGATATATATTTATTTTTTCCCAGGGCACCTGGGTAGCTCAGTTGGTTAAATGTCCGACTCTTGACTTCAGCTCAGGTCATGATCTCAGGGACATGGAATGGAGCCCACATCAGGCTCCATGCTGAGCAGAGAGTCTATTTCTCTCCCTCTCTCTCTCTTCTCCCTCTGCCCCTCCAACCTGCTTGCAGGTTCATTCTGTCTCTTGCTCTTAAATAAATCTTTAAAAAATAAACACACACACACACACACACACACACACACTTCAAACATTTTCTTCCAGTTGGTGGCTTGTTCTTTCATTCATTTAACAGTGTCTTTCACAGAGCAGAAATGTTAAATTTTAATGAAATCCAATTTACCAGTTTTTTCTTTCATGGATCATGCTTTTGGTATTGTATCTAGAAAGTCCTTGGCAAATGCAAGATCATTAATATATTCTCTATGATATCTTCCAGAAGTTTTATAGTTTTGCATTTTATATTTTATACTGTAATCTACATTGAGTTAATTTTTGTGAAAAGAGTAAAGTCTGTTTCTGGATACTTTCTTTCCTTTTCTTTTAAGTAGATGTCCAGTTGTTCCAGCATCGTTTGTTGAAAAGATTACCCTTTCCTTTTCCATTGAATTGTCTTTGCTCCTTTATTAGGGATCAGTTTACTTGATTTATGTGGGTCTATATTTGGACTCTCTATTCTGTTCTATTTTTCTATTTGTTTATTCTTTTGTGAAGACCATGCTATCTTTTTCCCACCCCCTATTTTTAATTTTATTTTATTTAAATTTGATTAATAACATATAGTGTATTATTAGTTTCAGAGATAGAGTCATCAATTGCATATAACAGTGCTCATACATCATGTGCCCTCTTTAATGCCCATTACCCAGTTACCCTATCCCCCCACCCTCTCCCCTCCAGCAACCCTCAGTTTGTTTCCTATGATTAAGAGTCTCTTATGGTTTGTCTCCCTCTCTGATTTCATCTTGCTTTATTTTTCCCTCTCTTCCTCTATTTTCCTCTGTTTTGTTTCTTAAATTCCACATATGAGTGAAATCATATGATAATCATCTTTCTCTGATTGATTTATTTCACTTAGCATAATAGCCTCTAGTTCTATCTACGTCATCACAAATGGCAAGATTTCATTTTTTAATGGCTGAGTAATATTCTATCATATATATGCTACATCTTCATCCATTCATCTGTCAATGGACATGTAGGCTCTTTCCATAGTTTGGCTCTTGTGGATATTGCTGCTATAAACATTTGAGTACAGGTGCCCCTTCAGATCACTACATTTGTATCTTTGGGGTAAGTACCTATTAGTGTAATTGCTGGGTGGTAGAGTAGCTGTATTTTTAACTTCTCAAGGAACCTCCACTGTTTCCAGAGTGCTTATAGCAGCTTGTATCCCCACCAGCAGTGTAAGAGGGTTCCCCTCTCTGCATCCTTGCTGACATCTGCTGCTTCCTACTGTTCATTTTAGCTATTATAACTGGTGTAAGGTGGTGTCTCATCATGGTTTTGATTTGTATTTCCCTGATGCTGAGTGATGTTGAGCATTTTCTCATGTATCTGTTGGCCATTTGACCAAATACCATACTATCTTAATTTCTGTAGCTTTTAGTAAATCTTGAAGTTGGGTCGTGTAAATCCTCTAACTTTATTCTTTTCTTTCAATATTATGGTGGCTATTCTAGGTCTTTTATCTATACATAGAAAGTTTAGAACTGGTTTGTCTATATTGAAAAATAACTTGGGAAGTTAATAACTTGTTTGGGAAGAATTGACATCCTGACAGTATTGAACCTTCTTATCCATGTAAATGGAATACCTTTCCACTTATTTAAATCTTCTTTGATTTCTTTCATCAGAGGATTTTACTTTCCTCATATATATCTTTTACATATTTTATTAAGTTTATACCTGAATGTTTCATTGTAGGTGTGCTAATATTAAATGATATTATGTCTTGAAATTCGTATTCTAATTGTTCATGGGGATATGCAACAAAGCAGTTAACTTTTGTGTATTAACTTCATATCTGCGACCTTGCTATAATTGCTTGTTGTTTCCAGGAGGTTTTTGTTGTTATTGCTGATTCTTTGGAATTTTCTACATAGACAATCATGCTGTGAACAAAAACAGTTTTATTTCTTCTTTCCCAATTTGTATACCTTTTATTTCCTTTTCTTGACTGATTGCATTAGTTAGGACTTTCAGTACAATGTTGAATAAGAGTAGTGAGGGAAGTTATCCTTGCCTTGTTCCTGATATTAGAAGGAAAATATCTACTTCTCACAATTAAGTATGATGTTAGCTGTAGATTTTTGTATATTTCTTTATCAATTTGAGGAAGCTCCTCTCTATTCCTAATTTGTGGAGTGTTTTTTTTAAACCATAAGTGGGTATTAGATTTTGTTAAATTCTTTTTCTGAATCTATTGATAGGATCATATAATTTTTCCTCTTTAACTTGTTGTCATGATGGATTACATTAATTATTTTCAAATGTTAAACCAGCCTTACATTCCTGGAATAAATCCCACTTGGTTATGGTTTATAAGTCATTTATTCATTGTTGGACCCAATTTGATAATATTTTGTTCAGGATTTTTGCCTCTGTGTTCATGAGAGATATTGGTCTGTAGTTTTCCTACTTATAATGTCTTTGCTTAGTTTTAGTATTTGAATTATGCTGGCCTTGGGGCACCTGGGTAGCTCAGTGGTTGAGCATCTGTCTTTGGCTCGGGTCATGATCCTGGGGTCCTGGGTCCTGGAATCAAATCCTCATCAGGCTCCCCCCAGGGAGCCTTCTTCTCCTTCTGCCTATATCTCTGCCTCTCTCTGTGTGTCTCTCATGAGTAAATAAATAAAATCTTTAAAAAAACACAAAGTATTATGCTGGTCTCATAAAATTGGTTAAGAAAGTATTCCCCTTATTTCTAGCTTATCCTTACCTCTAATTACTTCTAGCTTTTTTTTTCATAAGCTCAACAAGGGTCAGTAATCCTCAACTCATATATATTAAACACAGGCCTGCCTCTTCCCATATGTTACATGATATTTTATGTAAGGAAGAACTATTTATTTGTTTTTAATCATTATGTGGCCTTGAGCTTCAATACTGTGACTTCTTTTAGTAAAACCCCCATTCAAGCCAGAAATATTATCAGGAATACTATAAAGAAAAAGTTTTTGAAATTCATCCTTCCATTGGCAGTGGTTCCCAAGATTAATTGTCAATAAATGTCTATTTGTGTGGCATCATTATAAATCAGGCAAAGTAGCTTTCAGAAATTTTCCCTTTATAGGGATAGTGCTAGACTGAAGAGATGTATATTCAGAAAATAAGCAGCCTTTTGTAAGGAAAATTCCTTTGAATAAAACTGCCTTCAAAATGCTTTGCAACAGCAGAACAAAAGAGCTTCTGCAGGAAAAAACAAAACACAAAACTCTGACTCTAATTCCAAGGCCAATGACACCACACTGTATATAATACAGTTTCTTTTGTGCAAAAGTAAGAGCATGAGGGGAACAAAGGGAACATTTATGAGAACCAACATGATCAATTTGAAGAAAATAGCAGCTAGAAACTGCAATCCAATTTTTTTTCTGTCTAGAAAATCAATGAACCACAAGCATCTAATAAATCGGTCAATTATACACAGATGCCAGACTCTACAGAAGATGTAATATTAGGTTTTGCAAATCATTACTGTCTCACACAGATTTTTATGACAGTAAGTTCCACTGATTAAAATGTCAGTATAAAACATTGCCTTTCATTCAAATAGCTAGTACAGACTCACCCTCTGTAATGATGGAATGTAATAATTAGATAGTGGGCAAAGCCTGCATGTTAGCAAACAACAACAACAAAAATCAGACTGCTCAAAGAAAATTAAAGATCTGGTGAAGCAAAATTGAGGTAGCCTCAGGCTTAGGTCCTCAATGAAAAAAAACACCCAGAGCAACACCCAGGTCTCTGGGATGGCAGTTACTGGGTGGGTTTCCATAACAATTCCAAGGGCTTGGTTGGGCACTCATCACTGAATGACAGCATTAGGATTACCCCTGAAGGGGAATTTAAAAAATAGTTTTTAATTACAAAATGTTTTTAAACTTTTATCCCTAATTTTTAAAATTGGGGATTATCTTTAAAGCCTTTGAGCTTTCCTCAGTCTCATTGCCTAGGCTATGGTAAGTTCCCTGTGAAATTCTGTACTCAGATCTTTTAGGATAGACCCGGGCAGAGACTTCCTGACTTTACAGCAGGGCTGGCTTAGTTTCTACTCACTAGTTACAAGGCCCTAAGAGAAACTCTGGGCTCCAGTGAAAACTCCCTCTCTCTTTTCTTTTGCACAGGTGGGGTGTTCCCGACCTTGATGGATCAGGTAAAAATCTTTATGTAGGATTTGCCCTGCCCACTTTTGGACCTTACCCCTTTATTTGTACTGTTTTTCCCCCATTTCCCCATTTTCTTCATCCCTGACAACCTAGGAAACAAGAGGGAAATCTTAGTTTTCAGTCTCTTTCTACATTCTAAGGGAAAACTCAGCTGAAAATCTACAGGAGGACTAAATTTCAATAATGAGAGATTCTGTGCCCAATGCTTGGCTCTTGATCATGAGTGACCCTCTATTCCAGGCTGCTATGGACAATGGCTATTAAGAACTGAATGTTTGTGTATCCCCCAAATTCACATAGTAAAGCCCTAATGCTCAATGTGGCCATGTTTAGCAATAGGATCTTTAAGGAAGTAATTAAGGTAAATGAGGTCATAAGTGTGGGGCCTTGATACAAGAGGATTGGTTTCCTTATAAGAAGATACACTAGAGAATTCTTTCATGCTCCCTCTCTTTCTCTCTCTCCTTCCTTGCCTTCATTTCCCCTCCTTCTCTTTCTCCTTCCACTTCCTTTTTTGCTCTCTCTCCCCCTTCTTTCTTTCTCTCTTGCACACGCATGCACACATTTTCTCTGCATGCATGAGGACATAGCAAGAGGGCAGCTATCTACAAGCCAGGAAGAGAGCTCTTTCACCAGAAGCCAAATCAATTGGAACCTTGATCTTGAACTTCTTGCCTCCAGATTCGTGAGAAAATGAGTTTCTGTTGTGTAAGCCACCCTGTTGAAGGTGTTTTGCTGTGGAAACCCCAGCAGACTAATATAGCAACATCACATTCCCTCAGAGAGGGAGATAATCATCACTTAAGATTCTTTCTGTCAGACACAGATGGTATCAGCCTTGGCAGTCCTAGGAGCCTGTAATAAAAAACACCATATCACTGCCCTTCGTGTTTGGAGTCACAGTATTTTTTCTGTGTCTGGAAGTCCTAAGGTAAGACAGCATTTTAATGTGACTTCTGGGTAATGACTGCCCTTGTGCCTGCTTAGCTTATGTTGTGAAGACTGCTCAAGCCTTTGACACAACTCCTGACACACTGAGCATTGTCATAACATCTTACAGATGGGACGCAGATGGTCAGTAACTTTCATCAAGGGTAAGCAACCTGTGGGTAATCAGGAAAGAAACCACAGGGGTCAGAAACTGAACTCTACCTTTCTCCTTGATCTTTGGGTGTCACTTTTGACAACAAAGTAGAGTTTATTTTGATATCTTTATCCCATCAAAGTTTGTAATTCTCCCTCCTTGCCACCTCATTTGTTTGGCTGCAGCTCATGCTAAGGTTGTGACTGAATGTCCTCTTCCCCGTAGGAACAGCTTGGGGGTGGGGGCAGTACATGTAGGAGACATGCATACATGGGGCTGATTGTAATTTGTTTATTTTTTATAATAATTAGTGATATCTTGATTGAGTCATTCTTATTTTGTGCTCTGGTTGTTACTGCTGAGAATATTCTTTCTAACCATTTTTCTTTTTGGTCTCTCTTGTTCTCCATCCTCCAAATTGAACATTCTCTGAATGATCTTCGACCCAAATATATTTTGAGCTTATTAGCTATTGTTTATGAAGTATAATACATTGAAATCTAATTAGTTGTATTGTTCAAGTGTATCAGCGGGGATGCTATTCTAGTTATTCATTTAAAAATAAGTTTCCAGGGATCCCTGGGTGGCGCAGCAGTTTGGCGCCTGCCTTTGGCCCAGGGAGTGATCCTGGAGACCTGGGATCGAATCCCACATCGGGCTCCCGGTGCATGGAGCCTGCTTTTCCCTCTGCCTATGTCTCTACCTCTCTCTCTCTCTCTCTCTGTGACTATCATAAAAAAAATAATAATAAAAAAATTTTTAAAAATTAAATAAATAAATAAATAAATAAATAAATAAATAAATAAATTTATTTCCAGGGCAACCCGAAAGGCTCAGCAGTTTAGCTCCGCTTTCAGCCCGGGGCGTGATCCTGGAGACCCAGGATGGAGTCCCACGTCGGGCTCCCTGCACCCTGCATGGAGCCTGCTTCTCCCTCTGCCTGTGTCTCTGCCTCTCTCTCTCTCTCTCTCTTTCTCTGTTTCTCATGAATAAATAAATCAAATTAAAAAAAAAAAATTTCCAGGGACGCCTGGGTGGCTCAGTGGTTGAACATCTGCCTTCGGCTCAGGTCGTGATCCTGGGGTCCTGGGATTGAGTCCTGTATTGGGCCCCCTGTGGGGAACCTGCTTCTCCCTCTGACTATTTCTCTGCCTCTCTCTGTGTCTCTCATGAAGAGAGAAAAAAAAAGAAAGAAAGAAAGAAGAAAGAAGAAAGAAAGAAAGAAAGAAGGAAAGAAAAAAGATTTACAAATAAATTTCCAAAGTGCTTGAGATTCATCCTCCTCTCTGACTTTTCAAATGTTAAGTGAATAAGCACAATAGGTATCTTCTTTTGGAATACAGTATTTGATTTTGTGTAATGGAAACCCGATGTGTGGACCCCATCCACTTCCTCTCTAGCAGTTCTGTCAATAGTACATCTTACTAATGGGTAAATGGTTAACAGTTAGTGTTCTGGAATTTGCCAATTTCTGTGGTATAAACACTGCCCCATGACCTATTTCAAGCCACCCACACAGTGTCACCAAATGTGGTGTTGGAAACGGATGCGTACAGTTAGCTTTCCAGCCCCTATGTGGTATGGATGTCAGGTTTAAATGTTTCATAAAAAAGGAGCCTTCACTCTCTCACCTGATCTTTGATCAGAGACCTGATCCTAGGGGTTCCTTATCCCTTAAATTGGCCTGTGTTCCCTGATGGTGCATCTCTGATGCATGCACAAGCTTGCCAGACATGATGGAGAAGATATCTCAGGCTTTTTTTTTTTTTTTAATCAAGGCTTTGAAAACACAGCAAAATCTGAGTCTTCCTGCACCTTTCCCCCCTGGGCCACATCCCTTACCTCTGTAGTTCAGAAAGGATATGTCACTATAGAGAATCATTTTCACCACATTTATATGATCCAGTTTATTCGTTAAGTGCTGATAAGTACAATTTTCTGCCTCAGTGGAAGATGAAATAACATCGGTAAAATAGTGCTACATAGTTTGGTTTATACAAAATAAAGAGCAAAGGAGACTTGTAGTTGGCTGCTCATGTCAAAAATGAGGAAAAGGTTTGTTGTGCCTAGCATATGGCACATGCAGAGGTCCGTGGTGGTGGCAGGGATGGTGGTTTTCTCGCCAGGGCAGCTCTGACGTGTGGTTTCAGGGATTGTTCCTGTCTCTTTATCCTCATGCCTACCTCTCTAGCATTCCCAAAAGTTCTGCGGGCTGCCCACTATTCTTTGAATAAAGTCTTTTTCTGCTAAGTTGAACAAAGCTGGCTTTTGCCTGCAACTAAGAGCTCAGGTCCTAAAGCTAATTTCAAATCCCAGGTGTCCTACCTACTAGCTGTGTCCTTAAGCAAATTTCTCTCATGACCCAGGTTCCTCATCTGTAAAAGTGCCATAATACATCTCATGGAGTTACTATGAGGCTTAAATGAGTTATTACACATAAAACCTTTAGAACAGTGCCTGGCACACAGTAAGCCCTCAATAACTATTAGCTATTATCATCACACTGGGTATATTTTAGCAAGAATTGGTTGACATCAACCAACTCCAAATACAAAAGAGAGACAAATAGCCATTAAACCACTGCTTTTTATGGCACATATTTTAGATTTTCTCAAACATAAGAAATCTCTTCGTAGTATAATAGCTTCAAACTTGATACAGAACAGAGGATGTGTATTTAGTTTTTCCGTGGTGATCAGCAGTTTAGAGGGTGATCACTCTTTAAATTCAGCATCTGTTAATGTTTAAACCAATTCATAGTTTTCCTTAGAGCACATGATTTTGGACAAAGACAACAACAAACTAAAGTGCCAAAATGGGTTCACTAGCTGGTTTGCATAAAGTGAAATGATTTGAACAAAATCTCTGTAAGAAAAGTGTATTTACTCATTCACTTCCGTATTAACAGGATCTTTTACTATTATTCTCAAAAATTCCCCTAATATTTGCCTTTTCAAATTCTGGAATGATGATGCTAATTTTAATGTTACATTTTTGTTTCCTTCTTGGCAAAATTCATTGTTTTGCTTTAGTGTTCTAAATTTTTTTTTAAATGTTTCCAACATTTCTAACACATGGACAATTTAAAAAACTCTGGCTTTTTCCTTTTTTATATTCTTGATCATTTTGATTTAAAAAAAAAAGGAACGAGCAAACCCCTTTCATTTTCCAAAGTATATCAAGTTGGCTATTGCCTTTTCTAGTGATGATTCATTTATTCATTCAACAAATAGACCCAGGGCTCTTATCTTGAGCAGGGCTGGGCTAGATGCCAGGGATATCTTGGTGAACAAGACATGACCCCATCCCCAAAGAGTTTACATATGAGTAGGAAAAGAGATGGAGAGACAGGCAGTTCTTTTTTTTTTTTTTTTAATTAATTTATTTATTTTAAAGAGAGAGAGCAAGAGAAAGCACAGGCAGAGAGGAGAGGCAAAGGGGAGAGGCAGAAGCAGACTCCCCGCTGAGCAGGGAGCCTGATGTGGGGCTCTATCCCAGGATCCAGAACATGACCTGAGCTTAAGGCAGATGCTGAACCTACTGAGCCACCCAGGCATCCCAAGACAAGCAGTTATTTTTTAAAAATATTTTATTTATTTATTCATGAGAGACACAGAGCAGCAGAGACACAGGCAGAGGGAGAAGCAGACTCCCCATGGGGGGCCCAATGCGAGACTCAATCTCAGGATCCCAGGATCATGCCCTGAGCTGGAGGCAGACGCTTAATTACTGAGCCACCCAGGCACCCTGAGACAGGCAGTTCTAATACCCTTTGACCAAAGATGGTGCTATAAGAGCACAGCAGAGAGGCACCTAACTCTGACTCAGGGGGTCAAAAAAGGATTCAGACCAGAAGTGGAATTTAGCTGGGACCTGTACAATAAATGAGCTATCATAGTGGATAATAGTGTTCTTCTTTAACCTGCATGTGGAAGAGTATAAAATTAAATATATAAAGCTGTGAATGTATTTTGTGAGTATTTTCCTTTAAAAAAAGACAATCACAATTTTTAATGTCTTATAAACGTTTGATTTCTTTTGACAAGCAAGATATAAATATAGTAGATTCTAAATTGAGAGCTTTATATGTATTTGCAACATAAATTGTATTCCTAATGTTAAAATACTTTTTTTTTTTTTGAATGAGAGAGAGAGCAGGAGTATGCAGAGAATCTTAAGCAGACTCCTCACTGAGCATTAAGTAGGACTCTGAGCCCAACCTGGAGCCCAACTTGGGGCTCAATCCCAGAACCCCAAGATCATGACCTGAGCCAAAATCAAGAGTTGGCTGCTTAACCAACTGAGTCACCCAGGTGCCCTAAAATACTTTATAAACTTATTTCAGCCATCTTGGGTTGTTAAACTAAAAAATAGCCATCCATCATAGACTGGCTGACCTAAATATCAACCATTTATTTCTCACAGCTCTGGAGGTTGAAAGTCTGAGATCTGGGTGGCAGGTAGTCAAGTTCTTGGTGACAGCTCTTTTCCTGACTTGTAGAAGGCCCCTTCTTGCTTATCCTAACATGAAGGAAGGGGGAGAACTTTGATGTCCTTATCCTTTGTTGGGTCATCAGTTCTATTATGGGGACTCTGCCCTCATGATCTTGTCTAAGCCTATTACTTCCCCAAAGCCCTGCCTCCAAATGCCTGGGGGATTTGGGCTTCTAAATGTAGATCTTGAGAAGAAAAGCATTCAGTCCATAGCAATACATTATTGTGTAGTTATCCTTCTCTTTTGTTTTTCCTATGTGAGAAATAGATAAGTTCCTTGTCTATTGTAAGTGCAAGTGTGAGAACATGCATTTGCTTTTCTATAACCTAATGAGGAATTTTACCTCTCTCATTCCATTCCATGGCAGAGAACTGAATTCTGGGTTCTTCAGCCACTTCAGGATTTTCTCAGAACCTTCAAACTCAGTCCATTTGGGACTACTGTCTTCCCTTTATTCTTTCCAGAGTGGCATTTAAGATCCAAGGGGCTTACACCGTATAATCAAGAAGAGACATATATATTACAGCTCTGAATGCTGAAAGGCCTGGAAAAAATGACCATCCTAGCAGCAATTTTGATCTAAAAATAGTGTTTCCCACTAAAAGATACCAGGGCTTCTAAATTCAAGACTACAGGGTTTTTACTTAATCTTTTCAATATGAAACTTGTTTCTCCTGTCACTCCATACCATAGATCTTGCTTGTTAAGCATACTAAAGATGATTTCACATAATTACCTACACATAACATAATTTAAGATGAACAATATGAGTATTTTTTAGCAATATGATTATGAAAGTACTTTAAAAATTTTTTTGAAAGAGTTCTTCCAAAAAAAAAAAAGAAAGAAAGAAAGAAAGAGTTCTTCCTGCTTTTGTTTAAGTGGCTGTACGATTTCTATATTGTGAGACCATAGAGTATTACATACTTTCCCCTTTCCCTTCTATTTCTTAATTAGTGTTAATTTGTTGTACAAGTATATATTTAAAGCTTACCACCAGTCTTTATGTTAATGTGCTTCCTATAATTTTGGTCATCTGAAACACATTTTCTAGTTTCTTAAGAAATTATTCATAGAAACAGTATTTTCTGAATTCTTGAGTATATTTTAAAGTTTTCATTTTATAAAGTAATTTCTGCACCCAACATGCCGCTTAAACTCACAACCCCAAGATCAAAAATTCATACTCTTCCAACTGAGCCAACCAGATGTCTCTGAATTCTTGAATTTTGATTGCAGTTTGTGTCTAACTTCTAATATTTGAAAGCCATTATAGCTGGATATAAAATTCTTGGCTCCCAGGTCCTTTCCTGGAGCATCTTATATACGTCATTCCACTTTTCTTCTAGTTTAGAGCATTGCTGTCAAAGATTTTTGAGGACAATATGATTTTGTTTCCCTCATGTAAATTATCTGGTCTTTTGCTGGGTGCCCAAAAGAGTTTTTTAAGTCTAATAATTCTATTAGATTATATTTCATTATTGGTCATTTTGAGTTGTGTTTCCTCAGGATCACATGATATCTTTTCAAAATATTATATCAGTTTTATTATGATTGCTGTTTAGTATAGTAAAGTGATTCTTCTTCTCCTTCTTCTTCTTCTTCTTCTTCTTCTTCTTCTTCTTCTTCTTCTTCTTCTTCTTCCCCCCTCCTCCTCCTTCTTCTTTTTCTTTCTTTCTTTCTTTCTTTCTTTCTTTCTTTCTTTCTTTCTTTCTTCTTTCTTTCTTTCTTTCTTTCTTTCTTTCTTTCTTTCTTTCTTTTCTTTCTTCTTTTTCTTCTTTTCTTCTTTTGTAGTTCTTATTTGCCCAGTTCCTTGACTTGGGTTTTTCTCTATTGTTATATGTATGTGGAGTCTTCTTTGCCTGACTTCTGTATTTGTCATTTTCTTTCCAATCTTCTTTAAACTTTTTATACTTTAATTTTTTGGTATTAAACACTTACTCTTTTTAATCTTCAATTTTTCTTAAGGCATCATGTGTTCTATTTATCCATTCTGTTTCTTTTGGCTTAGACCTTATTTCAGAAATAAATCCTTTTTTTTAATCCCTTCTTCCTTGAGCTCTGTCTCCTCATTTCTAAGCTTTTCTCCTGATTTATTTTATTCTTTTAGATATTACAGCATTTTCTTAGTGTATTTTATATTATTTTGAAACATCAGTTTATGTTTTTCCTCTATTTAAGGACATGTCTCTCTGGCTTGCTTTTATTATTGTTAAGAATATTATCATGTATTTTCTTTTCTTTTGTCTTTTTAAAAAAGATTTTAGGGGAGCCCAGGTGGCTCAGCGGCTTAGCGCCACCTTCAGCCCAGGGCATGATCCTGGAGACCCTGGGTCGAGTCCCATGCCTGTGTCTCTGCCTCTCTGTCTGTTTCTCGAATAAATAAATAAAATATTTTAAAAAATAAATAAAATAAAGATTTTATTTATTTGTTCATGAGAGACACAGAGAGAAGGCAGAGACAGAAGCAGGCTCCCTGGAGGGACTCTGGGATCCCCAGAAGTCTGGGATCACATCCTGAGCTGAAGACAGATGCTCAACCACTGAGCAGACACCCAGGCGTCCATTCTTTTCTTTTTTTCTTAACTCTGTGTGGGATTTGACCTTAATCCCATATTTTGCTCATTTTTATATGAAATTAATATTCTTGAACTTTAGATTAACATTTCCAACTTCATGGGTCTAGAACTCCCCCTCCTGTTGATATTGTTTTTGTTGTTTTTAGAGTGTGCATGTGTGCAAGCTGAGTAAGGACAGAGGCAGAGGGAGAGAATCTTAAGCAGGCTCCACACCCAGCACAGAGCCCAACAATGTGGAGCTCAATCTCGTGACCCTAAGATCATGACCTGAGCCAAAATCAAGAGTCTGTCACTTAACGGACTGAGCTCCCCCCTCCACCCAGGTGTCCCCCTTCCTATTGTTTTTGTGAGGTGTTTGAAAATATAATGGTTTGCTTTCTGAGGTTTCTTAGCTCTGTTCCCTTTTCCTATTTTTAAACAGACTTTCCTTTTTCCTTTGACTCTGCTGACCATCTCCTGAATAGTTGTGATTTGATTACCAAGAATTTCACCTCAGTGAGGTGTGTGGTCCTGGAAGGGAGCTGTTGCTAGTTAGTTTTGAGGGCTTAGAAGTCCAGAGTACTCCATCAACTTAATGCCTTATCATAGACCTGATATGATAGTGTGAAACCACCCCCTCCTTGTTTTAGCTGCTGTTCTCAAACTGTCTTGCAGAGCATTCAAATAAATACCTGTGGTTATTCTGGAGTTCTTAGGTCTGTTTATTGCCCATTGCTTTCTTCTGATTTCACCTTCATAGATGCTGATTTCCTGAAGGTTTTAAAGCTGTCAGGATAGAGTTCACCTATATTTTGGGGTTGATGAGGTTACCTTTTTACTTATTTTAGAGTAGATGTCTACAGATTTTTGTTTTTGCTATTCTTATTTCTGCATGCGCCTGTGGGTGGAATTTGGGGAGATTAAAAAAATGGAAACCACTTCTACAGCTCTCTGCTTCAACTTTACCCAGTGAAATCATTTAAAACTGTAACCAGAAAGTGTTACTCTCTTACTTATAACCTTTTAAAGACTTTGTCTTGCATTTAGAATAAAAGGCAAAGTCCTCACCATGACTTAAAAGGTTATAAATAATCTGGCTTATATATTCTCTTTACTGTAAATTCACTAATCTTCTGTGATCTTCTGTGACAGCCTGGGTTGTGACAACTAAGGTTGTCCCCACCTTAGAGTTTCCTGTTTGCAGTTTTTGTCAGAAAATTCTTTACCCAGCTGTCCTCATGGATGAATGAGTCTAATTCTTTAGCTCTCAGTACAATTGCTATGTCCTCAGAAGGGACTTCCCTGAATACTCTTATACTCTTTCTTTCTTTCTTTCTTTCTTTCTTTCTTTCTTTCTTTCTTTTTTAGACAGAGAGTATACATTCATGACAGGGTGGTAGGGGTAGGGTGGGCTAGGGAGTGACACAGAGGGAGAGGGAGAGGGAGAGGGAGCAGGAAAGAAACCCCAAATCCCCAAATTGGGGCTCGATCTCATGACCCTGAGATCATGACCTAAGCCAAAATCAAAAGTCAGACGCTTAACAGACTGGCTATCTTGGCACCCCTCCCTGAATACTCTTTCTAAATTATCATTCCCCTTCCCATTGTAGTTATTCTCTATCCTGTCATGCCATTCATTTCCTCATGGCATTTATTTGATATTGTCAAATATTGTTTATGTTCTTATCTTTGAATTAATGTAATGTATACTATGGTATGTCCCCAAGAACCCTCTTCAGAAATGAAGGGCTCATTACCCCAGTTCTAGAAAATACTTCCAGAGAACAGCCCTTCATTGTCACTTCTCTTTAGGAAATGCCTTTCCAGTCCTTTAATCTCCACTCCACAGGGGCATCTCAGCTTCAGAGCTCCCTGTGGGGTCAGCTCCATTGAGTCTCTACTGCTACTATGTCACAACCCTATTTAGCTTGCCTCTGTCACCAGCCATTCCACTTTGAGCACAATGAGAGCCATGAGTAGAATTGTGATGGTCACAGGGACAGGGGATCTGCATGAGCCCAACAGTATGGCCTCCCATTTACTAAGTCTGGTCTAGCTACTACTACAGCCAATGGTAACAGTAACTTACAAGTAACAGAAATAATCCCAATTTTCCAGTAAAACATTATCTTCTGGAAGGCCATATATAATCTAAATCAGACTTTTATGTGGTACTGTATCCCCATTGTTGGACTGCAACAGGTCCATAAACCAGTGGGTAGAAGCAGGAGTGGTCTTGCTTACCATCACTCTCAGTGACCCACTTGGGAAATCTTGTTTCTTGTCTCTACAGTTCTGGGTTTGGAGATTCTGATTCACAAAGAGAAATTCTTCTACCAAGGGACACATCAATAGTCCCTGTGATTTACAAACTATAACTGTTGTCTAGGCACTTTTTGTATTTGTGTACCAAGGGACCGACAGGAAATAAAAGTACTTATTATATTACTAAGGATAATTGACTCTGATCATTAGAAAAAGGTAAGGCTGTTTTTATACAATGAAGACAGGGAAGAAAATACTTGGCCCTTAATAATCCACTTGGGTATTTTTTGGTAGTCCTTTGTCTCATTTTGATGGTTAATTGGCAGCCATGCTGGCCTAAGGAAAGCACAGTGACCAGCAGCTCAAACTCTTCAGTCCTGAGGATCTGGGTCATGCTGCCACATAAGCAGAGGTGCTCGCTGATGGTGAGGGTAGTGTAAAATGGAGAGTAAAGAAAGGATTCAGTGACCTTCAGTTGTAATTCCAAGGCCAGATCAGTTCTCCCTTTCTATTAAATATTTGGGGGGCTGTAGTTAATACCATTAACCTTTTGCATTCAAGTTTCTCCCAAGAAAAGAGATCTAATGGAATCCAAAGGGTTTGTTCATGGAACTTATGTTTAAAAATGTATTCAAGGGCCCTAGAGGATGGACAACTGCAGATGCTGTGATATTCTACCCAGACTTTCCTTTAGGAGTGGAGGACTTATTCCCCCAATGGTAGAAGTGCTGTGAACAGTTTCCTGTTGTCAGACCTCTTGAGGAAGTGACTCACTTGAAATGCACTGTCTCACCTGAAGCATACTCCTTTTCAAGAGGCTATATGCTGTGACTGGTCATTGCAACTTTATAAAGGTCAACGTCATTTATCCTACTTGGATCAAGTCTGAGAGGCCATCCCAGTCTCAAAGATACCCATAGCCTGACTTTTTCTCTACCCAATCAGAGTTGTTGATCCCAAAGGCATTTCCTGAGAACCTCCTCTATGAAAATCACTGTTTCAGGGGCACCTGGGTGGCTCAGTTGGTTGAGAGTCTGCCTTCAGCTTGGGTCATGATCTCAGGGTCCTGGGATTGAGCCCCACATCAGGGGGGTAAGGCAGGGAGTCTGCTTCTCCCTCTCCTTCTGCCCCTTCTCCCCACTTGTGCTTGCTTTCTCATAAATAAATAAATAAATAAATAAATAAATAAATAAATAGATTTAATGAATTTAAAAAAAAAAAAAAAAGAAAGAAAATCCTTGCTTCAGAGTCTGCTCCCAGGGAACCCAACCTTTAACAATTAATGAGAATTGCCTGAGGCTTCATATGCCAGAAACCCAAGTAGTTGGTGGTATATCTCTAAATAAATGGTGCATTGTCTCCATGCTGGCATCAAGGACCTAGGTTCCTTCTAGCTTTCTGGTACATTGCTACTAGACTGTGGATTACATTTCCATATAAGAAGATGATTGCTTGGGATCCCTGGGTGGCTCAGCGGTTTGGCGCCTGCCTTTGGCCCAGGGCGTGATCCTGGAGTCCCGGGATCAAGTCCCATCAGGCTCCCAGCATGGAGCCTGCTTCTCCCTCTGCCTGTGTCTCTGCCTCTCTCTCTGTGTGTCTATCATAAATAAATAAATAAATCTTTAAAAAAAGATAAAGAAGATGATTGCTTCAGTGAAGGATGGAGAGCGAAGAACAAATGACAAAGGAGCATGTTTTTTCAAAGAAGTCCTACTTAGCAACTTACAAGTATTTCTTAATGGCCAGAATGGGTCACTTTTCCATCCTTAGCTGCACAGAAGACTAAGCAGATATTTTGAACAGGGTATATTATTGTTCTGAACTAAAGAAGGGCTCTGATAGTTACGAATAAGACAGAATGAAATTACTAGATGAGCAACTAGTGGTGTCCCTCTTTCTACATAGTCCGTAAACTCCTGAAGGGCAGGAACCTTACCTGTTTCCTTTACTTGCATATCCACAATACCTAGAATAATCAATGCCTGACCTATAACAGTAAACAGTAAAGTAGTTCATGATTGAATCACTTTTACTTTGATTGGGATGTACTTCTTATTACCACATCATGTTGAAAACCTAGTGATCTGAAGAATGTGTGGTTTGACTAGTGGAAAGGAAAGGGATACCATAAACAAAAATCAAATTAAAAATTTCTTTTGTTGTTGTGGAAAGGATAATGAAATACTAAGACTGAATAATGTAATTGGCCCTTTGCTATTCTTAAATGAAAAGCACACAAGATTTCCAATCAAAAACAGACCAGCATGTAAAGCCTTTAAGTAACTATGAGGAGCTGGGATTATTTGACTTTATATCGCTGGCAATGGCATAAGAGGGATTCCATGAGCATCTGTTGAGTGAGCATTGGTAGAAATGCGTGTTTCATGAGTTAGAAGTAGTCTCAATTCTCAAGTTCTTATGTAAAATAATCTCTTGAATATTGGAGAGAATGCAAATGTACAGCTTAGTCATGTAAATTATGATATTACCACGTATATAATCCTAAGAATATAACAAATGGAAACCAAGTTGGTTTAAAGAATTTTGTATCAGAACATCGTTAAATTTATTTATTAGTTTTTTTAAAGATTTCATTTATTTATTCATGAGAGACACAGAGAGAGAGGCAGAGACACAGGCAGAGGGAGAAGCAGGCTCCATGCAGGGAGCCTGACGTGGGACTGGATTCTGGGTCTCTAGGATCACTCCCTGAGCCAAAGTCAGTGCTAAACCGCTGAGCCATCAGGGCTGCCCAACATTGTTAAATTTAAATAGGAGTGTATGTGTTTTCATAAAGAAGTGCTAAGTATGATTTCCTCATAATCTTTGTATCATACACATATTCCTGTATAAAAATAGGAATTAGCTTAACTAAAAGAAAGAAGATGACAGCTAGTTTAGGAAACTACAGTGTCTGTCTGTCTCTCCTTAATGCCTTGAAAACAGTTGTGATGAGAATATTGAGAAAATCAGATTTGGCAATAATTTATCAAAATACAACTTATAAACCCTCTAAATGGACTTGCGCTTATGAAAAATGGAAAGAGACACGGAAACTTGAAAATATTTTGTATCAACCAATGTACTACTCAGTTACTTTGAAAGCACTTTTAATTTTCAAACCTCGGTATATTTCAGTGAGAAGTGAATTTGTTGGCTTTTAAGTAATTCAAACATCATTCATCAAAATACAGCTTTCTAAGAGTTAGTTCACATCCAAAGAGAAATCCATTTTATAAGCAATTTGCACTGAAAAACAGAGTGTTTAATCCACATTTCAAGGAGCCTAAATCTAGAAGGCTTTTTTTGATCAGGTTTCAAATTTGAAACCACAAAATTAAAATGTGTTAAAAACTTTGGAAAATGTCTGCTATTCCTGTTAATAATTTTCTAAACTTCTATTTGAAAGCACACATATCATATATTCAAATCAGCTACATAATATATTTAGAGTCACAAATCTTGGACACATGTGTAAATAGAATCCAAACTGTGGGCCTGAAGGGTGTAGATTCAGAAACTCTTGCTTGCCTAGGCACATGTAAAGGGCTGTAGGGGTAGGACTTCCAGAAAGATATTGCCATAAAGACCTAAGGTGCATGATGTATGAAGGGAAAAGGAATCCATGCTTTAAGTCTGCCCACTTAGTGGGCCAAGACTTCTAAGACCCCTGAGCCCCCGGAAACCGGGGATATTCTTTTATCCCCTGCACAATATATCCGGTGTGAAAGAGCTCGCCCTGAATAAAGAATATGAGGAAAACATTTAGGGTTGCCAAGGAGAGCCTGTTAAGCATGTTTTGAGGTGATATCCCTGACAGTTCTATTTCCTTTTGGACCAAGACAGAGTCCTGGAGAGACTGTGGTATGGTGACCCCAACAAAAAGCAAATAAATAAACCTGGCAGTCCCAGTTTCTTTGTGAAATGGAAAGACAAAGAACATCAGTGCTTCTAGCTTTTACATAACAGCCCCACCAATTAGGAAAAAGCTTCTCTTGGAAGTGCGGCAGGAACATCCATTCATGTCTATCATGTGGGCAATAATCAAGGTAGAGCCAGGCTCCTGATACATTTGGAGCATCTGGCAATGCCAGCTGCAACTGCCTTGGAAATCATAAGGCCAGGTGGGAATTGGGTGGAGGAAAGGAATTTATGAGATGCCAGGGAGAAGGAATTTGAAAGAACTGGGGTCCCAGTGAGATCCCTGATGGCCTGAGAAATAAATAATAAAATGGAGGCAAACCAGATTCCTAGACCATAAAAAAAACTTTCCATTGCTCTTATCTTGAGATCTGATCTGTAATGTTTCCCAGTGTGGTCCGTGGACCACCTGAATTAGAATCACCAGGGATACTGGTTGAAGTTACAAATTCCCAAGGTCCACTCTTTCTAATTCCAATTTTAGGATTTCCTTATTTATTTGTATAATATTCTTTTATTACTTGTTATCCTCCAGTTCTTAATAGAAAATATTCAAAGCTTCATTTTTTTAACCCACCTTTTTCCTTTTTCTCTTTTACTGTGGTAGAACACACATGACATAAAACTTATCATTTTAGGTATTTTTAAGTGTTCAGTCCAGTGGCATTAAGTACGTTTACACTGTTGTGAAACTATCACCACTATTCAGTTCCAGAACCTTTCATCATTCCAAACAAAAACTCTACTCCTATTAAAAACTTCCCATTCCCCACTCCTCTCACCCCTGGTAACCTCTGTTCCACTACTGTCTCTGTGAATTTGCTGAGGGCCACTCTTGACGTTTGTGGATCAGACTCTCATACTGGGGCTGGAAGAACTGATTTGGGAATCTGCATTTTTCAAGCATATTTCCCAGGATATATACATATATGGGATACTTAAAAACCACCATATAAACAGTCACCTTTTACATTCATTACTCCAGATTTTGATTTTTTTTTTGTTTTCACTTAAATGCCCTTTAAAAAAAAAGATTTTATTTCTTTATTCATGAGAGACACAGAGACATAGGCAGAAGGAGAAGCAGGCTCCCTGTGGGGAGGCCGATGCAGGACTCAATCCCCAGGACCCTGGGATCACAATCACTACCTGAGCCAAAGGCAGATGCTCAACTACTGAGCCACCCAGGTGCCCCAGTGAAATACCTTTGAGATGAAAACACCATTATTATCAGGCATCTTAGTACAAATAAACTTATCAGGTGGTTTCCAATCAGAACAGTGAAACGAGATCCCAGGTGAAAGCCAACCATTGAGAGGGAAACTTGACTACATAAACATTGACTCTCTACCCAACCAGTGGGTTGACACAAGTAGAAAATCTCCACATAGACAATCTTTCAAGGTAAATAGTAATAAAGAGAGAGGTTAGGAGCAGAGGGAAGTTGAACAACATAGACCTAAAGTACAAGGTTGAATCACTAAAGCAGATTCAAGTTTGCTCCAGTGTTTTCTGGGATCAAAAACCCCACAGCTGTGTCCTCAGAGACTTTCATTCTGAGCAATCCAGGAAGTCGTTTCCGATTTCACTCTTTCCCCAAGGCTTCTCCTCTCCAGCTCAACTTTCCTGGAAAGCTAGACTCCTTCTTTTTCCCTTTCAGTGCACATGTACTATGTATGTGGGGGCAAGAGGGTCACAAAACTTGACCCAATAATTACTCATGTATTGACAAAATACGATTTCTTTATTTGGTCTGTAATTAATATAGTATAGTTCATAAGCTCCCAATCACTAGCTAGCAGTAAAAAACATGCCTAATATGATTTATTTTGTTTTTTAATGCCTAATATGATTTAAAGCTTAGTCCAATCCAATATTTTATGTTGACTCTCTATTAAATCCAACAGTTCTGTCTCTCAGATAGACCTCCCCTCCCCTGCTTCTCTCCCTGTGATGACAATAAATGAGAAAAGGGAGACCGAGGGTCCTTGAGTAAGGAGTCCTCTAGTCTCAGGGGTGATGTCCTGTCCACTTGACTGCTGGGTACCCAGCTGGTCTCTGACGGTGAGGTCTGCAATTGTTGAACTCGTGGTCTATCCTTTTGGCTCAGGCTCTGCTCCTAGCACCACTCCCCATGCTGACTCAGCTTCATTTTGGCTCCTGCTGGCTGCACACCCCCAAGTCTTTGCCAGGGTCCCCAGCCAGCCAGCTTTACTGACTGTCTACTCCCAATCATTATTGTGGGTTCACTAGCCCATGGCTGACCCACTAGCTCTCAACTCAACATCCACATTATACATTTAAAACCAAGGTCTGCCTCTTCCTGGTCATGCCTCAATATTTCATCATTATTTAAAGTATATGTTCTATAATTTGCAGTTATCCCCAAGTTTTAATACTTATTTAAATGTATACCTTACTATTAATACCTAGAGTTAGTCATTAGGTATATACCTCTTCCTCATCCTAAAACCCTAAAACTATGACCATGCTTTCCCTTTCTTGATTTATCCCTGTCTTGATTTACGCCCCCCCCCCTCCGCCCCAGGATGCACAGTCCAGTAGCTTGCTCTGATTTGTGGTATACTAGATCTGTCTAAGGTTGATATAGAAATTAATACTTTAAAGGAGATTACTGGGCTGTTTAATTCACTCTAGTGGTACCAAGAGCACTTCTCTATTTGCTGGAGAAATTTTAGTAAAAGTAATAGCAATAATCATTAAAAAATACTTAAGGATTCCTTGCCACATGTTTACAACTGTGCTAGATGATGAGGAATTATAGTTCCTTCCAAGATGGATAAGTTCTCTGATTTCAGAGGTTATTTTGCTGTTTTCCTCAATGGGAAATGAAGGGCATTGCTACTGGCCTGGCACAGCAATCATGAGTTGTTTGCTAGGACACAGAACTTTCAGTGATAAAGCTGAGACAGTCTTGGGCCAACTGGGATGGATGGTAACCCTATCAGATCACCAAGGCTTTTGTCCTTGGCTTTTGTTTATTTAGAGCAGCTCTAAGAGTTTTATCTTTATTGAATAATTATCAGAAACAGGAGAGTGAATGAATTCCTGTTTTATGTTTCTTTATATGAGAAAGAAAACCTTTCTAAAAGTCACTTGGCAGGGTTCTCCTTTTATCTCATTGGGCAGGGTTGTTTCATAAGCTTATGCCTATAGTGATAACTCTCAAGGGATATGAATTATTATAATTCATCAACATATTAAATATAATTCAATCAATATTACCTCTTGAGATCAGAAAGAGATATGAAGCATCCATCTTACAATATGTAAGCACATGCTAATTCTATTCGAAAGGAAGAAGAGACAAGCGCTTCTCTGTAGACAACCAATGGTGCTATTTGCATATTAGGATAGATTTTTGTTACTGTTATTCATCAAGTACTTCTTCTGTATTTGTTAGAGCTCCAGAACCTAACCATTTTCAGTATTGCTGTTTAAGTTTGTGTGTTTTACAATCATAGTTATACTTGTAAAATCCTAAGTATAATGACAAAGACTGTATTAAATCACTCCTCTGCCCCTCTGCATAAAACTAGTAGAAAATTGGACAAAACTATTGAAAACAACCATCATAAGGCAGTGGAGAATGACCAAAGGCAGAAAACAAATTGAGGAGAGTCTTCTCATGAAAAATTGCTACTGCATCAGGTCAGATCAGCAAGACTGTGGGTTTCTTACCTGAAGCTGCTCCCAACTTTTCCCTTCCTCCAGCTCAAGTATTAAGGACCATTATCCAGTAGTGGTGGATTTGTTTGTCATAGGTGGTAAAAATCTGGTTGTTTCTAGCTGAGGTAGCAGATTCCATTTGGGGTGGAGAAACAAAACTTGTAGTTGTTTTTTTGTTTGTTTGTTTGTTTGTTTGTTTGTTTTTTAACCAGCTAGAGTCTACTATTTCAGTCGAAGGCATGTGGTAACCAACTAGAAATTTAAATATGAGATATTGGGGCAGCCCCAATGGCCCAGCGGTTTAACACTGCCTGTAGCCCGGGGCATGATCCTGGGGACCCAGGATTGTGTCCCATGTGGGGCTCTCTTTGTGGAGCCTGCTTCTCCCTCTGCCTGTGTCTCTGCCTCTCTCTATATATATCTCTCATGCATAAATAAATAAAATCTTTAAAAAATAAAAAAATAACTATTAAAACATGTGAGATATTGGAAGTGAGAGTCATACAAGGCTGGCTTAAAACTTTCCACAGATCTCTAGATGATTGCCAAACTACATATGCATAGGGGAGATCTCAGAGAGTGCAACAAAAAGTGGGATCAAAGGAGGTGTGAGAATTTGCTGTGCCTTTGAAAGCATTCCCAAACCTACAAACGGCCTGGATTAAAAAGGACAGCAGCTCTATGAGCTCAGAGTGGCTGCATATAACCTCTACCAAATAACAATCTGACCACTAAACTATACAGGCACAAGGAGACCTTATGGAACAAGGCTAAAATGAACAAGTAGATCTGAGCAAAGACACCACAGACTATATATCATGGTATAGACAACTCCTAGATTGACTAGATCAGACATATATGGGGCAATACCATGTTTTTCAACATGTGCATAAATGGGGTCTAGAAGGAAAGAGGAGAGAAAAATTGATAGAAAAAACAATGACTTCCAAATTCTCAAATGTAAAAAATTTTAACTAGAGACCAAGAAGCTCAAAGAATACCTCGTTGGTTAAAACAAAGAGAATCACAAGAAATACCACTGTCAAACTGCAGAAAAACATAGAGAAAATCTTGAAAGCAACAAGAGAAAAATGATAGATCACATACAAGGAACAAGAATATGAATAATGACTGACATTATAAATAAAATAGAAAATAGAAAAATGCTACAGATCAATGAAACTAAATGTCAATTCGTTTGAAAAAAAAGGGAACAAAATTGATAAGTCTTTAGCTAGACTGATCAAGAGAAAAAGGACAGATAATAATTATTAATAGCAGGAATGAGAAAAGGGTATCACTATGGTTCCTACAAATATTTAAAGGATACTAAGGAAAGACTGTGAACAAATTTATGCCAATATTTTTGACAACTGAGAGGAAATAGATAAATCCCTAGAAAGGCATAAGTTACCAAATTACCAAAACTGATTCAAGAGATAAAAAATCTGAAAAGATCCAAATCAAGTAAATAATCCAGTCCTACAAAAAAGAAGAAGAAGAAGGAGAAGGAGAAGGAGAAGAAAAGAAAAGAAAAGAAAAGAAAAGAAAAGAAAAGAAAAGAAAAAAGAAAATTCTTCTAGGAAATAAAAAATGAAGAAAACTTCCCAACTCATTTTATGAGGCCAGAACCTCCCTGATAACGTAGCCAGAAAAAGATATCACAAGGTAAAAAGCACAAAGTACAGAACAGTATAATTCACAAGCATGCATGCAAAAATACTTAACAAAACATGAAAATCTGCAACATACAAATAAGATAATAGATCATGAACAAGTGAGGCTTATCACAGAAATTCAAGATTGGATTAACATCCAAAAATCAATTACTACAATACACCTCTAATAAAGTCAATTAATACAATAGAATTCTAATAATAGAATAATGAAGAAAAGTCTCCAAAGACATAGAGAAAGTATTTGGAAAATTCCAACACACATTTATGATTAAATATTTTTTCAACAAAATAAGCCTAGGTGGAAACTTTGTCCATCGAATAAAAATCATCAACAAAGTAATTACATGTGAGTTAATCATGCATGTAATGGCAAACTGTTGAATACTTTCTACCAAGAATCAGAAACACCCTTCCATTCAATATTGTACTGAAAGTTCTAGCCAGTTAAATAAAACAATCAAAAGAAATATAAGGCATATAGGTTGAAAAGGAATAAGAAAATTTTCTTTATTGGCAGAAAACATGATTATATATTTAGAATATTGTAGAGAATTTCTAAAACACTACTAGAACTCATTAGTGAATTTAGGATATCTATATACCAGAAGCAGTCTAAACTTTAGATTTTTAAAAATTTCATTTGTAATTACATTTAAAATATGTAGAAATAAAGTTAAAGATTTCAAAGCCTTTGTACTGAAGACACAAAACGTTACTAAGAGATAGTAAAAATGATGTAAAAATGGATATATACCATGTTTGTGGACTGAGAGACTCAAATAATATTAAGATGGCATTCTCAAATTGATCTATAGAATCAGTGCAATCCATATCAAAATATTAGCAGACATTTTTTTTTAAATTTTTTAAATTTTATTTATTTATGATAGGCACACAGTGAGAGAGAGAGAAGCAGAGACATAGGCAGAGGGAGAAGCAGGCTCCATGCACCGGGAGCCCGACGTGGGATTCGATCCCAGGTCTCCAGGATCGCGCCCCGGGCCAAAGGCAGGCGCCAAACCGCTGCGCCACCCAGGGATCCCAGCAGACATTTTTTATATGTGGAAGTTGACAAGCTGATTTTAAATTTTATATGAAATGCAAAGGACCTGGAATAGTCAAAACAATTTTTGGAAGGAAGAAAAAGGTTGGAAGACGTGCAATACTTGCTTTTATGACATATTATATAGCTTTGGTAATGCAGACTCTATGGTTTTGGCATAGACACATAGATCTATGAAACTGAACTGAGAGTCAGAAATAAACCCACACAATTATAATTGATTCATAGTCAATGAATTGCCAGGTAATTCAATGCTAGAAAGAATAGTTTGTTTCAATGAATGAAGACAGAATAATTGAATACATGGTAAAAATTCTTTCCTCATGTGACAGACAAAAATTATTTAAAAATTAATGATGGACCTAGACAAAAGATCTAACGCTATAAAACTCCTAGAAAAAAAAAAGGAAAACATTTTTGTGACTTTGGGTTAGGTGAGATTTCTTACACAGGTCATAGAAAGAGTTAACTGCAAAAAATGTGTTAAGTTGGACAGCATCAAAATTTAAAAATTCATGCTCATTGAAAAAGAATACAAGCGAGGCACAGTGGTTGTCTACCTTTGGCTCAGGTTGTGATCTCAGGATCTTGGGATCGAGTCCTTCATCAGGCTCCTTGGAGGGAGCCTGCTTCTCCTTCTGCCCATGTCTCTGCCTCTCTCTCTCTCTGTCTGTCATGAATAAATAAATAAAATATTTAAAGAAAAAAAGAATACAAGCAACAGATTGGGAAGAATATTTGTACAACTTATATTTGAAAAAGGAATATAAAAAGAACTCTTACAATTCAGTAATAAGACAAGTCTATATGTGTGTGTGTGTGTGTGTGCCAATTATACCTTAATAAAGTGGCTTAACAAAGTAAAATAAACCCAATAGATGGTCAAAATACTTGGACAGATACTTCACAGTAGAAGATATGCAAGAGGCCAAAACAAATACCTGGAAAGCTGTTCAATATCACTGGATATTACAGAATGAAAATTAGAAACATAATAAGATACTTCTACATACCCATCAGAATAGTTCAAATAAAGAAACGAAATAACTGAACGGCAGTCCCTCAAAAAGTTAAACAGAATTACCATATGATCCAGTGGTTCCACTCCTAGGAATATGCCTCAAATAACTGTAAACTAAGACTCAAACATATAGTTGTGCACTCATGTTCATAGCAGCATTGTTCACAACAGCCAAAAGGCAGAAACAACCAAGTGTCCGTCTTGAAAATGTTGTATTAATGAAATAAGCTAGACACAAAAGGACAAATGCTGTATGATTGCACCTGAAAGAGGAATCCAGAATAGGCAAATTCTTAGAGACAGAAAGTAGAGTAGTAATTGCTGGAGTCTAGAGGGAGGGAGGAATGGGGAATTAGTATCTAATGGGTACAGAGTTTAGATTTGGGAAGATGAGAAAGTTCTGGAAATGGATAATTGTGATGACTGCACAATATTGTGAATATACTTATGCCATGGAACTATCCATTTAAAAATGGTTAGAATGGTAAATTTTATGTCATGTATATTTACCACTAGTTATTTTGTACCCAGTCCTCACAAGGTGTGTCCTCACAAGTGTGTGTGTGGTGTTTTCCCCATACCAAGCAACAATTCACCTGGTTGTCCTATAATTCAACTCAATTCTGACATTATCTACCCAGAGATAGCATCAGATTCCTCAGGGTAAGGATCAGTCCCACAAGATGGCCCTCCGGTTTACATACCAACCACAAGTTCAGGTTGTTACCTGTGCTTCTGACCCACTGGCTATGAATCAGAGGTTCCCACAATCTCCCCCTTGGGTTCAATTAATTTGATAGAACAGCTCATAGGATCTAGGAAACCAGCTGACTCACTAGGTTACCAGTTTATTACAAAGGATACTGAAGGATATAAATCAAGAGCCACATGAAGAGATGCATACATGGAGCAGGAAGGCAGAGCTTCCCCGCATGCCCTGAACCATGTGTTTGCCAACCCGGTAGCTCTCCAAACCCCACCCTTTTGGGTTTTTTATGCAGCCCTCATGATTGATGAAATCATAGTCCACAGGCTATCGAATCACCCTCCAGTTCCTCTCACCTCCCTGGAGGTGATGGGGAGAGTGGGGAACTAAAGATTTCAACTATGTAACCAGAAGGTTGGAGCCCTTGGCTTCCAACCCCTAGGTTAGGTGACCAGGGTGCTTTCCAAAAGCACCTGATTAAAATAACAAAAGACACCTTGATCACTTTCCTTGCTTAGGAAATTTCTACTGTGTTGTAGAGGACCTCTGTGACAGAAACAGAAGAATATATACCAATAAATATTCCTTTTAAATTACGATGTCACAACAACAATTTACCACTGTTACAATGGTAAATTTTTTTAAATGGTAAACTTTATGTCATGTATATTTTACCACAATAAAAATTAAGTACAAAAACTAAACAAACAAAATACTATAGCATGTAGTAACAACATGGATGAATCTCAAAAATCTATGAGCGAAAGGAACGAGGTAAGAAAGTACACTTTTAGATTCCATGTGTAAATCTACAAGAGCAAAATGTAGTGATAGAATATAAATTAGTGGTGGCCTGGTGCTGGAGTAAGAGCAGAGGTTAATCACCTTTAGAGGGTGATGAAATTGGTCTAAGACATGATTGTCACATTGGGTTGAGGGACGATATAAGTTTACTAAATCATATGAAAATACACAATTAAAATAGGTAAATTTTATGGTATGTCAATTATATCTCCGATAAACTGAAAAAATTCCTTGGCTTGCCATCTAGTCTATTAGCACTGCAAACTAACATTGATTAAGCTAGTCTTCAAATTATGACTTCCTCGAAATATTTTTTAGTCTAAGTAACATAATTGCAAGAGGATCCCATTTATGAACAACTTTGTAAGGACAGAATATAATTATCTATTTTCTTTTTTTTAAAGATTTTTAAAAAATTATTTGAGAGAGAAAGAGTGAGCATGAGTGGTGGGCAGAGGCAGAGGGAGAAACAGATTCCCCACTGAGCAGACGAGGGGGGACCTGAGTCAAAGGCAGATACTTCTCTGACTAAGCCACCCAGGCGCCCCATAATTATCCATTTTCTGAGGGAAGCTTTGACTTATGTTTGGGCACATCCTCCAGTCTCTCCTATGTAGTGTTTCTATATGTGTTAGTTTGGTAGTGGGACGTTTTAGGTTTGTCCATTTCCCCCCTCAAATTAAAAGAAGAAATACAAAAAAAAAAAAAAAAAAAAGGTTAAATAAATAAATAAATAAATAAATAAATAAATAAATAAAAGAAGAAATACCTTGGGGCACCTGGGTGGCTCAGTCAGCTAAGCATCTGACTCCTATTTCCACTCAGGTCATGATCTCAGGGTCATGGGATCAAGCCTCAAGTGGGGCTCCATGCTCAGTTCAGAGTCTGCTTGGGATTCTTTCCCTTTCCCTTTCTCCCCCTCTGCTCCTCCTCCTGCTTGTGCTTTCTCTCTCCCTAAAATTAAAAAAAAATACATAAAATCTTTTAAAGAAGAAGAAGAAATACCTTATTTAAATGATACTTCATCTCAATGAAGTTATTTACATTTTCAGACTGAAAAATTTCCCCTCAAATTTCTAATTTAATAAGTTCACTTCCCAAGCAGCTAATAGGACAAACTTAAAAGATAAAGGCTCACATTTAGGCGTAGGTTCAGTTGTGAAATATGTTTTGCTCTCTGCTATTCTTGACACCCTCCTACTATCTCATTGCTCTTGGCTTTCTTGATGGCGCTTCAGTGGCAAAACCTTCCTGTTTTCACTCCCATTTCATTAGTACCCTAAGTAGACTGTTAAATTAACATTAGAAACTAAACTAGGTTAATGCATCTGTTCCAGATAAAACAGTTACATTTTAACCAGTTTCCTGAAAGAATTTAAGGGGATATTCCAACAGGGGGATTTTCAAGTGGATCTGTGTCCGCAAATATTTCTAAGGAGGCAGGTTTTGGATGGCCTTCATAAAGAAAGACAGAGTGAATGTCGGGGGCCTTCCAGGAAGGCAGGCACTGCAGAGAGATTTAGTTATAAGCCTGATATCAATGGCAATAGCAGCTACATGAGGCTGTTCATCTTTGGAGAAATCTAATAACCATGAGCTATTTTAATTCATTTATTCAGTTGTGGCCGGACTGCATTGTGAAGTATTAGTATGGTTTTCTTTTCCCATGTGTTTCTCTTCTCATTTGTGTCCTCGCTTGTACCCTGCAGAGTGAACTCCAAGCCCATAATAAACCAGAAACCAAGCCTCAAAGAAACTATTGACCAAGTATGAGGCTCAAAGATTTAGATGTAGGTTTTCCTAGCCAATCTTGACCTTCCCTCCTTCTTCCACTACCTACTACACTATGCGTGCAGGTGGTAGTAGGGCCCTAAGGGAAACATAAGCAAGAAACAACAGGGCAGCAAAGGAAGCTGTGGAGGACTGGATTTTTAATAAGAAAAGCAATCTTTTTTAAATTTTAATTTAATTTTTTAAGAAGAAGAGAGTGTGAGTTGACAAGGAAGGGGCAGAGAGCAAGAAAGAATCTCAAACAGACTCCTCACTGAGTTGCAGAGCCTGATGCAGGGCTTGATCCCAGTACCCAGAGGTCATGACCTGAGCCAAAATCAGGAGTGGGATGCTTAACTGACTGAGCCACCCTGGCGCCCCAGGAAAGCAATCTTTTAAAGTTCTTTAGTACTTCCAATGTCTCCATCTAAACCAGAGGTAGATTTACCAAAAAGCTCAGGCTTTCCTCAGCTTCAGATCATCTCCAGCACAGCCCGTTTGCAAGGATTGGAAAGGGTTCTAGCAAGGTATTCACATGGTCAGATTTTTTTTTTTTTTTTGTAATGAGTAAGTTCTCAGAGACTTTCCAACCATTCTACATGCCTTTGTGGGGTAGGAGAAATTATTTTTCTCTACCCTTCTAGGTTCTTAGCTGAAACACTCCTGTGATAAAAAGACAGATTAATAGAACAACAAACAAACATCTAATAACATGTAAACCTCCTATATACATGGGAGATAGGTAGGAGGACTGAGTCAATCTTTGGAATGACCACCTTAAATATCATCTCCAGCTAAAGACAAAGTAGGGAAAGGGCAATTATGGGAAGTGACCAGGAAACACACAGTGAACAAGGGTAAGGTTGTTCCATAGACTTAAGTCATCGCCTTCTCCACTGAGAGAAGTTTATAGACATTTAGAGGCATCTGCTCTTCTTGATACAATAGTCCCCTTATCTACAGTTCCAGTTATCTGTGGTCAACCATGGTCTGGAAGCAGATGATCCTTTTTCTGATGTAAAGTCTGAAAGTCACTAGCAGCCTAACACCATGTCACATGCCTATGTCATTCACCTTGTGTCATCTCATCATGTAAGTGCTTTATCATCTCACTAGGTAGGCATTTTATCACCCTGATCATCACAAGAAAGCTGTGTACAGTATAATGTTTTCATAGAGAAAGAGAGACCACATTCATGTTTTTGTTGCAATATACTGTTATAATTGTTCTATTTTATTATGTTATTATTGTTAATCTCTTACTGTGCCTAATTTAGAAATTAAATTTTATCATTGATATGTATGTATAGGAAAAAAAACATGGTGTATATATAGGGTTTGGTACTATCTGTGGTTTCAGGCATTCCCCGGGGGTCTTATGGGTAAGGGGCGGACTACCGTGTAGAGAAGGAGACATCCTTACAAATGGATATTTTTCCTACAAACCCCAATATTTTGGACAAAAGGGTAACTTCTACTCAGTTTTTAGAGCTTTATCTGTGTTTGCTGTTTCTTAAAAATAACCAGCTTAAAATTACATGCCAAAGAAGCATAATCTGCAGTGGTATATTTTACTCTTCTTCACCTTAACATATAACAAGCAAAAGTTTTAAGGTTAATATTGCATTAAAATCAAAGGGGAAAAAGACTAACTTCAAGAAAAACAAAGGATTTAAACTGAGATATGTCAACAAAAGCTGTTAGGTATTTAATAGTGACATTTAAAAGTGGCTTCTCTTTCACCCTTCCGTCCCTTCTCTTGTGCCTCCCTTTAGGTAAGATGGTATCAGAATGGCTGTAGGCATTTGGGGATATAGCTAAGGGGGAGTTTTATTGGGGAGTATATTTATATTAGGTTTTATTGTGATACAGAGTTCACAGTCACTTCTGAGATTAGTCATGTAGTTGGTGGCTGTGCTAGTATAGTAACGGCTTTAGGGTTCTTCCTCCTGCCTGCTATACCATCCCTCTTGTGACATGACATGAAGGTGTAGGGCAAGGAGAGATCTTACTGCTTGACTACAGAGCCCATACCAGCAACTTGTGGATAGTATAGAAGAAACATGGTGTAAATGTAGGGAAGTTTGTTGCATGAAATTGTGTATAAGAGTTGCCTTTGATTCTCACTGATACCTAATCAAAACAAATTCTCTCCTGTCATGACTGTTCTCCATAAAGCAACAGATAGGAAAGCACCCTGCATTTTTCCCTCTTATGATGAGGATTATATAAAATACAATTTATCAAAATTCCTGTAACAATAGAGCAGAAACTCAGAGCAAGTATATCTGGGTGTGATATCACATGATTTTTGTATCAGACATTTTTTCAGTCATCTGTGCTAGAGGAAAGACTGGATTGTCTTTCTATTTTCTTGTAAAAAATTATTACAAAATTATTGCCACATGAAAAGGTAATCAAAGTTTATGCAATCATAATATGTAAGGAAAAGAATATAATAGAGATATTTCATGCAGTTAATTAATAAAAATATCATGTAAGTTTTCTGGCTCTTGTTAGGATTATATATCAGTGTATTAGGGTTCTGAGAAACAGAACCAATAGGGTATATATAGGTGTATATAAGAGGTGTTTATTATAGAAATTGGCTCACAGAAAGTCCCATGATCTGCATTTGTAAGCTGGAGCACCAGAAAAGCTGGTAGTATAATTCAGTTTGAGTCCAAAGGCCTGAGTATTGGGAGGCTGATGGTGTAAGTTCAGATCTATGTCTCTAAACAGCAAGAACAAGAAGTCTCAATATCCAAGGGCAGGAAAAGATGGATATCTCAGCTCAAGCAGAGAGAGAGCAAATTTGCCCTTCTTCAATCTTTTTGCTGTGTTAACGACCCTCAACAGATTGGATGATGCCCACCCATGTTGAGAGGGCCATCTGCTTTACTCAGTTCAATAATTCAAATGCAAATATCTTTTGGAAACACCTTTACAGACATACCCAGACGTAGTATTTTTACAGCTATCTGGTACTCTGTAGCGAGTCATGTGAACACACAAAATTAACCATCACAATCAGCTTTATAAAATCCATAATTTCTTGTAATTTTTTTGTCATTTTAAATAAACATTAACTCTTATACCTCGTTCTGTATTTATAATTTTGTATTCTTCAAGTTAAGAGGGCCTCCCTCCAAGCTGTACTAATTGGGGCTGACAAAATCAGTGTCATTTGATTATTTTTCTTTTCAGTCGGTGTAGACTCCAGGATCCACCATCATACCCTTCTTTTGCAAAACACCCTTAACACACTGGCCTTCTCTCCATTTCCCTAGCAACACCCCATCCAAGAGTAAGCAATAATGAAACAGCTTCTCAGCACCTGCACACAAGTAATTGAACTGGGCCACAAGAAAACACAGCATTGGTGCCAACTAGGCTCACTTTAGGTTCAAAACCACCCATTTCAAATGAACTCAATGCTGTTCAGTGCTCCTACTGTCCCTTTCTTTGTGTGCATGTTTCCCACTTTCTGAAATAATCATGCCGCAGTGCATTCTCCTACCTCTTCATTAGCTATGTCTGCACTCTGAGCTACCTCATATTCCATTGATAAAACAGATGCCACCACACAAGACTATTTCTTCACCAGGAAATTTCTAACACCTGCCACCTTTTTTTCAATAGATAGTCTTGGTTCCTGTTAAATACCAAACCTTCCACTTAGTTCTAGATCTATCCTTCTCCTGCACATATCACCTGTCTTTCCTCCATCATCAATTTATCCCTTTCTACTGGACCATCCCCCTTACCACACTAACTCTAGTGTCTCTTACCTTTAAAAAAGAGGAATTGGGGAAAGGAGACTGAGAGTAACAGAGAGACAGAGATAGACTTTGAAAACCCCTGTAAACTTCCCAACTATTGATCCATTTCTCTGCTTCCCTACGGAGCAGATCATCTCAAAGATGTTTCTATAGCTGTCCTATAGCCGACCTCAGCACACACTCTGCACATCAGACCACTTCTATTTCTGACATTGTTACTACAGTCCAAGGCACCATCATCTCTAGCCTGGATACTTCAATCAACCAACTGATTCTACCCTTACCCCTCTATTCAGTTCTTCAAATAGCACCAAGATCAATATTTTAAAGCACAAAATCTGTATCCTCTTCATTGACCTCTTCCTCCCCCCAAAATAAAATTAAATGCTAAATCTGGCTAAATTCTCTATGATTATTCCAATGGCTTCCCATCACACCTACAATAAAATTGGAACCTTTTGCTCTTGTCCACATGGACTTCCATGATCTGGCACCTCTCTTTCTGTCCAGTTTCACCTCTTGCTTCTTTCTATCCCTTTCACTGTGCTCTAGAGCACATCAGATTACTTGCTGGCCCTTGAACAAGTGAATTCTTGCCTTACAGACTCTGTACTTTCTGTTCCTCAGCTTGATGTACTCTTTCCTCAGATTTTCCTGTAGCTTTCTCCTTAATCCTCATTTATTCAAATCTACTTAAAAGTAATCTCTTCTAAAAGTCCTTCCCTGAACACTTTATTAAAGTAGCACTTCCTAGTCACTCTCTCCACTTTCTCTTCTTCTTAGCACATATTACTACCTTGTCTTCATAGCTATCTATTATCTGTTTGTATGTTCACTGTTCCTCTCCACTAGAAGCAAATTCCATGAAGGCCAGGGCATCATCTCTCTCAGTCTCTGCTATATCCTAGGGCCTAGGAGAGTGCATAGCACATACTAAAAATTAAGTAAGTATTTTGAATGAATGAGAGAATGAATGATCTCTTTGATATACTCCTCTCACGTTTCTGTCCCATTGACTCTGAAATTGTCAAAGTCACCAATCAGCTACATGTTGCCTCTTTGCTATGCTCCTGATATATATGTAGGTTATGGTACAGCCTTAACAGCTAAAATAGATACTCCAAAGAGAGAGGTTAATTTCTTTCTTTCACACCAGAATCCAGAGGGAGGTGGGCAATCCACAGCAGATGGGCAGCTCTGTTTCATGAGAGCATTCAGGGATCAAGCTTCCTTTCATAGCTTTCTCTGATATTCCTTAGAGTACTGTCCTCACGTGCATGATTAAATCTGGGTCACTTCCATGTCCACATTCCAGCTATGGGAACCAGGAAAAGAGAATGGAGGAATGCACACTCAATATTTCAAGGCCAAATCTAGCAGACTGCCTAAATGCTTTTTCTCACAACTGGAGCTTAGACACAAGGCCATAACTTGCTGCAAAGGAAACTGGTGAATGCAATCTCTGTCTGGATGGCCATGTGCCTGGATAAAACTAAATGGTTCCCACTACTAAAAGAACAATGGAGAAACTGGTTGCAGGGGACATTAGCAGAGATATCCAACATCCTAGGAACATTTGCCATGATTGATCATTCTGTCCTTCTTGAAATACTTTTGTTGCCTTGGCTTCTATGACATAACCCTCTTCTGGTTTTCTGCCTACCTCTCAACCTTCCTCAGTCTCTTTTGCTGGCTCTGGTTCTTCTGTTAGGGTTTTTTTTTTTTTTTTTTTAAATGGACTCCAAGCCTCGTGTGGAGCCCAGTGCAGGGTTTGAACTCACAACTCTGAGATCAAGACCTGAGCTGAGATTGAGAGTCAGATGCTTAACCAACTAAGCCACCCAGGTGCTCCTTCTGTTGGACTTCTAAATATTGAACTTCTCCAAGGCTATATCTGTGTCATCTTCTATTCTTTCTGTCTATATGCTTCTAGAGCTAACTTTATGCAATAATATTATATACCGTTTATTACTTATTTTAAAAAGATGTTATTTATTTATTTGAGATAGAATGACAGAGAGAGAGCACAAGCAAGGCAGAGGGGCAGAGGGAGAGAGAGAGGCTCCTTGCTGAGCAGGGAGCTCAATGCAGGACTCAATCCCAGGACCCTGAGATCATGACCTGAGCCAAAGGCAGATGCTTACCAAATGAGCCACCCGCTGCCCCCTATATGCCATTTAGATAGAAATTACTTGAATTTATGTCTTGAGCCAGGACTTTTCCCTATAGCTCTGAACTCATATATCTAACTGTCTGCTTAATGTAGCTGATCATTACTGTTCCACTCTTCCTTGCAAGCTTCCTATTCCAGACTCCTGCACCTCAGGAAATACTTTCACCATCAATTCAGTTGCTCTGGCAAAAGCTTAGGTATCATCATCCTTAGCTTTACTCTTTCTTTTACTTCCTCATTGGCTAGTACTAGGCACTCCAAAAAACATATCCCAGATATGTTACCTTTTTTTCTACTCTCATCAGTACCACCCTGAGCAAAGCCAGGATCATCCCTCTCTTGGATTCCTCATCTTTCTTTTTCTACTCCTGCCCCCTGACAACCCACTTCCACATTGCAGTCAGAACGATCTTTTAAAAACATGAATCAGGGCAGCCCGGATGGCTCAGCAGCTTAGCGCTGACTTCAGCCCAGGGCGTGATCCTGGAGACCTGGGATCGGGTCCTGCATCAGGCTCCCTGTGTGAAGCCTGCTTCTCCCTCTGCTTCTCCCTCTGCCTGTGTCTCTGCCTCTCTCTCTCTCTCTCTCTCTGTCTGTCTTTCATGAGTGAATAAATAAAATCTTTAAAAAATAAATAAATAAAATAAAAAAAATGAATCAGGGGCTCCTGGGACAGTTGGTTAAGCGTCCAACTCTTGATTTCTGCTCAGGTGGCAACCTTGGGGTTGTGAGATCGAGCCCTGCATTGGGCTCCGCACTCAGCCTGGAGTCTGCTTGAGATTTTCTCCCTCTGCCCCTCCCCCTGCCGTCTCTGTCTTTCTAAAATAAATTTTAAAATCTTAAAAAAATAAAAAAATTAAAACATGGATGAGATTATGTCATTCCCCTAACCTCTCCAGTGTTTCCCATTACACGTAGAATAAAGTCAAACTCTTTATCCTGGTCTACAATGTCGTATAAGGACTGACACAAATTATCTACTTCTCCAGTTTCACCTCATGCCACTTGCCCTCTTGGTGGGCCCATTCCCACCCTAGTGATAGGAGTATACAATAAGCTTATTTCCATTTTGGGGTCTTTGTATGGGCTGGTAGCTATGCATGGGACACTTGTTTTCCAGATCTTCTCTGGGCAGCTTCTTTTCATTCTTTTGGTCACATCTCAAATGCCAATTTCTCGGAGAAGCCTTCCTTGTCCACACAGACTTCAGGAGACTCTCTGTCCCAACCCATAACTCACTGTCAAATCACCCTGTCTTACTTTCTTGGTGACACTTACTACTATGTGGCATATGTGGCATAATCTATCTGCTGATTGTCCATCTCCTCATGGGGAGTATAAATTTCCTGGGAGTAGGGCTTATCTTGGGCCCCACTCTACTTCCAGGACCAGGCATACATTGGGCCCTCAGTAAGGATTTGCTGAATAAATGCCTGAATACAGCCCAGATTTTGGCACATTCTCAGCATCTTAGGAGTGTTTTAAAGACCATGACAGGGCTGCCTGGGTGGTACAGTTAGTTAAGTGTCTGCCTTTGGCTCAGGTCATGATCCCAAGGTCCTGGGATGGAGAACTGCATCAGGCTCCCTGCTCAGGAAGGAGTCTGCTTCTCCCTCTGCCCTTCTCTCCCTCTCCTCCAGTTCATGATCTCTTTCTCTCTCTCTCTCTCTCTCAAATAAATACATAAAATCTTAAAAAAAGAACTTCCTTAAAAATTAAAGACCATGACAAACTGAAGAAAGATTTTGTATTTCCAATATCACTTAAAGACTTTCCAAACATCTTTAGCACGATGAAATCTACTGTGGTCTTCTCACATAGGACAAAAAATGATATTCTTATTTGGTAAATTCACCAGAAGTATTTAGGAAAGACCACAGTTTGTAGTACAGGCATTCTTAATCTGGGTCTGTAATTCCTTAGAAGGTCTATGAATGAGCTGAAATTATTTGCAAAAATTATGTGCTTTTTGGGGGGAAGTGGGTTCATAGATTTGTGTGGTCTTCAGAGGGTTTAGGCCCAAATAAAGTTTAGTTTATTGTAGAAAAAGTATTAGAGATAGATTCATAAGATCTGCGTTTATGTTCTAGTGTTGCCACTTGCAAATAATACAACTTTGTGCAGATTATGTAACTTAATTGGATTCTACTTTCCTCATCTCTAAAAATAAATTCTTTGCATTCCAACTTTCATGTACCTGGCACTGGGTAAAAGTGTATTTAATTTCAAACCTGAATGCTAGGTGCTTTACTGCATCGTATGGATAATGGCAATAAGGCTCAGAGCACACTCAGATCACATGCCTAAGATCACATCCATCCCCAGGTAAGTTCTAGACCAAGACCTAGGCTTCTGCCACTCTCCAAATACTCTGCTCTTTAAGAGAGCTTGCCCTGCCATACATTTGGCAATACTTTTTTCCTGGGTAGGATAATTTTTTGCATCATCTCACTGCATAAAGCAGCTAGCTGGTGATGTGCTTCTTCTGCCAGCTAAGGCTCATCCTGAACCAGTTAAGAGCTCTCTGAGCCAAGGAGTACAGATCTTATTATCTATTCTTTACAGAAGTGAAGACTGAGGTACAAAGAGGTTCAGTAATTGACCTGATGTCAGAAAGCTAGTAATTTGCAGAGCAGGATGATTATACTTCAAATTCTAATATTTTCTTACATATTCTATTAAGATGACCTTGGGAGTCTTTATTCTGCTAAAGACTCTGTTTTTTTTTTTTTTTTACTGGAGAGCCAACTCTCTATCTTCATAGTTCAGCTTTTGGCTGTTCTTCAAAAAATTATTTTAAAGTACTTTGCAAAGCTTGAGCAATATTTTTCTCTCAGAAGACAGGAAGGTATGTGACATGCCCATTGAACAAGGACTAACGATGTTAGTTAGATGAAGGGAGGAAAAAGGATATCACTTCTACATCGATTTCAGCTCTTACACATTAACACCAGACAATGACCTCTAAAATGAGGGAAGTGCCAGCTTAACATTGTGAATAGACAGGGATTTTGGAGATGAAGAATTAAGTTTGGCCAGAAATTCAACTCTGTAGCTACATGCCTGAGTAAGAGGTAACTGAAAATCACATGAAAGCAACCGGTGAGTGTGTGACTTAATTTTTTTCTCGTTTCACTCCATCTATACTAATGGTCTATTACAATCGGTAAAAAAAACAAACAAAAACAAAACAAAACAAAACCCTAAAAAACAAAATACTGACACAATTTCCAACAGAGACTTTAGGTGCCAATTAAAAAAAAAATTGTCCTTAACGATATGTTAAAAGCTAAGTTTTCTTTTCTTTAAGATTGTATTTATTTATTCATGAAAGACACAGAGAGAGGCAGAGACATAGGCAGAGGGAGAAGCAGGCTCCCTCTGGGGAGCTTGATATGGGACTAGATCCTAGGACTCCGGGATCATGACCTGAGCCAAAGGCAGATGTTCAACCACTGAGTCATCCAGGCGACCCAAGAGCTGAATTTTCATAAGTAATGTCGATGCATAGGAGGTGAAATATAAGCAATAGGTAGTTGGTACCTGAGTGTTTGGTTTTTACTGACCTCTCATTGAAATGCACCTACCTCTGGATTGCATACTTCAGGATGGTTGGGAAAGCATAGGTGTCACCTGCTGACTGTTTTTAGTGAATTTCTGCCCCATATACTCCTCAGTTGCTTTCTTACTCTCTCTCTTTTTTCTTTGTGGTTCCTTTCCCTCCTTTCTATCAATGCTTTAGTCTACTGACCAAATATCTCATCCATTTTATTCAACACATTTGCCTTGGAATACTTCTGACTGTCTCTAAAAATCAAATCAATCTTCAAAGGATGAAGATATGTGTCCTTTAAGAAACTGACAACACAAAGGGAAATTCAGAAATGAGAGGCCCAAAGGAGCATAATAAAGATGTTATAGTTTGAATGATTTCCCTGAATTATTTTCCTGGCCTTTACTTTCTTTGCCTATTAGCTCTTTTGTTAACATTGACAAAGAAAGCATTTCAGGTTCATGGTTCATGGGGGCTGAGCTGGAAGACAGTGAAAGAGAGAGAAGAAAGGCAGGTTATGAGAAACATTGATTTTGGGTGTCCCACTCCAGGTCCCAATACTACTGCTCAGGGAAGTTTGGAACACCCAGATAATTTGAGGCTTCTCTGGACTGAAGAGGAGAAGACTAGATCAATATCCTTCCCTCTCTCCCTCTTCTCTCTCTCTCTCTCCCTCCCTCCTCCATCTACCTCACTTCCTCCCCTTCTACCCCCACCAGTCATTAAGGATACATACAAACCAGGAAGCAGGCTATCATCAGACACCGGATTTGCCAGTGCCTTGATTCTGGACTTCCCAGCCTTCAGAACTGTGAGAAATAAATGTTTGTTGTGTAAGCCACCCAGGGGTGGGTATTTTGGTATGACAGTCTGCACTGACTAAGGTAGGGTTTGTTCACACTTCCTTGAAGCAGGTGCGAGAGATATTAAGCCTTCTGGAGAGTCACTGGATCAACATAGTGCCAACTAGCCAGAGATTAGAAGTGGCCAAGGAAGGATTCTCTGCAGAGAAGGCCTGAGATGGGACACAATGAGATCTAGAAAAGTTCCTGTGGGCAACCCTGGTGGCCCAGCGGTTTAGCGCTGCTTTCAGCCCAGGGTGTGATCCTGGAGACCCAGGATTGGGTCCCACATCAGGCTCCCTGCATGGAGCCTACTTCTCCCTCTGCCTGTGTCTCTTCCTCTCTCTTTCTCTCTGTGTCTGTCATGAATAAATAAATTTTAAAAATCTAAAAAAAAAATAATCATAAGAAAGAAAAGAAAAGTTCCTGTGGTCCTTAAGGTAGTGGGGAGCCAACAGTATGTGACTGCCTATTCAGAGCTGGTGGTGACTTCATTCAGGGTGAGGAGACTCTGTTGCAGAGGTAGTTGAAAAAGATGGCCCTACATTAGGAGCCACAGCAGTGAGAAGCAGAGAGCAAATGGAGAGGTCACCAGCTGTGGACTGCTGTGGCTGGGGTCACCAGGGCATTAAAGACAATGAGCCACAACAGCCATATGCACTAAATGTTCCCTACAAAGAAGCATCTTTGCTGGGAAGAGGGGAGTCCTTTGCAGGGAATTTGCACCTAGAATTTAACTGAATACTGAGCCCAAAGTGACCAAGAGTATTAAATGCAACCAGAAAGAGATTGTCTCCAGCCAGAAGAGGCTGAGGCAGATAGATTCCTGCCATCCCTAACCCCTACTGCTCGAGGGAATAGGCCTCTGGAGTAAGATGTGATCAGTTAACAAGATATAAAGAAAGTGTCATATTTTTATATTTTAAGCAATGACATTGGGATTTAAATAATTATCCATAATTTGAGGGTGACAACACTCATTTGGATTAACAATTTTTAAAAAACCCTCCCTATTACTTTATTTTCATGCTTTTTTAGCAAGGCCAATGAATCCATCAAATAACTAACTAATTAAAAGCAAAAAAAAAATCTTCTGATAAATGAATAGACTGGAATTTATATTTGTGCTCAGCTTCAAAAAAAGCACAAGGCATATTTCATTATAGACCAAAAACACTGCATTACATGAAGTTCTACACGAAGTTCATTTGCAAAAGAATTATTCAGCTAGTTATTGGAAATAATGTCTCTAGAGTCCCCATGTAAGTTCCCACTTTGCCAGGCTATTTTTGGCTCCTACAGACTCCTCCATCTCCTTGGCCTGACATTCCTCCCCACCAATAGTGCGCATCAGATACAATGAATGCAAAAGCTACATAAGGAACTCCTAGCCATGACCTCAGAGTCCCACCATTCTGAGATAAAAAATAATGGCCAATTTGACCATCTACTTTATTCACTGTATTTTCCTATAAGCAATTCTGAAATCTAAAAATCACTTTCAGGGGTGCCTGGGTGTCTCAGTTGGTTGAGTGTCGGGACTCTTAATCTCAGCTAAGGTCTTGATCTCCTTGAGTTCAAGGCCTGTGTTGGGTGTGGAGCCTACTTTTAAAAAAATCACTTTCATATTCAAAGGAGAAAGATTGATAAGACAATTTTAAAAATCAAAGAAAAATTATTCCCTTTGTAAATGAATTGAGTATTGAACATCTCTAAAGATTTTAACAACTTTATTACTTATAGTATGTAACAAGCAATTCAGTATATAATAATGCCTTGCATTATTGTCAAATTTCTTCACTTCTGACAATCATGTATTCCTGAAAAGACTGCAAATTCTTTGAAGGCTGTGCATTTGGTGTCACACTTTTCTGTTTTGCTTTGTGGTAATTAGCAGAGTGGTAGGCACATAATAGTGCTACATGTTTATTTATTGCATGATTGAAAGGAATATATTAATTTTAAGCTATGTTAACATAGATTAAAAGTCTAGTCAAGAATTTTTATAACAAAATATAAACAAAAGCTTGAATGCAATTTAGAACCTCTTACAAGCATGGTGAAAAATAAATCAGCTAGACAATCCACTCTAAGGTTAGTGTAATAATTTCTACTGACAAGAGATCTAAAAATATGGTCCAAACAGCCATCTGCACTGTTAAAGTGATATAGCTCTTACCTATGAAGGTAAGACATTCAATGCTTGGACATATTAAAAGTATTTTTCTTTAGTTGTAAGCAAATGTAATTTTTTAGGCTTTTTATGTAGACTAAATAAAGACTTAAAAAAAGAGATTTATTTATTTATTTTAGAGAGAGAGAGTGTGTGTGTAGTGCATGAGAAGGGGGAGGGGCAGTAGGAGAGGGTGAAGGAAAGCAGACTCCCCACTGAGCCCGATATGGGGCTCTGTCTTGGACCCCAAGATCATGACCTAAGCCAAAACCAAGAATCAGACCCTTAACCGACTGAGCCACCAAGACACCCCTGACTAAACAAAGACTTCTAAAGAAAATTCGCTATGGAAAGAAAAATGCCTGTTGGAGGCACTCCGTTTTTGCACAGTTGGAAGAATGAGACTTGCATTGTGTTATGTTAGGACTATGAACCAGTGTCTATAGCTTAGTAACTTTTTGGATAAGTGGTTTCTTTTTGCAAAAAGCTAAGCCATGCTTGTCTTTTGTGCATTCCCTATATTGACATTATTTTCTCTGCAGCATCTCTTTAATTGAAAAAGAATCAAGAGTTTCTGCTGAACACTTGCCTAAGAGCTAAGAAGCCTATGAGCCCTGGCACAAAGGGGAGAATTTCTAAGGAAACTTTGGACAAACTACAGTTGGTTTCCTGTGGTTGAGGTTCCCCACTCTTAGCAATGATGCAGCCACAGATCTCCACCTTTCTTCTTCATATAGGCTCACCATTGTCCCCCAGACACATTTTTGTAATCTTCCTCAGTCGGATCTTGTTATTTGGAATGCCCTCTAGGCTACCACTCAGCTATAAATCCTACTCACCCTGCAATCCAGTTCATGAGCCACCTCTTCCAGGAAGCCTCCCCAGACCAGGTCTTCCATAGCTGGTATTCATTAATCTTATGGTTTGTATCTTCATCTGTAAAATGGGGAAAATAATAGTACCTATAGCACAAATTTGTTGTGAAGATTAAATAACTTAATTCATATAGGGTGATTAGAACCTGCTAGAAACATAATAATAACTAACACAGTTTGGCTATTATTATTAATTACAAAAATCTGATATTTTTAAAGTTCCCTTGGTTTAATGTTTTCTTTTTTTCTTTGCTTGCTTCTCTGTTTATGCTTTATCTCAAGAGAGGGAGAAGAGTAACAAGGGTTTGTGGCTGGAGAGCATCCTTGTTCTTGATGCATGTGAAGTTATGTGCAGATGGTGTGTTGCACACTGAGGAGTGTACAGAGAACCCAAGATTAAGTTCCCATAGACACGATGACCAGGGATCCACGAGACTGGAAACCAGTGAAATTTTAATCTTATTAAAACCTTGTTCTCTCATTTGACTGCACAACTCCAAGGCAGAGAAACAGATCAGGCTGGCTTATGATTTACCATCATTGCAATATGGGCATTCCAACTCAAAAATGTTCCTGGAAGCAGCCCTACTTTTAGCAGGGCAGTGAAAGAAGAGGATCAAATATAGCCCAGTGGTCTTCTAGAGCCAAAGCTCAGAGAGTTTGGCTTTCCAAGAGAGTGAATTCCTCAATCCCTGAAATAAGCAATAGTCCTGAAGATAAATGGCACTTCTGCCAAGGTGAATGGTAACACCATACAAAACTCATAGGTTCATATACCTTTTATGATTCCATGAGGCATTTATAATCACAAGAAATGGTTGAATTGCTAATTAGGGGTCACGGAAGTTAATGAGGATTCCTTCCATCCATGCTTTTTTTCCTTTTAATAAATACACTTCTAACCTCAGACAATTCCTTCCATGATTATTTGAATGTTCTAGTAGGATGCAGACCTGCTCTCCATTCTTCCTACCTCTCATCCCCAGTTGGCCAGCCATAGAATAATGAGATTTGACTTACTGAACTTTATTCAATTCCTTCATACTAGAAACTAACCTTTCTTTCAACAAATATTTGAAAGTGACTACCAACTCTCAGCACTGTCCTAGGTGCTGGGCAAAGATCAGTTAACAAATGAGATAAAATCACAGCCCTCATGATGTTTGGTATCCAGGGAAGGAAGATACACACCAAATGAAAAATACCAACATTTAAGATTATGATAAATTCTATAGAGAAAACGAAAGGAGGTGAAGGAAATAAGGAAGGTAGGTATGTGTGTACATGATGTAGGGGGCAGTCAGGGAAGACTGCTTTGGTGAGGTACCACTGGACAGAGACTGGAAGGAAGTCAAAAGGCAAGCCATGTGCAGACCTGGGGAAGAACTTTCTAGCAGAGAGGACCACAAATGTAAAGGATCTGATAGAGGAGCAAGATTTGCTTGTCTGGCAAACAACGATGAGGCAAGATGCATAGGGAAAAGTGATAAGAGATGAAGTAAGGGAGACAATGGGGCCAGATTGCATAGGGCCATGTAGGACATCCTAATGACTTTGGCTTTTCCTCTCAGTGTTGTGGGAGCCATGGGCAGGTGTAGAGAGGAGGAGTTACATTCTGGCTGCGGTGAGGAGGGCGAATAGAAGGCAAGAGGCTAGGAGCAGGAAGGAGGAATGACAGGGACTGCTGGTGGCCATTTAATTGCCACCTGTCTTTTATTTTAGTCCTAGAACCCTGATTTTTCGGTGGTGGCAGTGTGCCCAGCTAAATCTGTTTCTTGGATCTCCTTTAGAACTGGACCATAGTCCTGTGACTGCGTTCTGGCCAAAGAACTGTAAGAAGATGATTGGTAGCATTTTTGGAACAGTGCTTAAAAACAGCCTACTCCATTGGGAGGTCTTTTTTCTTCTTTTGCTTCCTCCTGTTGCCAGCTGGGAACCTAAATACAAAGACTGGAGCCCCAGTGGCCATCTTGAATCACAAGGTGACCTTTAAAATGATGGTGGAACAGAAAGCTCTGGTAGCTCCCCGAGGAGTGCATGAAGATGTCTTACCAAGTTTGCACTGCCTATTTCTGGACTTGTTTCACACGAGAGAGAAATGCGCTCCCATTCTGTTCAAGTCATTGCTATTTGGGATTTTTTAGTTATATATGGTTGAACCTAAATATAACTGTTACAGGAGCCCGTGGCAATCCTCCAGGTGAGAGAGATGGTGGACCAGAGTGGTAGCACAGGAAGTCAGATTCTGTTTATGTTTTTGAAGGTAAAGCCTTTAGACACAGGAGTGAGGGGAAGAAAGAAAGTAAGGAAGACTTCTGGGTTTTGCAACAAGTGTCTTGCTGGTGCCATTAATTACAGAGATGCAGAAGGCTAGAAAGAGAGCATGGCTGGGTATAAGGTGGGCTTGGGCAGAATTAAGAGACCAGGGCAGTGGCAAATTGGCCTTGCTCGAAGCAGGGAGGGACACAGTGAAACAGGAGGGTAGGGAGAGAGCATGGGCTGTACGCCAGTGGAAAAATGAGGGAGCTCCTGTCCAATGCTTCCATTTTCTCAATAAAGTACAAGGCCAGGTCATCAGCTGAGACTGAAGGGATGGAGGTAGAGGGTGGAGATGGGAAGAGAGAGAGAGAGAGAGAGAGAGAAAGGAGGGTGAGTAGTCATTTTAGAGCATGGGATTGCTGGGCAGCAATGAACGAGTTTCGCTACACATCTGGGCTAGTTTAAAGTGAAGCAGTCAGCAGTACTGTGTGTCTTTCTGCAGTCCAGTTCCGGTGACACTGCTGGGTTTCACAAGGTTTGGCCAGGCAAGTTCGTACTATGTAAACTGAAAGGAACCAGGGAGTGAAGGGGTGTCTGCAAGACAGGGATCACAAGGAAGGATCAGGAATCAAAACTGGAGAAGGAAGCAAGTGAACACACAAGAGGAAGGATGGACTGAAAAGTTGAGGGTCCTTGAAAAGGCTGAGAAATTGCTAGAGTGAGGGGACTCAAGGAGCTAAGCAGGACAGAAGCTGATGGTCAGAGGGTGCTACTGCTGAAAAAGAGTGGCTCCGATGAGACAGAGGACAAGTCACTGAAGAGAAAAGGAATGAAGAAGCTCGAGATATTGGAGGGGAGGTTAAGGTGTTAACTAAATCATATTCAATATAAGACTAATAATAGAACACTGTTGCCAAATTCCTATAATTAGTTGATCTATTAAGTGGTTTGAATAAAGATACCATTCATCAGTGTATTTTAGATTAAAATTTTGTTTTTCTTTTTTGATGGGACTTTTATAGGACTTCAAAGAACAAAGTTTTACGCCCAAATCTGTCTCAGTTAGGTGAAAATTCAAGGCATTTTTTTTTTCCCACATGAAACTTCTTTGTATCTTGGTTTCTTCTCCTTCCTGCATTTTTGAAGGTGTCCATTAATGTGATCTTTGAAAAACTGGCCTGCTTTTTCTTTCTAAAATTCTTCATGTCACAGTGTGTTTCTTCAAAGCTGGGTCTGCCCCTTGTACCTGCCTCACAACTTTTTCACAATGGAAAAAAAACATTTATTCCCATATTTACTTACTTTCACAGCTGTTTATTTCCTTTCTTACTGCTTCATCTCCCTGTTAAAACCTCACTCTTGCTCAGATTCCTTTGTTGGGGGGAAAGAATTGGAAGGTTTCCCAAATCATTCTGGGAGAGAAGTCTCTAGACCCCGGGCAGGCCTTGTGAGCACGCGGGATCTTGCACAGTATATCTAATGAAAAACATTCCTATCACAGGGCTGGGCCACAGGTACAGGTCCCATTTGTCAAAGGTGGTCTCTGAAACATTATCAGCATTGCTTTGCTCTCCCATCCCTCAGTCCCTCTTCATTAACTCAAAAATTATTAATTGAGAGCCTATTCTGGGCTACTCAGTGTGGTGATTAAAGTAATTCGCATTAATGGGCAATGACTGATTGGCTTAATTCTCTCAGGGGCATTCACATTTCTCAGATGTGCATATTAATCCACAGAAATCTCTGATTCATGGAATAAATGTGAAACAAACCATTAACAGTCTATTTTGGATTTTTGGTGATAGAACAAAGGGGCCGCCCTTTGCTTGGGGTCCCAAAGCAGCCTCTGGTCTCTGAGAAAGTGGGCTAGGACAAAAGAACTGGAAGGTAGAGCTTATGTGTGTGTGTATGGCACTACCCACCTCATTTGTAACTCCCTCCAGTTCATGATCTGTGTGTCCTCTTCACTCATTTCAAACCAAGCACAATTTATATATGGATTATGGCTAAATCATATTGTTCTTAAATTAGAAGCTCTTGATCTCAGGATCCTATTCCTTAGTTTTCCAAAGAAAAGTTTTCAGATATCCACCTTTAAAAAGATTTTCAGGAAAATCAGTCTTAGAATCATAGAGGCCCCTAGCTGCTGATTTTTCCTTGCAAAGGGGTTGTCGACTACCAGAATGTCACAGTGACAGGGGGGCCACAGATGAGAGGCACCAAAAATCCAAGGCTTCTGTTATTATTCAAGGTGGCCTGGGCTCAATGAGCTATATATCTCTTTCTCCAATCACTATGCAAATAATGGGGAGGGGGGAAACCCCAAACCCCTAGCTGGGAGATGGTGCAGGGCAGTGGTTAGCATAGTAGGCTTGAGGGTCAAACAGATATGAGTGTGGCTCTCCAACCCACTCCTGGTAGCTCTGTGTCCCTGGGCGAGTCCCCTAAGCCTCAGGTGGCGGGACTTCTATATAAAGTAACAAATGATTCTTACTGAAAGTGTGGCTGATGAGACCAGCCCTTTCATGCATCTCCCACCCCCATCGCCAGATCTGTGTTCCATGCCATCTATCTACTTTGGATGGGGTGGTGGTGGTGTTTCTTTCAGGTCCAGAAGCTTCCCATCGAAGGAAATGGGCATGTAAGGCCCCTTTCCCTACAAATCTGCTAGAGGAAGGACCTCCCTGAGTTCTCTCAGTACCACCCCGGTGCCTCTCTGGTCGCTATGCGGATGAGCAGCTCTGTGGAGGAGTAGCTGAAGAGCCAGGGCGAGCAAGAGGAGAGCGTCCTCTTCCCTTCCTCTTCTAGGAGTCGGGGCCGGGGCGTGAGCCTGGCTCCGCGGGGGCATGTTTCATTATAATTCTCATCACTTGCTCTTTGACCAACTCAGTAAAGGCTTGAACATATACCCAAGTGCCTTTTACTGGCCTTTTGTAAGCAGCTCAGGATCCAGAAGGAGAATCAAGTTTCTGAAATGAAAAAAAAAAAAAGTACATATATATGTATATAATATATATATAATATAGAGAGAGTAGAAGTTGTGCTTCTTCCTGCCGGGGACTGTTTACGAGAGGGAAGTCAGCGGGGCCCCCAAGAGGTCGCTGGTGGCGCAGAAACTGAGGCCAGATTGCAGAGAAAGGGGGAAGGAGAAAAACACCCAGAAACTTTCTTCCTAGTTGTGAATAATCGCCGCCCCCCCCCCCCCGCCCCCCGGTCAGAGCCGTAACGTGACACCCGGGAGAAACCCGGAGACCCGGGCGCCGAGAGGGAGGGCCGAGGGAGGAGAGCGGGCTGCGGAGAGCCGGAGAGGGGAAGGGGAGGAGAAGGAGGCGAACCCCTGTCAAGGAGGTGGAGCGAGGGGAGGGTGTCCGCCTCCCGTTCCTCCCTGCCGTCTTTTAGAGGAGTCTGAATCGGGACAAAACACGCCGAGACCGACGGACACAAAGCCGGGGGGTCCGCGCTGGCGCTGGAGGCGAGCCCCGGCGGCCGCGAGCGAGCCCGGGGCGCGGCGGGGCGCGGGGCGCGGGGGCGCTAGAGGGCGCGGGCGCGGGCGCGGGCGCGGGCCGAGCCGGGCGGGCACCTCGGCCGCTCGGGCCGCGGCGGCGGGGACCATGCCGAGGAAAGTCTCCTGAGCCCGGCAACTTCGGCCCTCCCCGCCCCCACCCGGCTGCCCTCCGCGCGGCCCTGCCCATGTGCGGCCGGCCGGCCGGGCTCTCCTCCTCGCAGGCGGATGGGTGACCCCTTCCCGGCTCGGGCAGGCTGTGCGAGGCGGCGGCGCAGGCGATGAAGAAGAAGCAGCAGCAGCAGCATCCCGGGGGCGGCGCGGATCCCTGGCCCCATGGGGCCCCTCTGGGGGGCGCCCCTCCGGGCCCGGGCAGCTGGAGGCGCCGGGTCTCTCTGCTGCCTTTCCTGCGCTTCTCCCTCCGGGACTACGGCTTCTGCATGGCCGTCCTGCTGGTCTTCTGCCTGGGTTCCCTCTTCTATCAGCTCAGCGGGGGACCCCCTCGCTTCCTGCTCGACCTGCGGCAGTATCTGGGTAAGGAAGGGGGCGGGCGAGGGCGGCGCGGGCCGCGCCAGCTCGTGCGGGGGGAGAGGGGCGCGCCGGGGACTTGTGGCTCTGCGGGCGGCCGCCGCGCCCCGAGGCTCCCAGGTGCGACCCGGGCGGCGGCCGGAGGGAGGCGCTGCCGGGGCGGGTGCGGGGCAGGTACCCCGGGCGCGGCGCCGCGAACCTCCCGCGCCCCTGCGGCCGGCTGGGGGCGGAGGGCGCGCGGTGTGCTCGTGGGCGTGTGCGAGCGCGAGCTCTCTCCCCCGCCCCCGGGGTCGGCGGGGGGCCGCAGTCCCGTCTCGTGAGCACCCGGGGTCGTGCGGGGCTCGGGGGGGCGGTTAGCTCGTCCCCCTCCCCCCCCGGCTCGGCCGGCTGTGCCCCGCGGGCCCCCCCGCCGCTCGCCGCCCCGGTGGCCCAGGGGCAGCTTTGGGGCCCTTTGCTGACCTGGGCGGGCTTGGCCTCCGCGGCAGCGAGGGGCGCGCGGGTCACCCGGGCCGGCGGCGTCGCCTGCTTTGACTCGAAGCTCCTCTGCGCTGCGTGTGTCTCAAGTCAGAACTTTTTTGGGGAGTGTGGGGGGCGTATGGTTGGTTTCTTAGAAGCGAGGCCGCCCGTTTGGGGGGAAGGGGTTGCACGGGGAGGGAAGAGCCGCTGCAGAGAGGGCGCGCCCCGCAGCTGGGCGCGGGGGCCCGGGGAGCGCACGCCCAGGTCCCCCGTCCGCGGCTGGCGCGCGCCGGGCCGAGCGAGGCTGCGAGTCCCTCGCACGTCGTGGCCAGGGCAGGTCGTGCGGGGGGCGGGGGGGGGGGGCTGCGGAGGCGCCGGCGGCTTGCGAATGTCCAGGGGATGAGCCTGCGCCCCCGGGCCGACATCCGGCCTCTGCCCGACGCGAGCGGGGAAGCGGAGCCTCTCCAGCGCTGGACCGTCTCGGGCCAAAAGACTCCGGTCGGCTGGAAGCTGCCACACTTAACCTCAAACGTCCCCCAGTCGCAGAAGCCACAGGTCTAGATCGCAGGCCGTTTTCGAAGGAAACACACACACACACACACACACACACCCACAACAAACCAACCGCCGCAGCAAAGTGACAAAAGTCCTGGAGCGTCTTGAAATATAAACGCAGATGAAATGATGTCCTTTCCCTGTAGAGAAGCTGAGATTTTCAAAGGTGTTGCTTCCATTTCAGTGGAAACTTTGGAGAACTATGGCTTTTGTCCGATGTTTTAAGGGGGAAATTAAAGGAGAATATTGTCCAAGCAGATTTCCAAAGTACAATCCTTAGCATCAGGTTTCTTAGAGGATTTGGGATAATATGCACGTTTATTAGGGAGTCAGTTCTCTTCTTTCCCTGAGTTCTGTATTTTGGAGTGTCCATAGCTTCATAGGTTCTGAGACACCTGCTAGAGTTACAAAGCTAACTTTTTTTTTTTTTTAAACAGTCAACAACAGTCACTGTTAATTGGCATTGGGAAGTGTTTTTGAAGCCCAGAGGTCTATAAAATCTGATAACAAATTCTTTGTTGGAATTCCCCTTAAAATCTGGAGGCTGGTGGGGCGCAGGGAAAACAGTGGATGAGGAATGAGGGTATCTGTATCTAGTGCCCTCAAGAGCACTTGGCTTTAGGCAGGGCAGTCAGACGTCCTTGGCCTTAGCTTTTCACTGGTAAAGTTAGGGGCTGGACGAGGTTATATCTCAGATCTCCACCCAGCTCCTGAAATGCTGTTTTCTGATCCCTTCTTGTGGCCAGGAAAGCCTGAGAGGAAAGAACAAGGGCCCTACTGAGGGTGAGATCAAGACACTGCAATAGCTAGCATGTTAACCTTTTGAAAATTGAGCCAAAAGTGTATTGCCCCCAGAATCGAGTGCTTTCATTCTATACTTCAAAAAAAGAGGCCTGATGAATTTGGGGGCGCAGGTGGTAGAAGGGTGAATTCCCTCAGGGGAACTGGGAAAACCTGATGGATTGAACACTGCTCTTGTTACTAACTCATCATTAAGTTTCTGACTGACATGATGGGTTTAAAAAAAATGACATCACTTGTGAACTGGAAATAGGACACCTTGGCCAAATTTGTTCCCTGTTGTTTTGTTACACAAATATAATGATTTTGGGGAAAAGTGCGCTTGTGGTCTTTACGAGGGTCTAAAATATGCCCTTAATAATATAAGGCCAAGGTATCTGCAGAATACTTACCCCTTGTTTCCTTCATTTTATTATTTTAGTGTCTGTCAAAACAAAATTTGTGGTTAGTAAACATATCCTCTCAATTTCCTGAGTTAGCCAATTTTAGAGGCAAGCATTTTTCTTAAATATAAGTTTATCTAAAGTCAACATTTTCCAAATCAAAATAATATTTATAGCAAAAAATTTTCTTGACTGGATATTATTTTAATATGCTTATATAATATTTACACACCTGACACACAGTAGCTGCTTGATATTTATGGCAAAAATAATTGAACCTATTTTATCAAATAAGTTGTTTGATAGTTAAAAATTGAATATTCTCACAGTAAAGCCAGGAGATATGACCATTCATGATAAATGATAACATGTATTGTTGTGTTCTAGTAAATGCACATGCAGAATGAAATTGTATCCACATAGCAATCTTACAGGTAGGTTCGATTGTTGTTCCCATTTTTTTTAAAAAAGATTTTATTTATTTATTAATGAGAGACACACAGAGAGAGGCAGAGACACAGGCAGAGGGAGAAGCAGGCTCCATGCAGGGAGCCCAATGTGGGACTTGATCCCAGGACTACCAGGTTCACGCCCTGGGCCAAAGGCAGGCTCTAAACTGCTGAGCCACCCAGGCGTCCCTGTTGTTCCCATTTTTGATGTGGGAGAAATGAGAACACAGAGATTCACAGACTTGCTGAAGGACACACAGCAAGTAAGGCAAGACTTGAACCCAAATCTGTCTGATTCAGGCACCTCCTGTATAACCCTACCAGCAGCCAAGATGCAAGGGCAATCTAAAGAGCTGACTGGCTAAAAATAATCATTTATGTGCATAAGTTCACTTTCTTTGATACTTTTGTTCTGAGTATCTTAAGGTGCCAGCAGAGAAGGGAAAGAAGTCAAGCAGCTGGTCTCTCTCTCTTTTTTTTTTAAGATTTTATTTATTTATTTGACATAAAGAGAGAGCACAAGCAGAGTGAGTGGCAGGCAAATGGAGAGGGAGAAGCAGTTTCCCCTCCAGAGCTGGGAGCCCGACAGTGGGGGAGCCTGACAGTGGGGCTTGATCCCAGGACTCTGGGATCATGACCTAAGCCAAAGGCAGACGCTTAACTGACTGAGCCATCCAGGTGCCCCTAGCTGGTCTCCTCTTAACTCCACCTTCCTGTTTTTATCTCTGGGTACAGGCACGCTCATCTCTCCCAGAGCCACTCAACTGGAGGTGATGTCAATTATGATCTGAAATTCCTGATCTTTCTGTTATTCCCTTAGCAATTGTTCTTTGTTGAGGCTGGTAGTTTTCAGGGTGTGGTCCCTGGACCTGCAGCATCATCATCATCTGGGAAACTTGTTATGAATGCAGATTCTCAGGGCTCACTCCAGACCAACTGAATGAAGGGCCTAGGTCTCAGCAATCTGTATTTTAGCAAGTCTTCCAGGTGACGCTAATGCAGGCTGAGGTTCGAGAACCATGGTTCCAGAGTAAAGCTTTACTGTCAGGATGCCTCTTACACAGTTGAGCAAAAGAAAGGAGATGAGAGAGAGGAGATTCAGCAAGTATTTTAAAGGTGATGTACATGGTTTCATCTTTTACATTGCAACACTTAAAAACGCATCTGCTTTGCTGTTTAAGTCCCATTGTTTCAAGGGAAGGACCAGCCAACAACTGCAACTCCAGCTGGCTTTAGACTCTCTGAGGTTAGGAGATCCGTGGAATGGGGTGGACTATTCTCCTTAAAGATACTTTCTGTTGCAACAGATCTGAAAAAAAGCAAAGTAAACTGGGAGCGGGGTGGATTATGCAGGAATAACTGTGGTCTTGATTTTTCCCTCCTTGAAATGGGTAGAGGAAGAACAGGAGCATACGTGGGGTAAAATGCATGGGTTTGGCAAACCATGGGTTTGGTAAAATGCATGGGTTTGGTAAAATAGCTTATCCCTAAGCTTGGGGACCATAGTTCTTCCAATTCGGTGAAATTATTTGCTTTTTTTGAAGTGGCATTCAGACTTTGATTTGCTATGGAAAGCAAATAAAAATCAAGTAAAATCTCCCCCAGAAATTAGGTTATGATACACCCTCTGCCAGTAGTCTCATTACTTATGAGCTATGGAAATATCAGAAACTTGGAATAACACTCGTTACCCTGATGTAAACTGAATGCACCAGATGGCTTACTACAGATCTTATACAACTGGCAAACTCTAATGATTTATCATCAAGCCTTAGATATGTGATTTAGCCTTTATGGGAACTAAACTTTTTGGGTCGATCTCAAATTGACATGCTTTCCTTTCCATTTTTAAATGATACTACTTTCAATAGAGATACACTACTTCTATTTCAGTTTTCAGAATTGCCATTCTTTATATATTCTACATGAGCATGGCAGTTTTGAGTCAAATGAGAGAGAAAGAGATGGAACTTTATAGAATTTGAAATTCCCCAGGTTTAAATGAATATAAAAGAAAAAGTGAAAATAGAGATCCAGATCTGTTACAAAATCATTTCTTTCAACCTTAAAAGTCAAATTTAATTTTGCTTCTGCACATCAGGCACGGTTTATATATAGTGCTCTGGGCCCCAGACAGCAATCTAGGAAATGAATGCATTAAATATGATGTGATCAATAGAAATCGTTGACATAAAAAGAAAATGGCATTCTTGTCCATAGCTGCAAATGTGTCTTATAGGGTTGGCCCCGGACACAGTAGCACTGGTATTAGAGGAAGGACAGAAGATGGAATTCAGCTACGGCAGACTGTTCTGTAAACACAGGGCATGAATGGTGAAAAGCACTCTGCTTTGTAAACTATTTCTGATGTAGACTAGTCTCAGTATGAATTGTTTAAAAGTACATATAAATATGTATTATCTGGATACTGTCTTTCCTCAAATTCCCTGTCATCAATCCAGGTTTAAAACACTAGTTGGCTTTGTGTTTGAGAAACCAGAACGAAAGTGGTCAAGCTTGTTGGGTCCCAGAAGAAATAGTATCTTTTGCTTCCCTTGAGAGAAGCTCAGGAGCAGATACTGTAGCTTGCCCTGCAGCTGTCCTGATGGAGAGCAGTGATGGACAATGAAAAGACATCTTATTTGACGGCCTGTGGCTGCTTGAATTGTTAGAAGTTATCACTTGCTCTCTTTGCTTTTCTTTTTGTTTTTGTTTTGCAAGATGTAAGATTTGACCACAAATAAATGTTGTCTTACCATATTGATTTTTGTTATAGAAACTCGCTTTAAGCAGTGGTAGCTGTAAACCCTTTCATTTATTAGAAATGGAGACAGAAACATGGATATTCCACCAAAAACTCTTATTTGCAAAAATCAAACACATGTAGCAACTGTTGGGTGAGAAAAGTCCAAATGAAGCACATTTCAGTATTGCTATTAATTTTTAAAACAGTTTTGTTGAGATATAATTTAAAAAAGCATACAGTTCACCCGTTTAAAGCTTTTAATAGTTTAATAGTTTTCAGTGTATTCATAGACAAGTGCAACCATTGCTATTGTGGATTTTAGAGCATTTTCATCAGCCATACCCTTTGGCTGTCACCTCCTTATTCCTCCATCTCCTCAGCCCTAAGTCAATTTTAATCTATGTTCTGTCTCTATAGATTTGCTATGCTGGACATCTCCTAGAAATGAAGCTGTATGATATGTGGTCTTTTGTGACTGGCTGCTTTCACTTGGCATATTGTTGTCATGGTTCATTTATGTTGTTGCATGTATCCCTACTTCATTCCTTTTGATAACTGGATAATATTCCACAGGATATACTGCATTTTGTTTGTCCATTCATGTGTTGATGAGCACTTGGGTTGTTTCAGTCTTTTGGCTATTATGCATGGTGCTTCTGTGAACTGTTGTGGGCAAGTATTTGTTTGAATACCTATTTACTGTTCCTTGGGATATATACTTAGAAGTGGATTGCTAAGTCATATGGTAATTCTATGTTTAATTTATTGAGGAACTGCCAAGATGTTTTTCATAGTGGCCGCACCGTTGAACATCCCCAACAGCAACATATGAGAGTTCCAGTTTCTCTACATCCTCACCAACACTTGTCATTTTTCATTACTTTGATTACCCCCATTCCAGTGGGCGTGAAGTGGTATTTTGTTGTGGTTTTGTTTTGCATTTCACTAATGATGAGTGATGTTGAACGTCTTTTCATTTGCTTATTGGTTATTTGTATGTCTTCTTTGGAAAAATGTCTATTCACATCCTTTGCCCATTTTTTAAAAAGATTTATTTATTTTAGAGAGAGCGAGTGAGGGGAGAGGGGCAGAGAGAGAGAGAGAGATAATCTCAAACAGACTCCACCCTGAGCGTGGAGCCCACTGCAGGGCTTGATCCCATGATGCTGAGATATGGCCTGAGCCAAAACCAAGAGTAGGCTGCTCAACTGACTGTACCATCCAGGCACCTACTTGGCCTATTTTTGAGTTGGGTTGTGTTTTTTTTTTTTTTGAATTTTAAGGGTTCTTTATGTATTCTGGACACTAGATCCTTGTCAGATTTGTGTGTGTTTTTTTTTTAAAGATTTCATTTATTTATTTGAGATAGTGACAGAGATAATGATAGAGAGAGCACGAGTGGAGAGGAGAGGGAGAAGCAGGCTCCGTGCTCAGCGGGGAGTCTATTGTGGGGCATGATCTGAGACTCTGGGATCATGACCCCAGCCGAAGGCAGATGCTTAACCAAGTGAACCACCCAGACACCCCCCAGTTATATGATTTTGCTGCTTATTTTGAAGTTGCAAAAGATGGTATTGGCTGAAACACAATATGTTATGTATTGTTCTCTATATTATAGGTGTGCACCTTCTAAAGGGGCACCTTAGTTTCATACTTTAGTCACTTTCAAAGTGCTAAGTACAGTATCTGGGTATATAGTAAATTCTAAATAAATTCCTAACAATTAACCGAAAAGAAGGATCTCTTCAAAAGAACCTTGGGAGTCTTGTTTACATTTATGGATCACTTTGAGTAGGAAACCTTTTAGTTATCTACATTTAGCTCTCATGTATGAAACTTCATGTATAGCTAGCACTAACCCATTTTATAGATGTCATAAAGATTACTGTGACTTATATGTGAAATATGAGTGTAGCTAGTTTTATTTTTTTAAAGATTTTATTTATTTATTCATGATAGTCACACAGAGAGAGAGAGTCAGAGACATTGGCAGAGGGAGAGGGAGAAGCAGGCTCCATGCAGGGAGCCCGACGTGGGATTCGATCCCGGGTCTCCAGGATCGCACCCTGGGCCAAAGGCAGGCACTAAACCTCTGCGCCACCCAGGGATCCCAAGTGTAGCTAGTTTTAAACAGCAGGTTATAGTACAATTTATGTGAGTATTTTTGTCCTGTTTTTGCTCACTAGGATGGAGCTGATGAACTCAGCAGGGTAAAACATTTGGGTACATCATGTTGCTTAACAAGGTAATACAGGGTCAGTCACCAAGGAGATCTTGAGCATTCTCATAAAATCAGAATTCGTATGCAATTCATTTTTTAAATTCACATTGTGGTATAACATACAGAACAAATATACACAACAATATTATGTGTATTTGTTTCTCTTTAGTAAATTAACATGAATTTTAGAAAGAAATATTAGTTGTTTTTCAAAAAGTATTAGACATGTTTAGCATGTTTTAAATATATGTATTATCTGAGAGAGCATGAGCACAATTGGGGGGGAGGAGCAGAGAGAGAAGCAGACCCTTCCCCCCTGCCCCATAAGCAGGGAGCCTGAAGTGGGACTCGATCCCAGAACACTGGGACCATGAGCTGAGTCGAGGACAGACGCTTAACCAACTGAGCCACCCAGGTACCCTAAATATATGTATTTTCAAAATGAGAAGCTTTAAGATAGATACAGTCAATTCTATGCTGCTTGGGAGAGGCTCAATTTGAATAATTTGCAATACTCTCATATTGAAAATGACCTGGGAGCCAGATAGCTGTTTAGTGTTGAGGGTATGCTGCACCTCTGGGTCTGACTGACTCAGGGTCTGTGTCAGTTTCTGTCATTTCCCAAAGATAGCCGCTGGCTCATTTTTCTTGTCTCTTGTTATATGACTGTGCTTCCGCTATGGCCTCTCTGCTGATGGTTTAAGAAGCTCAAATTCCAATGATGATCTCTGAACTCCTGGAATTAGTTCATGATCATGTCTGAAGTTGTGATAGTCTACTTTGCAGTGTGATAGTTTGTGGGCAAACTCCTTGAAAGGAGGAAGCTTCTTCAGCACCATCCATCTCTACCCTGACACCCCTCCTGGGTGCTCTGCACAGGCCCTCAGGAACTGTTGATTCAATATATTTGCTAAGCAGACTGTTCTTTGCGAGGGTTCTACATCCTGCTTTGTTTGGTCTGTATTTTAAGTAGAGAACATGGAGAAGAAGAGTGCCAGGAAAGACCTATGCTCAGGTGATGTCTATGGCCTGTCTCTTCCTGGCTGTTGAAACATAGGCTCCAAGCAAAGATAGTAAAGCTACTATGACATAGAGTTCTGTAAAGATTTCCTCTGTGCAAGGGGTTTAATTGTCCACCTCTTACCTCTGGAGATTTGGAATTACATTTATGGAGTTCTCCTTGTAATTTTTAAAAGAGATTTTATTTATTTATTCATGAGAGATACAGGGAGAGAGAGGCAGAGACACAGGCAGAGGGAGAAGCAGGCCCCTTGCAGGGAGACCAATGTGGGACTTGATCCTTGACTCTGGGATCACGCCCTGAGCCAAAGGCAGAAGCTCAACCGCTGAGCTACCCAGGCATCCCTCTCCCTGTAATTAAGAATACTTGAGATGGATCTAAAGCTTTGGCTGTTTATTTTATTTTATTTTAATTAATTTATTTATGATAGTCACACAGAGAGAGAGAGAGAGGCAGAGACATAGGCAGAGGGAGAAGCAGACTCCATGCACCGGGAGCCCGACGTGGGATTCGATCCCGGGTCTCCAGGATTGCGCCCTGGGCCAAAGGCAGGCGCTAAACCGCTGCGCCACCCAGGGATCCCTGTTTATTTTATTTTTAAAAAGATTTTATTTATTTATTCATGAGAGACACCCAGAGAGAGGCAGAGACATAGGCAGAGGGAGAAGCAGGCTCCCTGCAGGGAGCCTGAAGCAAAACTCAATCTCAGGACCTCTGGCTCGTGACTTGAGCTAAAGGCAGACGCTCAACCACTGAGCCACCCAGGTGCCCTGCTTTGGCTGTTTATAACTAGAACGCAGACCTCCTGTTTCTTGTCATTTTCCCAAACCCCGGCCAGTTGTTTTGGGAGTTTGCAGATAGTTTATTTCCCTCTCTAAGCCAGTGTCTTCCTTATCTAGCAATTTGTGTTAAATTAGCTAGTCCATTTCCAGCATGACTTTTTGTCTTTAAGGATGTGAGACCAAAAGATTATATGGTTTTTGAAGTAGTGATCAAATGGATTTAAACCTAGAATGGCAAAATGAGAAGCTATAAAATTAGGGCTCAGTGCACAAACCCATTGACCCTTGTTTGACAAAAGGTATTAAAATAATCTATGTCATGGCTTTGATTAAGCAATTCTTAGTTCACTCATTGTTAAATGATTTAAGTAATTATTTACATTTAACCATACTACATTTCTGGAAACATTGTTTTTTTTTTTTTTTTTTCCTAGCTCAGTGAGTGTGACTTTCACAGTCTTTAAATATTTATTTATTTATTTAAATATTTACTTATGATAGTCACAGAGAGAGAGAGAGAGAGAGAGAGAGAGAGAGAGGCAGAGACATAGGCAGAGGGAGAAGCAGGCTCCATGCACCGGAGCCCGACGTGGGATTCGATCCCGGGTCTCCAGGATCGCGCCCTGGGCCAAAGGCAGGCGCCAAACCGCTGCGCCACCCAGGGATCCCTTACTTTCACTGTCTTGATGAAAGTAGAAATGGAAGTTTTTGGAAACATATAAATTCTTTTGTTCAATCATTCAGCAAATATTCATGGAAGACCTATGGTCCAAAAGCATCAGGTGTTAAAAAGAATAGAGGTTTTAGAGCAGAGATTTTGATGTGAATCACTGTGCTACTACTTATCAGCTGGGAGAACTTGGGCAATTTTCTTAACTTCTCTGAACCTCAGGTATTTTGATCTATATGATGAGATTGGTAAGTGCTATTTTGTAGGATACTTACCTAACCCAAGGCCTGGCATTCACATTCAACAAATGTCAGTTCTCTCACTTTGTCCTTTGCTTCTCTTAGACTCCCTTTTCTTCTGGCACATAAACATCCATGCACCAGGAGCACACACTCATACAAACACAAATCCTGGTGGAATGTGCAGACCCCCCTCCTGGCTTGGCTTCCAATAGAAAGCACCAACCTAATCAAGAAATATGAATGTACTAAACTAGTATCCTTGGGGCTTATCTTGTCACCTCACCCTTAGATTGGTGAAGGCTCTTCAACAGCTGACAAGTTCCAGTCATTTGCCCCATTAATAATACACACACCAACCTTCCAGCTTCTTCTCTCTTTTGCCTCCTGGAAACAGTTTGGAAAGAACACATTCTGCACACAGCCTGGTTTGCTCTGTTTTGAATTTATCCACACCTTTTCCCCCCGCATTCATAAAATAAAGATAGTTGGGCAGAGGGGGCATGGTACAGCTTATGTTCTGGGATGGCCTGCTGTTCGAGGACTGGATTAGTGGTCTGTAACTCATGCCCTTTTAAGCCATCAGAATACCATGCAGACACTGTGACAGCTGTGAGAACTCCTCCCACTTAAGATGGAACTACCATGCTCAGTAGTATGGCCACTTGCTTTTCTCTGGTTCCTGCTTCCTGTCTATTGGAGGTCAGAGCAAGAACAGTGGACCCGAGTCATGGATCATGTCTTTGCCCAGAGATTTGTGAACCTGCCTCTGTTTTGCATATTCCATTTCTTCGAGTTATCTTGACCTGCCCTGCCTTGGATGCTGGTGCATGTGAGAGCCACAGGACATTACTATCTGCCTTAGCTGGTCACTCAAGTCCTTGAGAAGTTGAAAGCAAATATGATTTTACATTATTTAATAGAAAGTTAAATTTTTGTTTAGCAAAACCATAACCTTGCAATTCCTGTGCAGAGCTTCCTGCTTTAACACGAGGGCTGTTTGACATGAATGCCTTCTGCTCTGGAGAATCAGAAGCAAAACTATGGGGGTTGCTGTGAGGGGTACAGGACCTGGTTCTGTAAGGGTTCCCAAATACTGCGGTGGTCAGTGCTCTTAAGTCACACGAGCCTCTTAGACTTAGGTTTCTTTACCTCTAAAATGAAGATGTTTGATTAGGTCGATGATTCTCCATTGTTTTTCCTTTTAAGACCCCCATCAGCAGCAATGTTTCCATATGGTCTTGATGATCAGTCTAGGACTGTGTCCCAGTGGCCAGGAATGGGAGAATAAGTGTGGATTTGGGGTTCTCTAGAGAGATTCTCTAGGCGATTTTTAGAATCACTGATTTAGGTGTTTACCAAGGTCCTGCCTATTCTTTTTTGTAAAGGTATTTATTTATTTATTGATCCATCTACCTATCTATTTATAGAGAAAACGTGCACATGTGCACATGGCTGAAGGAGCAGAGGGAGAGGGACAAGCAGATTCCATGCTGAGCGCAGAGCCCAGTGTGGGGTGACTGTGAGATCATGACCTGAATGGAAATCAAGAGTGATGCTTAACTGACTGAGCCACCCAGGCACCCTACCTACTCTTAAAATCATTTGTTGTAAGAAGCCACTTAACTGTAGCAACTAAAACTGTAAGGCTATTTCCTTTGGGAGCAAATGCTTATTTAAAAAATTGTAGGAGTCAAGTGATTAAGGCAAGTAGAATATGCGAAAACTTTTTAGGCCATTCTTTTCAAAGTCTTAATCATATTTTTTTTTGTTTGTTGCTTTCATTGCTTTGTCTCATTAAAATTGGCAGCACTCCCCCGACATCACCAATTTGCCACGGTCTGCCTGGACAATAATGGGAGAATCTTGTTCCTGAAATTGTGGGAAACAGAATGTCCCTAGGAAGGCAGAGTGAAAGAAGAGAGAGAGAGAGAGAGAGAGAGAGAAAGCAGAGTGTCTTTCCAGAATTCAGAGTCTAACAATGTGATCAGAAGAAAAAAGGAGAACAAGTAGGAATAAGAAAGCTCTATTGTTCAGAGGAGAGTCTCACAACCTCTCCCCTTCCACTGTGGACAGCTCCAGCGGCAGAGAGAGTTCTTTATGGTGTGGTGAGCTACTTCCATGTAGCTTCCATCTGCTTCTGCTACTTCTTCTGGAAGTTATACAGAACAGTCTATTGGACTATATCATCTTTCAGAGGATAAAAGATATGAAGATGACTGTCATACCCGCCCCCACATAAATATTGTCCAGAAAAATAGATGTAGATCCCAGTAGTTCGTCATCTAAAGTCACTTTCACATGTAGAAAGCACAAACAGCAAAAGGAAAACACAACCATAAAAGTAGAACCTTCTGAACAACAGCACCCCATAGACAAGGCAAAAGACCCAGACCGGGAACAGGTGTTTCTTTAAAAAATGGGATTAATATGCAGCTATTTGAATGTTCAATAAATCAATAAAAATGAGAAAAACAGGCAAAGAACATGAGCTGGCAGTTCACAGAAGAGGAAACACAACTGGCCAGTAAGCATATGAGAAGACTGAATGATCTCATGTACCTTAACCACTTGCCTCTGTGGACCTTTACTGGTCCGTAGAGCTGAGGACAGACACTTCCAGTTCCCTCTGCTGGTGAGCCTGCTTTGTAGAGAGGTGTCACTATCAGAAGTGTCTCTCTTCTAACCCGCCTTCTTTGGAGAATGACTGCCACATCCATCACCGTTCTGATGCACGTCTCTGACAGGCAGGTAGGGCCCGGGACAGCTCTCGGAAGCTCCTACTCAGGCCCTAAATACAGAGGTCTGGGTGTCATATTTGTGCTGGATGGTCTGCTCCCTGAGACACCCTTGTCCCCACTCAGAAACGCAGCCAGCGAACCACACACAGTTAATACCCAATAGCGCCCTGCACCCTGCTCCGCCTCCCTCCATCACCAGGGCTTTGCTGAGTCTGTAAGAAGCAGAGGCAGAAGGAACTGACGTCGCCCACTTAGAATGCAGCATCTTGCCTGGGAGTATTTTCTCAATATCTGGGAAAACAAGTGGAACTGACTCATCTGGTTGGAGTTCTACAGAAATATGATTGCAGATTTCTTGCGATTTCATTCTGCTTTAGTGTCAAAATTCATCCAACGATGTGCCAGAAAATGTGTGTAAAGTCACGTACAGATTTAGACACTGGAAGAGGAAGTTATTTTTACCAGGGTGGGGAAGGAAACAGAAAGTGACAGTTGGCAGGGAAGTCAGGGCAGGGCTGAGTTAGGAGGTGAGGTGTCTGCGCAGCTGGAGTGCGGGCACGCTTGCGTCTCCCGTCTTGCCAGACTGGCCTGGGGGCTGCGGTGTGGTGGCCTCTTAGCAGGTCAAGTGACGAGTTCCTGTGCCGAAGACCTACCCAGAGAAGAGTGTTGACGTAACCTTCTTGTTGGATGCCAGTTTAAGCAGTTGTGAGGTTAACGCTGCTTACTCCAGAGATGCACTGTATGCTCTCCAGAGCAGTTCCACAGGAGCCACGCTCAAGAGCTGCATAGGACGTGGAGGTGAAAATGGAGCATGGAGCAAAAGATTCTGAAAAGCTGCACAAATATAAAAACCAAATGGTGCAGTGTCTTTATTTTGCCTTAGCAGATGACAGAAGCGAGGCCGTATTATTTTCTTTGCTCGTGCTTTTCCCACTTCCAAAGGCTGCTCTTGTTTGCTTGCCCAGCGGAGATCCAAGGCCTCACGGAGTCTAAAGTATTTGTGGTTATGTTCTTCTAGTCCTGCTGTGAGATGAAGAGGTTTCCAGAAATTAAAGGGAGGAAGAAAGAAGGACTTGTTAGGATCCATAACCTCTTTTTATTGCCCTTGTCCCTTGAGCAAAGGATATCTTGAGTTAGCATTTAGTGATGACAGTTGAGTCTCATCAGCTTATAGCTGGATAACGAACTTTTCAAATGCATTTGGAAAATACTTTATCCAAGCATTCTTGTGCCTTGCTGTCCTGTTCCTGATGGCTGGGGAGAGGTGTGTGGTTCTCTGTGCCTATATTGCAAAATGTACACAGTCATAGCAGTGCCTGAACTCTGCCATAGAGAGTGTGCATAGGTGTGTTGGTAAGAGTGCTCCCTAGCTTCGAGGGAGGATTTACTAGAACATCCTTGGGTTACCAGGAGGGCTTCTATTTCTTGCGTTTCATTTCTTTTGTGACATAAGGCATTGCTGTTTGAAAACATAGCCCCCTTTGTCCAGATTTGTTTTCTAGCCACCTTGTTGGAATGATAGGTGACTTTTGTTCATCTCAGAGGAAGTCTGGCCCACTAGGCTGATATTTCATGGAAGTTTCGCATCGTTGAGCCTTAAGGTTTGGAGAATGTGTTTTCACATGCCCATCCTCCTTTGCATTCAGCTTGGCAGTTGCTCTCTCTTGCTTCCATATTGTTCCTTCAACAATTGTCTATCAAGCTCTAGTGAAGTGCTGGGTGCCGGAGATAGCGTGACCAATGACACTACACTCATGGGGCTGCCTTCCATGTGGAGGGGCAGAGTAGGACTGAGGATTAACATAGACAGAGGGATGAGTAGGGGCGTGTGGGAAGCTACCAGAGGAGAGTAGAAGAATATTTGTGCCTGGCTGTGGTGAGGCTGAGGATTTCTTTGGTTAAGGCTCAGTTTATGCCAGTCTCAGGCTCTTAATTCGGGTTGCATGATGGAATTACCCAGAGAGCTTGGGAAAATGCTGATTTTCATTCATTTGGTCAGAGTGCTGCCTGGGCACCTGTATGTGTTAAAAGCTCCCAGGTAATTCTAATATGCAAGCAAGGTAGAGAACCACTGTGACAGATACAGGGCACAGCAGTTTGGTGTGTGCATTAAGTCCTCTTACAGTGCTATGTAGGGATGCTCAACTTCTTCTAAAAGCATTTGTTTTGTTGTGACATAATCTATTCGCTTTTGGCTTTTCCACACCAGCTCTTCTCAAATTTTAATGGCATTCAGACCATCTGGGAATTGGTTAACTGTAGGTTTGGGTGCAGTAGGTCTTGAAAGGTACCTGGGATTCTGCATTTCCAAGAAGCTCCCAGATGCCACCTGCATGCTCCCATTGGAGGATCACACTTTGAGCAGCAAGGGTCTACACTGCAGCACTTCTAGGACATAATTAATATTTATAAAAAGACACATGAGTCAAGGTACGGCCTAGCCGACTAAAGCTCTGTGCATTTAAATGTTTTATAAAATTCTTTTCTTAAAAGATTTTTTAAAAAGTAATCTCTACAACCAATGTGGGGCTCCAGGTAACAACTCTAAGGTCATGAGTCTCATGCTTTACTGACTGAGATAGCCACGCACCCCTGTAAACTTTTGAATTAGATTTCCTTTACCAATTTGTTCGAATTTAAGAATATTATATTTTTCTTTTCTTTTTTTAAAGATTTTATTTATTTATTAGAGACAGAGAGAGAGAGAGTCTGAGAGAGAGAGAGACTGAGAGAGAGAAAGGCAGAAACACAGGTGGAGGGAGAAGCAGGCTCCATGCAGGGAGCCTGACGTGGGACTTAATTCCTGGTCTCCAGGATCACACCCTGGGCTGAAGGCGGTGCTAAACCACTGAGCCACCGGGGCTGCCCCATTAGATTTTTCTTAAGTGAGAATCATATACTTGCATGATTCAAATTTAAAATATCTGCTTTAACCCCCCTTTTAATGTCTGTAATCTAAGGGATTGAAATGTAGGCTGTTTGGAGATTTGTGAATGTACAGATTTTGTGACCCAATGTCAAGTTCGTTAATAAGCATTGGAAATAAAGCAACTGGTGTTGGGTATGAAGTTTCATCATAGTTGTTGCAAATTCTTGCACCGTTTTAAATTCTGACATTGAGGTAGAGTATCAGAATTCATTGCCAAGTGTCTTTCTTATCCACATATTCCTGGTGAATGATTTTTTTTTTTATGGCCAGAGCAAATAATTGGATGAAAATAGAGCAAATAATTAGAAGGACTTGGTGTTGTGTTTTAACAACACAACTTTAAGAAATAGTTAAAACCATTAATACAGGCTCATTGGAGGAAATGGAAAATAGAAAAGGATGAAGAAGAAAAGAAAAAGCTTGTTAACTTCTTTACTCACAACTGCTTTGGTTTGGTTACACCTTCCTCCCTTGGGCAGTATCACAATGGTCCTTACACATTTTTCGATGAGTTTGGTTTTCATGGTGGCGGAGTATCTTGTGAATGTTCCATGATTCCTTTAGCAGAGGCTGTTTGAAATTTAGCCTCTTTCCAGTTTTTCAAGATTCTATATACAGCTGTGATGAACATTGTTCAGCTTTTGCACTCTTGTCTACTTCCCTGGGATAAATTCTGAGTCTTGGAACTGCCGGATCAGAATGTATGCCTGTGTTAAAATTGCTCTTTGTACAAACGGACGGAGTTTTTGTTGAGTTCACCAGCAGTTACAGCAGTTACAACCTGTTTTGCTCGTACCCTTGCAAGTGTTGGCTATGCTATTATAAAATTTTACTCATTCAGTTGGTGAAAAGTGATATTCTCATGCTATAATTCCCATCTGCTCGCATATTAGTGACATTGAACAATTTGACTGTATTTATAAGATGTGCTTATAAGATGTGTTTTTTCTTTAGGGAATGGGTTTTACCCTCCCCCATTTTTCCCCTCTAGATGTGTTCTTTCTCTCATCAACTGTGAGAGTTCTTTTGGGATGAAGAGTATTTTAACCCTTCCCCATGTGCACAGATAATAAACTCGTGGTTTTTCATTGCCCTGTGGTTTTTTAAACCACTATCTTTTATTTTTTCCTGTTCTTCTGTTTATTATTTTATTTTATCAGTATTTTATTATTATTCTTTGCTTTTATGTTTAGAAAAGCCTTACATCCTGACATCAAGTATATAGTCTGTATATTTTCTTCTAGTTTGTTTGCTGTTTCCTTATTTCATTCACTTTCTCACCCCTTTTGGCACTTATTTTGGTGGAAATTAACTCCATGATTTTGCAAGTCTAGCTGGAGAAAAAGTCGTCATACTTGAATGTTGTCATTCTTGAACAGTAAATTAATTTTTCAAACATTGAAATGAACTGATTTGACCTTAATGCTTTTTAGGGGATTCCAAACTCCCATTTGCCATTTAATCTCAACTTTCGGAAGCGGGAGGGATTCAGAGGCCATCCAGTCCTTCTCTGTAGTAGTGGAACCCGTGGCTGGGCCTCTTCTTCCTCTGCCTTGCCCAGCTGTACCTCTTGAGTGCAGATCTCTGCTCCCTAGCCACTGCAATTGTTTCTGGACAGAACTGTTTGTGTGTCAGTGGATTGCACAGTTGCTTGCACTCTGGCCAGGCAGACATGACCATCTCCTGGCCTGCGCTGCCTGAGTAGCTTGGTTGCAGGATTGGGCAAATTTATAAATCTCAGCCTCTTGGATTCTTACTGGGTCTGTTACCGAGAACTAAAAATGAGCCTCTTGACAGCCACATGCACCCTTTTCAGTTTGGCTAGAAATTTAGCTAAGGGTGGAGCTCCTAAGGACAGCCTGGCTCTACAAGCCCTTAGCCCTTTGCAGCGTCTCTTGGTAATGGGGACAACACTCACGTTAATACTGTTTTTATAAGCAGCTAGATGACAATAAGTTATTTAGTTCCTGTGGGTTGTTATTCTTTTAAATGTTTATAAAACTCAAAGGATCACAATTTGAAAACACGGACGTTTAAAGGCCAACCATATGGTCTAGCAGAGCTACATTTTCTTCTCAGGAAATCATGTTTCTACTGTGAACTTGCCTTTAACAGGAGGCTGCTGTATTTCAGGAGGCAGTGTGGTGTAACAGAGCATTGGGCTTTAAATCAGAAGTCCTCTGTTTGAGTCCTGGCATTGCCCCTGTGCAGCTGTGTGACCTTGGGTAATTCACTTAACCTCTCTGAATCTCCGTTGGAACTTCAGAGGGACTCTTTCTGTTATAGAACAACAACCAGCAGATTATAAAGAGAATGCTATCTGGTACTCTGTTGCCTAGAATACTATGAAAATTTGCATTTCTAATATCTGCCAATACACATCCTGATTTTAATTATTGAGGCAGAAGCCTAACCAGAGCAGGTGGCACTCCGGAGAGCAGGAGCGGGAGGGATATTACTTAACTGTCGGTTGTGGGTATGTGTGTTATGTCTTGAAACAAACCCATCAAAATTCTGCCTTTAGGCATTTACACACGGTTATTTGTTGTGTATATAGTTCTGCTCTTTCTGTCACAGTTTTCTGTGGGAAGAAGACCTCCTAAGATACAGTAAATTACATTTTAATCTGTTGGATATTTTTACTCTTTCCCTATTTTTCTAAAGGACTAAACAAAGAGGTTTTTTTTATATGTTCTAAGAATTCTGGCCATTTCACTTTAAGTTGCAAAGAATAGTTTGATGGTTAAGAGCTCTAAAACACTTGCCCTGTGATTATTTGATAAGTGTTTATTTTTTTTCAATACTGTTTTCAAAATTTGTGTGCTGGAGACACAAAAGTTCTCCCAAGAGCTACTAGTATAGTCTCTGATATGAATGTATAAATTCATCATTTTCATGCGTATATTCATGCTACTAGAGATTCATTCACATGCTTGGGGAGCACAGAGGAGGGAAAAATTAGAATACAAGAGTGCTTCATGGAAGAGGTGACCCTTGAGCTGGGTGTTGAAGTATAAATAGGAGTTTGCTAGGCAGAGATGTGGGAGAGGGGAATTCCAAACAGAAGGAGCTGCACTTGCAAGTGGAGGCCAGTGGGCAAATCGTGGCACCTGTGGGTACTCCGGGCAGTACAGGGTGGCTGGTGAGAGATCATGACAGGGGGACAGGGAGCGGGATTTGCTACAAAGGAGCCCCTAATGGAAAAGGGTCGCTTATGAAGGAGCTTGTATGTTGCACTAACTGGCATATAGTAGGGAAAGTATGATCAGTTTTAGACAATGGGGTGATAGTGGATTTGTTATTCATGAAGATAACTCTAGAAACAGAATGCCATGGAAGAGTCTAAGTACATGTCTGGAATGGTCTTCAGATTTGAATAGCCTTTATTATTTATTTATTTTTAAAAGATTTTATTTATTTCTTCATGAGAGACACACACACACACACAGAGAAAGAGGCAGAGACACAGGCAGAGGGAGAAGCTGGCTCCCAGCGGGGAGCCTGATTCGGGACTTGATCCCTGGACTGGGGGATCATGCTCTGAGCCGAGGGCAGACCCTCAACCACTGAGCCACCCAAGCATCCCAGAATAGCCTTTAAAGTTCATAAAGTACTTGCCCAAGTATTGTCACACCTGCTTTTTTACTCTCCTGCATGGTGGGTATTAAGGTCACTATGCAGGTAAGGAATCCAAGTCGGGAGATGGATGGAGGGCCCTGGGTGGCTCAGCTGGTGCTGTGGGGGGAGGTGCTGTTTGGCATCTGGTCCAGCTCTGCTCAGAACCCACGGATCTTGTCCTCTTTACTCCATGCATATGGAAGCAGCTTTCAACAAAAGCACTGAAGTATTTTTCTAACTCTTTTAACGAGAACTTTTAAAGTAGTTTTAATCTTGATAAAGAAAGTTTGACGGGAAAGTCAACTTAATTCTTATCCCACAGGTATTTATTTAGTCTAATAGATTCATGTCGATTTGCCTCCTTGCTGCTGTTTTCCTGTTATGATAGCGTTCTACAAGTTGATGGTTTATTTTCTCTGATTAGCCAAAATGGGAAGAAAAATCCCCACTGCATTTTTATTAGACTCTATCGTATCTTGAATTTATGTTTCCTTTATTTCAGTGACTTCGATCATGATTATTCACTGAATACAGTGGGCTTATTTTCTCTGTAGAAGGGACTCCACTTATGTCTTGCCTTAAGTCCTGTATGCTGGGGCTGTTGATCTTCCTTTTCTTTTCTTTTCTTTTCTTTTCTTTTCTTTTCTTTTCTTTTCTTTTCTTTTCTTTTCTTTCTTTTCTTTTCTTCTTTTCTTTATTTGAGAAAGAGAGAAAGTGTGAGCACACACGAGCCCAGGGCAGGGGCAGAGGGAGAGGGAGAAGCAAGCTCCTCGCTGAGCGGGGAGCCTCACATGAGGCTCAGGTCTTGATCCCAGGACCCTGAGATCATAACCTCAGCCAAAGGCAGATGCTTAACCAACTGAGCCACCCAGGTGCCCCTGATCTTGCATTTTGAACGTAGCTTTTCATAAAGCAGTTTCAGTCCTTCCAACCCCTTCTGGAGGACACGTGGCCCTACCGTGCTGCCACCTGCTCTGGGAGGTTTCAAGCAAAATGGTCTGGTTTTGTTTGTGCTTGTTTTTAACCAGAAACAAGTTTCAAAATCTCTAATCTTGTTAAAATACAGTTGGAAGAAAGGGGTTTAGGTTACACACACACAAAAAAACCTGAACTGTGCTGTTGGTGGTGGGTGGGTAGGTGGGTAGCCTGGCCATTCGACCAGTTGAATTGCAGGAGACATCTTTTTAGGGGAAGAGGTGAAGGATAACACGCTCAAGTGAGCTCTTTGTGCCCCAAACCTGTCTAAACTTGCCCAGAATCTGGCATTTATTGGATAATATATGTTTATTATTAGGGTAATTATAAGATGAACCTGGAGTGAGAGAGTTTTTGTAGGGGTACATTTATGTATATCTGGATTTTCTGGGGGCCAATGCAAAAAAGGGAATAAGATATGTCATGTCATCGTTATCTGTATAAAAAAAACGTATCTGTTCATTGGGAAAAGGTGTCCTCTCTCTTTTCCTGCCTTCAAATTATAGGAGAAATTTATTTGCTCTTAAGAGTATTATATTGGACAATATCTTCTACAGTGTTTGTTTCTTCCAGAAAATGACCTGTTCTTTATGAGGCTATGCCATACATCAGCTCTTTGTGAAAGTGAAAGGCATAATATAAAATCACAGGTCAGCAATGACATTTCCCTGGGGAGCTGAGCTATTTAGGTGTCTTGTCTCTTTAGTTTAGGTGTCTTGCTTTTCAGTAGGTTTATGTGTTGAGAAAAGACAGAGCAATGGGTATTGACCATGGCCCTAATTGTTTCTCTCAAGTATCAATTTCTTCAGCCTTGTTTTTGGCAGGAACAGGAGAGTAGTCAGTTGAATGATGTTAAGTGCTGAGGTGCAGAAATTCAGTGTAGGTGAGTGAGTTTGCATGGAGCAATGTTGTGGTTCGTTCATCTGCCCTTGTAGGGTAGCCTGCCTGGGATCTCCTGGGCCTGGCAGAAGGCTAGCCTTGGATGGGACACTTATAGACTCTCAGCATTATTTTTCATCTGGCAGTTGAGATCTGGACCAGAATCTTTCTCAAAGGGAGAAATTCTGAATAAACGTATTTTGAATGCCTTAACAATCTGATCCCTTGAAGGACTTTTTTTTTTTTTTTAATTATCTAACATACTTCCAGTTGTCAGTGAGAGAATGGAATTCATCTTCCTGGCTTTTCTTCTGTAGCTTTTTAAGTAATAATAATAATAATAATGATAATAATAATAATATTTTCCAATTCAGTAAACTTTTATTAGTCTTGCCATATTTGAGGCACTTTTGGATCTGTGATTTCACAAAAACATGAGGAACTTTGAGAAAAATAAAGGATATTATGAAATCAATTGTAAAATATATAGATTATAATTTCCATATCTTTTAATTTCACTTACATTAATATGAATCGGAAAATGGTCATCTTTTTCATATTTGGAATAATATGCATATTGGGTCTAATTTATTTTTTAAATATAAAAGGAAACACCAGAAGCCTATTGTACATACAAACACACATACAGATACAGACACACAACTCAGATTTTTTAGTACAGTGGAAAGGTGAATTCAGGTCCTTTCCATTGGGTGACATTTTGTTTAATTATTTTTATAGGACCTACACAGACAGTCTTCTATTTTTATCTTTTGAAAAGGACAATATGAGGAAGAGATGTGAAAGCAAATTTGTGAATTTGCACCAAATGCCTGGTGCAGGATTCTGTGGCACCTCGGATTTGGGTTTGATACACCTTTGGGCATTGTGCACGGGCTTTCCAGGGGGAGTTGAGCAGGGATTGTCAGAAAGAATCAAATTCCCAGTTGTCAACTGCTGAGTTATTCTTTTATTGAATTGATCTCCCTGAGAATCAGGGAGAATCCTTGAGCCATGCTGGCTCTTCTTTCCCACTAGTTCGCCCTCTAGGCCCTCCCCACTTTGCAGAGAGGGTTGCCTGGATTCCATGGGTGCTGGGTGCCAAACACTGTCAGCTGCTTACGCAAGAACACAAAAGGCTAGTGAAGGTGGTAAATCCTTTCCTAAATCAGGTGGCTTCAGTTCTTTGCTTTCAACCCAAGTGAAGGAGTTCAAGTTATCAAGGAATCAAAGTATTCAAGAAATCAAGTGATCTCTTCCTGTAGATCAGCAACAGATTACTGTGGGATTTCAGAAGACATTATAAAGGAGTATCTTCTCTATAACTCTTCCATCCCCAGCTACTAATTCATGTGAACGAAGTTACTGTATTCATATTATTCAAATGAAAGATAGGAATAGAATAGATGCATTTATCTTTATTTATTCATGAGAGACACAGAGAAAGGCAGAGACATATGCAGAGGGAGAAGCGGGCTCTGTACAGGCAGCCGATGTGGGACTTGATCCCAGGACCCCAGGATCACACCCTGAGCCAAAGGCAGACGCTCAACCACTGAGCCACCCAGGCACCCCAAATAGATGCATTTCAATCAACTTTTACTTGGGCTTTTTTATCATGATTTCTGAAGTTTGTGAAAATCTTTATGTTATCTTGGTCAATTGTGAGCCAATGGTAATCTTAATAATAACTCCACTCAGCATATCTTTTTGTGTTGTAAGCGCATTATGGTCACAGAGAAATTTTAAAAATGAATTTCAATTTACATTCCTATTTTTGTTGTAAAGAATAAAATGGAATGATGAAAAATATTCTCAAACATTATAATATGTTCTTTTTTTTAAGATTTTATTTATCCATGAGAGAGAGAGAGAAAGAGAGAGAGGCAGAGACACAGGCAGAGGGAGAAGCAGGCTCCATGCAGGGAGCCCGATGTGGGGCTTAATCCTGGGTCTCCAGGATCACACCCTGCGCTGAAGGCAGGCGCTAAAGTGCTGAGCCACCTGGGCTGCCCAATATGTTCTGTTAGAATAAAAATTTGGAGGGGAAGTGGAATGAAGATACAAGTGACTGGAGAATGAGTGAATGGAAGAAAAGCCTGTTAACTCGTCCTTCCTCTGTCCTTCCTTTGTAATGGTTTCGCCCCTAACAGGGGTCCAAAACTGACTGTAACTTAAATATACCCATGCTATTCTCTTCCCTTCTCTCCTGATCTCCCCAACTTAGGTAACTAGTGTTCACCATCTCGTACTAACTGTTCTCTGCCAGTTTTTGTGGGACTTGAATACTGTACAAATTTAAGAGCCTTTTTTTTAAGGAAGAAAAATAAAACATTATGATTTAAAAATGCTCAACCATTGCAAAGTCATCAATCTGAGAGGGTGTATGAGGCAGGAGAAGGTAAGAGTGGAAAGAGAGTGGTCGTTAACTAATTGCAGTGAAGCAGCTTGCCTTTGCAGGTCACATGAAGACGTGTGACCAAGTGAGTTTATTGCTAATAAGTTTATTTATGTAGGTCGAAAGGCTCCTGAGGCTTAAGCTTCAGTCATTTCACTGTGAGTCTCCCTCTATATACATCTATCTCTCTCTGTCTCTCTCTCTCTGTCTGTCTTTCTCTCTCTCTCTCTCTCTCTCTCTCTCTCACACACACACACACACGTCCCAAACTTACGGGAAAGAAATTTTTATATTCACAGAGGCAGATACCATTGCTTGTGTGTATTCTGTTGGATATCTTTATAAAATGATGTAATTGTTTTATTTAAAAATGTTAATATGTATCTTGCTGGAAATTATATCCCTTGCAGCTTTTTAAAAGATATGAAGAACAGTTATGGATGTTAACTTAAAGTGTGCTAGGGCAATTTCAGAATCCTTATGGGGTAATTGTGAGCATAGAAGTTTGACAACCATCACAGAAGAGACACTAGTCCTTGCTGTTCACTTGGAATTCTGTTGAGAAAGCACAGAGCTGACCTCCATGCCTGGAAATGAATCCTATGGTGTATTCAGAGGTTTCCAAGTGGAGGAAGCTGACCTGGGCCCTGGAGGCTCTTACCGAGTCCTGGAAGCCAAGAGCATGGTTGCACATGGAGATATGTCCTGGTTTCACATCTGTTTGCCAGGGAGGCAGGGAAAACCAGATTCCTCCATCCATCTTCCTTGCCTCTCCTTATTGCTTCCCACCCCACTTCCCCAACCTGTGGTTGTTCTGCGTTATACCCTTGGTTAAAAACAAAAAATTAACATCATACAAGTTTCTATCTTTGAGGTTGTTTGATCTTATTTTGAACATTTGAACTCTTCCCCAAGCCTTCCAACCGTGACAGTCCCACACCTATCCCTTCACTCAGCGAAACTTCAGTTGCCAGTTTCTTAGAAGCAGCAGGGACTATAAATAGCACATCATTTCTTTTTTCACTGTCACAGTAAAAATCATGTTTCATTTTGGTGGTGGTGGTGGTGGTGGTGGTGGAGGGGGGATAGTCGTTAACTTGACTCCACCAGCCTTTACTGGATGCTATTTAACTGTGCCATACACCTTATTTCAATTATGTTTGTAAATTTTTTGATGGCAAGGCAGGGACTATGTTTCACACATCTTTTTTGATTTGTCACAGCATCTCAAGTCATATTAATGCTAAGCAGGGAAAATGCAATACAGACACTATTAAATTGGAATTTTACAGATTTAAATTGTACTGATGTATTTATTTGCAAATATTTATTGAATACCTACTGTGTGCTGAGGGCTTCAAGGCACCTAGAGTCTGGTGAAAAAAAAATGCCAAAAAATTTATTGATTGCTTTCTCTGAGCTCTGTCGCTATGTCATTCATTTCATTTGATATTCACAAAATCCTATGAATTAAAGAACCCCATTTTGCTGCTGGACAAGCTGAGGCTTAGAGATGTTGAGAATTTGCAGGGTAAGCAGAGATGCAGGATTTGAACAGAAGCAATCTTACTCCAGACCACGCACTGGTCTGTTGTCAGCCTGTGGCGATGAAGGGGAGTTGGCCATAGTTTTAACCTTATTGGAAAAGAATCCTAGATATGGGAACTATTTTGATGATGTCACAATTAATTATCTAAACTTGATGAAATATGAATTTCATACTTGGGACTCTAGGAGAACAAGACCTATATCTTTGTCTTTTTTTTTTTTAACTTGAAGAGACTCTGAGCTGAAAAGTTCATTTATATTTTCTTTTCTGCATTTTTAAAGGATATGTGAATTTCAGAGAATTGTTCTTGTTTCTTTTAGCTAAATTAACAAGGCAAGTTTACCTCATCTCCAAGAAGCAAACAAACAAAAATGATGGATCTTATCTTTAAATCCCAGCGTGATGCTGTTCTGGGCGAGAGCAGTTGTGACATCTCCTGCAGACCTCCAGTGCTGCCTTCCAGCGGAGACGTACTTTCTGGTTCTCATTCAGGCATTTAGTGAATCTTGTTCCAAATTAAAAAAAAAAAAAAAAAGTGACCGTTAGCTTACATTTTCCAACGCGTTCAAACCTTTTTCAGCAAAAGTGTTTGCGGTGGATTTTTGAGGGTGGGAGTGTGGTCAGTGATGTAACAGAATTCCAGGGACTTAGAAATTGAGCTGTTTTATTGTGACTGCAGTTTTGTGCAGAATCATCTAATTCTTCTCTGCACGCGGTTCATTTTAAAGTGAACCCTCAAGTTTAGCGAGACACAGCAGTTGGAATTGAGCACTTTGAAAAGAGGCAAAGAGACGTACTTGTAATAAAACATAGTGCAAAACCTTAGGAATCTAGAAGACCAGGGAAGGAAGAGCTCAAGGTAATGATCTTTTCCAGAAAGCGAAGGTTCGTGCTTTTAACCACCATAATCTCCCTTTTCTTTACCGATCTTGTTGAAAGTCTCTCCGACATATTTAGAATGGAACTATATGCGTTGTTTGATTTTTTTTTAATGGCTCGCAGGCATGGCTGAGGCACGCAGTAGGGGATGCGCGTTATTCCCAGGGGCTCTCTGGAGTCGTCGAGGTGGGTCCTGTGCTCCCTGCACCTGCCCTCGGTTGGCTTCGCTTTGTGAACCCTTGGGTGTATTTTTGTAGCTGTGCCACCTCCTGTCTTGTCCTTGATGCCTTTCGCTGCTATCAGGTAGCTGGCAGGTCTTCTCCTTCTGCTAACTTGCTGCTTCTAAATGGCAATGAATTTCGATAGCAAATTACAGAACTTGTCGGGGTTGTTTGTAAAACAAGGGGGACTAGCTCTCAGCAGATCTCTAAATGCAAGCCTGATGGAACCGTGTCTGGTTTTGCTGTCATTTTATCCTTCACACGCAACGCTTGGCTCACTTGCCAGCACTTAATAATGACTGTATTTAATGAATAAATGAACAGCATTCATGATCTTTATCTCCCAGACTTTGGACCATTAGCTCACCAGGAGCCTTGTTTGTTTAGCTCCTATATTCCACTGTGCTTCAGATGAGTGAGCCTGGTGGATAACTCTGAATAAAGAAATAAATAAGTTTGGATGGAATGCTATTTTGATAGGTTTTTCTCAGATAACACCAAGTCAAACACGAAGCCAAACATACATAAAAGATTCTTTCCTCTAAAATAGGGTACATGTGAATATCTTAAATAGAGTTCCTTATTTACGTATCAACAAAGTTAAAGTAACAAAAGTTAAAATATAATGCAAAAAATCATAAATTTCTTGTTAATTTTCAATTGAGAAAAGTAGCAGGAGATGGCTTTTGGGAGTAGAGAGCTGGTCTCTTTTCCCTGTAAGGAGTTTCTGGAGTACAGAGTCCCTGTTACCAGTTTTGTTCGTTTTCAGATCACTCTTGCAGGGTGGTTTGTTTCTTTTTCTCTCAGAAGCAAGGGGAGGAGATTTTGCTTATTGGGGATACTTCTTGTCTTCTTTTCGTGCATCTAGTGATTTCACTAAATGATTTAAAGTCCTGAAGATCCCAGGCCCTGCTGGGCATACAGTACCTTTGTGAGAAACAGAAAAAAAAATGTACCCCTTGGGACTAAGTCATTCTGCAAAGGTCCTTCATCAGAGAGGATGGAGGCACCATGGCTTGGTAAACAGCCCTGCCCCCTCCCAGGCCACCTCAAGCAGCACACACTGGTATGGGCAATTGCTCTGTGGAGGTCCTCATTCCAAGATGGGGCCTGGCAGGAGGGTCCTCAGAGAGCCACAGGTCTGAGTCCTTAGCTTTCAGAGTCCATCCAGTGCACCTGTGATCTACAGGCACATGATGTATCATCTTATCATTGCTGACCTTGTGTTGACTTTAGGACTGAAAGCCAGGGCCTTTGGGCCACTTGCCAAAGATTGGAAATCCACCATGTGGTGGGGTGGGACCTTGAGGCAGAGCCCTGGTCTTCTGTGGTGTTGCCCAATCCTTGTTCATTCCATCCTGTCCATATGCTTTGGCCATGACATGTCTCCTACCATCTTCTCTCCGTTCCCCATCGCCATGGGGTGCTCAGCAGCCCAGCTCTTCTACCCTGTGTGGCCCTGGGCTGGGGCCCATAGCTGCTGTGGCTGTCCTTACCAGCTGCAGTACCCATGTAAGACTCCTCTCTTTTCCTTCTGAATGACTAAGCTTTTACTTTACCGAAGAATGTTCTTTGTGGAACATTTTTGTCAACCAAAAAGTGCCCCCTGAAACCTCCTGGAAAATTCCTCTTTATTTCAGAAACATCACTGTACTTCCATTGACTCAGCATTTTGTCTAATTTTCAAGTATGGATTTCAGGCCTTTGCCATTTCATTGAGGAGATGAAATAAAAACATGAGGGGAAGCATTATGTAATACTAAATTTTCATCAAAATGCTCTTAAAGAATACTTTTAGAGATTTAAGGTGTTTTCAAGGCTTCGAAAAGGAGATACAATCAAATTGATGTAGGAGAATTTAGTTAGCTAATACCAGTGAGAGTACTCAGTCTGGAGGAAAGAGCAGGGGTTGAGGGGGTTCTCATTTTAGACCTGCTTCCATTTCTTCAGTGTCCCAGGGATAGAGTAATTCCCACTCAGCCCACTCCCTGAAATGTTGTGCAGACAAAATGAGATGCAGTGTATGTAGATTCAAAAGTTAAAATTCAAAAGTTAAAGGAGCTTTAGACATGTAGGTGTCATCAGTACTAGAAATATTAATATGGTTTTGAGATAAAAGAGGACCTTGTTCAAGTAAGTTTAGGAACTAGTGAATTATTCTCCGCTTGGAAATTCATAACACATTTTCACCTACTAAAGCCATCCCTTAAGTCCTGCAGGAAAGAGATCCATTTAGTTCTATTTAACTTAGTGTTTCTCAATTTTTCCCCCCCTCCTGTAGGGGAAGAAAAAGTTTTACTGTACCCTCTTACATTATGTCACTGGGGCCTGTCAGTTACATTGCCAACAGACAGGTTAACAGGAGAAAAGGCATACCAGTTCTCATATTTTTACGTGCACGAGGGTTTCACAGAAGAGAAATGAAAGCCCAAAGAAGTAGTTAGACCAGGGGACCTACATACCATTTTCACAAAGGGTGGTAAGTTGTACAGAAGTGACTATGCAGAAGAAAAAGGAGTTTGGGCTTCTGGGGCAGTAAAGGAGCCCCCAGTTTAGTAAAGTTTGTCATGCAGAATCAAGTTGTCTATGGTGATGAGTCATCTTGAGCATAATTATCCTCTTCCTACTATGGGAAAGAGCAATTTTTATAAGTGAGGGAAAGAAGAACTTTTATAAGTGAAAATTTATATCACCTTTAAAAAGGAAAATGTAAGCCCTGCTTTGAGGCAGATGCAGGGAGGACAGAGAGCTCCTCTTGTGTCTGCTGTTTCTCAATTGTCTTCCATTCAAAATAATTCTTATGCCAAAGTGGTGTATTTTAGGGTTGTGTATTCTGATCACCTTCACTTCCTTGTTGTTAGCTGCTTATTTTAATTGCTTTGAGTGTAGCTCTTGGAGGCCACATGAACTGTCATGCAGACTTTATGGTATTTATTTTGGTTACTTATTTATTGATGCTCAGGTTTATTCCAGATATGAGAAGTCTTCAGACACTGAGTTATGGGTCAGTAAGGTGTACTGTGTTTTATGATATACTCTACACGTATAAATACATGTACAGATATGGACACATGTCTCGAACTAGGTAAAGTTGTTTTGCCAGATCCAGATAAGTCATATTCTTTTTGCTGGACAGAGCTCAAGTTTTTTTTTTTTTTTTTAAGATTTTTTATTTATTTATTCATAGAGACAGAGAGAGAGAGAGAGAGAGAGAGAGAGAGAGAGAGAGAGGCAGAGACATAGGCAGAGGGAGAAGCAGGCTCCATGCACCGGGAGCCTGACGTGGGATTCGATCCCGGGTCTCCAGGATCGTGCCCTGGGCCAAAGGCAGGCGCCAAACCGCTGCGCCACCCAGGGATCCCCCAGAACTCAAGTTTTAATCAATCTTGCATAGACTGTTTTTCTCCTGCCATGTATACCTTTTCTCAAAAAAAGCAGAACTAGCATAATATTTTTTTTTAATAATTCTTCCTTCTTTGGGGAAATTGTGGGCGTATTTTCTTCTGACAGCTACTAAATGGTCTTGATATTTTAACATTTACATTCATATGTAAAATCAGAGTTCTTAGAGTTTTGGAGCTGGAAGAGGCCTTAGTGCTTGTCTCATCTGGTGCTTCTCAACCCTTTGTCATGTTCTCAGCATGGCAAAGGGAATACACTTGGGAATGGAAGCCGGGGAAACTAAAAACCTACACATTCCCTTCTAACCTAGTTACTTCTCTACCATCATTGTAGTGGTGAGCTTATTCTGTCTACTGGAAGCATGTCATAAGTCTAGGGGGACAGGGACAGAAAAATGTTGCATTACAGATCCAGTCCAACCCCACATCTTACAAATGAAAATGGTGAGTCTGCCAGGTTCAATAACTTCTTCAAAGTCACACAACTTGGGCTAGAGCCAGGCTGCTGATGGTCAATCCACTGCTTTTCTCTCCAGGAGTTTTTCCCAAACATCAGCAATTTCTTTACTACTTCCATAATTCATCCCACATCAGGTCCCCCTCCTACCATCAGGGACAAAGTAATTTTAAATGTAGCCTTTTATATGTAAATAATTTATAAAAGAAACTTTATATAAGAGCCAGTTTCACCTGCTATGGAAAACAAGGTAACACTAAAACTACTGCAATGAAAAGATAGATATTTTAAATTTTAACCAAAGTTACCTGTTAAAGGTTCTGAGTCTCTCTGCTAAAAAGAGATATTATCCAGTGATATGGAGATATTAAAGATATACTAGCCCCAAACTTTGCCTTTCTTGTTTATAATCTGAAAGAGGATTGTGAAGAAAATAACATTCTCCCTACATAAGTTTAGGTAATGTTGGCCCACTCACACATCATCTGAAATCCTTTCAAGTTCCACCAATGAATGATTTGAGCAGGGAGCCCAACATGGGGTTTAGTCCCAGGACCCTAGGATCATGACCTGACCCAAAAGCAGATGCTTAACCAACCAAGCCACCTAGGTGCCCCTGAACTGGCATTTATAATGAATAGTTGGAGAATATAATATTCTGATTATTTGAATATTCTGGATAAGAGAAGTGTTGTATACATCTTTTAGTTAAAAAAGATTATAATTAAATATCCTTAATATCAAAGCTATATTGAACACCATCATTTGAATGATATTTCAAGATACTGCTGTGTATTTCATGACTAGCACTTGAACAGTGAAATCATATTAAAGATGTAGGAGAATATAAAAGAACTAACTCTAACTAGATGCCCCAAACCACACACTTTTAAAAAAGTAGTAACTTAAAATACATGTTTGCTTATTAATGATCCTCTAATTATTAAAAAATATGTGAATTAAGGAACTAACATAGGATATAGGGAAGTATAATTTACTTGTGATCATAACTTGTGATCATTCAGATAGTGGCAGTGCTATTTTAAAAAGTTGTAATTGGACCCACTAATAATACATGATAAATCATTGAGAGTAATTTCTTCCCATTATATCATTTTCTTTCTTTCTTTCTTTCTTTCTTTCTTTCTTTCTTTCTTTCTTTCTTTTTCTTTCTTTCTTTCTTTCTTTCTTTCTTCTTTCTTTCTTCTTTCTTTATTTCTCTTTCTTTCTTTCTTTCTTTTTTCTCTTTCTTCTTTCTTTCTCTTCTTTCTTTCTTTCTTTCTTTCTTTCTTTCTTTCTTTCTTTCTTTCTTTCTTTCTTTCTCTTTCTTTTTGAGAGAGCACACAAATGGAAGGAGGAGCAGAGGGAGAGGGACAAACAGACCCCATGCTGAGTAGGGAGCCTAATGTGGGGTTAATCCCATAATCTGGAGATCATAACCTGAGCTGAAATCAAGGGTTGGATGCTTAACCTATTGAGCCACCAGGTGCCCCCCATTATGTCATTTCATAAATAGTTTACCTTCTTGAATCTTAATTAAGTTTTAATAATAGATTATTAAACTATAAAATATAGTTAATACATATTTCTAATATAGAATAAAAATTTATGTATAATATATATTGTGATAGTTATTTTATTAATTAATCAGGCTAAGCCTTATTGGGTGCTTAAATAATATAGATATGAGTCACTCTGAGGAAGACTTATTATATGAAAAGATCATTAAAATATATTAGGCATTTCTTTTGAAAATGCTGTCATTATGCTACTATTTATTTCATAAACATTTGCTTATGTCAATGAAATTGAATCATTCCCAAAGATCACTCATCATCCTCATATATAATTATTATCTGACACATCCAATCTGGATGACTGTGATAAAAAAAATATGACCCAAGATGTTGATTTATAATGTGTCTTATGAGCTCTTTAAAAAAAATGATAAAATTTTGAATGATGCTAAGCATCTAGAATAAAACCATCAAGAGAAACTAAACTACTTTTGGCTGTGGCAGTCTGTTTAATTTTAAGACCAATCTTCCTCCTTATATTAAGAATGTTCAGTAACTATCTCATCAACGTGATGTCTGTAGCAAATTATTTCTACTTAAGGGCTCTCAGCTCAGACATTTGAGGGGAATTGTTATGAATGCCAGTTCAGTCCAGGAAAATGCTGTGGTTAAGGGTTGGCCCATTTTCACAGGTAATAATATTATTCAGGTCTTGTTTTGTGGTATTTATATTGTAAATAATATATCCGAAGTCCATGTAACTACCTATGCCTGCCAGCAAATGGTACCTACCTAGTGTTGTCTTAGATCCAGACGCATAATGTTTAAATGCTGAAGGAAATATCTTTGATTTGTTGGAATTAATTAGGGTTCAGTTTGCTGCTAAGGCAGTAGTGTTTAACCTACAGATTCTTCTTGTGCAATATTATTTCTTTTTCTTTCCAGGACGCTCATTTATTTATTTATTTCTTCACCTGAACCTCAACAGCCATTTGAGCTAAATGATCTAGAAACTTGTTCCTCAGTGTGTGGCCTCCCTATTAGCACTATCAGCATCATCTGTGAACCTATTAGAAATGCAGACTCTCAGACCCATCCCAAACCCATTGAATTAGAATCTGGATTTAGTAGAATATTCTCTGCGAGCACTGCACAATTTGGACCATACTTTTTTTTTTTTTTTTTGATGGCACAATATTAGCTTTAATATAATGCATAGTTTCACCTTTTTTTTTTTTTTTACATTTTTTTCCCCTCTGAATGCTGATATTGTGTAGAAAAATTTAGGTGGGGGGGGGCGCTTGGTGTGAATACTCATTTTTCCCCTATTAGAATTATTTGGAGCTTGAAAATTTTAACACATAATTTCCGGGGTGACTATCAATGAAGTGTTACTGAATCCAACAGCTGTCTGTGTGTGTTTTTTCCCAAAAGTAATGTTTTTTAGGAGTAGAAACACTACAAATTTGCACTATCATGTTTTCTTGTTTATCAGCATTAGCACCCAAAATAGCTACTCAAGTATCTGAATAATAAAGAAATTTTATATGTTTTCTTTATTAATGGGAAGCAGTTAGCATAAAAGATTGGTGAAATGGAAGTTTTTGGTTGCGTTGGTGTTTGGGCTGAGGCCTTACAGCAGACAAAGTCAGATGACAGGTGTACACACGTGATAGCAAAAGAGTGTCAACATACCTCTGCAGAACTTCAGAAAAGGGATGTTATTCCTCCTCTCTGGAGCATACTTTTGAGTAGCAAGAATCTAGAACTCTTTCACAGATCACATACATAGGCACTGTCTGCCAGAAGTGTTTCAATTTTATTTATTTTGTAAATGTTTGTGATCATCAAATTCCAAGGAAATAATGCAACACCGTAATACTTTGATAATGAAGATTCATAAATAAGTATCACATGTATCAGCTAAAAACCAAACATATTTTCCTCAGTCGTCAAGATGTCAAGATATTTTCAGCTTGGAGCTCCTATTATTTTTCTCTGGGAGAGCTGATCCCTTTAGTGCTTTTCTTTCTCTGGAAATAATAATTTCACATTATTGTTGTATTTATCCTTCAAGCGGCTTAGACTTTGGCTGCTTACTGTGATTTGTTCACAGACAGTGTTCACTGTTTCTTCCTCTCTGGGTGGATTTAGCAGTTCTCTTAGGTGACCTCATGCCCACCTTCATGCCCATCACCCCACTACTCCTTCTCCCTACCTCTCCTCTAGGATGAATGTTCCTAGTGAGTCAAGACTCCATTTTGTTCCCTGCTGCATTTCCGTTGCCTGGGACAGAGTGACCTGTCACTATATTTTTGCTGTCTCACTGGAGTAGTAGGGAGCACAGGAGTCTAAAAAAGAGACCAGTGATTCAGATGAAGAGAGGTCCGTATGGCCAGGGGGAGTGGGATTCCTGCCTCCTTGATCTGCTTCTGAAGTCCTTGCTCCTGCTCCTCCCATGTACGTGTTCATGTCTGGTGAATCTTATTCCTGCATTGTTTGGACGCTGTGGTGTGTCTCTGCAGGAGGACTCAGTCCGTTGGCCCCTGGGTGTTGCTGCTGAGCCCTCTTGGCTGGGTCCCTCCTTCCAGCCTTGCCTGTGTGGAAGGGCACTTCCTTGTCCAAGGTTGTGCCTCTTAGAGCCCTGGGGGGCAGTGGCTGGCTGCTGTGGGGTGCAAAGGCCTGATCCCCTTGCTTCAGTTTGGGACGGCTCAGGCGGGCTATCCCAGTGCTGGAGGTCCCTGGAGGAGTAGCAGAGGTCTGCCTTGCAGTTATGTGCAGTTTACCTTCTCTCTCTGCCCAGTCCTGCTTCCATCATTTCTTTATAGGTCATGCCTGTGTGTATGCACCTCTCTGCTTCAGCATCTGAGCATCAGCTAAATAGCTGCTTTAAAACCTCAAAAAACCTCAGTGACCAAGTTACACAGTCAGCTAGCTGCCAAATCTAGATGGGAACCTGTCTCGATTGAATGCTCTTCTAATCCCACCGTTCTGACTCCCTCCTACGCAGGGATTCTCAACAGGGGCGGATTATATTTTCCAGGAAACATTTGGCACCGTCTGGAGACTTGGGGGTCATAGTGGTAGAGGCCAGAGATGCTGCTAAGCATTCTACAATCCATGGGGCAGCTCTCCCTAACAAAGAATCACCCAAGCCCCAAATTTCAATTGGGCCAAACCCAGTTTATGGATGAGACAATTGAAGTAAGAATGAAATACTGTACTTCCCTCATATTTTTCTAGAGTGGGGGTTCAGTGTTTAAAAAAATCTTCCATATTAAAACAATGATGTGGATATTTTTAACAAATGTATTTTTGTTGCATATGTTTTGCATAGTTTACATTTACCAATTAGCCTACGCATAAGCAGTTTGTAGGGTCAGAGAAACACCAACTCAAAGTCAATATTTCCACTCATTTGCTCCCTGGAGGGACACATGGGTTCTACTCTGTGACCCTGAGGCTGGCAGCAGTTCTGATCACTGAACTTCGAGGGGAGATTAACAAGGTGGTGAATAAGTACATTGATCAAGGCATTGCTGAGCTGGTTCCAGGTGTACTCTTTGTTGATGAGGTCCACATGCTGGACATAGAGTGCTTCACCTACCTGCACCGGGCCCTGGAATCTTCCATCGCCCCCATCGTCATCTTTGCATCCAACCGAGGCAACTGTGTCATCAGGGGCACTGAGGACATCACTTCTCCTCATGGCATTCCTCTTGACCTTCTGGACCGTGTGATGATCATCCGGACCATGCTGTACACCCCACAGGAAATGAAACAGATCATTAAAATCCGAGCCCAGACAGAAGGAATCAACATCAGTGAGGAGGCACTGAACCACCTGGGGGAGATTGGTACCAAGACGACTCTGAGGTACTCCGTGCAGCTGCTCACCCCCGCCAACTTGCTGGCTAAGATCAATGGTAAGGACAGCATCGAGAAAGAGCACGTCGAGGAGATCAGTGAGCTCTTCTACGATGCCAAGTCCTCGGCCAAGATCCTGGCTGACCAGCAGGATAAGTACATGAAGTGAGACGGCCAAGGTTCCCTTCGAGAGACACCTAGAGGGCTTGGCTGGGTGCAGCCTGTGGGTGGGGGGCTCGCATTGCGCTCAGCTCTGTCCCCCTGCGGCGGTGGCTGGCGGCACCACCAGTGGGGAAAGGGTCTTTTTAAATTATCGTAACTTCTGCAGTGGCTTTGAAGGAACCCTGCCTCACCTGGCATGTTTTCTAATAAAATCTTGTAGGTTATTTTGAAAAAAAAAAAAAAAAAAAAAAAAAAAAGTCCTGTGGAGAAACACATTTAAATACAATACTCCTGTTGTCCAGGGTCTTATGACTACTTGTCCTAGATTTTCTGTTTTTCTTGGGATAGAAATAGTAAATCCTTCCTCTAGCCTTCTGCCTGTCTAAAGTAACAATAAAGGGGAAATGTGAATCTAGGAATTTCATTTCAGGATCCTGGAATTTAGGCTTCCTGTTGTTTTCTTGACAACCTCATGTGTTAAATCAGAACTTGGATCCATTGGCATGAAGCTCATGAAAAGATTGTTGAAGGAACGAATAAGTCAACACCAAAGCTCCAATCACATTATAGATGGTGTCATATCTACGCTTATAGGTTGACTTTAGGACATTCAAATGGAAATACTGTATTCAAATAGTTTATCCTAATTATCTTTGGTGCTTGCATAAGAGGAAATAGATTGCACAGTCCTCAAAGGAAGGGTGCCTGGGAAGAATGACAAGAGCCTGGGGAGTGGCAGGTGGCTCAGAGGAGAAGGTGGACAGGATCTCATCAGTTTCTTTCAAATCTTACAGAGTTTCAGGGTATTTGGGGTTAATTGCTGGTGATGACCTAGAGAATAACCTGTTTCCCAATAGTGCGATTTAAAAACTGCTTTATACACTTGAATAAATACACCTTGGCACAATGCAGACCAAAATATATTCATGTTGTCTGAGTTATGTACCCTGGAAAAACCAAGAGTCTGCCCCTTTGTCCACAGCTGATCCTGTACTGGCAGTGAGGGCTCACAGATCTTCCCTTCGGCCAACCCCAAGCCCTGGGCTTCTGTGTTCAGCAAAACCCAGAAGTCCCCTGGGCCTGAAATGTGGAAGCTACTCAGGCTTCTAGGTGCTTCTGATGGAAGGATCAAGACAACTTTGGAAAATCCTCCATAAGGGAATGTGTGAGGGCCGTCTGGATATCAACTGCCTCCCATATGTCACTTTTTTGCTGTCAGCTTGTGACTCAGGGATACTGTCCAAAACTGCCTGCGCTCTAGCTTCATTTAAGCCTCATGTAACCAGTGTTTTCAATTTTATGGGAAATTTTATGGTTTTACTTCTTTATACGTTTTTTTGGGACCTATTTTAAAAATTCTATATGTAAGGGGGAAAATATCTAATATTTGAAGCAGCATTTGTCTTTTGCTTCACTCTTCAAAAATGAATGTCCTTGGAATGGAACGCCTGTGTGGCTCAGTGGTTGAACGTCTGCCTTTGGTTCAGGGCATGATCCGAGTGCCGGGATCGAGCCCCACATCAGGCTCCCTCTATGGAGCCTGCTTCTCCCTCTGCCTATGTTTCTGCCTCTCTCTCTCTCTCTCTGTGTCTCTCATGAATAAATAAATAAAATCTTAAAAAAAAAAAAAAAAAAAAAAAAAAAGAATGTCCTCTGAGTAGGAGCTCTTAAACACAGCTGTTGGGAATGTAAATGACCAAACTCCTTCTCTCCATTGTCAGGGATAAGCACTGTCCTGACTTCTAACTGCAGAGGTTAGTGCCTGTTTTTGGACTTTATAATTGAGATCATACAAATATATGTCCTATTAGGGTTCATGGTTTCTTCTGCTCAACGTCTTATTTGTGACTCATTCATAGTGTTGTGTATAACTAGAGTCTGTTCTGTTTCATGATGGACATCAAAATTGTCTCTAGTTGGCAGCCTAGTGCTAACTTTGAGTACTGTTTGGGTTAATATCAACACGTGTTTCTGGTGGGGAGCACCAATGGAAATGCTGGGTCATAGGGTCTATTTCTGTTCAGCCTTAGTAGATACTGCCAAGCGGTTCTCCAAAGTGGCTGTAGCAACTCAGACTTCTATCTCTATTTTTTTACCCTCTATGTTTTCTTAATACGGATCATTAGATTTCCCCAAGATACTTTGAACTCTCCTGGATTATTTGATGCTGTTGTATTTGAGATAATTTCTACCTCAGTTAGGATTACAGCTATATTTTGAATATCGAATAGATATTCTAGGAAACTCTGAGTCACTGTATAGAGTTTTAGGTGAATGGTGTTTGATGGTTAAAGGATGGGTCTTCTTTTTGCTCAGAATGCCTTTAAGTTTCTTATGCCTTTTGTGATTGAAGACCACATAACCAATGTTTTATTCTAATAACTGTGTTGTTTAGATTGCAATAGTATCATATTTTTCCATTACCATTAGCAGAATTTTGTTTGTAGGGACATTCCTTTTTTGAGTTAAAAAATGCTAGAGTGGTATGATTTGAGGTAAGAAATTCTCTTATAAATTATTGTTAGTTTTAGATTAGGAGCAAAGATTTGATGATCTTATAGATGGCTTCTTTTTTTTTTTTTTGCCAATATTCTCACACTCAGAGGTGGAAATACTTGATTAAGTGCTGGGACACCTGCAAAACCCCTTGGCAGAAGATTTAATTCATACATGCTTGCTCTGGACCCAGAGCCAAAACATTACCCTACTCTGGCCAGATCCTGGTAGAACTGGCTACTGGTGTGTGCAGAACATCCAATGAACTAACAAAAGCTTGGTGTGGAAGATCTTTAATTTGGGGCCATAAATACATGGAATAATTAATAAAGTATGAAGGTCAGGGGCACTCATGCCATCTTTTTTTACCATGTTCTCTACACTGCCATGGGCATCCTTCATCCCTAAAGCTTCTTTCTCACTCTGAGTGTTTAGGTCTACAGTTCTCTTTGAAGGCTGCGTGGTCTTTTCCACATCCTAAGGAAAGGCAGCCAGTGATCCTAAGTACTGACTCATGTTGCTTTTAAATATTAAAGGGCACTGGTTGTTGGTGCAAAGTCTAACGAGTCTGGAGTTTCCCGACTTCTGTTTCTGGTCCAGTTGCAACGAATTATTTCTCTAATTTTCTGTAATGTGATTTGTAATATATATATTTTTTTATCATGGAAAAACAAATCTCAAAACTTTACAGAGGCGTTGCAAGAAATATTTGAGAGGCTTGGGGTTAGTTTGGAGGTGTGAGCCGAGTGGGGGAGCATTAATGACAAGAGAGCTTGTGGTGTAAATGCACAGTGGGACGAAGAGGCTGAATTCTTTGGTCTTCAGGGCATTCAGGGCATTCCCAGGGAGCTCTGGGGGAGGCTGGTTAACTTTGGAGGTTGCCTTGCTCATGAGCACAAGCATGTCATGGATGTGCCTCTAATTTGTGACACAAAGTGCTTCCTTGTTTAACTTCTTGGACTTAGTATGAATATGTTTTCTTAAAGGGTGGGTTTGGGGCAGGGCCCAAAGCTCTGTACTCAGGCTTAAAAAATTTTTTTCCCTACCATACATGAAAAAAAAAAAAGTCCTCTCAACACCTGCTATATTTTACCCAGGGATTTTAAAAGAACTATACCCTTAAGTGGAAAAATTTCATCAGGGTGGGTTATGGAATAGGTGGGAGAGACCTCTGCAAGTCTGTAGTCTGTGGGTAGCTTGACTCTAAAATATTCCATCTTTGCTCAGATTAAGTATTTTTGCATTCTAATGGAGCTATAAAACCATGCCATGGACTTGATTTGTATAACTGTTATGTCAGGTGTGATCAATGTTTATGTAATAATATTGATTCACTCATTCTGCTCATTCATTGTGGGCTGGTTGAAGTAATATACAGCCGTTAATTTTGTTTTACTTCCAGAGGTAGTTTATTATAAGCAAAACAAAGGTTGGCTCCTAACTACACCTGCATATACTATCATCAAGAAAATATTTATCGTTCAGCTAATCTTGTTTAGGCCTAAAGTAACTGTGGTTTAATCACTCAACAAACAAGGTAAGACAGCAGGGTGGGTAATTGCTCTAATTCCTGCCACAGTGCTTGGGCTGAGTGCTCTCGGATAACTTCCCCAGCCCAAGAACTTGGAAGGGGGTTTTGAATCCTTACCCAGGAAAAGGATTAAGATGCGAATCCACTTGGGACGTGGCCATTCTCTTCACGTATGCGTCCACATACCTACAAGGGAGGTAGGGTTTTGCTTTAGAAACATTTCTCGACAATTGTAAGTTGAAGGTGGAGTCACAGTTTAAGAGCTGAGATGGAGAAAATGAAGCATACTGAGGATAGATAATGTGCTGATAGGCCTCAAAAGTGAAATGCAGGGACACCTGGCCTCCAAAGTACTGACTCTTTCACCTCACAGTGTTGTTCCTTAAAAGCTAGTGTTTTCTGAGAATTTAAAACCATTTAGAAAGCACTGTCATATAGTTTATTTATTTTAATCCCCACAAGTGAATCCAAAGGTTAATACACTGGAAAAGCAAAGAACCATACTAAAAAGCATTCCTAATATTTTCTTCATTTATTCAACAAACACTTATTGCCTGCTGCCTTATGGTATACATTGGGAATACAAAATCTGAAAAGATTCAATGCCTGCCTGAAGGGAAGACCATAAGATAAATGAGTGCTCTGAGTATAGGGTGATCACGTGTATGACAGAAATTGTACTCACTGTGGTGTGGGTTTTTATGGAATGAATAAGCAAGGAAGTTGATCCCTGCATTGAGTTTTGAAGGATGATGAGGAGGAGTTTATCATGTGAAGGAGGGAAGGAAGGCCGTCAGATGGAAAAAACATGCACACGAAGACCAATGTGTTGATCTTGGAGGATTGCCAGTCATTCAGTACATCCAGAGCCTTAGTGGATGAGGAGATGGGTGTTAGCGAGGGTAGGAATGGTGCTGAGTGATGAGGCTGGCTAGATAAGCATGGCCAGTTCATAAAGAGCATACCAATGTACTAACACTGAAGAGTTAGGAGTTTGGCCATCATTTTGAAAGATGGCAGAGCATTCAAGTAGGTGGGTGGCATGGTCAGATTTGAGTTTTAGAATGTTCAGCATGAGGCCAGGGTAGGGAATAGTTTGAAAAAGGTTGGTGTGAAGATGGGAAACAGATACAGAAATAATTCAGATGATAGAAGGGAAAGAGCCTGAACCATGGCAGACACACTGGTGAAAGCAGAGTGGGATTTTAGACAAGTAGGCTTGGACTGGTGGATTCCATGTGGACCAGGGTATGTCTGCACTAAACAACTTAGCTTTGAGCTTGCCTCAGAGGCAAGATAAGAGAGCAGTGGCTTTTTTTTTTTTTTTGAATGAAGGGATTTTGTTTGTTTCCCCACTTGCTAAGATATGGAATACATGAAGAAGAGCAGGCTTGGTGATGGCGAAGGGGAGGGAGGCTAGTGGGTTGTATTTAGGGAATGCTGAGTTTGCGGTATAAATATTTATGTCAGAGAAAATGCTCTATAGATAGTTGGGTCAGGAGCACAGGAGCAAGCTCTGGCCTGGAGATAACAACTGGGGAGATACCAGCACATTCTTGCCATGTAAATTAGAGGATGTGGGATATGTAGCTCAGGACGTGGATAAAGAGTGAGGTCTAGGACCAAACATGGATCCTTGGAGACTACCCACATTTGATTAGTGAGCAGGGCAGGGTGAGAGGAATCTCAAAAGGGCATGGATGCAGGAGGACAACCAGGACAGTGATGTGATGGAAGCACTCCAAGAAGGGGCACTCACTAGAGTTAGACATGCACTGTGGAAGATGCTTAGTGTACAGTAAATGCCGGTTACTATTTGTTAAGATTGACTCCTAGGAATATAGATGAAAGGCAATGACTGAGGCTTGGAATGGTCAGGAAAAGCAACGAAGGAGGAGGTAGCGTTGAAATGAAGACTTTAAAATGCCTATGGAATTTGGATAGTGGAGGCAGGGTGCGCAGACACCCCAGGTCAAGGTAGTAACAGCACAATCATGGCAGTAACAAGACGATGGTGATTTGTGAGGACACCTCTCTAGTAAGAGCAGAGGACACATGTTTGGGGCCTGAAGGAATTGAGGGCCACTTCTGCCCTTGGGACCACTGTAGTCTGGCCTCTGAGGTGAAGGCTTCTTTGATCTCTGTCCTACCTTCTTTCTGTTCAAACAGGAGCCGGCTCTGCTTCCTGATTGCCCACAGCTCTTAATTTGTGCTGCTACATGGCATTTACCATTCTCTGTCTTGTACTGTAGCTGTTTAACAGTCCAACTTCCCCAGATTGCCAAGGTGATAATTTGTTCTCTTTTGTATCTGTCACTCACATGACACATGAGTTTTTGGTTCAAGGTGGTCAGTTAGTAGGTGCCAGTTGAAAGAGGTGATAAGGTGGGAGCAGTGGTGTGCACCACAGCTGAGCAGCGACACAGCTCTCAGCTTCCCTCTTGCTCAAGGAAATCATTTGCAACTCTCCACGCTTAAACCATTCAGGAAAGACCTGTTTTTTAAAATTTATTTTATTTAAATTTAGTTAGTTAACATATAGTGTATTATTAGTTTTAGATTTAGAGTTCAGTAATTTATCAGTTGTATAGAACACCCACTGCTCATTATATCACGTGCCTTTTTAATGTCCATCACCGAGTTACCTCATTCCTTCATCCCCCTCCTTTCCAGCAACCCTCAGTTTGTTTCCTATAGTTAAGAGTCTCTTATTGTTTGTCTCCCTCTCTGATTTCATTCTATTTTATTTTTCCCTCTCTTCCCCTATGATCATCTGTTTTGTTTTTTAAATTCTACGTATGAAATCATATGATAATTGTCTTTCTCTGATTGACTCATCTCACTCAGCATTACGCCTTCCAGTTTGAACTCAAAGGTTACAAATGTTGTGGTCCAAAGGGGCACCTTTACCTCAATGTTTATGACAGCCATGTCCATAATAGACAAACTATGGAAAGAGGCCAAATGTCCTTTAACAGATGAATGGATAAAGAAGATGTGATGTGTATAGCTATATACAATGGAATATTACTCGGCCACCCAAAGGGATGAAATCTTACCACTTACATTGATGTGGAAGACCTGTTCTTTTATCTGTTCTTGTCTCCCTCACTCCTTTTCTCTTTCCCTTTTTCCCTTTCTCTCTTCTTTTCTCCTTTCACACCCTCCTTTTAGCAAATTTGGTCAAGCAGGAATTTGGGAATGGTTTTTCAGTGAGCAATCCTTTTCAGCAGGGCTAGTATAGCAGGGCCTCCTGAGAAGACAGATACCTCTGCTTTATCACTAAAAGCCACATTCTAAATTCGTTTTTTGGTTCCAACATATTTGGTTGAGCCTTTACAATTCTCTGTATGTAAGATCACATCCTATGCAAATAATGACAATTTTCCCTCTTCCTGATTTGGATGCCTTTTATTTCCTTATCTTGTCTGGTGGCTCTAGTTAGGACTTACAATACTATATTGAATAAAAGTGGCGAGAATATACTCGCTTTGTTTCTCATCTTATTGGAAAAGATTTCAACCTTCCATTGTTGAGTATGATGTTAGCTGTGGGTTTGCTATTCATAGCATTTATCATGTTGAGGTATGTTTGTTGAGGAACATATATGTTGTAATAAATATAAATGCTATCAAAACTGTCAGGTGTCAATATGGGAAATATTTCATTAAAACTGGAAAGTCTACAAGTATCAGAGCTTTCTGATCCTAGGAGAGGGAGAGCCTCCCCCCCCCCTTTTTTTTTGTAGCCTCATGAGCCTTTGATTTGAATATGGACTTTGTGAACAGAGTCTAATCAAAATTTTAGGCTTTGGAGTCAGAAAGATCTGGTTAAGACTCAGCCACTCAGTGGCTCTGTGGCTGTGGGCAATTACTGACTCACACTGGACCCCGTTTGCTCATCTGTAAATTGGTTCATAAGCCAGAAGATTTTGGAAGGATTCAGAGAATTAATATTTGCAAATTGTTGCTTTATCACAATCAGTACTTAAAGTCTCCTTTTTTGTCCTAACTCCACATTTTTTACTTCAACTTTTTTCCTCTCCTGTCTTTTGTTCTTAGGTAGAACAAACCATTGAAAATCAATCAATCTTTTTATGTGAAGAAAAATCTCCCATTCCCCTTATTTATTTAATGATTTGGCTTTGAGTATAAGCTGGAAAGTGTCCTTGTCTCATAGTCTGAGACTTAGCTATTGTTAGTGGTTTACACTAGCAGTTATAAGGAATGATTATATATTTGTTTACAATAGGCCACTTTGGATTTCTTCAAGGGATATTTGTATCATCTGAGAGAGATTGCCAAATACAAAGAAGATAGGTTTTTTAGTCTAGTTACTGTTTTGGTTGGCAAACAATACAGCCTCCTCACCCACCCTCTTTTTGATTATAGCCAATGATTGCATAACATTCTCAGATCAGATTTTTTTTTTTTTTTGAAAACAGATTGAGACACGTGGCTTTAGAGAAATCTTCATAGAATCCTAAGACTCTAGGGGAATTAAAGAACAAAATTCTTCCACTTGCTTGCCTCCAGCTAGATCTATATTTAAATTATCTAAGGAAAGATAATTTCTTTGATAAATCCTTCTATTGATAAATCCTTCTGTTTTTAAGATTAGAAGGCCGTGTCCCACTTTTTCCTTAAAGCCAAAATCAAAGAGAAACTTTTGAGTGTCTGAATAGCTCTTTTAAATTAATGAAATAGAGCATGGCTTGCATTTCTGGGAATAATGTGGTTAAAGAGTAAAGCTGCCTTATCAACTTAGTCTCTTGAAAGTTAAATGGTAGGAGAAACACTAGAAAGCATGAAGATCTAGTTTTGCTGTTTATTGTGTCTATTGATGCAGTCATGGTAGATTTCTCCCCACTGAGTATTTTGTAGTTTTGATTTGTGGGCTCATCTTTAGTGGATTTTATCTGTAAGATTCCTTGGGGTCTGGTTATTTTACACAGAGGTTTTATGTTAACCTATGAGTTGTGCTCCAGGAGATCTCTGACCTGAGACTACTTATGTTAATCTCTTGTTCTGATGGTTCTTAGACTCACCAGTAGTATAGATTTGGTTTCCAAACTCACATGGAGGGTCAGTTCCCTATTATGAATTCTCAGTAAGACTTTTTCTTTTCTTTTCTTTTCTTTCCATCCAGAGAGCACACTGAGACAAGAAGCATCCTTACTATCTCATTATGCTAGTGAGTCAACTTTTGCTTCTAGTTCATCCTTTCAGCGTAGCCCTGTGAAGTTCTCAGCTCTTCATGGGGTTCTTAGTTCTCATTTCCGCCCATTGTTGGGTCTAGGCTTAACCCTCAATCCTCTTTGGCCATTAAAATCCAAACTCCTGGGTTTCGCACCCTTCTCTCCAGGGCCTACCTGGGCACCAGCACATGCTTACCACTCAGTTTCTCTTTCTTTTTGGCTCCTGGACATATCCTGTTCTCTCTCTGAACTTAGCCAAGCTAGTAAAATAGTGTTTATTATATTTTATCCAACATTTCTATATATTTTATACTGAGAAACTTTTTAGGTTGTCAGGTTGAATAAATGGAAGTTGACGTTTAAAAATTTGGGTTAAAGTATCAGCTCTGCTAATTGATTCTCTGGCTTTGTATGAATGATTCCACCTCTCTGAATTTCAGTTTTCTTCTCTGTAGAGGGAGAGGAGCACAATAAGCTCCCAGGGCACTCCATATATGGAAAAGTTTTATAAGAAAGCAAGCTTACCTTGTAAAAACAGCCTGTAGGGCACGCTATAGGTGCAATGCCTGGTCCCTCTCTGGGTTGATGCTTCTATTCTCCAGGCTTCTGTGAGTGTAGCCTCCTGAGACTCACAGCTTCTCTTTCTCTGGAGAACTGCATCCAAATTCCCATCTCAGACTGCTTCTAGGGAGCTTAACCTAAGCCATCATCACAATGCTTTTTATTTAACAAGCAATCATAGTTCTTTAAAGTTGAGATAGTTCAATAAACCAATGAATCAAGAATGAGGCACCTGTCACATTTTTAAAAATTCTCTAATTTTTTGTTATCTAAATTTTTTACTTATAAACACACATTGCATGTATGAGTTTATTTGAGGTTAAATAGAAGTAGAATTTGGTGGTTCTGGGCATAAAAATATGGGAAGGGAAGATTATCTGAACTGACCTGATTAAAAATGAAGGACTAAGGTTTTTAGAGATCACTTTAAGACACACCTCAATTTCTCTTTCTCTGTGTGTCATTTATAAATTATGGGGGATTTTATATATACTCTCTTGGCTCTGAAATATAGCCAGATTTGTAAGTGTTATGTATTGAGGGCCAGGGTGGGAAGAAATGCTAATGTGCCTGTCCCAGATTCTGTGCTTGGAAGGTACCAAGAAATTTAAAGACACCAGTGTATACTCAGGAGTGAATTCATCTCTATCCAGAAAGCAAGAAGAATTTTGGAACCAAAATTGTGAAAAGGATCTTAGAGTTTTGAGCAGGATAGTGGACACAGAAGGAGGTTATTTTAAACCTTTACCAGGACATATTTTGATTCATTATCTCTGAGCTTCTTTCACCTCATCTGTTGCCTAGTAGTGATTTTTGTAAGGATTAAGCACTCCTGTTCCATTGCCTGCTATAAGACTCTCAATAAATGGTAATTCTTTTTTAATGTTGATGATCATAATGGTATGAAAATTTCATTATCATAATTTTCATCATCATTGGAGACTGTGTCTTAACGGTATGTTGTACTATAGGGGCTGGTTTTCAGAGTCTGAAATAAGAAGATGTTGTTTCAAGTGCTGACTTGCCTGATAATAGGATTTTATGCTAGAGAAGCCTGGTACTTTGCAGATTCATAGACAAGAATAATTCTTTCTCCTATCCTCTCCCTTCTGGATCTATTTCTGCTTCCCCTCTTGGAAAGGCAAGAAAGAAACTTTAGGTATTGTATTGAACTGAATCCAGGATCCTGGTCTCTAATTCTTTCCTTAGAACTGTGATGTTCTAAGGTGCCGTGATGGTTCTACTTTTCCATCTATTGACCAGAGTCCACGTTCAAGTTTAGAAGTCATCCCTAACAAAATTTATACACTGTTTATCATTCGTCCTGTGGATCTTGCCTCTTAAATACTTCTTGAGTGTTATTACTTTTGTCCAACCCCATTTCTGACACTGTAATATATGCCACAATATTCTCTCCCCCAGGCTACTGTAGCAGTCATCAAAGTAGCTTGGCTATATCCACTCAGATTCCATGCCAAATGTTCTTCACTCTGCAGCCAGAGTGAATTTTTCACAATGTAAATCAGATAAAGCCCCCCAACCCCCATGCCTCCTGCAGCCTGCCTAAAGCCCTCTGTGGCTTTCCATGACTTAGAGCTCTTTCCCCAGCTGCACAAAAGAGGCCCTGCCAGGGCCAGCTCTGTCTTCCTCTCCTGCTTCTGTATCATTTCTCACTCCAGTGTCCTGATTCTGGGCACATTAGCCTTCTTGATTTTGCCCTGCTGAGTCTTGCCACTAGCCTTTTCACCAGCAGTATTCATAGCAAGAAGATTCCATCCCATTCCTTAACCCCTGCTTGTCCTTTAGATCTCAGGAGAGCCTTCCCTGAAATTTTGACTGGGTTCAGTGATCCTACTATATGCTGTCCCAGCTCCTCATCACCTTCCCTAGTTCCTTATATGCTCCATGGGGCAGGAGAAAATATCTGGTCTGGATCTCCATTGTATCTCCCTCCAGAGCCTATAGCGGCCTGGCACATAGGACTCAATAAATACTTGCGGAATACATGATTGGAAATGAGGCAAAGGCAGGAACTGAATGACAGGGCAACTGGCCCCTTCTTGGGCACTCAAAGGATGACTTCTGTGAATCCCTGAGCCATTCTTCTGTTAGGAGGGGTCAGATGGAGCGGCTGATACAGAGCTTTGCAAGTCTCAGAGAGGGAGAGATGCACATTCTTCTCCTCTTCCCATTGAGAACACTCACATTGACTGTGCTTATCAACCTTCCCAGCAAGACCATCCCTTTGAAATACTCCCCCTTCACCCTTCAGCTCTGTGTCCTCTGCTGCCCTCCTGCCCTGGCAGATTGCAGGGTGGAGGTGGAGGACCTTGATGTGGAGCCCTTCTGGTTCACCTGCTGTGGTGCCATTTCTGGTGACTACAGTGCCACACACAAGGTTGAGGTGGCCTGGTACTCCTCTGCTTTGTTTACAAGGTTCAATTAATGAATGTTGCATGTCAACCACCTGCAGGATGTTCATGCCCTTATCACATCTAGTCACTAACTGGGTGTGGCTTTCTAGAAATGTATTTCAGAGGGCAAAGTCATGGCTGGAATTTTATAATTTGTTTTCTAATGAGTGTTAAAGGCATTTGTCTTTAAGATTTATGTGAGAGTGTAATACACTTGAAATGTAGGTGGATTTCATATTATTTTGAAACCTGAGTTCAGTTTCATAAAACAAATATATAATAAAAGATACATGAAATTGTAATTAATATGCATTTTTCAGTGTGCTGATGTTATATATACACATAATATATGATTCATCAAGTGAAAATATATTTTCAGATGTATGAAAATCTAATTTCATAAACTCTAATTTCCAAAATACAGTATTTTTCCAGTGTATATGTGGCATGTGTGTATTCAGTTTTTGGAATACCATATGACCAAAATTCTGTATCTGAGGGTTGGTGTAAACATGTGCACAAAACAGACCATTTTATATAGCTAAGGACTTCAAATTGTTTTCCCAGATCATTTTGTTTGCGATTTCACTTTTGAAGGATATTCTTCAATATCCCAAAGTCATTATACATTTCAGTCGTTTGTGTAAATGTCTTCTGGGGATTCTGCAGAAGAATTATTTCAGTGTTTGTTATAGTATGTAGAAATGTTCGTAAATCATGTTAATTAGAAAAAGAATAGGAAATGAATAATCTGCCTACAGATTTGATTCCATGATTAGCTGCCCAAAGTCAACTGGAAAAAACCCGAGGTATTGGAAAATTAGTGGAGGGGTTTTTAGGTTTGTTTTTTTTTTCTTCTAAAAGTTATGTAGGAAAGACATGAGAAAAAAGGGGGAAATGATTCTCTCTTAAAAACTCAGTGTCCCAAAAGTCATCCGATTGTAAGTGAAAATAACAATAAAATGGTGAAGCTTTCTGGAAAAAGTTTCCCAGAAAAGGGAGCACATCTCTTTTGAAGGCTGTTAACATTTGGAGAGGAAATTGCAAGTTGATGTCATTTTCCAACACTATTCACAATTCAGGCTTTTTTAAAGTTTCATTTTCTTAAACTTTTCATATTCCTGAAATCAGTTGGCACTTAGGAAATTTGAACTTCACCCTGTTGTATCTTGCAAAGTAGTGAATATCTCGAAGACTGACTTAGCTGATGAAGGAGGTCAGAACACTTTTAGAACTTCAAAACATTTTTTACATTCTTATCTCTGGAAGAATACTTTATGGAGCTAGTGATTGGAGACTTTAAATGCAGGATTGTCCTTCAGGTGCTCACAGCTACTCTTTGTTTTCCAATATCTTTACAAAAGTACTCTGAGCTGATTCAGAGGAATAAAAAACAGACTCAAGTGTACAGGAACCAGAAACAGTGTCCTTGCTGGTCTAAATACACATTCTAAGAAATCAAAGGGACAGATATCAAATTCCTCTTATGCTTAAAGTGTGATTCACTTGTTAAGTAGTGGTGCTTTATGTCCGCAATCTGAACCAAGTTTATTCAGATGGAATGTTTAAGAGAATTCTGAATTTGGTTAGCCCTTTTGCTATTGTAGGCTCAGACTTAATGAGGCTAATCTTTATGCACTTATGCCATGGTTATATTGTTTGAAAACTTATTGCTATCCGAGCTTATGCTTGAAATGGAAAATGACAAAGGATCTACCTTCCCAGTGTCTTTTAAATTTGTTTCCTTCTTTTTCTTCATTCATTTCTACATACCGCAAGGAGCTTGGTATTAGAGTTTGGAGGACATGAGGGGAGGGGCAATTGAAAGGCCTCCTTTAACAAGGGAGAGTCACTTTGTCACCGCCTGGAAAATAGGTCTCTAGTGGGTCTGGTCAGTACCTCACTCAGCTGCCCGGACTGGAAAGTGTTAACCTCTTGGCAGGTAATTTGCTGCTGGTGATTGAGGCCAGTGGCTGGAAGAAACATCTGACGAAGCCTCTGCTGAATTGCCTGATTGGGATGGATAGATGCCATCTTTTCCTCATTGTCCACACCCTGCTAGGCCTTCAAATGACACATGAAGGAACAGAGGGAAAGGGATAGGCTATGGGGTTATTGGTTTCAATCCCAGCTCTCTATTTCCTAGCCACGTGGCCATTTCCAAGTTACCTAAGCCTTTGTTTCTACTATGCAAAACAAGGCTAATAATGAAGTTATGAGAGTTGAATGTGTGTGAAAGCACCTGTTTTCTGGTCTATGTACAGTGTCCAGTGGCATACTTCTCTCTTCCAGGGGTAAGCAGGTCAGGTGTGGGCGGTGGGGGTGGGGGTGGGGGTGGGATGCAGAGACAGGACTGCAGCAGCAGGGTCAATTGTGCCAAGAGGAACTCACAGAAGATACCATGTGGGACATTTATAGAGGTAGCTGTGAAATATTGAGCTAGGGTATTTGGGTTGGTTGGTAAGAAACAGATGGGAATGGCTGTATTTTCATATTGAGAAATTTGTGATTGGTTGATGTGTCTGAAAGAGATTACAGGGTCACTGTAAATGATTGTTATATAAGAAGATGTCAGGTATCAGTGTTATGCTTTGAAAGACATCAAACTGGAATGTGAATAGGCCTGTGGAAATCGAGCAGAAGGAAGAATAACACAGTCCACAAATCATAGCACCATGCTATGGACCCGGTGGATGAATACTTACCTGTGATCAGTGAATAGTAGGCACCCGTGGGGGTGCCTGGATGGCAGGTGGGGCTGGGCCAGCATGAGATCGGAGCCATTGGTCCATTTTGGACCAAGATTTCCAAAGAGCAGTCACCCTTGTTCTAGAAGTAACTGGAGTTTCTGTGCGTATTTTAAGGCAGATAGATGTTGAAGAGCACTAGTGCTTGAATCCATGTGTGTCAACCCACAGTGAGGGTGTTCCAGACAGGTCTGGAGGAACCTAGTGTCTATGAGTGAGCAGGGTTTCCTTGGGAATATTAAGTCTTGTTACTTTCTCACTCGTGTCCTCTGACTTTGGGGACTGCAAGAGCAATAGACACCCCACTTGTCCATCCTTATAGGCAGACATTTTCCTACCTTGACTCTTCTGTTTTGTACCAGGGCAATATCCTGGACATGAGCCCCTGCCCAGGAAGAGAGAGCTTTTACCAAGCCCCCTCTAGTCCCAGTGAGGGGAGTGGCTTTCTACCCCTCTAAGGCAGTCATCCTTACCTGGGATAGGGCAGGGATGGAAGATGTCTTGTCTCTTCCCCAGCCACATCCTGCTTTTGCCTCATGCCAAAGGGTCAGGTCTTGTACCTCTTTAGCAGCAGACTGCTTTCGTTTGATATCAGAGATGGGTTGAGACACAGACAGTTTGTGCCGTTTGTTATGGACTGAATGTTTGTGTTCCACCCTCCAACCCCAAACCCATATGTTGAAGCCCTAACTCCTAATATGATGGTATTAATAGGTGGGTACATTAGAAGGTAAATGAAGTTTAGATGAAGGTGGAGCCCCCGTGAAGGGATTTATGTCCTTAAAAGCTCAGGAGAAGAGACACCAGAATGCTTTCTCTCTCCACCACATCAGAAGGCAGCCAGGAAGCAGACCCTCACTAGGAACAGAACCTCCTGGCACCCTGACCTTGGACTTCCCAGCCTCTAGAACGGTGAGAAAGAAATGTCTGTTGTTGAAGCCACCCAGTCTGTGGTGTCGTCTAGCAGGCCAAACTGACTGAGACACTGTCTCTCATTTGCAGCTACTCACACTTGTACTTATGCCAGGCCCCAAATGCTCGTGGGCTTCTTAGATACTCTTGCTTCCTCTTTCAACCTTAGCAGGGCCCATGCGCCCAAGGTCCCTCTCAGGTCTTGGTTCTGTCCCGAGTGTCTGATGAACATTCAGTGGAAGCCTGTGGAAAAGAGTTGGCAGGTAGGGACCAGACTCTCCTTGTAGAGATCCAGGGGTCCTGAGCTATCACACTCATCCACACAGAATTTGCTAAAATCTTCATTATTTGCCTCTCGCCTGCTTTTCCGACTGTCACTCCTTTCTCCCGTGCTTTATCAAGGGTGAAACTGTCTGTGTCCTTTCTCCCCGCAGAGGCATTTGTCACCCTCTGGAATTCTGTTCACTTAGTAGCCTTTTGACCTCAACATTCTAATCGGTTCTGAAACTTGTGGTTTTGTAGATTAGTTGTTTTTCTTATGGTTGGGGTGGGAACGACATTCTCTTGCAGCTGTCTCTGTCCTCAGCAGGAACGGAACTGGGAAATGGCATTTAGGCAGCCAAAGCCAAGAGCTATGCTGATTGCTACTGCGGTGTTGTTATTTCTAGCTGGCCCAGCCTTGCTTGAATATCTCTGCCTGATACAAGCTCTCTTGTTTCCAAACTCCTTTACCATGCATGTGGGTATTTAACAGTGAGTCCTAGGGGTGGAAGTTCCTATAAATGTCACTTTGTCTAATCTCACATTTTATTCTCAAATTCACATGTAGGGCCCTGGGGCATCTTTCTAACAGTTGTTTTGACCTTTTATTTAAATCTTGTATTATTTAGCCCAGTGTGTATGTATGTCCATCCTCACCCTAGCTCTGCTGTTCTATACCGGTTGGTGTCTGCAGCAGTATCATGTATAGACAATTTGCTGTCAATTTCATATAGAAGGAATGTTCCCTGCTAGAGGACAGGGAGGAGACAGAGCCATCTTATTTGTTTTGACCATACTTTTAAATGTATTGCCAGAGTCAGCTTTAGAATGCAGTTGGGGCTAAATTAGTAGCTAGAAGAGAAAACGCAGTAGCCAGAAGAACCTGAACATTAAAACTTTTGATTTCTGACCATAACATTGAACCTCATGGCTGACTGTCTTGGGGTTAAACGGTTAGAAAGGGGCAGCCTGCATTGCAATGTATATTTTTAGTCTGCTTAGAATTGTAGCTGCTTTGAAAATTTTGGGTAAGCTGCCATAGATCAGGATTAGAATAAAGGCCACAAATATGGTTTGAAAAAATGTCCTTTCAACACTTCATTATATGGTTCGCTATTGGCTTTAGAGGTGGTACCTTATCTAAATTAATGTAAATAGTATTTAAGCTTGTCTTTTCCTATGAGTAATAAGTATTGTATGTAGATATTTCTGTTTCTATTACTTAAATAGATCAGCACAGTAGTTTGGTACATAGTTGCCGTGTACATAATTACTGCATGGCTATTATTAGGAAAAGTGTGTGGGGAAAAATCAACCCTGCTATTTTGTTATGTCTGAACCTTACTGCCCAACTGCTAAGCAATATGGGGTCAAAATAAATCCCAGGGTAGTTTCTATCTTGACATTTTTTGGAGGTGGGCTCAACTCTGTCTTTCTACAGTCATGTGGGACATTTATAGGAGGTATTACCAGAAAAGAAAACCAAATTTTAAAAAAATGCCAGAACCCAACACATTGTTACTTCCAGCATTGTGCTTTGCCAGCTAGCCTAATTCTGTGGTTAAATTACTTCGTTTAAATTATTATTATTTTTTTTAGGATTTTACTTATTTATTTAAGAGAGAGAGAGAAAGCACAAGGAGGGGGAGCAGCAGATGGAGAGGGAGAAGCAAGCTCCCTGCTCAGCAGGGAGCCCGATGATGCGGGACTTGATCCTAGGCCCTGAGGTCATGACCTGAGCTGAAGAAGGCAGATGCTTAACCGGCTGAGCCACCCAGGGACCCCACTTTATTTAAACTATTATTCTTTTATATACATCATTATGAGTTACAGATCATTAATTAAGGTACACAATCATTCCTAAGACAAAATTGAAGTATTGTATACTAATCTGGCTGCATTGTCATAAAAGAAATTTTTTTAAAAGATTTATTTATTTTTTTTTTATGATAGACATAGAGGGAGAGAGAGAGGCAGAGACACAGCAGGAGGGAGAAGCAGGCTCCATGCTGGGAGCCCGACACGGGACTCGATCCCGGGACTCCAGGACTGTGTCCTGGGCCAAAGGCAGGCGCCAAACCGCTGAGCCACCCAGGGATCCCCAAAAGAAATTTTGATACATGTAATATTGAGCTTTTGCAAGCTGACATTTTAAAGTTGTATAAACATTGATTATCACATTGATTACCACATTGATTAGTACATTGATTATCATGTTTATTTTATTATGTCTTTTATGATTGTTATATCAGCTATCTCTTGCCTCAGTAATGCTGTGTAACAAACAACCACAAAAGCTTGGCATAAAAATGATATATTATTAGTGCTGTTAGTCAGCTAGACGGTTCTTTTGGTCTTGAGTGGAGAGCACACTCGTGTTTATGATCTGCGGGGAGCTACGTTGGTCTGGGAGGATGTGGGACAACTTAGAGGTAAGTGAGCCTCTTTATGGTCTTTCATCTTCTGGAAGACTAACCTAGGTTTATTCTTACAGCACAGTACAGAGAGAGTGGAAGGGCAGAAGGCCATTGATATCTAAGCTTAAAACCAGCACACACCGTTCCTTCTGTTGGCCAAAGCAAGGCACAAATCAAGGTCAGGCCCAAAGGAAGAGGAAAAATCTCTACTTCTTAATGTCATATAGCAAAGAATATGCATATACACATTGGTGAGAATTGGTACCAAATTTACAATCAACTTGTTCTGGTTATTCCACCTGCTTAATACATTTCCTAAAACATAGTGATATAGAACAATAGCATCTTATTTTGTTCATGATTTTATGGCTCAGTCATTTGGGGAGGGTTTAGCTTGGCAGTTCTCATTTGGGAGTCACTTGGGCTAGGTGTGTAGTCATCCAGAGATTTGATGGGGGCCTTGCAGATGGCCCCCTCGCATAGCTAGCAGTTGATGCCTATGCATAACTTTTTCAACATGTAAGTAGACTTACATGACAATTAATCAGAGTGAGTGTCCCAAATGAACCAGGAAGAAGCTGAATAGCCTTGTCTATTGTAGTCTGGGGAGCCACGTGTTTACTTCCGGCACCTTCTATTGGTAACAGCAAACCACGAATGTCAGCCCAAATCCAAGGGAAGGTGAAATAGACCCCATCTCTTGGTGCAAGAAGTGTTGGTGAATTTGCAGACATGTTTAAAAATCTCCACAAATCTGCCACAATTATTTATGGAAAGTAAGCAGTTCCCCTATTCTGTGATGCTAAGTCACAATGTTATTATTTTTATGTTTTTAGTACTGACCATTTCCATTAAATAGTGCACTTACAATTTACATAATCAGATGATTTTCTTATTTTATATAGTTCTGCATACTATAACCCAAGAAATGAATAAGGGTAACCGTTTATTTCATTCTAAGTCCTTCATGATCTTTGAGAAAATGCATACATACACACTTTGTACAGTATAATCAGTGTATATATTTATGCTTTAACTTTTTCAAGTTATTTTATATGCACAAAATGCTTGTAATTTTTATTTTAATTTTCTAGGAGTTAATCAAGATAATAATACTGTAATTGGCTTAGCAGCTTTCCAGTTGGGGTATCTCAGTTATTGTATTGGATATCTATTTGCTATGTAACAAATTACCCCAAAACTTAGCAGCTTAAAACAATAACCATTTACTCTTGTAGGCAATGTCTATGGGTCAGGAATCTAGGAGTGGCTTAACTCCTCATCAGGTCTCTCACGAAGCTGCATTCAAGCTGTTGCCTGGGACTGCAGTCTCATCTTAGGGCCTCAGTAGAACTGGAGTATCAGCTTCCACCTTCACTCATGTGGCTGCTGGCCGGAGGCCCCAGTTTCTGGCCCCATGGGTCTCTCCTTGCTGCTCATGACATAGCAGCTGACTTCTTCAAGTGAATGATGAGAGAGAAGACAGAGAGAGAGAGAAAGAAACTGAGAAAGAGACAGAAAACCCAAATGAAGCTGTGGGTTTATTATTATTATTATTATTATTATTACCTAATCTTAAAAATGATGTACCTTCACTTCCATCATAATCCATTGGCCACGCAGACCAACTCTGGCTCAGTATAGGAGGGGAATGTGCATGGGTGGGAGTACCAGGAGAGGGGAGCACTGAGGGAGTCTTGGAGGAAACTAGATCCTACACATTGCTATGAATACGTTTCCTCAAATTGCTTTTTACTGATGCATGGGAAGCAAACATTTATTTTCAGCATATCTCCTTAATGGAGAAGTACTAGCTCATAGAGATCAACAAGTCAATGACTCCTTTATAAAAAAATTGTAAGATACTCTTGCTAGAAAATATTTTTTACCTTGTAAGATATTGTTTTTTTACTTGGTAAGATACTGTTATCATTTTATATAATGTCATATTTTTAATGTGTGCAGAAAATACTTCAGAACACCATACAAAGTATGTTGTTGTTGGTAAACTTCCAGAAAGTGCCCTCCATAAACCATGGCTTGGGAGAAGGAGAAATAAAAGAGAGGGAAACTACTGGGTCCCATCATCTTCCAGAAACTTTTTATTTTTTTAATTTAGTACCTAGTTTCCATAAGTTAGGTCACACTGCCCCCAACCTCATGTAAGCCACTGCCATTAATAGCTCCTTTAATGGAAGAAATTTTAATTGGCAAGAAACTTGACCATTACAAAATAGAACATACTCTTCACCATTTATGCCAAGTTACAGTTCTGCTATCTTTACTATTTTTGAAGTAGCATAAAGGAAATGTGCTTCGGACCAGTATACTGAAAGGGCTCCTCTATGTCAGGTGATTTTAAAGCTTTTATTACAATCTGTGAACTAACTTAATGTGTTATAAATGAATACTCATATGGTCTGTGAGTTCACACCCCCACCCCTGCCATTTATGTGAGATAAAGTGTAACTGATTCATTTTCATGTCCGTAAAAATCTTTTCAGCCTTTCCAGAAATACATCTGGATTCATTTACATGATGCACTTTCAATCATTGCAAAATTTAATAAATTTTATAGCACCTTCCATGTTGTGGGCACTCAGTAAATTGCCACTACCAAGTTAAATGATGGGGTAATAAGGACAGGACTCTGGTCATTTGTACTAATGACAAGGTTTGCATTTAGACCCACGTCCTGGCAGCCGAGGGCAGGAGGAGCACCTGTAAGAGGAGGGTGAGGAAGGGCAGCCTTTCAGAGCCCACCATAAGGATTACGCTGTGCAAATAAACCTAACTGCATGTGGGTGGTCCTCTCTCTGCCCCCTCACTTTTAAAGACTTAGAAGAGCTGCCAAAGTACCTATGGAAGGTGTTTGATTTAAAAGGTTTAAAAGGAAACACTCCAGTTATGCCTTCTTGTAGGGACATGTGAGTTTGCAGCTGTGTAGAGGGATAAAGAAAGACACTGAGCATTTCACAGCATTTTGAAAGAAAAAATCATGCCAACAGAGCCTTTGACCAAGAAATTCATATAGATTTATGATGCCCGGTGCCTGAACTCCATCTGTGACACCAGGGTTACAGTTCTGTAAGCTCTTAACCCCGCAGTTCATCTAGTTGGCTTCTGACTGCTCCGGGCCCCAATGCAGTTTACTACAGTTGTTTGTAGACCTCAGAAAAGCAGGCTGATTATTTGCAGATTTCCAGAATCTCTACTGGATTCTTTGCTTTCCCTTTCTCATGAGGAAACTTTCCAGGATGCACGGCACAACATGATCTGAATGGCAGTGAGTTCTCTTTGACATATCTCTTCACTAGTGTGGAGGGGACAGGGTCAACTCATGTTGTTTCTGCTCATGGACTGGAGACCACCTGCACATGCAACAAATGAACTCCATTAAGGATAGTTTTTTAGATTAAAATGTGTGTATGAATGATTAGATATATGTTAACAGCTTGTAGTAATAAAAGATCTAAAGCAACATACCTGTTCACTAAAGACACTCATTAAATCATGGTATATCTACACAGTGGAATACTACACAGCTATAAACAGGATGTACTAAGATGGGATGAATTCTCAGACTTGTCAAGTGTAAAAGCAAGGTGCAAAACAGAACGTATAATTGATGTAGTTATTGTACTTGAAGAAAAGAAGAAGCATATACTTGTTTGCTTGAATAGTATACCATTTTTTAGAAGGCTATATAAGAAGCTAATTGCTTGCCTCTAGGGAGGGAACTGAGTGGGCTGGAAGACAGAAGTGAGAAGATACTCTTCACTGTACGGCCTTCTCTGCATTTTGGATCTTGAACCAAGTAAATAAAACAAAAAAATGGTAAAAGAAAACAATGTTGAAACAAGGCAGAGGGAGTGAGACTTGAGGCAAAAATGAATCCCAAGAAGGCAGAGAATTGAAGCCCTCCCTTGCCCTGCTTTGTTCAACTATTACATTCCTAGTGCATAGTCCCTGGCACATGCTAGACCTTCAAGAAATATTTCTTAACTGAAAAAATAAGTACCATGTGGAAAACCACCCTTCATTTTTATTTTCAAAGTATATATTATATACTTCAAAATTAGTGCCATTCAGTCGGAAAGGTGTCTTGGTCAAAGAGAAACAGGGGCGCCTGGGTGGCTCAGTCAGTTTGGCATGGGTAGTGATCTTGGGATCCTGGGATCAAGTCCGACATCAGGCTCCCTGTTCAGCGGGGAGTTTGCTTCTCCCTCTCCCTCTGCCCCTCCCTGCTGCTCATGTGCACTCTCTCTCTCTCTTAAATAAATTCTTTTTTAAAAAGAGAGAGAGAGAAAAAAACCCCAAAGAATTGAAAATGAAAAGTTATATTGCTCAGTAGAAAATCAGTTTGGGTTTGGAAATATATTTTTATCAGTATTTCTCAGTGGTTTTCCTATTCTGTGTAAAGCTTTGTCTTTAATTAATCTTATGCATGGAAATTATAGGATGAGAGAATTTTTATCACTCATTAGGTGATCATGGACTTTGTAGTTAAAGACAGGCTGAGTCTTGAGTCTGCTTTCCTTTCTATTATACTCAACTCCCCTATTTGTTCCTATTTCCCTGTCCAGAATGTTTCATTGCTCATGAGCAGCAGATCTGATGAGCCTCCAGACAGAGAGGAAATTATTTAAGGGGGCTTCACTGTGATGTATGGGAGGGCTTGACTGATAGACACCATGATTCGGTGATGCAGGGACTGTTTAGCCCCTTAGGATGGGCTAGTCGGGATGTGAACGCATGATCGAAATTGCATACTATGTTGTTTTCACCCAGGTTTGCATGCTTCAGTTCAAATTATCAGGAGATGCCACGAAAAGTAAACCAATGACTTGTAATGCACTTTAGTCCCCTGATTGGTCCCAAATGGTGAATTCCAACCACATAGTCACCGTGTGGGGAGGATGAATGACCGGTGATAGTAACATGGTGTTTCAGGTATAAAGTGACTGTCACTCAGGCAAACAAGTGGAATATGCAGAGAGGGGATCCTTGCACCCACTATAGAGGTGTTAGTCTAGGAGAAAAAGAGAATTTAATTCCAAACTGAGCATGTGTTACTGAGAGAAGAGATAGGGAAAAAAGGCAATGTCCTGTGTGACCCCTGGTGGGAGCTTCTGTACAAAGTCCAGTGTGTGAAGGGAGTTGATAGAATTTTATCAGCTCTCTGTGCATATTGTTTAGCTGATTCCATTGAAAAAAGGTTTTCTGAGATACTCAACCCAACACAAATCAAAAGAGTGATGCCATCAGCTGCATAAACATAGACACATGAAGAATGGGTTGTAGAGAATTAAGCAGTTAAGGCTTATATCCAGACATTTACATATAAGAAAGCCAAAATTGAGATTAAATAACCATTGTATAGGAGAAATGGAGAATAGGACATGGAACATTTATTTTCTTTTTGTCACATTAACATTTATTTTATTTTATTTTCAGATTTATTTGTTTATTTGAGAGAGAGAGAGAGAGAAAGAGAGAGAGAGAGAATGCATGCAGCAGTGGGAGGAGGGGCAGAGGGAAAGAATCTTCAAGCAGACTCCCCACTGAGCACAGAGCCTGACATGGGGCTCGATCTAATGACCCATGAGCTCATGACTCGAGCCAAAACCAAGAGTGGGACACTCCAACTGTGACTCAGCCACCAAGTCACTCCTGTATTAACATATAAAAACAAACAGCTAACTATTACACTCATCTGTGGGCTGATAAATAGTCCTTGAGGTGAGAGTGAATCCCTCCTTTGGGCTTAAGGTTGGGATAATAGAGTTCCCCTCAAAACTGTCATTCCCAACAGATGCAGACTTTGCTACCCTATCTTACCTTGAAGTTATGGCCCTAATGATCTTAAATTTGGTGCTATGAGTTAACTGCTTGTAAATATGCAAATTCCTGGGCCCCACTCCTAGGGCCCCTGATCCTAGTGAATTGGGGGTAAAGCCCAGGGGTATGAGTGGCATTCAAACATGCTGGGAGATTTTGACACAGGTGGTATCTGAACCACTCTTTCAGAAACTGTGCCAGTGTTGTTTTTGTTTTTGTTTTGTTTTGTTCTGTTTTTGTTTCTTTATATATATATATATATATATATATATATATAAAGGTTATCTTTCACTGGACAGCAAAGACAAGAAGTGTTAAAGCTGGGGTCTGTAAACTACAGTTTGCAGACCACATCTGGCCATCTTCCTGTTCTTGTAAATAGAGTTTTATTGGCACACAGCTGTGGCCATTTGTTTACGCATTGTCTGTGGCTGCTTTTATGTTACAATGTCTGGGTTGAGTAGCGGGGATAGAGACTATATAGCCTGCAAAAATGAAAATACTTACCGTCTGACCCATTACAAAAGAAAAAATTGACCAGCCCACTGTGTTAAAGGGTGAACTGATATGATGCTTTTCTTTCCCTAAAAACAAATAAGACCTTCACCAAAAGACTGATATTTTACTAGTCAGTCAGGAATCAGTTTCCAATAGCCATGAAAATGAAAAAGACCCAGAATGGAAGAAGTTCAATATAGAATGTTAAAGTAAAGTTTTGTAGATCCTGAAGGAGAAGATAGGCCTTAGGCCAATATATGCAATAAATCATTTATTTCATTTACCGAAGTGTGACTTGAGGTGAGGGACATACCTGGCCCTGGGCTGGATTTGACTGTTGGTGTGTACATGAGACTTGCTCTCATCTCACTTTCCTTTGGAAGTAGACAGGTGCATTAACTAATCTAGAGAAAGGGGGTAACACATAGGTCTTCAGTTTTTCATTGAGAGAGAATGCTGTCACTAATTCAGTTGGTGGGAAATGGATTTCTTGGCTTTGATAATCAAGCTGGCAAAGCAAATTTGGTTCCAACATTTTAATGAGCGAGTGTGGGTGGCCAACAAATTGCAGGTTCAGACATAAATGTTTCAAACGTGGGTGGCTGGCTTTTAACCCCAGGGCAAATTCTGTGATTGTAAGGAAATTTTAGGCTGGTAGCCAATTCAAAGAGTATTTGCCAAATATTAAGAAAAATGTGAACTACTCTAAGCAATGCTATAGTATTTGGGGATAGGATTATGTTGTTCATTGAATTTGATTGGGATGATAAATTAACGTCATATGAGTCCATTCTAATTATGAATATTCATACATGTGTATTGTGTTTGTACTTCATACACAAAGGATTATCTCAAAGGAGAGAGAGAAATGAGGAAAAGGGAACGGAATGGATTTTTCTTTTCCAAGTCTGGTTCCTAGCTGCTAAGGTATTCAGATACACCTGGTACCTGATGTCTAGCCCTGGTTTTCTCTTTGGAGAGGTGGTAATAAAAATCTGGGCTCTTCTGTAATGTGAGATCACTGTTTGGGGAAGAAATTAGTCAGACCTGAGAAGTGAAGGGTTAATGCTTTCATTGAATTTTCCCTTCCACGGAGAGACTGCATTTAAAGCAGAACGCTGCTGTGTTCTGTGAGTGAACCTCACATCACAAAGATAGGGCAGATTTGCAATGGAAAGTAATAGATTTCAATTTAGGTTACTTTTCAGCCTGAAAAATAGTCTGAACTTAATCACTGATCTTGTTAGCAGAGATAATAATGAAATGCAAAGCAAGAATGGTTTAAATGTTAAAAGAGACTGTAAAAGCACCGCTGTGGGTTCTTGATTTACTCTCTCCCATTACTTAGTAGAACAAAATATGATTTGACATAATGTTCATTGTGTAGTTACGTTGGGGTCAGAAACTAAGCCCTGTTACCTCATACTTCTTCCATTTGCAAAAGTAATCAAGACTGTGACTTGAATTGGACTGGAAAATCTATTGACTTAAAGATAGAAAGATATTAGGAATCTCTTATGTTACGTTCTCTTATTTACCTACTTATATAGGCCTGTACATTTTCTGGTGCAAGGGTATCCAGATGGTTAATAATGTATTTTATGCTCTTAAAGAAGTTAAAAATTGAAATTTTGTCTTTTCCATATGGTTTTTAAAAGTCAGTATGTATCGGCATTGAAGAGCATTATTTTGTATTTGTATTAGTAGTAACTTATGTTTGTGAATTATGAATGTTATCATCAAGATCAGTAATAGGCTCTTTTTTCATTGCACTAAGTGTAATGTAGCGTGTCTGGAACCTTTCTGTGAATGAAAAAGGGGAAGATGGCATCTTCTACTGAAAATTCTTCTGATTAAGAGTAGTCTTGTTATCCTCTCCTCCTTCCATGAAACTCTGCTTCTCATTCTCAACTGTTCTGAGTTTTCTTACCCTTCAGATTTTTTTTTAAAATGTGCTTTTTCTTCCTGTAATACTTGCTAGGCTCATTTGTGTCTGCTGCTGTCTTCCACTCTCGGTACCAGCTTAGTCTAAGCTGTTCCACATCTTACTGCATGTGTTTGCTTGTCCCCCTAGATAACGAGCCTCAAGCTCATGACTGGGTCCTTCATGCATGCCCCATGGGTTGCAAAGCTTTGTTGTACATAATAGGGGCTAAGTAAGCACCATCAAAAGGTACTGATATATTAAAATCTCTGATCTTTTTTCTTTAAAGATACTTATTTAGAAATAATTTCAAACTTACAGAAATGTTGCAAGAATAAAACAAAAAATTCTCATATATTTTTTACTCAGATTCTGCCCCCCAAATTAATAGTTAACTCACACTTCCTTCTCTGCCTTGCTCTTTCTCTCCTTTTTTTCTCTATGTATATGTCATTTAATTTTCTGAACTATTTGAGAGTTGGTTGAAGACACAATATCCCATTACCCTTTAAAACTTTAATATCTATTTCCTGAAAAAAAAATTATTTCTTATATAACCAGAGGACACCATCAAAACCAGGATATTAGCATAGATATAATTCTATCGATTAATGCTCCAACCTCATTCAAATGTTGTCACTTGTCCTAGTAATGTCCTTTATAGGTCCGAGATCTGGTCCAGAATAATGGATTACATTTAGTTGTCACATCTCTTTGATCTATTTCTGGAGTGATTTTTTTTTTAAGCTTTCTTTTTTTTTTTTAGGGAGAGATAGCAGAGCAAGTGAGAGAGAACACAAGTGGAGGGGGGAGGGACAGAGGGAGAGGGAGAAACAGCCTGTCTGTTGAGCAGTAAGCCCAACACAGGGCTCAATCCCAGGACCCTAGGATGATGACCTGAACTAAAGGCAGACACTTAACCGACTGAGCCACCTGGGCACCCTTGGAGCAATTTTTTTTCAGTCCAAGTCAATAACTTTGTAGAATGTCCCTTAATTTGAGGTTGTCTGAAGTTTCCCTATGTTTAGATTTAGATTATGCTTTTTTGGGATAGGAATAATTACTGGAGAAGTGATACTGAATACTGAAGTGATACTGAGGTACATGGCACTGACTTGTCTCATCACTGATGATGTAAACTTTTATTACTTTGATAAAGTGACATTTGTCAGATTTATACATATAAATTTAAGTAACAAGTATTATGTGCTTATTAACTAATAAGTAGCTGATATAAGGAGACATTGAAAACTAAATATTCTGTTGTTCATCAGACTCTCATCCATTTGTTTTAGCATCCATTGATGATTCTTGACAGTATCTGTTTTATCAAATGTATTCCGTTATTACTAGATTGTTGCCAAGTGGTGATTTTCTATGTTCTCATTCTTTCTACTTTTATTGCTTGGCACTGTAATATAAGACAGAAATCTCTTATTTATTTATTTATTTATTTATTTATTTTAATATAAATCATGGAATCTTATTTGATTTAATGGATTATAATCCATTACCATCACTACAGTTAACCTTTGAACAACACAGGTTTGAAATGTGTAGGTCCACTTACATGCAGATTTTTTCCAATAAATATACCACGGTAGCATAAATGTAGTTTCTCTTTGTTATGATTTTTTAAAGTAGCATTTTCTTTTATGTGGCTAACTTTATTGTAAGAATACAGCATATAATATTTTAACATACAAAATATGTGTTAATTGACTTTATGTTATTGGTAAGGCTTCTGATCAACTGTAGACTATTCGTAGTTAAGTTTTGGGGTAGTCAAAAGTTATACATGAATTTTCAATTGTGCAGGGGATTGGTACCTCCATTCTTATGTTGTTCAACATCAACTATATTAATTTTGATGCTCAAAGTTTCCCAGATTTGGCCAATGGGGGCTCCATTAAGTTGGCTCTTATGTCCTTTGGACATATTCCCATCATTATTTGAGCACTTCCTTATTTAATGGTCCAAAAAGATATTTTAGACTCACCTTGTACTTTCCCTGCCATGGAATCAACCATTTCTCTAATGATACCAGGTTCTTTTTAGTAGAGAGTAGTATTTAAAAATAAAGATTCAGGTGTTAGGCATTGCTTCTGGAGGGTTATTGGGTCTAGGCCTTCTCAGTGGACAGAATTAGAAAATATGTGACTGTATGCACACAAACACAGACACACACACACCTGAACTAATTTCTGTATCTGTTCATGTATTAAAAACCTTGTGCTTGCATTGGTACTCCAATTCAAATGTAATACTTTGGGTTTATTTTAGTCAGAAGAATAATGCCATTTCCATATTTATAACTCCCTCTCTGAGAAGAAACTGAACCTAATTATTTTCAATGTATTCCTTTATTTTCTCAAGCTTTTGAGCAACCAGTCTTCACACCCATGGGCTAGCTCCTTGTCTCTTGCCCCACTGGTCTTGACCTCACCTGAGAAAAAGTGTGTAATAGCCCTTATTTGGCAAAATTTATGAAACAGAATTGTGTGTGAGAGAAAAGAATACAGAATTTTGCACAGTATGTAAAATAAAGCCTGAGTACAGTCTCAAAACAGGTTTTTGACACATAGAGACTAAGTAATTATGGGCCATGAAATGCTTCTGTAGGGAGTATGAATAATTTACCATTTGTTCAGTGATGTGAACAACACTGATTTCCCTTGTTTTAAGGGGATTTGTAATTTCTGAGGTAACAGATAGATAAATAACGCCAAAACATTACTTTTCATCAAAAGTAAAAATTCTAATGGAAAAACTTGAAAAAGCAAAGTATATGTATTATGGGTAGTGGAATTTTTTTTTTTTTTTGTAAAAAGTAAGTAGGTTTTAATTGTTTTTATTAAGATAATTAAATAACCTGGCTATTGAAAAGAGCTGATGCAATATTCATGACTCTTACATGACTTGTGGGTATTTGCATTTGTGTGTGTCAGGGTGGGTGGGGGTAACTTCATGTGTGTGCATATGCTGAGGGGAGAGTGAGTTTCCCTACACCTGTCTACGTCACTAGAGATGTATAGATAATTCTGTTTAGTTTTAGAAGAGAGAGAGTTGTGAGAGACCATTCTTTTAGTTGGAAAATGTGAAATATCACACGAAATGTTGACTTGAAGAGTGTTTTTCTTGCATAACTGCATGCTTTTGTGATACAATCTGAAAGAATGATATAGAAAGTAGTTTAAATCTTAATAAAGCAAACTGTAGAAAAAAAGAAGTTTATCACTGACAATATGAAAGTTACCTTGGGAAAGAAATAACCTGTATATTAATCTGCAGCCCTTTGCTCTAGAAATGCTTTTTATGTCTTCAGCTAACATCAGGTACTCTCAAAATCAATCGTAATCTGATTGCCTACAGAGAACAGTTGTGCTCCTGTGTTTTAAGTTTCAGAGAAACTGTGCACTTTTGTGATAAACATAATTTAGAGGAGGATTATATTTTCTTCTTAATTTATTAGCTACTGGTGCTGCCTTATGCTGTTGCCTATGTTTCCTTTTCATCATTCAATTGATAGCACAGAAAAGAAAAGTGATAATGAAAATGGTAGCAGTACACCTTAATTAGGAAGGGTGAGAAATAAAAGCTTTTTAAAAAATTGCATCCTTCCTTTTTTGAAAGATTGGCCTGGATGTTTGGAATTTCATTTAATACTGCTGTCTTAGATTCTATCTTATGCACTATGGACTGGGATGAGAGGAATTTTTACAGAATTTTAGATTCAGAATAGAGTGACATCACTGAGATGGCAAAGTAGGAGACCCCAGCCTGCCTCTGCTCACAAAGATAAAAAATTAAATATCCACAAACAAAAAGAGTCATGGGAGAGAACACTGGAGCCCACTTAAGAAAGTTCAGCAACACAGTAGAACAACAACAACAACGAAACAAACCCCCCAAAACAAAACACGAGAATAGCACACAAGAAAAGGAAGGAAGAACAGCTTCATTTTGCCTGCATCATCCCATCCCCTAAGCTGGCATTGCTCATCTCCAAGAAGAAAGTTCTCAACAAGAAAAATTCTCCCTTGCTGAAAAAGGGAGAACAGGGTAAGAAACCAACTTCCCCAGACTTTTCAGGTGCCATATGAAGAACCCACTTTAGTTTCACCTAGTAGCCTTTGCTTCCTCTGTGGACCACCCATGGTATTCATCAAGGACCATTCAGTTGTAGTTCCTTTGGCGACCAGAAGCATGAGGTGATAAGTCACCACGTCCCCCTGGACCTGGAGCTACACTTGGAGTCCTCCACCCCTAGACCCAGGATCACATCATGCTCCCGAATGTCATCACCCATGGGTAAAGGTCTTTCCTTACCAAAGTCAATCCATAAAGTCTAGAAGAGATGATTGCTTCTTCAAATGTACAGACATCTTCTTCAAAAGGCTCAGATGTGAAGAATCAGGGAAATGTGGATCCACCAAAAGGGACACAATAAACTTCTAGTCATTGGCCTAAAGAATTGGAGATATGGGACTTGTATGATAAAGAATTCAAGTTAATTATTCTAGAGGTGCTCAAAGAGCTATAAGATTCCATGAAATCAGGAAAACAATACAAGAATGAAATGGGAAGTTCAACCAAAAGATAGAAAACATAAAAAAGAATCAAACAGAAATTTTGGAGCTAAAAAATAAATTAAAAAAAATAAAATAAAAAGAAATTTTGGAGCTGAAGAATATAACCGAACTGAAGAATTCAATAGAGAGCTTCAATAGCAGACTGAAGCAAGCAGAAGAATCAATGAACTTGAAGACAAATTATTTGAAATTATCCAATCAGAGTAACAAAAAGAGAAAAGGATGAAAAGGAATGAAGAAAGCCTATGGGATTTAGGGGACACCACTAAGAAAATCAATCTATGTTTCATTGCAGTGCCATAGGGAAGAGGTGGAGAAGGGGTAGAAAGTTGTTTAAAAAAAATAATGGCTTAGAACTTCCCAAACCTTGGGAAAGACTTACACAACCAAGTTCAAAAAGCTAACAGGTCATATCAGAGATTCAATCTAAAACAATATTCTTCAGAGTAGTTTGTAATAAAACTGTCTAAAATCAAAAATGGAAAGAGAATTTTAAAAACAGCAGAGAACTTTAGAATTCATTTATATGAAGGATCCCCCATAAGGTTATCAGCATATTTTTCAGCAGTGACCTTGCAGTCAAGAAGAGAGTGGGTGATATATTCAAAGTGCTGAAAGAAAAAAACTTTTGATCAAGAATACTTTACCCAGTAAAGCTGTCCTTTAGAAATGAAGGTGAGATAGATTTTGTCTAACAAACCAAAGCTGAGGAAGTATATCACCACTAGGCATGTCATACAAGAAATGCTAAAAGGAGTTCTTCAGGCTGAAACAAAAGGACACTACCTAATCATATGAAAATATAAAACACACCAGTATAGGTGAGTATATAGTCAGATTCAGAATACTTTATACTCTAATATGGTGGCATATTAAGCACTTAACTCTAGTGTAAAAGAACAAAAATATTAAAAATATGCTACAGCTACAGTAATATGTTAGTGGATATACAATATAAAAAGATGTAAATTGTGACATTGAAAACAAAATATGATGAGGGAGAGTAAAGGGGTAGAGTTTTTGTACGTGATCAAAGTTTTGTGATTAGCTTAAAATAAGCTGTTATATTTATAAGATGTCTCAAATAGTGATTTAAAAGAACACAAGTTTTTCATCTTATTCTGGAGGTCAGAAGTCCAGTGAGGGTCTCAGGGGCTAAAATTAAAAGATCAGCAAGTCTGTATTCCATCTGAATGCACTAAGGGAGAACCCATTTCCTCCCCCCCCCCCCCCCCCACTTTCCAGAAGCCACCTGCATTCCTGGGCTCATACCCCACCTTTCTCCGTCTTCAAAGCCAGCAATACCAAGTTGTGTTTTTCTCACATTGCATCCTACCTTGTTTTGGTTGTCACATTTCTTTCTGTGACTTTCCCTTCTGTCTCTGTGATTACATTGGGCCCTTCCAGATAATCCAAAATAATCTCCCCACTTAAGATCTTCAGTTTAATTACATTTGCAATGTCCCTTTTGTTATGTAAGGTCACATAGTCACAGGTTCTGGAGATTAGAATATGGACATCAAAGAGGGTGATTATTCTGCCTACAAATAAATACCAGTAAATACGGGCCCTGCAGTGTGAGCGATTCATACATAGGATATACTTTGGGGTGTGCTGACAAATGGACTTTTGGACATTCCAATTATCATCAAAATAGATTCACTAATTTAATTCTACTTATGGAATGGATTCTGAATACAAAGAATTATATTAAGATTTCTTCCATATTCTAAGAGAAGAGTCTGTGGCCTTCTATTGAAAAAAAAGTCTAAACTCAAATGAGGTGATCTCAGCAAAAACATCCATCATGAGCCTGGTCATCTTGCCATACTCTTAATTTTAAAATGATTCTAGTTTGTTTTTAAAAAATATAACTATAAATTAAAGAGTTTACTCTGTATCCATTAAAAAAATAACCTTGATATGGTATTTATATTAGCATATATGGTTTTCTAAAACATACGAAGGGTTTTTTTTTTTACCCTGAAGCATACATTTTTAGAAGTGTTTTTGTGTTTTTATGCTTTTTTTGAAATGATTGGATTAAGGACAGTGAGAAATTCTTTCTATATCTATTTTCACTTAATATTTGGGGAAAAAAAGCTTTTTCAAAGAGCTTGCTAGTTGTTTCTATGCCTTTCAGAAATGAGTTTGAACCATTATTCACTTTCTGGATTTTGGGTATTCCAGTGGGGTTTTGACCTCTGTAAAATTAACTATTTATTCAACTGAAGTCTGACAGTTGAATGCTACCAAATACTTAGTGTGTGTGTGTGTGTGTGTGTTTAAAGAAAACTGTAATTGTGCTCTTCAGAGATTTGAATCTCATTTCAGCACCAGATTTGAGGTCAAGAATTATATAGGAAGAGCTTAGAAAGAGCAATATCATAAGCTAATAATGCCATTATGTTATTGTTGGAAATTAAGCTTACATAGTTAGTTATAGGAATATAATATTTTGGGAATATGCTTAATTAATATATGCTCCTTAGATTCTAAAAAAAAAAAATTATTTGCTTAAGAGTGCAGGAAAATGTGATACTAAGAGCACAGACTCTAGGACCAGAGTGCCTGGGTTGAAATCTTTGGCTCTGCCACTTGTTAGATATGTGTCCTTGGGCAGGTCACTTTACTCTACTTGTTTCATTATCTTCATCTGTCAAATGGAGGAGAAAAATGAAACGAGGTTATATACATAAAATACTTGGAGAAATGCCTGATGCATAGTAAATAAATAAAGGTTTGTGATGATGATGATGATTAAGCCTTAGGGTAAAAGTATATTCAGTAATCTATTATTAAGCACCTATGAAGTATCAACCACTTTTCAAAACTTCACAAATCACCAAATTAATCAAATTGACAGTAGAAGCAATGTGACGTTATCATAACATTTCATAACCGGTGTGGTACATTACGGTTAACTTATTAGTTATTTCATTTGAATAGGTCAACTAAAGCCAGATTCGTCTCTTTCTTAAAAACTAGAAAGCAGATGATGTTTGTTTTGGAGGGAATTACGCAAAATATACATCGTCTACCAGAAACACAATACTACCAGTCCCTTGAAATAAGAAGTGGAAAATCCATTCAAGAGGTGTGTCCCTGATCTTTTTTGAGATGTGCTCAGGAACAAAGTAGTTCTTTCCAGTTAAGCCCTAGGATTTTTTTTTTTTTTTAGTTGTTAAATTCAAGATCACACATTTTTAACAGTGGTGGAGGAAATAGACCCCAACATAGGCCTTTTTATGTGTATGCATCCTTTGCTGCCATGAAGGCATATCGCCTCGTTCTGCATCTCCCACCCAGCCATCTGAGCAGGGCAGCTGTGCTGTAATGGCCAAATTTGTGCCTGAATTCCCAATCTGGAAAATGCATATATTGTCAGCCACTATAGGCATCACAGTGAGCCTGGAAGGATACGGGGGGATAATAGTATATACTATGTGAAAGTCCAGATTCAAGTATTTTAAAATATGCTCTGTTCTGTTCAATCTGCTTCCAAAATCCAGCTTAAATCCATTCTGTTCTCTCCACCTCTACCTGCCTGCCCATCATTTCTTTGCTGAGCCCTGCCCCAAGCTTTCACTCATGATCACTTGTGTTCTCCTGCTCTTCACTGTTTACTTTTACCCCTTGATTGTTTAAAATTGTTTTGGGCTAATTTTTATGCATACAAAAACCTTCATTTTAACACTTTTTCTTATTCTTCTTGCATTCCTCTCCTTCCTAATGTAGCTTCGGTTCCAAAAATGAAACAGTTTTACCACACCCATCATTATGTATTTCTCTCCTCACTTGGTATGACTTATGGAATATTATTTTGGAAGCTTTTTAAAAAATAATTTCATAGTTTGTGACCTACAATGCCAAAACATTCTGAACTTAGTAGCATGGATAAAGACTAGTATACCATCTCCAGAACACTAAAAAGCTACCTGGCACTATACTTAGATGTAGTTAATTGTTGCATAAAGGACTGTAAGTTCTCAAGCATCTTGTCTATGAGGCTCAATAGTTATTCAAGAATGGTAAACAGCAAGACTAGAGATCTGTGATTTTTAGGGTAACTTGAGGAACCAATACCTCCCTAATATGATTTCCTTAATAAAGCAACTTACTGAATTGTTCAGGAGTAAACATGAGCAGATGCTTTATAGAATCCAGTAAAAACTAGACCAAACCATCAATCTCCTTCTGCCAGTCTGCAGCAAGTAGGCCAGGTTTTGTTGGTGACAGGATGTATATGTTTAAATATAGTATTTTTCAGGGTGCCTGGGTGGCTCAGCCAGTTAAGCCCAGTTGTCTGCCTTGGGCTCAGGTCATGATCATGGGGTCCTGGGATCAAGCCATGATCCCTGCTTAGCAGGAAGTCTGCTTCTCCTTCTACCCCTCTCTCTCCACTCATGCTCTGTCTCTTGTTTCCTCTTTCTCTCGGATAAGTAAATAAAGTCTTTTTAAAAATAATAAAAATAGTATTTTCCATTATCTTCTAATTTTCACATTTATAGCTCAACTAGTTTATAGCATAAAAGAGATTTGGCAATTAATACAAGAAGTGATGTACCCAACCCAGGTTCAACCCAATCCTATCCCTGTAGAGACCACTAAGCAACAACTCCAGCATCTTGCTGCATTATTTAAAGTCTATTGAGCACTTGCATAAAGTGTTGGGTGCTATGGCATACTGAAAATGTGACCATTGTCCTTGGTCATAGAACCACAGAATACCAGTACTGGAGGAGAAGTTAAAGGTTTTTAGTCCAGTGGTTTCCAGATTTTTGGATGAGAAACCAGTAAGAACCGGGGGGTTTCAAGTATGAACATTAAAAAAAAATCCTACCTCGAGGAGACTATGCTAAGTGAAATAAGCCATACACAAAAGGACAAATATTACATGATTCTACTTGTATGGGGTACCTAGAATAGAATTCGTAGAGACAGAAAGAAGATGGTGGTTGCCAGGGGCTGGGGAGAGGGAAATGGGGAGTTAGTGTTTCATGGGAACAGAGTTCCAGTTTGAGATGATGAACAAGTTCTGGAAGTGAATAGGGGACAATTGTACAACAATAAGAATGTACTTAATTCCACTGAACTGTAGGCTTAAAATGACAAAGTTTATGTCATGCATATTTTGCTGCAATTAAAAATATCTACCATCTACTTTCATAACTGTTGCATAAAAGAAAGGAACTTTTCACATCAAAGAGAAAGGAAAAAAGAAAAAGAGATGAGGAAAGGAGGGAAGGAAAGAAGGAAGAGAGGGGAGGAGGAGGAAGAATAACCTCAAATTAAGGAATATTCCTTTAAAATTACTAAATGTAACTTTACAAAAAGGTCAATTCATTGTCCTTTGTTTTCCCCTTTTGTCACAAACTGGATTGCCACTGACTGGTTTACCATCACATACCTGCATTTGGAAACTACCACAGTACAATTTTGCAGATAAGAAAATTCAGGTGCAGAGAGGAAGTGTCTTACTCAAATGTCACAGGGTGTATTTATGACTGGGACAGTCATTTCGTGACTCACAGAAGAATATTCCTTCTACTATACCATACCTATTATTACAGAAAATTTGCTTTATAATTTTAGTTTTGTTTTATTGAGGCTGTATTGCCCTTGGTTTCAGAATTTATTTATTTATTTATTTATTTATTTATTTATTATTATTATTATTATTATTATTCCATACCTTCTGTGTTCCGGGCATTGTAAATATTTCCTATTTTCATTTAGCAGACATTTAGACGTTCATATTATGCTTCCTGGGAGCAAGGTACCATTCTAAGTGCCTTACAAATAAAACTCATGTAATCCATACAATAATACAAAAAAATAGGTACAATTGTTATCCCCATTTTCAAAACAAGGAAACCAAGGCCCAGATGGGCTCAGTACTTTCTCAAACCCATAGAGCTAATAAGTGGTGGATTGAAACTTAGTTTTGATTAGTTATAGTTAAACTCAATAACCTATTTTGATTATATGTAGTAGATTTAATACTTAAAATGCATTTGAGAGAATGTTAATTAATTTTAGATCAGACATCATAAAAAATAATTTTTTAAAAAAACTTATGGATGTTACCTGTCTAAGGATATTGTTAGGTCCTTAATGAAATCAGCCAAAATTGGATGCCAAGTTTTGGGTGTGTCCTATTCAGCCCAGGCTGCTGTAACAAAGTACCATAGACTCAGTGGCTTAAACAACAGACATTTATTTCTCATAATTCTGGAGGCTGGGAAGTCTAAGATCAAGGTGTCTGCAGGTTGGGTTCCTCGTGGGAGCCTTCTGCCTGGCTTGTAGACAGCTGCCTTCTTACTGTGTGCTCACATGGCCTTTTTACAGTGTGTGTGCCAGTGAGTTTGTCCTCCTCTTCTTAGAGAGCACTAATCCCATCATGAAGGGCTCACTAGGACCTAATCTAATGCTAACTACCTCCCAAAGGCCCCATTTCTGAATACCATCGCATTGGGGGTTATAGAGTTCAACATATGAACTCTATAGGTTCATATGTAGGTTCAGCCTACAACCACAGTGTGCATATTAATTTTCTTTAGCTCTTAAAGTATCAATAAACTAAACATGTTGCTGATGGGTATAATTTACATGTCTTTGTTTGAAGCCCTTAGGATCCTAGTATGGGGTAAGTTCAATTTAAAAGTGTAGCTAACGGAGGCCTAAAAATTATCAGTACCCAACAGAAGGAAAGGACAATGTATGGGACCTCCCCAGGTCTGATCCATCCAGACAGTATGGCGTGGTAGAAGCAAAAGGTGAGAGTGGTCAGACCATGGCATATTGAATTGATAGTAACCCGTATGGAGATCTCGTGGATTTGAGGGGCATTTTCAGAAAGAAAAGTCAAAGTAGTCTTGACAGGCAAGTGAATCAGAAAATGCAAATCCAATTGTACCAGGAGAACCCTATACATTATCAGAATCCAGACACCTAGTGAAGAAATGTGGTCAGTTTGTATTTGGAGCTCATTGTCAGATGAGTTCTATTTGATGTTTAGGCAAAGAATCAAAACTTCTGTACTATTTATATTTCTTGGGTTTTTTTTTCAACTTGCTTCTTATAACTAGCAAGCAGTGCCAAATCATATTGTATTTCTATCTTTTCTTTGTCATAACTGTCAGAACAAATAATCTTTGGAAAAGAATGAAAAAAAAAAGCCTCATCTTGCGATTTTAATAACAAGAAAAAAGGTATAGAAGCTCCTTTATTCAAAGCCATTTGATGGATTCTTTCTTGACCTTGTCCTCCCCAGAAAAAGCACCAGACCTGAAGACCTTTTTGTACTGATCCATTTAGTTCTATGAAGACATAACTGGTAGGGTATAACCAAAGACTTCTTTGCAATGATAGGAAAACATCACAAACATGTTTTTAAAACTTGGGGAGCCTATAGAAAGAGAAAAGAAGACTTAACCCTGGTTTTATAGAATAAGAACAAGTAGGAAAACATTTAAAAAAATTATTCCAAGTTGAAAAAGTGTGTGTCTGAGATAAAAGGATACCTTGTGGTCAAGGAAATTTAGGTGGAGGACAAATAGGCTATAGATGTTCTAACCTTGCTAGAAATGTTGTCATCTTTCCAGCCAGCCACCACCTATAAACTTCACAGAGTTGTCCACTGTACAGATCTCCAGCTCAGAGAAGCAGAGTAATTGAAATTCAATATGCATGAGTCTGAATACTATTTTCAAAAAACATACCTTTAAGACCAGCCATTTCATCAAAAGGTTAAAGGAAAAAACTTTTCCAGATATAAGCACAGTCTGAAGGGGCTGCATGTATCTTGATGGTTTAAGAACAAGTTTTTTTTTTTTTAAAAACATATGAGCCTTCTGTGAAATGGCTGATGTTGAGAGAATCAGTTGCCATGTTGACCTTTTCCCCATCTTGTTTTTTGTTCAGAAATTGATGCTGTTATTGAAACAATATGGCTAAGAGTCTGTCTCAAACGTGTAATTTTTTCCACCTATTGTCTGCACGGTTTTATGTTATTTAATAGCTTTTAAAAAGACCTCAAAAGAATAGCAGTGATACACCGAGGAGAAAAAAAAATCACATGCATTTATACCATTCATTTCGTTTTAACTTTGCACACATTTAAACAAGGAGAAAAAAAATACGCAGTGTCAAAGTAATCTTACTTTGACTAACCTAAAACAAAACAAAAAACAAACAAAACAAAAAAACACAGTTTATTATTATTTAGTCACTTCTTAGAGGAAAACCCTCCCTAGGTAGATAACCTTTAGATTTTCTAAGTGAAAGTAAACCATTTTGGGCAATTGTTCTCTTTGCTGAAACAGCAGTATTTCCAATAAGCAAGCTACTCATTCATTTAGTATTTTGTTTATCAAAGAGTTGCTGAGGGCATGCTACGAGATAGGTGCTATGCTATGTGCAGGGATACCTAAGTTAGTAAAACATAGATCCTGCTTTCATAAAATTCATACTCTTTATTTTTTAAAAAATACTTTATTTATTTATTTATTTATTTATTTATTTGATAGAGAGAGAGAGAGAGATTGAGAATCAGACTTCCTGCTGAGCAAGAAGGCCCATGTGATGCAGGGCTCAATCCCAGGAGATCATGATCTGAGCTGAAGGCAGAGGCTTAAACGTCTGAGCCACCCAGCCTCCCCGAAATTCATACTCTTTAAAGATAAATTTCATCTGAAGTTTGCTAATAGAAAATGGCTATTTAACACGAACTGTCAAAATGCAACACCCAAATTATACACATAAGTAATCATTCTTTAAAGCAGTATGTTACCACCAATTCTAAATTTCATCTCTGAAATGGTTGGAGAAAAAGTCCCATATACTTTCTACTGAATTAAAAAGGAATATAGAAGGTTTTTATCATCCTCATGCAATACACTGAAGGTGGCCAGTGGTCTATTTTCCAGTTGGGAGAAAGGTGAGGACTTTTCTAGTTTTAACAGAAAGACTGCATCTTAATCAAGCACATCTCTGGTCTCCAGTCAGCTCTCATTGTGGCTTGTTCAGATTGACCTTATTTATTGGCAAAGTGGTCTTGTTACGATGGGCTCAAATACCATCTTTCTCTGAGTCTTCAGTCTGGCATAATCACATTGAAAAATGGGCACGCTGTGTGCACTGAACAAGGTGGATCACTGGCACTCAGGGAGATTTGGCCAGCCTGTGTGCTTAGTTGGGGGCCTTCAGGGTTTTCCAAGATGACGCCTGGTTGATTCATTTCTGAATCTTAAGTATGGACATTTGTATAAAAATAAGGGAGTGTGTAGGACAGGAAGTTCAGAGCAATCAGTTTCCTTGGAAAATATTTTTCCTTTTCAATTTCATGGCTATTTTTAAAAAGGGATGTTAGAAACTTTAGTTTAAAGATGAGTATGTGTTTTCCTTTCATGATGACACACAATTATTTTCAGTAAAGGCTACAAGAAACCACCTTTTCTGTTGGCCAGCCAATAATGTACCAAAATGAGCAGTGCTGATTTACAGGTCTGGGTTGTGGTGACTGTTTCAATTTTTTTCTTTAGTTTGAACTCTCAGAGTTCATGATGTTTTGTGGAAAAGGCAAAGCAATCCCAGGCACACACAGGGGTAGCATCTGCTTGACAGCATTTTCAATTAATCCCTGCAGTTACATGCACTTTATTAGGTTCTTGCCAAAAGCCAATGCTAATTCAATGTGTATGGAAATTATTTATTCTGAGTCATGAGTTACTTTTCTTAGCTATAGTTGTTATTGGTACTGTAATGACTTGGCAGCATTTAATCATTTATTTTTTCTGATGTCTGGCTCATGTTAGCCTGTGCTAACTCCATCTCACAGAAACCCAAGCAAATATACATTGCATAGGACCTGCTTGGCATCCAGCAGTGTTTCACACAACTCCCTAATTTTTTAATTGCAATTCACACTAAAGATGGTCCATCTTAATTTAATAGAGTGTTTAGGCCTCACCATACTTTAGATGAGTCAACTTGGGCAAATCACTTAACTTCTCTGAGCACTGGATTCTTGATGCAGGAAAATCTCTAACTTTCATCCAGCTCTGAAGAACTTTTGAGATTTGGGACTTAATAAACATATCCTCATTGTTCCTGGGATGAATCTGTCGCTTTCTGAGACTTGTTACCTTTTTGGGATGTCATTGGAAACACTGGGAGGCCCTGACAAAAGATGGGCATTGAGTCCATCAGGTATCCAGGACGGGGAGTGGGCCATCAAAGGGGTGCATAGGTGCATCCTCTAGGGTGCCAAGAACTTTCTCCCAAGGTGGATGAGAAAGTAGGACACTTTCCAGGTGAAACAGATTCTCAGCAGAGCTAAGCTTTCTTTTTTTTTTTTTTTTTATTTTTATTAGTTCATTTTATTTTTTTTTATTTTATTTATTTTATTTTAGTTAATTTTTATTGGTGTTCAATTTACCAACATACAGAAAAACACCCAGTGCTCATCCCGTCAAGTGTCCACCTCAGTGCCCGTCACCCATTCCCCTCCAACACCTGCCCTCCTCCCCCCTTCCACCACCCCTAGTTCGTTTCCCCGAGTTAGGAGTCTTTATGTTCTGTCTCCCTTCCTGATATTTCCCAACATTTCTTCTCCCTTCCTTTATATTCCCTTTCACTATTATTTATATTCCCCAAATGAATGAGAACATACACTGTTTGTCCTTCTCCGATTGACTTATTTCACTCAGCATAATACCCTCCAGTTCCATCCACGTTGAAGCAAATGGTGGGTATTTGTCGTTTCTAATCGCTGAGTAATATTCCAGTGTATACATAAACCACATCTTCTTTATCCATTCATCTTTCGATGGGCACCGAGGCTCCTTCCACAGTTTGGCTATTGTGGCCATTGCTGATAGAAACATCGGGGTGCAGGTGTCCCGACGTTTCGTTGCATCTGAATCTTTGGGGTAAATCCCCAACAGTGCAATTGCTGGGTCGTAGGGCAGGTCTATTTTTAACTCTTTGAGGAACCTCCACACAGTTTTCCAGAGTGGCTGCACCAGTTCACATTCCCAGCAACAGTGTAAGAGGGTTCCCTTTTCTCCGCATCCTCTCCAACATTTGTTGTTTCCTGCCTTGTTAATTTTCCCCATTCTCACTGGTGTGAGGTGGTATCTCATTGTGGTTTTGATTTGTATTTCCCTGATGGCAAGTGATGCAGAGCATTTTCTCATGTGCATGTTGGCCATGTCCATGTCTTCCTCTGTGAGATTTCTCTTCATGTCTTTTGCCCATTTCATGATTGTTTGTTTCTTTGGTGTTGAGTTTAATAAGTTCTTTATAGATTTTGGAAACTAGCCCTTTATCTGATATGTCGTTTGCAAATATCCTCTCCCATTCTGTAGGTTGTCTTTTAGTTTTTTTGACTGTATCCTTTGCTGTGCAAAAGCTTCTTATCTTGATGAAGTCCCAATAGTTCATTTTTGCCTTTGTTTCTTTTGCCTTTGTGGATGTATCTTGCAAGAAGTTACTGTGGCCGAGTTCAAAAAGGGTGTTGCCTGTGTTCTCCTCTAGGATTTTGATGGACTCTTGTCTCACATTTAGATCTCTCATCCATTTTGAGTTTATCTTTGTGTATGGTGAAAGAGAGTGGTCCAGTTTCATTCTTCTGCATGTGGATGTCCAATTTTCCCAACACCATTTATTGAAGAGACTGTCTTTCTTCCAATGGATAGTCTTTCCTCCTTTATCGAATATTAGATGACCATACATTTCAGGGTCCACTTCTGGGTTCTCTATTCTGTTCCATTGATCTATGTGTCTATTTTTGTGCCAGTACCACACTGTCTTGATGACCACAGCTTTGTAGTACAACCTGAAATCTGGCATTGTGATGCCCCCAGCTATGGTTTTCTTTTTTAAAATTCCCCTGGCTATTCGGGGTCTTTTCTGATTCCACACAAATCTTAAAATAATTTGTTCTAACTCTCTGAAGAAAGTCCATGGTATTTTGATAGGGATTGCATTAAACGTGTAAATTGCCCTGGGTAACATTGACATTTTCACAATATTAATTCTGCCAATCCATGAGCATGGAATATTTTTCCATCTCTTTGTGTCTTCCTCAATTTCTTTCAGAAGTGTTCTATAGTTTTTAGGGTATAGATCCTTCACCTCCTTGGTAAGGTTTATTCCTAGGTATCTTATGCTTTTGGGTGCAATTGTAAATGGGATTGACTCCTTAATTTCTCTTTCTTCAGTCTCATTGTTAGTGTATAGAAATGCCATTGATTTCTGGGCATTGATTTTGTATCCTGCCACGCTACCAAATTGCTGTATGAGTTCTAGCAATCTTGGGGTCAGAGCTAAGCTTTCTGATCACATTTACATCTTGGAGACTGAATCACTATGCCAAGAAAAAAGAGGTTAGCAGTTCTCTTCAGAAGCATTGGGGATCTACTGGAATTGGGATCATTTTCCTCAGCTGATAACTCATGAGGGCATAGATTACAGGAGAAAACAATTTTAAGTAGTTCTATAGATATTTGAATATTTAGTCCTCCAATAATACCCATTTATATTGACAAGTTATTATCAATATGCCTGATGAGTTGCAATGTGGTGTGAGGATTTTATAAAGCTTAATAAATAATACCCCTTTCATCCTTTTCTGAATTTTTGGACTAATTTTGAAGCATTGGAGGCAGGCAATTTGAGATCAAAACAGTTTTAGATTTGTATCCAAAGGGCCTTGCCAACTCTCTCTAAATTGAATTTCTCCTCCTAAACTTATAGATATTCCTCTCCCCTTTACTGGAACAAAAACTACCCCACTGCAAGAACCTAAGGGCAGAGGATGTCAGAATTGAGGAGATAGGCTGATTCCAAAAGCTAGAAATGTTCTGTTGCTTTTTCCAAAATTCATCCATCAAACAAGTCACTAAAAGGAGGTGGGAGAAACGTCAGACCAGGAATGTTCTCTGGCTGAAGTTCCTTCACTTGGAATCCCAAGGCGTGGAAAAAGGATACTCCTCCTAACGATTAGCATCAAACTCATTGTCATATTGGGAACTACGGTGGAAAAATATGAAAGAAGTATGTATTCAACAGGAATTTATTAAATAAATGCCTACCAAGGACTGAGCACTTTTTAGGCTCTGAGATATAGCAGAGAATAAGACATACAAGGTCCCTCTTCTTATGGAGCTTATATTCTTGGTGGGGGAAAGGCAGTAATAACTAAGTAAACATGTGAATAAGATAGTTTCGAATATTAATAAGTGCCTTGAAGAAATTAAAACAGGATAATATGATACAGAACAATTGGGGATTGGGTGAGAGAAGAGGAGCTCATGAAATAGGATAGATAGGCAAAGCCACTTGCAGGTGACAGATTTGCTGAGGAGTCAGCCACGTGGAGGCCTGGGAGACAAGGGTTAGAGGAATCAGCCTGTTCCTAGACCCTGAGGCAGAGATGGGCTTGGTGGGCTGGAGGAGTGGAAGGAAGGCCAGTGTGTATGGCACAGAGTGAGTGTGGGTGGCAGTGCAAGGATGCAAGGTCAGAGAGGAAGGAGGGGTAGGTCATTGGGGAGTTTGAGATTTCCTCCTAATGTAGGAGAAAGCCATTAGATTATTTGTGCAGATACATTCAAATCACCTGGGGAGCTTGTTAAACTGAAGACTCTGCTTCAGTAAGCCTAGGGTGGGGACTGAGATTCTGCATTTCTAGCTGCTTCCAGGTGATGCTGTTCCTGCTGGTCCATACACCTAACTTTGACAAGGGTTTCATCCGTGTTTTATAAGATCACTTGGACTGCTCTGTGGAGATCGGAGAATGAATTGTAAGGAAATGAAAGTAGGGGCCCTTGGGTGGCTCCTTTAGGCTGGGCATCTGACTCTTGATTTCAGCACAGGTCATGATCTTAGGGATCCTGGGATCTAGCCCTGCATCGGGCTCCCTGCTCAATGGGGAGTCTGCTTGTCTCCCTCTCCCTCTGCTTGCTCTCTCTCTCTCTCATAAATAAGTAAATCTTAAAAAAAAAAAAAAAAGAGAAATGAAGGCAGCTCCAGTGGCTCAGCAGTTTAGCGCCGCCTTCAGCCCAGGGTGGGATCTTGGAGACCTGGGATTGAGTCCCATGTCGGGCTCCCTGCATGGAGCCTGCTTCTCCCTCTACCTGTGTCTCTGCTTTTCTCTGTGTCTCTCATGAATAAATAAATAAAATCTTAAAAAAAAAAAAAAGAAAGTAGATGCAGGGAGATTAGCTGAAAGCTCTTGTAGTGCATTGGAGGGGGTGGATGCTGAGGATCATGGGACTGAGGCCTGTGACTTCAGAGTAGAGGTTCTAGTAGGTTCCCCTTAAGGATGCTGTACAGATTTGCAACCCAATATTCAATTTCAAGTATTTCAATAAGGTTAACATTTAGGTCCTGCCGTTGTTCATCAAGTACCTATTGTATTCAGGAGCCGTGCTTCTTGAGGTGTACATGGTAATGAACATAGTAATCACCTGGAGATCTCGTGAAACATGAACTCTGATTTAGAAGGTTCGGGGTAGGACCTCAAACTCTATTTTTCTAGCAGCTGAGGTTGATGCCACCAGTGTATAGGGTGCACATTGAGCTTTTCCAATGGTTTTCACATCATGCTGTGAAGACTAGTCACCTGAGGAGATTTGAAAGATTACCAGTGTTTGGGTCACACTTAAGGTGAGTTATCAGACTCCTTGCAGGGAGGATCTCGGACCTGGATTTTTTTTAAAGGAGTTCCCCAGGTGGTGCTAATATGTAGTGCATAGTGAGAGCCTTGGAGCCGTAGGCCTTCACCCAATTTTCCAGGGAGGTAGCTAGCACTGGTGTTCCCACTGCATGGAGCAGGTAAGAAGATGCTAATTCACTTGCCCAAGGTCAGAGGGCCAGGAAGTGATAGAGCAGAGATTTCATCTTCGTTCCTCTAATTCCAAATTCAGTGCTTTTTCCACAGTAGCATGCCACTTCTCTACTTCCCTATTTGGGACAAAACTCATTGCTCTAGATATTGAGGGGAGCGTTGAATGAGGTAGGGTCCAGCTACAAAACAGAAACTTGGGTATTTCAAACTGCAGGCATCTAACACAGGAGACTGGTTGCTGTGGTGGTCGGGGGGCGAGGGGAGGAGGTGCAAAGGGAAAGGACAGTTGCAGAAGGGGCAAAATGGAAGGGATATTCTCAGAGATCAAGAAACCGCTGTGGTCCTGGGCTGGCATTGGCTGCTGCACTGCTAGAGATGCTGTGTCTGGTCATCACACTGCAACCACCAGACCTGCACTTTTCCCCAAACCCTAACTCTATTTGAAAAGGATTGACAGTGGGAAAATGGGGTTTGATGTATGCATTCAAGAGGGCCAATTTTGCTAGAATGCACCTCTTCTGTGTGCAAAAGGAGGCAATAGATGCTCGGAAAGCCAAACTTTTAACTACTGGTTGTGTACTAGTGGTCACCATCAAAAGGAAGCAGATGTTGCTCTTGGGCATTTAGAGTCTGATCCTCTTGTGCTCTGTTCCTTTCTCCTGTGCAGCCCTGGCGACTGACCCCCAGCTCCATGGATGCACCCTGTACTTGTCTGTTTTTTTGTGTGGTTATGTGTTCTCTGCCACAAAGGGTGTGTCTTTACTATGCTGAGCTGTGCCCATGGGTGTTTGTCAATGAAAACTTGCCTTTGTGCTTGACCTCCCTGGCCTTCTGAAACTTAATGGAATTTCTTCAATGACCAAAAAACTTATGAAAGGAAAAAATACCAGTGAAATTACAGCGGCTCTTCATGATATTTTAATAGAGTTTGACAAATAAGGACTAGTGAGATTTGAAATAGAAGAAAATGCCTTTCTCATAACTTGTGAAGAAAATGGTTTTAAAAAATAGCAAAAGGTCACCTCTGATTAATAGGTTAGAAAACGAGGGTAGAAAATTTCTTGGGGCCATCAGTAATTAATTTGTATCATAAAACAAATTTCCATACTGATGTTTGTTGGCATAATTTCCTTCTCTTACAATTGATTTTAATATTTAGAGAAGAAATTATTGAAGTAATATTTTTTCCATAATTTCATCCTGTCCAAATTCCTACCTTTGAAAAGAAATTCTGTTCTTTGGAACCAGGGGAAACGAAAATTGTAATAAATTGAAAGATTTTTTTTTTAAAGATTTATTTAGTTATTCATGAGAGGCACAGAGTGAGAGAGAGGCAGAGACACAGGCAGAAGGAGAAGCAAACTCCCTGCAGGGAGCCCAGTGCGGGACTTGATCCTGGATTCCGGGATCACCACCTGAGCTGAAGGCAGGCGCCCAACCACTGAGCCACCCAGGTGTCCCGAAAGATTTTTTGTTATTATTTTATGTTCCACTTTGAATTACTATTTGATAATGACTATTTACAAGTTTTAAGGGACTTATTTTCTTCCCAGCTGTGCTTTATAATTTGCCCAAAAATGCCTGATTCTGTTCTCATATATTTGAACAAACAGCTAATTGTTACTGGCTTTTCCTGTGACGAGGCAAAAGTGCTCTGTCATATTTCTGTGTGCAACTGAGTAGTTTTTCTGAATTATTTTATTTGGTTGACCTAGAACAAATCATAGTCTCTGAGGAAAAAGAATGGTGGCTTTCTGTTTAACTACCGCTATAATGCTATGATAGCAGTAAGTTAATCACAAGTCAATTCAAAATCCAAAGGTCATCACAGGTCATTACTTGGCACTTTTGCAATTATTCTTAGGATGTTTAAAGCCTGATGAACATAGGGGAAGGAGACAAAAAGAGAGGGAAGCAAATCATAAGAGACTTTTAACTATAGAGAATAAACTGAGTGTTGATGGAGGGGAGTTGGGTGGGGGATGGACTAGATGAAGGATGGGCATTAAGGAGGGCACTTGTTTTGATGAGCACTGGGTGTTGTATGTAAGAAATCAATCACTAAATTCTACTCCCGAAACCAATATTACACTGTATGTTAACTAGAATTTAAATAAAAATTTGAGGGATAAAAAAGATGTTTAAAGCCTATCATTAGGATATGGAAAATATCAGTAAAATGGTGAAGATTTGTTCTTATTATTTTCCAGAAAAAAAGCAAGAGAAACCTCAATTTGTTGTGTAGGCAAGAAGGGGCTTTGCAACCATCCTTCTTCAACTGTGTTTTGAGGAAAAATCGGTTGCATGCATGTGTTGTTTGTAATTGTCTTATGACAACCGTGATCTTATATACAAGATAGAACTGTTCATATCATTGCAAAAACTGTGGTTTCAGTTTCTTGTTTCAAATGAGAAGAGTAAGAAGGAGATAGAGATCATAATCACTTGGAGTTGAGGCTGTCAGTTTACTTTGCTAAGAATGCTAAGCCTTTCAGGAGGAAACAGAGAGTGCCCCAAAGGTGAGGGTAGCCTAAGGGAAGATTGTGGGGATTTTTTTTTCCCACTTGCACTTCCTTTCATCTGTGGTTATCCTAACGAAGTGAGAATATTATTTAAACCATGTACTTTATTTTGCTGGAGCATTTGGTATGTTTGAAAAGTGTAAGACTGTTTCCTCGGTAGGCATATGCTTGCACTTAGCCTTAATTCATACCCTTGGAGGCAGCAAATACAGCGTGGCCCTATTCTGTGTATTTTAGGAGGCTTCTTATAACAGGGCTGGTCTGTGGCAATACTGGTGAGTAGCACTTAGAGAGTTTAAAAACCACTCTGTCGTGGTGATGACATACTTAGTGTGGTTCTGGAAGCTAAATAAAACACAGGAAAGAGATATTAAATGAAATAAAGAACACACCTATGTAATTATTGCCAGAAATGAAATTTTGAAACCCTAAATTTGAGTGTGGTCTAGGCACCTGAAGATTCCTGTAGATAAACAAACATCATTTCCCAGATTAAAATTTCAGGAAAGCAACATCTATACCAAGTGTCTTACTTAGATAAAATATTCTGAAAACAGTTTGACTGATCATAGGAGAAACAGGGAACAGATGCTGAGTGAGACAGGTGCCCACAAAAAGAAGCAGCTTTTCCCTTCTGAGTGCCCCCATTTACTATGTAAGATCTCAAAGGCAGCCCATCCATGCTAGCATCACTTGGTTCCTACAGGGGCTCTTTAATCCAACTTAGAAGATACTGATCATTATGGTGGAATTTGTATGACTTAAAATACAGATCTCTTTAAAATATGAAAGTAAGATTTTCTTTTAAAAGGAGTCATTTGGGGATCCCTGGGTGGCGCAGCGGTTTGGCGCCTGCCTTTGGCCCAGGGCGCGATCCTGGAGACCCGGGATCGAATCCCACATCAGGCTCCCGGTGCATGGAGCCTGCTTCTCCCTCTGCCTGTGTCTCTGCCTCTCTCTCTTTCTCTCTGTATGACTATCATAAATAAATAAAATTTAAAAAAAAAATTAAAAAAAAAAATAAAAAAAAATAAAAGGAGTCATTTGGGGATCCCTGGGTGGCGCAGCGGTTTAGCGCCTGCCTTTGGCCCAGGGCGTGATCCTGGAGATCCAGGATCGAATCCCACGTCGGGCTCCCGGTGCATGGAGCCTGCTTCTCCCTCTGCCTGTGTCTCTGCCTCTCTCTCTCTCTCTCTCTGTGTGACTATCATAAAAAAAAAAACAAAAAAAAACAAAAACAAAACAAAACAAAAAACAAAACAAAACAAAAAAAAAGGAGTCATTTGTTAATGACAGTGATCAAGACTATTACAGTTTGTGGGTAAAGGACACCCTTCTCCCATGTTTACATTCTAACTCAGGTCTTTGAATTTTTCTGTAACTATTTCCATGGGAAGTGAGCTAACATCTTTCAAGCCTCTGCTATACTAAATACTGTAACTAGATCTACTCCACCAGATGCCTTTACTCAGGTTATCTCATTTGATGTTTGAGATAACCTTCTAAGGCATTTTGTGGGTGAGAAAACCGAGGCTCTGATTTTTAAAAGTCCGCTTGGCAAAATAGGGAGTCCATTCCAGATTCCAGACTCAGGTTTGTCTAAAATGTCTCATCTCCCCCAAACGCCCCAATAGCCATGACTCAATGGCATATGGGGCTAACAGGTCCAAATACATTTGTAATTTGGCTAGGTTTTCCATTTACCTGAAGGTAACCACATTCCCAGTATAATCCAATAAAATTTATGGTTTATATTTGTGTTTTGGTATTTCTCCCATTTAGAGTATCTAGCATGCTGTGCTGCATATAGCACGTAATTAATAACTACTTGCTGAATTAATCCATTTTCAGATATCTTGAGCCCCCGGAAAGCTGCTCAACTTAGAAGGGTCAGAGTAATTTTCGTTACAAAAAGATGAAGAGTTGGATTTTCTCCACCTTTCTTTCACCTCGTAAAATCCCATTTCAAGGGCTAGTTTATACTGTCATCTCATTTATATAGTTTTTTCTAGTCTACTTTGTTCTTGAGGCAGAAATGCTGCTTCTATTCACTTATCACTTTATATATACTTTCATGTGTTTTTTTTTTAATTTTTATTTATTTATGATAGTCACAGAGAGAGAGAGAGAGAGAGAGAGAGAGAGAGACACAGGCAGAGGGAGAAGCAGGCTCCATGCACCGGGAGCCCGACGTGGGATTCGATCCCGGGTCTCCAGGATCGCACCCTGGGCCAAAGGCAGGCGCCAAACCGCTGCGCCACCCAGGGATCCCATGTGTTTTTTTTTAAAGTAAGATTGAGAACTTTCACTTACTGTGCACTGTGCTAGTCATTAAGCTAAGTACTCTACAAATATTATCTCTCTTTCATTCTCAAAACAATCCTGGGAGACACAAACCTTATGCATCATTAGCCTATATTGCAGATAAGGAAACCGAGTTTCAGAGGAATTAAATAACTTGCTCTCAGTAACAGTGAAATTTCAGAGATGCAAGAGGAATCCAGATCTAATTGATTCCTAAAGCCCGTGCTTTCAATTTATTCTTTTATTTTTAATTAAGGCAAAGTTTACATACAGTGAAGTGCACATATCTTAAGTGTATAGTTTGATGAGTTTTGAGAAGTGCACACATCTATAACTATCTACCCAGTCAAGATATGGAACATTTCCCCTGCCCAGAAAGTTCCTTCATGCTCCTCTTCTCTGTCATTTTCAGCCACCCAAGATGAAAGCTGCCTGTTCTTGAACTTAGAGAAATTGAACTATGGAGTTGTTTTTTGTTTTTTGTCTATCACTTGCTTTACTCAATGTAATATTTTTGAGATTCATCCATTTGTTGTATGTACTGATATCCACCATATGAATGGTAATTCTTTGTTATTGCTGAGTAGTATTCCATTTTATGAATATACCACAATTTGTTTATCCATTCTCCTACTGATGGGCATCTGTATTCTTTTCCAGCTTGGGGCTATTGTGAAAAGGCTACTGTGAACATTCTCATACACAAGTCTTTTTGATAGTCTTTTTTTTTTTAGGATTAATATTTATTTATTTATTTATTAGATTTATTTATTTATTTATTAGAGACACAGAGAGGCACAGACACAGGCAGAGGGAGGAGCAGGCTCCCCACAAGGAGCCCGATGTGGAACTCGATCCCAGGACCCCAGGATCATGCCCTGAGCCAAAGGCAGATGCTCAACCGCTGAGCCATGCAGGCATCCCACAAGTCTTTTTGAGAACCTGTGTTTTCATTTCTCTTGGATAAATACCTATGCGTGGAATCATGGGGTCATAGAATAGAAACATGTTTTACTTTATAAGGAACTGCCCATTTTTGAAAGTGGCTGTACCATTTGATACTCTCATAAGCAACATATGAGAGTCCTAGGGTCTCCATATCTACTCTAACATTTGATTCTGTCAGTTTTTAAAAAAATTTATGCTACCTTTTAAAATGCCCTCTTTCTTACTTAGCTGTGAGATCAGGAATTAGGTGTCATTCATCTCTCTATCCACAATGCTTAACTCAGTGTCTGGCAGAAAAATGATGCATGTGAAACTAATTTTGAGGATTGCAAAAATGGTTGTCCAGATCCCTTCAAACAATGAATATCTAGAAATCTAACCTCATGCCATGTTAGCATGCAGATTGTTTTAAACTGAAAGGCCTTTGGACTACCATCTTCAGAGGGTAGCAGCCTTTCAAAAGGGAAGTGGCAGGTTGGTGACCCCTGGTGAGTGACTAGCCAGTCATTGGCTCTCTTGAGCGAGGTGGCTCACTATTTGCTGGAAGGCTGTTCTTCAGCAATGGGTCCTTCTGGCATGGGAAGTCCACTTGGACATCATTGAAAGCATAAACATTGACCTCTGACTGGTCTTTTAGGAGAACATTTTGGTTCTCTATTGCTGCATAATAAAATGACAACAAATTTAGCAGCTTAAAACAGCACATATTTATTATTGCACAGTTTTTGTGGATCAGGAGTCTGGCCATGGCTTAATTGGGTCTTCTACTTCACAAGCCTGCAATCAGGTGTTGGCTGAGACTATGGGTTCCTTTCAAGGCTTGCCTGCAGAAGGATTCACTTCCAAGCTCACAAAGTTGTTAGCTGGATTCAGATCCATGTGTGCTGTGGGTTGAGGGCCTCAGGTTCTTGCTAGTTGTTGGCCACAAACCACTCATAGTTTCTTGCTATGCCAGCTTCTCTGACATTGCTGCTTGCTTCATCAAGGTTAGCAAAGGAGCATAGCCTGGCAAAGTGGAAGTTACAATTTTATGTAATTTAATCGTGGAAAGGACATCCTGTCACCTTTGTAACATCTGATTGGTTAGAGGCAAGTCACACAAATGCCACCCACATTCAAGGAGCGAAGATTACACAAGGACATAAATACCAAAAGGTGAGGATAATTTAGAGGTCATGATAGTGCCTGTCTGCCACAGATGGTCAGTTTACAACTTTTTAAAAATGGAAAACACAGATATTATGAGGAAAGTGGTTGTTTTGACCCAAAGAGAGCATTGCATTTTTTACTGTTTTAATGAATAGTTTCAGAGGCTCTCATTTTACCCCAACACAGAGGGACACTGTTCTGGATCAATTATCTGCAGTTAATGTCCACTTGTGCAGATGATTGATAGGAAAGCATGAAGTGATTTCTAGATAAATACTCCTCAGTGGGTTCATTTAGTGGAGATGAATTGAGTCTTTTCTGTGATCTGCTACTGGACAGAGCCCCTGCTCTGAAATTTGCCACGGATTAAAAAAGTAGAGAGATGGGCAGAGTGACACAAGGGTGGGAAGCCAAACTTTTTGGCAACAAGTTTGCTTATCTGGAATAGAATGACCTAGACAAAACAGAAAAAAAGCCTGAGAGTCATATGAAACTAAGTTGTCTATACTTTTAGGGAGAGTATTTTTCATGTAAAAAGTAAGTTACATGTATAAAGACCAGCAACAAATAAAATATTTTACTTGTTAGAGGCTATCTGGAAGATGTTCAAGCTTTAACCCTTAGCTTTGGAGAATTTGGACAGTGCAGGAAGAAAACAGAGCTTTGTCTGACCTTGACCATGTGGTATTTATTCTATCTATCCTTGTCAATTAAGGCTTTTGAGAGCCCTAAATGTTTTTTTTTTCAAATTTAAACCAAGCACAAAGACTCACTTCCAGACTTTTGGGAAACATTATTATAATCCTTTAATAGTTTAGATAGCTTTGAGAAGTTAAGGGTGACATATAGCTACACTTAAAAATATTTATTTCAAAATTTGTCTCCTGAATAAGCTGCATAACCTAGTTTCCTCAAGTATATGAATTAATCATTTCAAAGAAATGGAAAATAGTATATCTAACTCCTCTTCTAGTTAAAAAAGAAAGACAATATTAATAGACATTTGGAAACTTCTCTTGTCACATTGCAAATTCATTCTAAGTCATTGACATTCAAAGCAAAAAAATGCCTTTTTTGATGGATGCATAGTGAAAGAACAATTTATTTTAGTTACAAAATAATAATAATGACGAAAGTTATGTAGGGCTTAGTATGTGCCAGGTACCATTCTACCCAGCATATTATATATACTAAATATATACCTATATTGTTATACACACACATAGATACACATATATTATTCAAATATATACACATAAACATATGTACTAATTTAGTCTTCATAACGACCTGTTAAACAATTCCAGAACTTGGATATATATATACACCAGCCCACATATTCTGTGAACTAATGTTCTCATCCTGCTGGTTCCCTTGTTAATAAGTGACATAAGTATTTGATTTATTCTAACTTTGTATTTACATGAGAATAGTGTTTTAACTTTTTTAAAAGTATGCTTCAATAAACTTTATGATGTAGGTATTATTATTATTCCTATCGTACTGATGAGGCAAGAGAGGCACAGGGAAGGTGAGCAACTTGCCTGTTCCATAGCATTTATTTGGACACCAACAGCCTGGACCTGAGTCTCTGCTCTTAACTGTCGCACCATCCTCAGTCTTGAGAAATTTGCTTTCTCTTCATGCATAAGCCATAGCCAGCCTTACGAACAGTAAAAAAAAAAAAAAAAAAAGGCAGAATCAATAAGAGTCCAAGATAAACCAGTGCATTCCAGCTTAAGGAAAACAAACCAAGAAAGCATGCTTGCTCCAGCCTGGCACAAACTTCTAGGTTAGGACAACCAATCTAAGAAAGCCCACACTTCACTATTTTCAAGAAAATAAACAACCCAACAGTGATGGCCTAATTATGATTCTGAAGGGCAACATACAATGCTTTCCCGGTAGACTAAAAACCAACCTCCAAAGTTGCAGTAATGGTTGGAGCTCTGTGAAAAGTCTCAACTGGCATCTGGAAGTGTAGTCTCCAGGTTGACCTGTGGGAGTACATAGGAGCCAGGAAAGGGAAAACAGTAAGAAGAGATGAATTGTTCCTAAAGAGTAGTCATGGCCTCACTGGTATCATGGACTCTCAACCAGTACCTGTCCCCACCACAGTTCTGGTTTTCCCACTCAGAAAAGGCCTTCAACAGGGCCACAATTGGAGCAACAAAGACTTCCTGCTGAATCTATCGATGGATGCTCTGTTGGCAACTTGCATGGCCCTGGGACATTCTTGGGCTGGCAGTAAAGCAGAGTCTCAGGACCCCTACGCTTTGACGCCTACTGTATCAGTAATGGTACTGTGCCATTCCAGAACTTATCCTTGTGAAGAAGACAGCTCAGGACCACCTACCCTTGTTTGGAGGGCTTGATGGGTAAGAGCAGTGAGAGCAGAAGAGGGTGCAGCCTGCCCTTTGGAACCATCCTGAAGCTCAGTTAACTCCTCCTGGACATCTTGAACAATGAACGGTTATTGTCATGGACATTTAGCACCATTTGTCCCTGAAATGTAGTTTGGAACAGTCTGGCCAGCTACACCTTCAGATTACCTGGTTTGTTTTACTAAAAAAACCCCACACGTACAAAAAGCAAACACAAACTATAAATATATAAGATATTATACATATAAATAAATATGTAAATATTTATACATACATATATACATACGTATGGGTTTTTATTAATACATAATACATATTTATATAAAACTCTTTATAGTTTTTATATGTACATATGTATTTGTAGTTTTTACTGACAAAATAAAATTTGCCCATTATAGAAATGATACAAGCACCACAGAACTTTATAAAGAAAAATGGTAGAAATCTCTTAAAATCAATCCAGTCCTTTACAAATATTGCTTTATTTACTAAAAATGAACATTGACATTTTAAATACCCTTTCATGCAAATCTCGATGCAGATGTACCTACATAATGACGTATATGATTGTGTGTAAATTTAACTATACTAAGTAGGCTGTAAGTAAACCCCTGCCCAACAGGGTCAGTAAATGTTGATCCAAATCATTGTTTTAGTCAACAGAAATAAGAACAATGTTGTGACTCGGTTTTCTTAGGGTTGAGAAGACAGTAGGAATAGAATTATCAGAACATCTGGGCTTGTGCAGATTTTCCTGAATCTGAAAACTTCGTGTGTACACAGGATGAAGCAGTGTATGGTGGGCATGAATGAAAGCCAGGATGAGCTCCTCTGGCTTGCTGGCTGGTTGCTTAGGGGCCAGCAAGTGAAGGGACGGAGTGCTTGGTGTTCACCGTGTGGTGTTGATCTTGGAGCTGGCCCTGATAAGGCCTCGAGAGCGAGGTCTGAGCTGCAGGAAGCCAGGAAAGGTTTTGAACAATGGCTTTTTACTCTTGTTCATACAAGATGTAAGGAACCAGAGAATGATGGCTGGGTCTGATTTAATTAGCTGCAAAGGCATCAAGCAAACCAGCAGCGGGATTCTTTCATCCCTCTCCAGAAAGGACGTTTTTAACTGGCCTCATGTTACGAATCTGTGATAAATGCCAGGGTTCTAATTAAGAAAGGACCTAAAGCAGAGCAGAGTCAGGACCAACGTGTTTAAAATGTTTAGAAACAAATGTGGACAAAGACCACTGACTTTTCCTTTGGGGAAAAGGGACAGTCCATGTGAATAGATAAATTATGCTGAATCCATTAAAAACACATGTTGCGTTTGGTTAAATGCTAATCTCATGTTTACCCTCCTGCTGCTGAGGCCTGCGGTGCCTGTCCAGGATCTGAATGTATGTTTGAACTGTGACAGTTCCGGAAAAGAGCCCAGTCTTGTTTGTATTACACTGAGGCCCCTATTCTCAACCTTAGGGATTTTCAGCCCCGGGATTCTACTGGACAGATGTCACCATGAATCACTGTGTAAACCAAGTCCATTTCTTCCTTCATCCATTCATATGAGGAGATACCACAATATTCAGAGCCTTAGAAGCATCAGAAATTGCTGCCAGAGCATGTGAGATAGAAGCTGCCTGGTGAACTCTCTTCCCTTCACCTGGAACGTGCTTCTCCATCACTAAGCTCCTGGTTGTCTCCTAATTCCTACTGATCTTTCTCATCATTGCACAAATGACATTTCCCCTGAGAAGCCTTCCCTGACTGACATCCAAGCCTGAGTGGATTATTCCTCCCTGTGTTTCTCCATCCTTCTACTTCTCATACCTGGTTACAATTGCCTACAGCCCGTGTCCATCCTTCACCAGGAGGATGGTCTGTGAGGATCAGAAGCCCATCCCCTGGGACAGAGCCTGCCACACGAATTTAGTAAACATCTCTTGAATGAATGAGGACACCTCTCTTCTCCAAGGCATTTGTCCTTTAGTGGGGACTGCTGTGTACTAGCCAATACTTCTGGCTCCCAGGGCCACCTCACCCACACCCCTCACCCCCCACTACATACCCTGAACCTTGGTGTGACATTTGAGATTTCCTTTCCACTAGATATGTAGGAACAAAAAAATGGACAACTTTTGCATCATGTTAACAAACATCTTATATTCTCAAACAGATATACATGATTGAGTCTGGTAGCTCATGGCATGTAAATGGTCAAAAACAAACAACAGTTTAAAGACAAAAGCAAACCTGTAGTCTTCGGAATAAGATTGCTCTAAGGGAATTATAGAAAAACGACTTGGAGGGGCACCTGGATGGCTCAGTGGTTGAGCGTCTGCCTTTGGGTCAGGTCATGATCCCAGGGTCCTAGGATTGAGTCCCAATCAGGCTCCCTGCAGGGAGCCTGCTTCTCCCTCTGCCTATGTCTCTGCTTCTCTCTGTGTGTCTCTCATGAATAAATAAATAAAATCCTTTTTTTTTTTAAAGAGAAATATGATGTGGAAACATGGTGATGAGCATGCCAAGTGCAGCCCGTCTACCACCTTCTGGCCTGGAGCCTGGCACCCTGAGATGTTCTGGGAGACCCCACTACGAACCCTATTGTGTGGAGTCTCAGAATCAGGGCCGGGCACTGCAAGCCCATGGAGGGTGGACATGATTGTGAATGTGTGGCTGGGGAGGAATTTGCCTGATATATTTCAGGACAACACATTGCGCACTTACAGAACGACTATTCTATTTTCTTCAAAAGATCTTGCCTACTCTGTCTCTTCTCCTCTTGCAGAATTGAGAATTAAACTTTGTCTAAATGTGCTTTTTTCATAGTTACCTGTGCTTTCAGCACCGTGGTGTGCTCTCTCGCATGTTAGTTATGATTCTGGTTTTGTCTTCATTTCATTTCAGGAAGAGGTTATTCATTGAGGACCAAATCTTCATTTTAATATTACTGTGCTTTGGGAGGAGTCAGTGTAATACAATTTCAGACACATGGGGCACTGGGATGGTAATATTAGGGAGCAGAAGAAGCAAGGCTGGTGGAAGATAAAAGGTCCTATTCCTGATTAATTGAAGTTAATACATGGGTGTGTAGATCACAGGGTAATGGGTAGTACTTGGTGAGGAGGGCAGAAATTAAAGGTGAGAAAATGCTTTGATAGCCTCTACTGTTGAAATATTTTGACACAGTGGTTGGCATCAGTTATTCCAGTGATGATTCTCTATGAGCAGCCTTCCCAGGTTTTAGCACAATGCTTGGAGGTGTCCTTCTTTTTACAGTCTACCTGCTAACAGCAGGTAGGAGTTATTCATTCGTTCTTTATTCTTTCTCCTCTTTCACAGTGCTCCAGCAATTGGCTGTGAGTCCCAGCTTTTCTCAGGGAAGGAATCATGCCCCCCTCCCCCAAGCACCACAGGACCATCCTAAGTCAAGACATATCACTTCTTGTGAAGGTCAGGCAGGGAAGGAAGGCCAGCAGGGACAAGCAGGAGAGCCGGAACGTGCCACCTTGTGCAAAGGTCTCTGCTCACGTGGTGAGGATCGATTTGGAGCCTCAGAGTCAGGTAACGAAGAAAATTAAATGGGAGTTTCCACCCAGAGCGTGAAGGAATCCAAGGCAGGTGGGAACTTGAGTCTGGAAACAATTTTGGCAGAGTCCAGTTTCATCTCTTACATATGCACAGGTAGAGAAATCTGTGTTTTTCACCTGAGTGCTGTTCACTCCTGATCATATTACTTCAGGAGGAAAGGTGATTCTTGGAGATAGTGAGATTAGCTAGTGTGCTGGGCAGGGTGTGTGCCCCCAGGGTGAGCCCACCAGGTCCCACTGCAGATGTGAGGCCGTCTTCAGATACGCACACCCTGGAGCTGACAGCCCCCACAGTGGCATTCAGACCTGGCAAAAATGGCATTCAACACGTGAAACATTTCTTCCTTTGTATTTAGGGGGAAATCCCAGCTTTCCACAGCCTAGCAAAATTATGTACAACTTTAAAAGTATCTTTTGATTATCATTGTGTAGGGTAAACATGGTAAAGAGTCACAGAAATGACTCATACTAAACAAAGTAAGTCAGAACCAAACCATTAGCATAACGTTGTGCATTATGATCAAGGTATATATAAACTAAGTTCCATTCCTAGGAAGCAGTTACCCCTGGGATGTACTTGCCAGGCTGCTCTGTCCACAAATGTCCATAACGGTGGCTTTTTCTTAACCATGTGAATGCCAGTGGCCAGGGCATAGTGAGAGCACTGTGAGAGATGAGGTGGGACTTGGGGGGGTGGGCTCCCCCGTGTAATCTCTGCTGGAACATCAGGGATTATCTAGGCAAATCGGATATTTAGGCACAAACCACTTGACTGGCAGGAGCACTGCCTTTGAACTGGTTAGAAGAATAACATGTAGAAACTTGCCCTAAGTTACATTTCAGGTTGGTCTTCATACCAAAGCTGACTGCAATTGGCAGATCCAATTCGGGATCTAAAATCATGACTGTGATCAAATCCTCAACTTCCTCCTTTTCCTCTTTTTTCGATCCTCAAAGATAACATTTTTGTAGTGAATAATATCTTATGATTGGATTAGTAGCAAAACAATGAGAGCTGTGTGCTACATATAGATTTTATGTGTACGTGTATATATATCTGTTTTATGTGTGTGTGTATGTACATATGTATTTTATGTAGTGTGTGTATACATGTGTATTTTATGTGTGTGTATATATACGTATTTTATGTGCATGTGTGTGTGTGTGTATATATATATATTTTTTATATTTGAAGGATAGAATGTAGGTGTAGTAGCATGTCATGTTACATTTAGGGAAGTTTTGATCATTTCTAAGAGGAGCCTGATTAGGAGAATCTTGAAATTGGTGAACACATTCAGTGAACAGAACTTGGCTTCAGGTGTAAATTTTCACACATAGGCCCACAACAAATGGTAAAAACGCTCAGAGAGCTGCAGATACTATTATGTTCATCTTTCCTCTGCAGTTTCACCTCCTGCAGTGCACTCGGTGCTCCCTTGGCACATATACAGGCCAAACTGACGCTGCCCATCATTCTGATTGCTTTTGCTGCTCCACTGCCGTAAATGCCCTTCCCTTTATCACATCTGAGTTGAATTGTGTCTAACCTGTAAGGCATGGCTTAAGTATTAAGAACTTCTGCTGTAAGTTCTGCTGACGTGGGTCACTTACCCTGCCTCTGAATTTATAGTTAGTTGGTCAGTCAATTAACACAGTTCGATAAGTATAATTAGATGGCTGTGGGCAGGTGCTGAAGAAGTACAGAGCTCACAGCAGAGTGTGTACACCATGACTTTAGATGCTTGGTTATATTCACCTTAACCCCAGTTTTGCATATGAAGATGAGGCTCTGTGAAGCTATGTGATATGACCGATATTATACAGCTTGTTAACGGTGAAGCCAGGACTCAGATTCCAGGCGTCCTCGAGGAACTCTTACCCCTTAAAAAATTTCCTAGATGCTTTAAGAGGAAGAAGCATAGCAAGGCTTCTCTACATTTGTTTCTTTTTTCTGTCTGATCCAGGCCTGGGTGGCTAGTGGTTGAGAAACCACAAGATGATCCTTTCTCCTGTCCGTGGACAAGGATACTCATCAGATGAGAATCCAGAACCTGGGTAAAAACAGAAAAATCTGAGTACACATTGAGTGCAAAGAGCAGTGTTGTGGAAGGATATAGTGTAAAGCAAACTCACTCACTGACTTCTGAGGTTGTGAAAGCACTCTGTAAGAATTGGGTGAGAGTGTTAGGTATTGCTCTATTGATTAGTTCTTATCTGGGGCACCAAGGTGGCTCAGTCAGTTAAGCGTCTGTCTTTGGCTCAGGTCATGATCCCAGGGTCCTGGGATTGAGTTCTGCATTGGGCTCCCTGCTCAGCGGGGACTCAGCTTCTCCCTCTCCCTCTGCCCTTACCCCCTCCCTGCATGTGCACTTGCTTGCTCTCTCTCTCTCAAATAAATAAATACAATCTTTAAAAAAAAAAATAGTACTTATCCTCAGCTGTTTCTGAAGATGTCATAATCAGTATTCATAGCAAAGGAAAGAATCATAACTGGACAGACTAAGATGTTCTAGAGTCCAGTCTCCTGGACAGTGAAACAGGTCATTAATCTTTGCTCTGGTTCTCCTTGTTTTTCCCTCAGCACACAGCGCTTCAATGCGCAGAGCCAAGAGTGTTCCAAAAGGCCGATGTGTATTTTCTCTGTGAGTACTAACCAAAATATTTATAAATTTGGTTTGTGTTATGTATATTGTCATTTTATTCATAAAAGAGTTAAAATCTAGATAAACAAAATAAAAAATGCTACTTTGTACTTGGCAATATTTAGACCTAGAATTATATTAGGTCGTGAGTGTGAACATTATGTTGGCTTTGAACTATAAACATTCACTTGGCCTCTACTTGTGAACGCCATTTGGATGTCTTGATAAAGTACAGGTGGTACATACAATACTTGGATAACTGTTTGTTTGGGGTAGCACATTGAAGGATGACTGTTCTTGGAGGATTTTGGGCCAAAATATAGCTCTCTACTGGTATTTAAGGATTTTTGTAAGATTGGTGATTGGAATAGGTGCTCAGAATGATTCTTGAAGTTGGGTAATAGCAGAAACCACTTTTGGAATTGTCTTTTGAGTGTGTTTTGGGGCATCGGTCATGGTATTTAAAGCTTTGGAAGGAGTCCCCATAGAAATGAATCGAGCACTGAATTTTCAGTATGGTCCCTAATTCTGTGATTAGAGGTATGGTGGAGGAGAAGTTGGTTATTTTCTTCAAATTCTTGGCTTTTGGGGGAAAGTCATTTACTTTTTAGTTTTTGTATAGAGAATATAAAAAGAGAGAACACTTGGTGGTTAGACTGGCTGGGTCTATGCCAATGTGAAATGGGACATGCAGCAGTCAAATTCGTTTTGCTATCCAGAACTGGTGTAGAGCTTTCTGTGCTGAAAAAAATTAATAAAAATTAAATATATCTCCTTTTTTCATAGTGGAAATACAAATGAGCATGGCCTAGAGTTTTCAAAAATAGACTTAGGGAAAGAAGTAAAATGGGGCTTGAGTGGCTAAAATTTGGATGGGTGAAAAGTGTTGATAAAACACTTTAGGTTTTTAGGTAAAAAGGATCTTTTGGAAATTTGACTTAAATGTTTCTGGGAATATGCAGGGAGCTTACTTAAAAAGAAAATGAGTGTTTTCAATGAAGACACATATCTCTCTTAGACAAATATCTCTTATGTACACAGCTTTATGTGACATTATTTATGTAACTTTAGAACTTGAGAATATATATGTGATATAGACAAAGGGAGTTTTAAAATTGACCCCTACTTTGTCCCATGACAACATTGGTTATTTCACATGATCAACGAAAAGTAAGATAACATACTTTTAGAAACCTTTGATGGGCCCCTGAAACCTTACTTTTTCCACTAATTTGAAAGACTTTTCAAAATCCCTGATATTATGAAATTATTGCTATGACACAAGCAGAAGCACCAGTAGTGTGTGGTGGGTCAGAGAAGAAAGGGAAGCATGTGGGGGACTCTGGAAATGCACTGGCCCTGCCGTTGGCTACTTGTTCCTTCATGAGAAGGACTTTTGACCTCTCTTGGGGTCATTCCCTCATCTACAAGATGAGAAAACTTGAACACTGAGTGAGAGAGTATACATAAGGATTTTTCTAATGTGTGAGTCATGAACGGTACATAAATATTTGCTCCTTTCCCTGTTTCCCTGAGCCCCAGGAAAGGATCAAGGGCTCCCTACCTAAAAATCCATTTTCCGCTCCTTCGTATTTCTATTAGTTAGTCTAACCTAATTCTCTGCTTCCAGCTTTCATCAGCACGATGCCATTAGCATATTCAATTTCTCGTATTATTTATAACCCTACGTTATTATTTTTATAATCCTTAGAAGTTATTTTTGCTCCACTGCCTCTTTGCACCATCACGAAATAGATTTCCTCCATTGCCGAGTGGTTTCTTCTATTATTCTTGGTGACATATAAAAACATTCACATACCCTCCTAGGATTTATCTTTTTACGGCCCTCACAAAGCACGGTTTGGCTTTTGGTTTCTTTTAGGCTCAGAGTGGCTTTGCTTGAGTCTGGAGGCTTCTAGATTAACCAGAGTCTTGACTTGTCCATCTTGTTGCCTGATCTATGGCTTTTCTCCTAAAAACCTTATCTATGAAATCCTTAATAAGGATCCTATGATTTTCCTGTACCCAATTCTCACTTCAGTCCTGGTGTCCTGAAATTAGACTGTCTCATCTTCATGGAACCCCAGCTTCTACTACTTCCCTCAGCTAAATCAGGACATGTTCGCCTGGAATTTACATTAGAAAAGCATCTATGACACTTAGACCATTTGGCTGGCATGAAGTTGCTCCTGAGAGACAAACTCATTTTGCATTAACCGGCTTTCCCTTCCTCAGTCTACCTTTGTTTAAAGTAATGTTGAAGGTGTGTGTGTGTGTGTGTGTGTGTGTGTGTGTGTGTGTGTGTGTGTTTTAAAGATTTTATTTATTTATTCATGAAAGACAGAGAGAGAGAGGCAGAGACACAAGGCAGAGGGAGAAGCAGGCTCCATGCAGGGAGCCCGACATGGGACTCGATCCCAGGTCTCCAGGATCACACCCTAGGTTTAGGCAGGCGCTAAACTGCTGAGCCACCCGGGCTGCCCTATATATGTGTTTTGTTTTGTTTTTTTTTTATATATGTGTTTTTTAATGCCATTTTGTTTGTCAAGTTCTGTGTCATGCCTATGTTAAAATGTCTTTGTGGTGTCACTGATATCACTATTTGTATTATTTGCACTTATATGATTGAAATCTGCTTAATAAATTAGTGATTTTTATTTTATTTTTATTTATTTCTTATTTTTTTTAAAGATTTATTTATTCATTTATTCATGAGAGACATGGGGAGAGAGAGAGGCAGAGACATAGGCAGAGGGAGAAGCAGGCTCCTCACAGGGAGCCTGATGTGGGACTTGATCCTAAGACCCCAGGATCATACCCTGGGCCAAAAGCAGATGCTCAACTGCAGAACCACCCAGGCATCCCTATTTTTATTTTTTAGCATTTATTTATGTATTTACTTGAGAGAGAGAGAGAACACAGAGGGAGAGGCAGAAGCAGACTCCCCACTAAGCAGGGAGCCCAATGAGGGGCTCCGTCCCAGGACTCCGGATCATGATGTGAGCTAAAGGCAGATACTTAATTGACTGACCCACCCAGGTGCCCTGTTAAATTAGTGATTTTTAAAAGGTGAGTAGTTTCATTTGCTTGTGCCATAAGAGGTCTTCAGGGAATCTGAGAATTGGAAGAAAGGTAGGGCTGTCACTAGGTATCTCCTGCTTTGCTGAAAGCAAAGGCATAGCCTTAAAGTCTCAGACCAGGGCAATGAGCAACTTCTTCACTTCACAAGTAGCACACTGCTCTGAGCCCCCATTCCACTTCAGACAGCACTTTAGACTGAAAATTCTGTCTTTGATGAGCTAATGCTCTCTTCGTGCACCATGACAGTTAAATTATTTTGGGTAGGCATAGATTCATTTGATAGATGTTTTCTGCTATTGGAGAAACTCTTTTTTTTTTTTTTTTTAATTGAGAAGCGTCTTCCAACAAGCAAGTTGACATTAAGTAGGCTCGGATATATTTGAAATCCACAAGTATGAAAACCAGGAAAAACCATGTTTGTTTTGATGCAGAATGAACTCTGGTCTTCTTCCAGGAGAGCTTACATTGGCCTCTAATATAAGAGTATCTGCCTTTGCCCTCTGACTCAACATTTTTTTTAGTGGTTCAGGAAAGCGAGTGACTCACTAAGACTTTAAAAGACATTATTTTTCCAGATCGATGATGAATTCAAGGCAGGCAGGCTTTTAGGAAGGACTCCTTTTCCTGGGTGTAGGAAAGTACCACCTCCCCTCAACTCCTTTTGTTGAAAGGCAGAATTAAGACTTTGCTAGAGAAGAAATGGATCTACTACATGCTAAAGAGTATTTATGACCTCCAGTACACTTTACCTTTTAGAATAATAATAAAAGCATAGGAATACCCAAATCCTGCCAGGGTTTTAAAAATTACATTTCATTCATGCTCAGGTATAACCTCCCATCATAAATCCTGAAAAATGTGGAGGAAGACAGTGACAGGCCATTCTAGTGCATAATGAGGGATGCATATTTCAGTGCCCGGGACTGATGTTTATGTATGTGATCACTTGGAAGAGGTTTTATTTAATGCACCATGTCTTTAAATTGGCTCTATTTTAAATACAATCATAAGAGCTACACTTTGTTGTATGCATGGCAGTCAGTTTATAAAGGGTAATTCTAATCTCCCCAATTCTATGAGGGAAGTTTTATTCTTCCTGCTTTACCTATGGGGAAACTAACACTTAGAAACTTTAAGACCTTGCTCAAGGTCATATCCAGTCAGTGGATTGCTGCTTTGGACTGTTTTGCATCAAAGCCCGCATTCTTTCCCCTGCATTGTTTTCCCTGTACCTTCAGCTCATCTTTGGCAAGGATTTTCTGATTTTTAAGCACCTATTTTTTTGGCCTTTTTGCGTTTGTGAATGAGTGTGTGTGTGTGTGTTTATTTGTGCCTACGAAGTAACATATAGAGCTACATGAATCCTCTTTTATCTTCCAATATTAGAGTTCTATGAACCACAAGATCTCACCAAAATCCTATTAAATCTGATACAAAATAGAACTAGTGAGATGATAGGAAATGGAGAGATGATGAATTTATGGAAACTCACTCTTTTTTAACAAACACTGGCAGGCTCATATGTTAGATTGCTAGTCAATTTTGTGAGGATTATTGTTCTGAATGATTTCAATAATTTCTGCTGCTCTATTAAAAATCCTCTTTTACATTCAAAGACCTAATAAAAAAGAAACTATGATCTCTTCCTTGTGTTACTTGAAAGTGTATATGAAAGTATAATCCCAGATGGGATAGTTCTGTGTGCACCACAACATCTGTGTCAGACCAACTTTGCCATCAGACTCATTTCATCCACACACTTTCTAAATCACATCAGCATTTACGAGCAACTCTTCAAATCTCTTTTTCACATGCATATCATTTCAGTGCAGTTTAATTGAAACATCCCATAGAATGTTCCTTCATACTCATTTCCCTAAAGCATGAAGGGAATTGGCAAGTGACAAGTAATTTTTCTGTCAAACAGATGACTGTTTCATTTACAATATAGAAGACACAGACGCTCATTTACCAGTGGCCTCAGGCCATGGCCCAGACATCCATAGAGCAGGGGACAGAGCTAGAAACACAAAAGCTTTTTTATCCATTTAAAAATACGTATGCTTTGACACCAACCTTCAAGCAAGTGCTGATCCATAACCCAGCAAGAGGTATTTTAGCATCAGTGCCCACTGATGACTTTCCCACAGTGTTTCCCTCTTTTGTCCTCACAGACTTCTTCCATCTGGATTCTGGCTCCAGGTTCACACATCATAGCCACAGGAACCCCTCCAGTCTGCCCATGGTACACAGAACCCTGAAACAAACTGGGGTTCCCACAAAGTCCTCGTCTAGCTCTAACAACTTCCAACCATGTGATCTGGGGCTCGGCCTCCTTCCTGGTGAAGGGGGATCCTCGCTCTGCCCTGCAGATCTCCCATGATTGCTGAGGTCAGAGGTAGGGGCTGCTGGGATGATGCATGGGAACATTAGAGCTCCGGACACACATCAGCTCATTTCAGATGTGCCCCAAAGCCCTCGGCACCTTTGCCCAAACTTCCCGTTGCCTTTTAAATGAGACTTCATCTTCTGATGTTGATTTCAAGGTCACAGGGACAAATTTAATTTGGACTTGCCATCCTGTCCGGATATGCTGATACCATGCCCTCCTCCTAGTATCATACCCCCAGTGCAGGTACCAGTACTCTGGCTTGGGACACCTGCCGTCTTTTCTTTGAGATACAGCTGGGGAGAAGCCCCCCTCATGGAGCTGTGCCTGACTTCATTGCAGAGGTGCATCTAGTACAATCTTCTCTTGGTTCTTCACTGAGCTGGGCCATCAGCACAGAATACCCTCCATCTGCTTGGAATGTCTTTGTCCTGTACTGCTTCTCATCCTTGAGTTTAGGGACTTTGTTCCTTTTTCATAGCCCTTCATCCTTTACTCCTTATGAGCCCATCACAGTCCCAACTAAATACTTATTTTGTAATCATTATTTAATGTCTGTCATCCCTTTTTACTAGAAACATCAGAGGGCCTGTGCTATGGACTGACTGTGTGAGCCCCTTAAAAGCCACCTGTTGAAGCCCTGACTCCTCATTGAATGGCACTGGAGGTGGGGGTTTAGATGAGGTCACGAGGGTAGGGCCCCTACCTATTGAGATTAGTGTCCTGATAGGAAAAGAAAGAGACCAGAGCTCTCTTTCCACCGTGTGAGAATCAGCAAGACCACAGCCATCTGCAAGTCAGGAGGAAGGCCCTCACCAGAACCCCACCTCGCTGGCATCCTGATCTCAGACTTCTAGCCTCTGCAGCTGTGAGAAATAAATATGCATTGTTGAAATCACTCAATCTGTGATAATTTCTTATAGCAGCCCAAACTGACAAAGGGTGACAGGGATCCTATCTTTTTATGCATGTCGGTATCCCTAGGATCCAGCACAGTGCCTGGCATAGGTTAGGCACTTGATGAATAGTGCACTTTCTCAGTTATTTCATGAACATTTCTACACATGTGTTTGATTCACGTATGGAAGTTGATACACAAGTATTCTTTTCCACAAAACATGCTGGAACTCAACGTCAAAATTAGCATATAAGCCTCCGAGAGGCTGTGAACTCCATGCAACCATGCGCAGGGCATGTATTCTCTTTGGGAATGATCTTTTGGGTTTGAAGCATATATTTTGTTAATTTTCTCAGTCATGAGATGTCTTTAGCTGTGGAGAAGTAATTTGATGATGTCAGAAAAGCACAAAGTCGTTCCAGCTTAAGTTTGGAGAGTAGACAAGGAGATCAAGCCTGAAAATACTATTTAGAGTGGACACAGGGTGTGTGGCAAGATTGTTATGTTGTGGAGTGAGCACCAATGACCTAGGTCTATTCTTAACCTTCACTACTATTCAGCCTTAGGTCTTGGCCTAATTATTTGACCTTTTTGATTCAACTGTTTCCTCTGTAGGTTGAGGGGTTGGACTATATATCTGTAGTGATTTTCCTGTTCTGAAATCATATGATGTGTGTGTGTGTATGTTATGGGCTGTGACCCGTGTTGGCAATGATAGCAAAGCCCGAGAAATTCCAGACTTCGAGCAATGGCAGTTCAGTTGGACCAAAGCCCTTTTTCAAAACAGCACTCTATTTGATTGATGTTCTGTGTGTTTGTTAAGTAGAGTGGTGCATCAAAACTTTTCCAGTCATGAAATACTTTGAAAGTGATGATGTTTTTATGGTATGCTGAAGTAAACTGGTGAGGACGGGGGTTATCTCTATGAGGTCTGATGAAAGTATTCATTATATTTTCTTTTTATTATATGATTATTAGAAAGACAAGATACAAAATATTAGATATTAAGTCATGGGAAACTTACAAATAGAAACATTTCAAATTTATCATTGAGAGTGATGAGTTAGTTTTTGGTTTTGATGAAAAATTCTTCCAAGCTCTTGGGACGCCTGGGTGGCTCAGTGAGTTAAGTATCTGCCTTTAGCTCAGGTCATGATCCCAGGGTCCTGGGATCAAGCCCCATGTTGGGCTCCCTGCTCAGTAGGGAGTCTGCTTGTCCCTCTCCCTCTGACCCTCGCCACCCCACCCTTGCTCTTTCTATTTCATTCACTCTCTCTCCCTCTGTCAAATAAATAAATAAATAAATAAATAAATAAATAAATAAATAAAATCTGTAAAAAAAATTTCTTCCAAGTTCTTGAGAATGACCACTGACAAGAAGCTTTATTCATATGAACAGGTGATTTTTAAAATGTAAAACCGTTTTAGGAGCTGTGTTAATTCCCTATTGCTGCTTTAACAATTTATCACAAATTTAGTAGCCTAACACAACACAAATTCATTATCTTACAGTTCATCTGCAGTGGGTTCTAACGGGCTCAAATCAAGGTGCTAGCAGGGTGACATCACTTCTGGAGATTCTAGAGGGAAGTGTGCTCCTTGCCTTTTCTAGCTTCTAGAGGCTGCCAACGTTTCTTGACTCACCAGTCTTTTTCATTACAAAGTCTTCCGATTTTGACCCTCCTGTCTTTTATATGTGATTATATTGGGCCCACTCAGATCATCAAGGATCATCTTCTCATCTCAGAAATCTCTTCCTTAATCACACCTGCAAAGTCCCTTTGGCCATGTAAGGTCACATATTCAGAGGTTCTGCGGCATAGGATATGGGCAACCTTTGGAGGGGGACATTATCCAGCCTACCACACTACTCTTCAAAAATTTGCATCAGTTGTTTATCAACATCAAATGCCAATTCCAATTTATTTAAGGAATCAAGAAAAACTTCCTTTTCTGTAGTTGACAAATACAATGTTGATTTTTTTTTTTGCAATAATGTGAATGGATTTCTAAATCCAAGCTAACTTTTTATATCAAGTATTTCAAAATAATGATGAATGCAGAAAGGTCATACACTCAGCATCCTGTGGCTGAGCAGGACCCACTAAAATAGAATGTCAGCTAGAAACAGACCAGAGGTAGCTGGAGGTTCTGAGGTGTCCCTGGAATCTGGGCCCCATCTAACTCCTCACCTCCCTCCTACCCAGTGCTATGCTGGCTCCTTGGGCTCCCAGGACATTAGGTTCTTCAGCAGCCCACAAGGCCCTTCTCCTCAGGTGAGGTCGAGGGAGTGGCACTCTGCTTGATGTCCAGTCTAGCTGGTAAGTGCCAGATGTTGCCCATGGAGCTCAGACCCTGCTCTGCCTAGGCTATCCCTGAGTGGCCTTGATTTGCCCAGTCTGAGGTGCCTTGGGAGCCAAAGGGCTCAATATCTCAAAGTACGCTGTGGCCCTCAGGATGGAGTCTCTGAGCAAGGCAGGGAATCAGGCAGCTGTGGCCACATCTGGGATCTCATGCCAATTTGTGGTGGGACATGGTACAGGTCACTTCACCTTCCTGAGCCTTGGCTTCCTCTGCTGTAAAATGGAGATATGTGATGGTTGTCATAGGAACTCAGTAGGGTGAGGTCTGGAGAATACTTAGCACTGTGCTTAGATCAGTGTCAGTGCTAACCATTGATGATGATAGTGCAGATGCTGCTTTGTTTCATCCTTGTTTTGTTTCTCTCTTAATCATCTGCATCCTGCCTGTCTTCTGCTATAGTTATCAGGAGTGCTTTGTGCAGTATGCATGTGATGGGAAATGTCCATTCTCACGGTGGCTATGTCCTGATATGAGAAAACTTACCTGGCTGCTCATTAGAGCATTGCCCAATGTAGAGCAGGGGCTGCCGTGTTAATCGGTGTGTTAGAGTTACATAGGGGGATCAGTTGACTGTAGTAATTACTTTGGGAGGAAAATCTAATGGAATGAAACAGAAACCCAGCATATTCTCTCTTTGATACACCATTCCTACCTGGATAAGATCATATATGATTATAATGAATCCCTGAGCTAATTTGGCAATACATTCATATTTGTATTTAGGTTATTATAGCAGTAGTGCACTGATTGTTTGATTCCAAAGGCAATTTCCTTCTACAAATGTGTCCTTAACATCCTAAAATATATATTCAGATTTAATGGAAAAAAAAGAGAGAGAGAGAGAGAGAGATGTACTATAAAACAAAGCCTTGTTTTTGAACCTGGGATACAAAGAGAAGAAGATTAATTTTCTATTAAAATTTATTAGAAATGGAAACCACTTTCTAAATTATATTTGATAACAGTTTAATTTAGGTATGTTTTTCACTGTCTGGAATGCTCATTTTTATCATTTAACATCAAGATAGTATTTTCTGGATGTTTGTGCCTTTATTAACTGGTTAAGTAAACATTGAAATTTTCTTTTTTGAAAGGCATTTTTGTAAATGTATTTAAGTATTGATAGTTAATAAAGCCATTTGTTTTAATTTAATGGAAAATAATTTTATTAAAGCCTAAATAAAGCTGTGCAAGCAATTTTCCTCCATTACAGTGTCTTTGGGGCTGCGTTAATTATAATAAATGGAGCTATTGGAGACGTTTACTCAGCACACAAACTCCTCATTGTTAACTACGGCTGGTGTGTGCTGACAGCTGCCTCTTAGAGAAACGTAACCCATAGTTAATGGTGGAAAGTGTGGCATTAACATAATTTTTTGGCAAGGACAAAGCTAGGGTTGCAGTGTTGCCTTCAACAGTGACTCCTTCATTAACAGTGTCTTATCAGAGGCCGAGATTCCAGGGGGGTAGATGCAGCCATATGATTGTGTTGTAGGTAACCAGAACCTGAAATGACTGCTTCTAAATAAGAAATGGAAAGGGTCTCAGTTGCTTATGAGTATGATTTTAAAAGGGGCCAAAGAAAGACTTTGAAAGAGTTGCTGGTGTTTGATCAAAATTGACAGAGTGTAGAGGCGGCTTTTTTGACATTGACACTAATGCATATTATGGTTTCTATAAGAGGGATTAGAATTAAAACATTTTTACTCTTCAGGGACCAATTCAGACAAAAATAGATTTGCTAATGTAAGACTTAAGAGTCAAGAATAAATTATATACCGTGAAGGTTCTGTAAATTCATTTGCACATTGCCAAAGGTATTTCAAACAATCGGGGGAAGATTTTTGTGTATTTCTGAAGACAGATCAAAGATAGAATCAGAAAGTAATAGAAAATATCAAATAATTATTTTTTGTTAATATTCATCCTTCCTATGATAAGCCATTCTCCTGGCCTCAGGATTCTCTTTGATTTCCTCAAAAATAAATAAAATTATAAAATTGAATATAAATGATAGAATCAGGTAAAATGAGATGAAAAGTTACTATTCACTGAGCACTTATTATGTGCTGAGTAGTCAGTGTGCTAAATGCTTTATGAATGTCTTATTTATCATAAAAACCCTGGCACTGCAGTTATTAATGTCCTCATCTTGCAAATAAGGACATTAAACCTCATGGAAATTCAGTGATATTTCCAAGGCCATTCAATGACCAAAAGTTAGGAGTGAGATTTGAATGCAGGTCTTTTCCTCTGTATCCCCTTCAACCCCCTGTGTTACCCTTTGTCACCAGTGACTGTGCTATTAGCAGTATTTCTTCCTGAATACATTAAATGATTACTCTGGGGCTCTTTTCCACTCTGTCTTTCATAGAAGAGTGACTGTTGCTATTTATAATACCTGGCTAATTTTATTCAATAGTCCTTCACATCAGTGCCTCTAGAAATTTCCCCTCTCTCAGCTGTGTGGGTCTCTGTTGGATTTACCTGGACATGGCATCAAGCTCCTCTGTGCTGGCCAGGTTCCCCACACCAGGCCCACAAGCCTGCCAAGATGGGCACCTCACTGGGTGGGGACCAGGCTGTGTCTCCACCTCAGATTCTCTGGAGGGTTCTCCTTCCAGATCCTGATGGTCCCTTAAAGTATGCATATGGATCAAACACAAGCATCTCTAGGCCTGACAGATTACCCTGTGGTTGTTTAAGTCGAGTGGGGTCTGAGAAACTCTGGGGATGGAGGATTATGTTTTTACTGCCCCTTTTTACCTTGAAACAGAGGTTCCACAGGATGGCATGTGCTGTTGTTTATAGGAACAATATGTCCTGAGACTATAGGCTCTGAAAATTTATTTTGAAAAGACTTGTGAAGACCCACAAAAGTTGGGCAACCCATGTGGCTTAGGGGGCAATCTCTCTGCCCTGCACTACCTGTAGCAGCCCTCAGGCAACCTGTGAGTGGCTGTGGCCCTTTACAGTGCTATATAGCCCCAAGTAGGTGCATGCAAAGAACTGCCTGGTAACCTTCTTGAGGCTAGGAGTTCTTCTGTGACCATAATTCTCCTCCTGCATGGCACTCGTGTCATGCAGTCTCTCGGTAGAAACAATGGGGGTGACCCCTGATTCACAGCAGCCTGAATTTGATCTGTTATATATATTTTTTGTATATATTTTTATTGGAGTTTGATATGCCAACATATAGCATAACACCCAGTGCTCATCCCGCCAAGTGCCCCCCTCATTGCCCATCACCCAGTCACCCCCACCTCCCACCCACTTACCCTTCCACTACCCCTTGTTCGTTTCCCAGAGTTAGGAGTCTCTCATGTTCTGTCCCCCTCACTGATATTTCCCACTCATTTTCTCTCCTTTCTCTTTTATTCCCTTTCACTATTTTTTATATTCCCCAAATGAATGAGACCATATAATGTTTGTCGTTCTCCAATTGACTTGTTTCACTCAGCATAATACCCTCCAGTTCCATCCATGTTGAAGCAAATGGTGGATATTCATTGTTTCTAATGGCTGAGTAATATTCCATTGTATACATAGACCACATCTTCTTTATCCATTCATCTTTCGATGGACACCAAGGCTTTTTCCACAATTTGGCTATTGTGGACATTGCTGCTATAAACATTGGGGTGCAAGTATCTTGGTCTTTCACTGCATCTGTATCTTTGGGGTAAATCCCCAGCAGTGCTATTCCTGGGGCATAGAGTAGCTCTATTTTTAACTCTTTGAGGAACCTCCACACAGTTTTTCAGAGTGGCTGTAGCAGTTCACATTCCCACCAACAGTGCAGGAGGGTTCTCTTTTCTCCACATCCTCTCCAACATTTGTTGTTTCCTGTCTTGTTAATTTTCATCATTCTCACTGGTGTGTGGTGGTATCTCATTGTCATTTTGATTTGTATTTCCCTTATGGCCAGTGATGTGGAGCATTTTCTCATGTGCTTGTTGGCCATGTCTGTGTCTTCCTCTGTGAAATTTCTGTTCATGTCTTTTGCCCATTTCATGATTGGATTATTTTTTTCTTTGCTGCTGAGTTTAATAAGTTCTTTTGAGCTGTTAGATTTTATTTCTGTAAAATGAAGTTCAGCCTGAATTGTGAAGGACATTAGTTTGTGTTTTATAGCTTAGGGATTCTCAACCCTGGCAAGACATTAGAATGACCTGAAGAATTTTAGGATATACTAACTGCTCAATGACTTGTCCCCAAATTAAATCAGACTTGCAAAGGTTGGAGTCTGACTTCCACATTCTTTAAAATCATAGCAGGCAAGGGAGGGTTGAAAACTAGTAAGAGGGAGGATGGTGAGACTGGGAAGGAGGGGTTTGTACTGCTACTAGTGCTGCCAGTCATACCATGAGTACTGCTAGTAGCACAACTAGTGCTGCTAGCAAACGTACTAGCTACTTTCTGTGTTCTAAGCCTTTGTCATAGAATGAAAAGACTCAAGACATGAAAAGGAGGCTGGAGTCAGAGCTTTGAAGATATAGGTTACTTTCTGGAAAGAAATGAAATGACAGGCTTCTATTTGCCTCCAAAAATAAGAGCTACTGCCTCATAGGGTCCTGCCACCCAGGACCAGAAACTGGGGTTCCCAGGGCAAGTAGAGGTGGATGGCAGGTAAGCACGTGTCCTCTATCCTGACTCTAGATCCTTCATCATCCCTCCTCTACCTTTTCTTCCCAAATTTACATTTTGAGCTCCAAGCCCAAAGATCTGGAGGGATTTAGTTTGACATCCTTCCCCACCTTGACACCTTCCATTGAGTTCCCTACTAGGCAGAGCTCCAAGAAACTCCTCTAGTGCCTGGGAGCCTGTTCAGAGAGGCTCACTTTGAATATAGGGCTCCTTTTTGATCTCCACAGCCAGTAAGTTACCAGCTTCATGTCTGAAGATTCTGATGGTTTGGTTTACTTTACACTATGAAAGCATAAGATCCTAGTATGAAAAGCTCCACCTATATACCAGATAATAATACGGTTATACCCTAGGAGAACAAAAACTTGACATCTCCAACTAAAGAAAATTGTGGATCTTTTCTTTTCCCTTTCTGCACCTCTGTTATTAGCACCAACATTTACAGCCTCTGTGTTCTAATAAACCTACCTATGGATGGGCAGTCAGAACTGCTGGTGGAGAAAACAACAGGGTCCGTGGCACATGTGCCAACACTGGTCAGCCCTGTTCCTCTCTCTGCAGAAAGAAAGAATGAGGGAGTGGGGAGGGAGCAGGGGAGAAAGGAAGGATATTTGAGCTAAGCCTCAATGATGGTAGTGGGGAAGAGCCTTTCTGGCAGAGGAAAGAACTAGTTGAAAAGGTCCCTAGGTGACAACAGGTTGATGTGTTGTGGAGCTGAGAAAAGGCTATTGTGGTTGTCGGTGGGCATGGTTGGAGGACAGGGCCTGGGACATGTGGGGGGGACCATCATGAAGAGTTGACTATTTTGTTCTTAGAGAAATAGATTTTTAAGCAGAGGGCTAACATGGCCGGATGGATAAGATTATAAGATCCCCCTGATTGCTGAATTGGGGAGGGGAGGAAATTTGTAATCAGTGAAGAGACTCGAGAGTTTTCCAAAATGGCCCAGAGGGGCTGGTGGGAAGTGGTCAGATTTGAGTAACATTTTGAAGGCTGAGCCATTGGGACTTGTGACTGGGTTGGTACAGATGGGGTAAGGGAAGGAGGTGGATCAAAGATGATTCTTGGGCTTCGGAGCCCATAGGGGAAGGGATGTGTTGCGTGACCAGATAGGAAATAGGGAGGTAGCAGTTTGGGTCAGGGGAAAAGGAGGGGAGGTGGAATTGCAGCAAATAAAGAGTTGTGTTTGGACTGGCAAATGCCTGTAGACACACCCGCACCAAGATGCTGAGGAGCCAATGGGTAGCTGACTCCGGAGTTTGAGGGAGTCAGGCATTCAAGTCATTCATTTTTAGGAACTTTGTTTCTTATGGAAACTTCTAGTGTTTTAGAAACAGTTGTTTGAGCTGTCTTTGATACCTGGAGAACATCTCTGCCGTTTGGTGGAATTTCTCATATCCCTCCTGGGAGGACACATTCACAGGATGAGGTGATGAGAACCTTCTGCAGCTAGGTATACTGACCGCATTAGGTAGGAATACTTATGGATATTTCTCTAGACTTAGGCTGTTGTTTATCTGAATTCTTTCATACACAATCTCCTTACTAAGTCAGATATAGATCTCACTTCCTCTTTCTGTGTCTTCTCAGTGGAGTGCAGCACAACAATTAAGATCAAACAAATCATTAATCATTTTCACCTGTCAAGGTTTCCTAACAATAACTCTAATGCTCTTCCCAAGCAAGAGCATGCCAGGTGTTTGTGTTGATGTGTCTTACGCACAAAAATTGGGCCTGTTGTCCTTTTACTATAGAAAGCTAGCCCATTAGGGTACAGTCGTTGTGGACATTAAGTGGGTGATAAATCAGTAGACTACAAAGTGAAAGGAATGCCTGATACCCCAGGATGGAAGAAGGAAAAAAAAGCCCTATAGGCCCAGACCCACTTATTTGTTATGTTTGAGTAAGTTTCCCCATTTGAACTGTCTCTGTGTTAAATTCTACTTCAACCTTTTTTTTTTTAAACATTTATTTATTTATATATTTAGTCTCTACACCCAACTTAGGGCTTGAACTCCCGACCTCAAGATCAAGAGTCACATGCTCTTCTGAGTCAGCCAGGTGCTCCCTGCTTCTTTTTATTCCAAGTTCCTAAAAAAAGCACCTTCATCTACTTCAACTGGGACATTTACCTTATTCCTGAAGCTATCGTTCTCTTGGTAGCCTTGTGTTTACAAAATTGTCCTTATGTTGTTGTGTGAGAAAGGCTGGTTGTCTTCACTTTTTTGCGAAGATGGTTTCCCCTGACTGATAAGTATTATCTCCTTGGAGGGGAGACTTTGAATAGACTGCACACATCCCTGCCCCCCATGGGCTCAAATGTGTTGCCAGGTGGGTGCCTGGGTGGTGGGGTCAGTGCTCGGACTGTGATGTCAGTACCCGGGCTCTGCAAAAGCCCATAGGTAGGCTTTTCAGATGCTCAGCAGATGCCCAAGCATGCTCTGCAAAAAACCAGTCTTCTGCCTTTTCTGCAGTTTAACAGGGGGCGTGACCCTGAGCAAATTACTGGATTTCTAGGCTTCTGTTTCCTCCTCTGTAAGCAAGGATAATTATAATCCACCCTGGTGATGCGAATTAGATGAAAACCTGGAAAGCACTTAGCAGAGTACCTGCTATATAAAAGGAACTCAGGGGCCTTTAGTTTCCATCCTAACCCCTCTGAGTCTTTATTCATCAGGAAACAATAATCATGCACTCTGAAAACACACAAGCAAGTAAGTGGCTATTCGTAAAGACAAATCAAGCTTCCAAAGCAAGTTAGACTGAAAAGATCAAGGGAAGTCAACAATCAAGACAAAGTGGAGAATAGTGTAGTGGTTCTCAAAGTCTGGTTCCAGGACTTGCAGCATCAGTACCACTTGGGTGCTTGTGAGATGCAAATTCTCAGAGACACTGAATCTGAACCTCTGGGATTGGACCCAGGCCATCTGTGTTTTAACAAGCTCTCCAGGTAATTTTGATGCACATGGAGGTTTGAGAACCACTGGTCTAAACTCAACAGAGACTGGGTGAGGGATAGTGATGCATGTTTGTAACTGCTGCAGCTGTGTTTGAGCACAGTAACATCAACAAAAATCCCACCAAACTGGCAATTAATTACCCATTTTCCTTTGGTACAATTATCAAAATAGAGATATATGTAGGATGCTTATTTTCAGTGACTTTGCATTAAATTCACTTTGGTTTTAAAACCACTGATTCATCAACTTTCTTCTTTTTTTTCTCTCTAGGAAATTCCACATACTTGGATGATCATGGACCACCTCCTAGTAAGGTAAGGTCTTTGCTCATGATATAAATCCCCCTTTTCTTTTCTCAGTTCCTACAGCCTCCAACAACCCCAACCAGAGCTCTCCCAGCCCTGAATTGTTTACAGGAAAATAGTAGATGATAGATGTCAAGTTCATCTTTGACTTACAGGGAGGAGAAAAAGGAAGCATGTGAAGATAGCCAAAGTGGTGACGGAGGAAGGGCCATCATCTTATCCGTAGTTGTAGCTGTGCCAGGCATTAGAGCCTTAGGCTGACTTCAGATCTTTGGCAGTTTCTTTCTTTTTTTTTTTTTTAAGATTTTATTTATTTATTCATGAGAGAGAGAGAGAGAGAGAGAGAGAGAGAGAGAGAGAGAGAGGCAGAGATACAGGCAGAGGGAGAAGCAGGCTCCATGCAGGGAGCCTGATGTGGGAATCGATCCCGGGACTCCAGGAACACACCCTAGGCCGAAGGCAGGTGCTAAACCGCTGAGCCACCCAGGAATCCCCGATCTTTGGCAGTTTCATCCTGTTTGCTGCCCCATTTGTCTTCTCTGCATCCATACTGATGCATGATCTGATGCCTACAACCTGGCCTCTGGATACCTCTGGGTCTAGGGGCCAGATTCATCTCTGCCCCTTTCTCCCTGGCCCACCTTAGTTGGGATACTCCATCCGAGGCTCAACCCATTAGAACCAGCCTTCTCTTTCAATGCCCTCTTAAGGGTGCCCTGACCTGGCCTGTGACTTGTTTTCCTATAAGCAGTTTTGGCCTGATTTTTAAGGGTCAGAATAGTCCAGTGACACGTTAGTGTGGTTTTCCGCCACTATTTACTTTCTTGAACTCAATGAACGCCAAATGTCAATATACCAAAAAATGAGAAAAATAAAGACAGTTTTGGATCACTTAAGATGATGACCTGCAAAAGACAGTTTTAAGTACCTAGTAAGGAGATAATCACTCACTAACCTTAGAGCCTGGAAGTTTACCCCAAAATCAGTTTTTGAGCTTATGGGATTTGAAGAAGTACTCTACTATTTTTAAGACTATGAGCTTTGGAATAAGGTTTTTCTGGGTGCATCACCAGCTCTGCTACTTTCATTGTATGACATTGGACAAATTACTTAATATTATAAGCATCAGTTTTCTGATTTGCAAAGTGGGATTAGCAACACTACCCACAGTATAGGACATCTAAAAGGATCGAATGAGCTGATACATAATATTCAGCACCTGGCATGCAGTAAGCATTAAATAAACAGTGGCTTGTGTTAACTAGACTGGAGGAACATTAAGATTATTGATGAATGGTCCAGTAGTATTTTTCACAGTTGTGACCGGCTCTACCACTTGGCTCACTGCATATATAATGGGTGCTTGTCATGCTGTGGGCACCAGGAATACAAATATGAAACCAAGCGGGAACAACAGAACAAAATCACCCCTACCCTGAAGGAGCAAAGGAATGTGGAGGTTAGATACCATCCAAGGATAAGAACCGTGTCTAGCTCACCTTGGCATCCTCACATCCTTGCAGTAGCACATCGTGACTATTCATTAAATTTCACTCGATTGGACCACGGAATCCAGAGCTGGAATCTGAATTAGGTCTCCTGGCTCCCAGCCCAGGTTCCTTCCACTCAGCCACTGTTCTCAAACTTGAGCTTGCATCAGGGTTTCCTGGTGGCTTATTGAAACATGGATTACTGGGCCCAGACCCCTGAGAGTCTGATTCTGTAGGCAGAGGGTAGGACCTGAGAACTTGCATTTTTAACAAGCTCCCAAGTGATGCTGATGGTGCTGATCTCGGGATCATGTTTGTGAAACACTGCTTTAAAGGCCATTAATATAAAGAAAACAGTATCTCTGGACATTTTCTGTTGTTGTTGTTGTTTTGTTTTGTTTTGTTTTTTGTTTTTTTTGCTGCTAGCCTAAAGAGAGTGGTATGGCTTACTATAAAAAGGCTTCTTACTTTTTAAAATATTTTATTTATTCATTTGAAAGAGAGAAAGAGCACAAGCAGGGAAGGGGTAGAGGGAGAGGTAAAAGCAGACTTCCCACTGAGCAGGGAGCCCGATGGGGGGCTCCATCCCAGGACCCTAAGATCATGACCTGAGCTGAAGGCAAATTAACTGACTGAGCCACCCAGGCACCCCATGACTACTTATTAATATAATGATGACTTGCTATTGTAACTCTTCTTACAGTGAAAACAATTTTTCCTTGGTTGGTAATCTGCCTGGGAGAAAGAATGAGTGTGGGTGGGGGAGAAGAATGGTATGGGTGGCCTGCTAGGTTCCTGCATCACTAACCGTACTCTCCCAAGTGGGAACAGGTGAACCCTCCCCACGCTCTTGGCTCTATAGGAAAAGGGAGTCAGGGTGGCTCTTTGGGACAGTCAGCTGTTTCTTTCAATGGCATGTTGGGACATTATTTTGGGTTTCAGGCTTGATAAATGGGGTTTTATCTAGTTAGGAAACCCAGGCCTACTTTATATAAACTTACCTTTATGAAGCTCAATCCTTGGTGATTGACTTGGGACTACCTCCTTGGTCTGCCTCAAGTCCTTGCTCTTGCTGAGTTGGCCATCTTGCCTGCCTGTTTCTTTGCTAGCATCCTTGGTGCCTGGATTCTGTGTTTGCTGGACTCTCTCCCCTTGATTGGGACTACCTCCTTAGTGGGCCTCGAGTCCTTGTTCTTGCTGACTTGGCCATCCTGCCTGCCTGTTTCTTTGCTAGTATCCTTGGTGCCTGGATTCTGTGTTTGCTGGACTCTCTCCCCTTACCCCTGTGGAGCTTGCCCTGGCTCTGCCTTTTCCCACCACTGTGGTCTGGTCTCCACCTGTCCCTCTTCCTCCATCCCCAGCCAGAGCTCCCTGTGGCACACAGGAAGGATCAGGTCATATCAGATCATTTTAGACCATTTTCAGACTAAATCTATTTTTATCAATTCTATTCCAAGTTCGAAACTGTGAATATAATCTCCGTCAACCAGCAGAAGTTTATATGAGACAGATTCTTTTACTATAACTGTATTTTCATTATCTAGGAGTGGAGTAGCAGAACACTCTTTTGACTTTCTAAGCAGTAGCCAAAATAAGAAGAATATAAAAGTGAGTAAAAATAATGTTGGTACATTAACATCTTTTCATCCATGCTTATTACTTCTGCCAGGGTAGAAATGAATCCCAGAAGTGATAAAGTCGGACTTCCAGATAAAAGTCCATTGATTGTCCCCCCTGAAGTGGGACCTTGGTTAGTTAGATCTGTAGACTGCTGGGGTCTCCAGCGACATGGTGGCATCCAGAAGAGACAGACTCACACATGTGTGGCCTCTAGAATGAACCCCCAGCCTGGCACAGGAAAGCAAGACCAAGTGCAGACCCACCATTTTTATATTTGTTTAACATTCAGAAATAACTTTGGATGCCAAGACTGCAAGAGCTGTGATCTAGATAAAATAAGGTTTTTAAACCCTGAAAATGTTCTGAGGTTTACAGGCGAGTTCTCATTTTATTAAAAGTTCATTCCACAAGTTTCACATTCCACAAGTAATAGCCATTTAGGGAATGGGGTGTGTGCCACACAGCACACAGAGCCCAGGGCTTCCTTCTCGCCAGTATTTTCATAAAAAAGAACCCAAATGCCTCTGATTTTTTTTAACTTGTTTTTAAAATCCACTGTAACCTCTCAACTCACCTCAGTTTTTAAGTCGAAGTCATTATTTACAGGCAGATGTTAATATTTTCTTTTGTTAACCACATTTTACTACCATTTTGTGTGCACATAGAACACATGGCTGAAGGTTCGAGCCCTGCTAAGAATGAACATGTAAATCTCTATTGAATAAATTGGAAAGATATTCTTGAGAACAAAAACAGGCATACAACAGCCAAGATAGTGTGGTCACACTTCTTATAAAGTTGTGTTTATAGGAATGTGTGTGCAGAGAAAAGCCTAGGTAGATAATAATGTTTTCTCTGGATGGTGAGATTTTAAGAGATTTTTACTCTTTTCTTTATGCTTTTTCGTGTATTTTTTGAGTTCATTAAAGTAATGCCTGCTCAACCTAAGGGTTGGAATGGAAGGGGGAAAGAGAGGGAAAAGTCTTTATGCAAGAGAAGATGAGGGTTGGACTGGAGAGCCAGTGGTGCTCTGGCCTCTGCAGCAGCATCTGCAGTTTCATTGACGCCCCACAGCAGCCTGACCTCTGAAGATTCTTCTCCTCCTGCTTCACTTCGCCTGGACTATGGGTCCCCGACTCGGGCAGGCAGCTGGTGATGGCAATGATCACTTCTGGTGGTAACAAACAGGATGTAGTAATTGTTTCACCTCTGTTGGGTGAACATCATCCCAAATCTGATAGATAAGAAGAGCTGATCTAAGCACCTCCAGGAAAATAAAACCACTATCCATAGCGGATGTCTCTCATTTCCTATGTAGCAAGCACTCTACTAAGCGCTTTGCATGTGAGTTTAGTCTCAGGAAAACCTCATAAAAGAAGAAGTCATTTTTTAAATTGAAGTATAGTTGGCATACAATATTATATTAGTTTCAGATGTACAGTCTGGTGATTTGAATGTATATATGTTATGCAATGCTCCCCATAAGTGTAGTTACCTTCTGTCACCATGGAGAGTTATTACAATATTACTGACTTATATTCTCTCTGCTGAATTTTACATGTCCATGACTTATTTATTTTATAGCTGGAAGTTTATACTTCTTAATCCCCTTCACTGATTTCACCCTTGCCTCCACCCTCCCCCTCTGGCAAGTACTAGTTTATTCTCTGTATTTAGAGTCTGTTTTTGTTTTGTTTGTTTAATTATTTTGTTTTTAGATTCTACATCTAAGTAGCATTAAATAGTATCTGTCTTTGTCTGACCTATTTCACTTAGCATAATACCCTCTATATCCATCCATATTGTCACACATATCAAGATTTTATTCTTTTTTACGGCTGAGTAATATCCCAGTGTGTGTGTGTGTGTGTGTGTACACATATATATCACCTCTTCTTTATTTATCTACATATGGACACAGGTTGCTTCCATATCTTGGCTGCAATGCTATAATTGTAAATAATGCTGCAATGAACATAGGGGTACATATACTTTTTCAAATTAGTTTTTGTTTTCTTTGAATAAATTCCCAGAGGGGGGTTTCTGGTCATATATTTCTATTTTTAATATTTTAATAATTTATATTTTAATTTTTTGGGTCAATAATACTGTCTTCTGTAGTGGCTGCACCAATTTATATTCCTACCAACAATGCAAAAGTATTCCCTTGTTTCCACATCCTTACCAACACTTGCTGTTTCTTGTCTTTTTGATACTAGACATTCTGACTGGTGTGAAGTGGTATAGTGGCTTTGATTTGTGTTTCCCTGATGATTCGTGATGTTGAGCATTTTTCATATCTGTTGGCCATCTGTATGTCTTCTTTGGAAAATGTCTATTCAAGCCCTCTGCCCATTTTTAAATTGGATTCTTTTCTTTTCTTTCTTTCTTTCTTTCTTTCTTTCTTTCTTTCTTTCTTTCTTTCTTTCTTTTTTTTTTGATGTTGAGTTGTATGAGTTCTCTATATGCTTTTGATATTAACCCCTTATTAGATATATCATTTGTAACTATCCTCACTCATTCACTAGGTTGTCTTTTTATTTTATTGAGGTTTTTCTTTTTGGCCATGCAAAAGATTTTTAGTTTGTTATAGTGCCAGTTAATTTTTGCTTTTGCTGCCCTTGCCTGAGAAGACAAATCCCCCCCCCAAATATTGCTAATGCTAATGCCTGAGAATCTACTTCCTATGTCTTCTTTTAGAAGTCTATGGTTTCAAGTCTTATATTTAGGTCTTTAATCCAGTCTTGAGTGTATTTTTGTGTGTGGTGTAAGAAAGTGGTCTTTTATTCTTTTGCATATAGCTGTCCAGTTTTCCCAGCACCATTTATTGAAAAGATGTCTTTTCTCCAATGTGTATTCTTGTCTCCTGTGTTGTAGATTAACTGACCATGTAATAGTGGGTTTATTTCAGGGCTCTCTATTCTATTTCACTGATCTGTGTGTCTGTTTTTATGCCAGTACCATACTGTTTTGATTACTATAGTTTTATAGGATAGTTTGAGATCCAGGAGTATGATGCCTCCACTTTGTTCTTTCTCAAGATTGCTTTAGCTATTCAGGGTCTTTTGTGGTTCTACATAAATTTTAGGATTATTTGTTCTAGTTCTGTGAAAAGTGCTTTTGGTATTTTGGTAGGACTTGCTTTGGGTAGTATGGGCATTTTAACAATATTAATTCTTCTAATCCATGAGCATGGTATATTTTCCCTTCAATTTCTTTCATCCTCAGTTTCATTCATTGATGTCCTTACTTTCAGAGTACAAGCCTTTTACCTCCTTGGTTAACTGTATTCCTTTGTATTTGACTATTTTGCCATAATTGTAAATGGAATTGTTTTTTAATTTCTCTTTTTGTTTGTTCATTCTTAGTATATAGAAACATAACAGCATTCTGTATAGTAATTTGTACCCTGTAGCTTTACTGAATTTATTAGTTTTAGTAGTGTTTTGGTGGAGATTTGGAGCTTTCTATGTATATTATCATGTCACCTGAAAATAGTGAAACTTAGTGAGACTTCCTGCTTACCAATTTGGATGCTAAACTTTTATGTCTTTTCCTTGTCTGATTGCTGTGGCTAGGACTTCCAATACTGTGTTGAATAAAATTGGTGATAGTAAGCAACCTTGTCTTGTTCCTGATCTTAGGGGAAAAGTTTGTAGCTTTTCATGTTGAATATGATATTAGTTGTGAATTTTTCATATATACATTTTTTATGTTGTGGTGTCCCTCTATACCCACTTTGTTGAGAGTTTTTATCATGAACAGATGTTGAATTTTGTCAAATGCTTTTTCTGCATCTATTGCAATGATCATATGATTTTTATTTTTCTTTTTGTTAATGTGGTATATTCCATTGATTGAGTTGTAGATATTGAGCCATGCTTGCATGAGTAGAATAAATCCCACTTGATCATGGTGATCACTTGGTCCTTTTAATAAGTTACCGAATTTGGTTTGCTAATATTTCGTTGAGGAATTTTCATCTATGTTCATCAGGGTTATTGGCCTGTAATTTTTTCTTGTAGTGTCTTTGTCTGGTTTTGGTATCAGGGTAATGCTGCCCTACAGAATAAGTTTGGAAGCATTCCTTCTTCATCAATATTTTTTGGAGTAGTTTGAGGCAGGTATTGACTCCTCTTCAAATGTTTGATAGAATTTACTTTTGAAGCATCTTGTCTTGGACTTTTGCTTGTTGGGAGTTTTTTTATTTCTGACTCAATTTCATTACTAGTAACTGGTCTGTTCAGATTTTCTATTTCTTTCTGATTCAGTCTTGGAAGACTGTATGTTTTAAGAATTTATCTGTTTCTTTGAAGTCCAATTTGATGGCATATAATTTTTTTTATAGTAGTCTCTTATAATCCTGTGGGGCTTTCTTGTTTTGTTTTGTTTAAACTCAATTTGCCAAAATATAGTACAAAATTAGTTTCATATGTAGTTTTCAATAATTCATCATTTTTGTATAACTCATCATTTATCAGTGCTCATCACATCACATGCCCTCCTTTTTAATGCTCATCACCCAGGTATCCTATCCCCCCACCCACATCCCCTTGAGCAACTCTCAGTTTGTTTCCCAGAGTTAAGAGTCTCTCATGGTTTGTCTTCCTCTCTGATTTTTCCCCCGGTTTCCCCTCCTTCTCTTGTATCTTGCACTATTCTTGCACTATTTCTTAATATTCCACATATGAATGGAACCAGATAATTGTCTTGCACTATTTCTTGATATTCCACATATGAGTGGAACCAGATAATAATTGTCTTTCTCCAATTGACTTATTTCACTTATCATAATACCCTCCAGTTCCATCCACATCTATGTAAATGGTAGGGATTATTACTCTTTTCTGATGGCTGAGTAATATTCCATATACCACATCTTCTTTATCTATTTATCTGTCGAAGGCCATCTCAGCTCCTTCTGCAGTTTGGCTATTGTGGACATTGCTTTGTATTTCTCTGTGTTGATTGTTACTTCTCCTTTTTGATTTCTGATTTTATTTATTTGAGTTCACTCCTTGTTCTTGTTGAGTTTGGCTAAAGGTTTTTAAATTTTGTTTATCTATTCAAAGAACCAGCTGTTAGTTTTCAATGATCTTTTCTATTGTTTTTTGTTTTGTTTTGTTTTGTTTTCTTAGTCTCTATTTCCACTCTAATTTTATTATCTTCTTACTTCTACTAATTTGGGTCTCTGTTTGTCTTCTTTTTCTAGTTCTTTTATGGCTAAGGTTAGACTGTTCATTTGAGATTTTTTCTTATTTCTCAAGTTAGGCCTGTATTGCTATAAACTTCCCCTTTAGAACTGCTTTTGCTGTGTCCCAAAGATTTTGGAATGCTATGTTTCCATTATCATTTGTCTCAAGGTATTTTTTGACTCCCAAGAGAGGAAGTAATTTTTTAATCCTTATTTTGCAGATGGGGGAGCTAGTTCATAGAGAGGCTGAATAACTTGCCAAGGTCATGCACACTAGGTATTGAACTTGTGATTCTAACCCAGGGCTATGTAGCTCCAGGGTCTATTCTAACCATTTCAAGATTACCTGTTTAAGTAGAAATATGATAATTTTTAGACTTATTTCTAGAATTTTACTCTTTCATGTAGTTATTTGGTAGCCTAACTAATAAATAAAAGGTTTTAACTCTCAGTATACCAGAAAAAAAATAGTCCTCACCATTTACTATCTGAGCCCAATGGACCCTTTAGACATTATTTTATAATCCAGTAATATTTAATTTCTACCTTATCCTTTTTTTTCTAGTCACTTTTGTATGCATACCTACCTTCAGCATTTATCCATTTACAAACTGCATATATAATACATTTTGGTGTACAAATATCATAAAGGGTGAAAGAACACTGTCCCACATTCATTTAGCTAAATGGGATGGTCCAGGTTCTTGTTGCAAAATATTGTTTGACAAAGTCCTTCCTCTTGATGGCTAACTGCATGAGAACACTATATATGTAGTATATAGTATATAGTATATAGTATATATATATATACACACACACACACATATATATACATATATATGTATGTATGTAATTAATTTAAAAAATTTTTAAGTATACAATTTATCCTTAGAAATATATTGTTCCCTCATCAACTATTGAATTTGAGAGAATTAATCCAGATATCATCATCTGAAGGCTCAGAGTCTCCTGTTTCCCTTTCATGATCAATATCATCATCATCCTTAGAGTCTCGAGTGCTGCTCTCTAACTCTAGCATTCATCTCTGGTTCCTCCAATGTTTGTGAAACCTGTCTCTCAGTTTTCTTCTCTTTGTCATTATAGGAAGGAATAAAGATTTTAAACTTTCCACTCTAATGAAAATTAAAAGCAAACTACAAAGATGGTGTCTTCAGTCTTCTATCTTTTGGAAAGATGATGCAATTCTTGGGCAACACAGTAAAATATAAAGGGCAATGCAGTAATGATGATGTATTTCCCCAGTGGATTACTCTTCTTGGCCTACCCTGTTCAGGACAGTAGCCATTAGGCTCATGTTGCTATTTAAATTAAATTAATTAAAAATTTTTAAAAATTCAGTTTCTCACTTGTGCTAACTACGTGTCAAACTCTTTGCAGGTATATGTGGCTAGTGGCTACTGTATTGGGCAGCACAGAATAGAACATTCTGATAATCACTAAACAGCAGTGATTCCATCAGCCATTCCATCATCCTTCCATTTTTCTACTACTTTAGTCTTTTTAAAGCATATTTGAGAATAATTGATGCATAATTCGTAGGTAATTATTCTAGGATGGTGAAAAAGCAGTGTCTCAAGATAGAGAAAAACTAAAATCATTAAGATCCCATAGTGAATCTTAAATTTTTTAAAGAGGCTGGTAGACTCTATTATATAGTAATTATATTATATCTCTTATTATAATTATGATTATATAATTATAATAATATGGACCTATTTGACAATAACTGCAGGAAGAATGAGTTTTATTCTCTTTATTGAAAAATAAGGTATATTTTCCTGAGAACATTCTAAGAAAAAATGAAGTCAAGAAATATTCATATACAGGGGTGCCCAGGTGATACAGTCAGTTAAGCATCCAACTCCTGATTTAGGCTCAGGTTATAATCTCAGGGTTGCAGGATTGAGCCCCACAACAGGCTCAGCACTCAGCATAGAACCTGCTTGTGCTTCTCCCTCTGTTCCTCCCCCTGCTCGCTTGCTCTCTCTCTTAAATAAATCCATGAAGTCTTTAAAAAGAGAGAAATGTTAATACAGATAGTTAGAACCATTCAAAAAAAAAAAAAACCCCAAACCTAAAAAACTAAAATTGGGCATAGTGGGTCCTGGTAATACAGAAGGTTATGATGTATTGCTGATGCCTGCATTGCATTTGTATATAAAAGTATTTTGATATATAAGATAATACATACTATCTTTTAATATAAAATAATGTGCTAGCCAGTATTAGTACTCAAAATTCTATTAAAAATTGTTTCATTAGAAGAGGTTATACAATTTTTTATGCTGAGCAAGCAATCTTCAAATGAATGAGAACTAGTGATGTTAATTGAAATGACATTTGTATAATACCTAGTGGTGTCTGGCAGTGAACAATTGCACAGTAAAGGTTAGTCCTTTTTTACCTCCCAACCCACCCAGAAGCTAATTTCCCTTTAATATCAATTAATTTTTGAGTGCCTACTTTATGTAAGGGATCAGGAAGACAAAAAATAGTTGAAGATAATTTCTGCCATCTAATACTTTACAATCTACTTGCGTCTCAAGGTTTCAAAGAATCAAAAAACTATGGGAGCATAAAGTTCTGTGATAGAGATAATCTTGAGTGTAAATGACCCTATACATACAACCATTCACTCATTCAAGTGTTATTCATCCACTAAATTTGTGTTGGGCTCTGTGCTGGGCTGTAAGACTGCAGAAGGCATAGAACTTTCCCTCAAGGATCTGAGAATATAGTGGGAAGGACAAGCGAGCATCTCATATAGGCCTGATCTGATACATTAAGTAGGTCACTAGATGCTCTGATAGAATGAGCACAGGAGACTCCACCTGACTTCTGCAGGTGAGAGTCCTGAAGGTTGCATAGGATGACCTACCCAGGTCGAAGAGTCTGGGATGGAGGGGTTGAGAAGAGGTAGGCCTCCCTACTGAGGTTTGAGGAGTGGTGAGTGGAAGATGAAGACAGGTACTGCTTTGAGAAGCTTGGCTTTAAGCGGAAAGAGAAAAAAACCAATAGCGTGGGAGATGGTGACCATGGCAACATAATTGTGTAGTAGAGAAATTGAATAGTAGGAAAGGAGTGACAAGTCACAGATTCAGTTTTGAATGGGGTTATGGATTAAATTGTGGTCCCCCAAGGCTGAAGTCCTGACCACCAGAATCTGTGAACGCAGTCCTATGTGGGAATAGGCTCTTTGCTGATGTAATAGTCAAGATGTGGTAGTGGATGAGGATGGGCCCTAAATCCAGGATGACTGATATCCCTATAAGAAGAGGGAAGTTTGGACACAGAAACAGACACACAGGGAGAGTGGCCTGTGAGGATGGAGGCAGAGATTGGAGTTACGCTGCCACAAGCCAAGGACACCTAGGATTGCTGGCAACCACAAGACTCCAGGAAAGAAGCATGGAGCAGATTGTCCCTCTGAGCCCCCCATGAAGGAACTAACCCTACTGACACTTTGACTTCAAACTTCTGGCCTCTTGAACTGTGAGAGAATGAATTTCTCTTGATTTAAGCCACCTAGTCTGTGATACTTTGAAAGCCCTAGAAAGCAATTTAACTGGGTTAAGTTTAGTATCTTCAATTACCAGGATAGCATTGGAATGTTATGCCCTGTTAAGCATTGTTTGGTTTGATTTAACGAACATTGAAACCATCCTTAGAAGTCTGTCATTAGGATAATTTCAGTGCATGTTTGTAGTTTTTTCAACATTCAATACTACTCAAGTTTTTCCCCAAAATTCCTTCTGCAGTTTTCTTTGTAATTCTTTTTTTCCTCTTCATGATTCTCACGTCTGCAACTACTTTATTATTACCCAATATTATATCCAAGAAAATATATATATTACATAATATATCCAATATATAATATATAAAACAGTATCATATTAATAGTAATATAATATCCAATAATAATTATATCCAATATTATCTCCAGTTTCTTCCATTGTAAATTCATTTCAACTGTTCAAATCATGGTTTTAATATATAAAAATCATATGTTGTGTTTTCTTTGGAAAGAATGTCAGTGAAAATCCATGTGAGAGAAAGTTATTTGAAAGGAAACTTCCTATTCTTGTAGAACCAGGGGCTATTAGAGCAACGGAAAAAAACAGTAAAGAAGTCTGTTGCCCTTTAAAAAAATATGTCTATTTTTATAGGAGATTTCTCTGCCTGCCATTTAACAACCCCTACTATTGAGTCCCTAAGAAAGACTACATGTTTGTTTCTTTTTCGTATCAATAAATTCTTACTGATGTTAGCTGAAAGGAGATGTTCTAATCTTCTCTAGTAAAGAAACCATGGTTTACAGTCCTTGTTTGGAGCCTAAAGAGGAAAACCCACATGTCTACTAATCATAATAGGTAAGTGACTTCTGGAAGATACCGGAAGTATATTTACTTTCATGTATCTTTGCCAAGCACCATCAACTTGGAGAGTTTCCCTGAGGGCAGGATTGCTGAGTTTTATGTATGTACACAGTCTCCCTTGGTCAAAAACACTTTTTACTTGGAAGAGTAGTCCTGAGATTCAAAGAGGAAAAGTAATTTCTCATTTCTCTCCCTCAGAACCTATTTTTGAGCATATAGTCCTGGCCATCCATCTTGTTTTCCTCTTGTCTGTTAGGATCTGCAAGAAGCAAATAAATCTCTGACACAGACTTGGGTGTGTGCTTGACCCACCTTGTCTAGCTGCTTCCAATCTGACAACAATCCCTGAAGCCATTGCTGCTGCTAAGAGGGCCTTCTAGATGTATAGCTCCATTTCATCCTATTGTAAATAACCTCAGATGCACGTAGTCTGATTTTCTTTGGAGGGGAAAAATGGCATTCTCAAGAAGTTTAGATCGTCTTCTTTTTATCCAACGAAGCTTCTTTAGCATTATCTTTTAATTATGAAATAGTCCAAAGACAAAAAATTAGTGAGACCAGTAAGACGTATAGGCAACCTACCCAATGTGTCCACCCCTTAGATTTTAAACATGTTACTCTTAATTTGCCAGATTCTTTATTCCAACTTTTCGTTTTTGCTCTTGCTGGCTAAGAGTCTGAGGAGCATGGATTTTGGAGTCAGACTTCAGTTCAAATCCTAGCTATATAGAGCTAGTTACCCTAGAATAAACACTTCATCTCTTTGAGTTCACTTTTATATTTGTAAATTCCATCCACCTCATAGAGTTGTGAGTTTAAAGAAAGCAATTAGTGTGCCAGACACAAGTAAGCACCCAGCAGTGGGTCTTTTGTACTCTAGGTATTGTTTATACACAGCCTTTCACAGATTGTGATAACTCAGCTTGCTATTACTTAGAGTAGGACTTGCTCCCAACCCCCCAGCTGTATTTTCTTTGGATTTTTAAAAGCAATTAATCGCATGTCAGGTGGCATACCAGATACCAGTGTAAGAACTTTCAGGTTCTGTGGTTACTCCATTTCTTCCCTGGGCTAGTTTGGAACAAACAGTAAGCGAAGCCTTCCAGGACCTTTGGCATTTAGCTTTTTTTAAGCCTGTATTGTTCTCTGTGTCCACACCTGACTTTACCCAAAGTCCTTTTTAAAAAAAACACTACAAAAGCAAAGTCGCTTTTCATTTTATGGATGAATCAATTGCACTGGGTAATAGGCTTGTGTTTAATGATTCATGATAAATATATTAGGTTTAGAGAAAGAACTAGCAGAACAGAATGAGGCTGGGAGTTAGGAATCAGTTTCACTCAGATGAGCATGACCTTGAAGGAGTCCCTTCCACCCTCTCATTTTTTTTTTTTTTGATCATTGCAAATGATAGGAAAATTTATGACTTGAATATTTTATTTTTAAATAACTCTAAGAGCATCTGAGTTCAGTGGGTATGCTAAAGAACTTTATATTTAGGTATTTTATTTGAGATGGATAATTAATAGCTTAGAAGATTAGAAGAAAAAAAAAAAGAATCTACCAAAGGGGAACAAATCAGTCTTACATAATAGGTATTGTTTCTTATCCTGAAGTCACCTGTATTCTTCCTTCATGCTTCCGTTGAACTCATCACAGCTTTTAACCATTAGCATGGAAGTCTTTGGCCCAGCCAATGGCCTCCTGAGATTTCAACTTTCCACAGAAATCTGTGTCCAAGTTCAGAAACAGTACTTCTAAATTTATCAGTTTTATGAGCATGTAATGTGTTCACTCTTTCCCAAGAAGAACATAATGAATCCATTTCTTACTCAAATGGTTAGTACTATTAAGCATATCTTCCACTTCTGTCTTTTTTTTTTTAATTAAAAAAATTCTGTGAAGCCACAGGTCTAAAAATATGTGGTTTATATAATTGTTCTTTTAGCATCTTCCTCACCCTACTCCCCAAAGCCCACAGGCCAGTTATCACTGATAAGATATTTTCCAAACCTTATCCAAACTGGCACCAGTTAAAATCACAGACTTAATACGTTGTCAGGTTTGGGCTGCCTTTAACAAAAATAAAGCGCTTTAAATGAAGCATGAAATTTTTAAATTGCAAATTGTTGTTGGAAAGCATATTTAATCAAGAAACTGCTTTAGTAAATTAAGAAAACTCGTGCCACCATTTTTTTTGGCAGGGTAACAACTGCCTGAGGGTTTTCAAAGTTGTAGTAACTTAAACATTTTAGTAGCTTCTAATATAGTTACCTAATTCTTTTTGTTTGTTTTTTTTTCTTCCTTGACCATCTGATCAATTCTTTTTGTCTTAGAAATTATGCATACTCCTGTTTTGATTTGGAAAGTTCAGAAAATTAGAGAGCAACCAGAAAAAATAATCACACATTATACCACCACTCAGAGACAACCATAACAAAGCATTTTTCACAATCCGGCCCAATCTTTATTGTACATTAAGAATATGAAAGCCTTATATATCATTTGTTGCAAATATTTTGCCAGTCCTTGTATGTACTTTTTATGTTTAATCAAAGTCATGCATAAACATAGCGCAGTTTAAAGCACCAAATGGCTCATTAGCTTGTGAGAAAGTGACCCCTAACTACACCCTCCCCATTATTTTCTGCTGTTCAGAAACAATTACTTTATGCTCTTTCTGCCAGTCTTTAGGATCAGCTTTCACATCTCCAAATAACAGGCTTTTGCTGCTTCTCAGATTTGTTCAGCCTTAGGCCTTGTCTGTTGACATCCTTCTGTCGGAATAGGAGGATTTAGCGCTTTCATGGCAGCGCACCGCCCCCCACTCCCAGCACTACTCCCCTCTTCAGCCCCCCCAAACCAGGTTGTGTCATTTGGGCCGCCCCAGGGCTTAGTGTTTTTACTGCTGACACCAGGCAAATAATAGGGGCAACGGGGCCATTATGATGTTTTTCTTCCTACTCAGCTTTTTGGTTTTTTTTGTAACAAGTAATTGTCTTATTTCGTGAATTGATTTTCACACTTTTCCCTGACATCCAAGTCATCATGAAACTTTATTCCGGTGGTGTAAATCCCAGCACCTCCAACCGCATTAGGGATCTGTCCACATCCAGTTGCTGAGGTCTCTCCTGGGTCTTCTCACCAGTTCCAGCCTGAGCTCAGCCTCCAGCTCAGATGTGTCTGGGAGTGCCCCCTCCTGTGTTTGCTTCTAATTCCCGCACCCCGTGTTGCATTAGCTTCCTACTGCTGCTGTAACCAATGATCACAAGCCTGGTGGCTTCAAACAACTCAAATTTATTATTTTATGGAAGTCTGAAATGGGTGTCAGTGGGCTAAGATCAAGGAGTCAGCCAGGCTATGTTACTGCTGGAAGCTCTATGAGAGCTTGCCTTGCCTTTTCTAGTTTCCAAAGGCTGCCTGCATTCTTTGACCCATGGCCCCTTTCTCCATATTCCAAGCCAACATTGTTGCATCTTTAAACTCTGACTCTGACTCTTCTCTCTTTCTCTTCTCCTCATGAAGATCCTTGTGATGATGTTGTGTGCACCTGAATAATCCAGGATAATCTCCCCATCTCCAAATCCCTTGGGCATGTAGGGAAATACATTCACAGATTCTAGAAGTTAGGACTTGGACATCCTGGGCAGGCATTATTTTGCCATCTAAACACATCTTGCTCTTTCCTTGGTCTCTAGCAGCTTCTTGAGAAAAGGTACATGGTCTGGAAATTATCTCAAATGATACATTTCTGAAGATGGCTATTCTCACTTTGACTAATCATTTGACAGGATGTAAAATTCTGGATTGGAAATCTATATTAATCAGGATACCCTAGGGTGACACAAAATCTCAATGGCTTCCCACATTAGTTTATATCTTGCTTATATAAGACCCTCAGTGGGTCCAGTGGCTGTTTTCTTTCAGAAGCTTGTTCCACATCCTGGCTGCATCCATCTTGTGGCTTCACCATCTCAACACAGGACCTTTGTGTTACTGTGGCAGGGCAGAGAGGAGCTAGAGGGGTGACACGTGTCACTTCTGTGAGCACCCAGTTGGCTAGAACTGGTCAGAAGGTCCTGCTCAACCACAGGAGGCTGGGACATTGAGCACTTCAGTACTCTGAGAATCAGATGTCTCTGCCACAAAAGAATTTCCCTCCAGAAGGTTGGTCTTTCTCCATTTCACTATAGCTTTTTGTATTTCTGTTGAGAAGACTACTTCTTTTCTTTTTAAAAGATTTTATTTATTTATTCATGAGAGACACACACACACAGAGAGAGGCAGAGACACGGGCAGAGGGAGAAGCAGGCTCCATGCAGGGAGCCCGATGTGGGACTCCATCCCGGGACTCCAAGATCATGCCCTGGGCCAAAGGCAGGTGCTCAACCACTGAGCCACCCAGGCATCCCTTAATTCTTGACTTTATATATGAAAATTGAATCAGGGCACCTGGGTGCCTCAGTGGTTGAGTGTCTGCCTTTGGCCCAGGTTGTGATCCCAGGGTCCTGGTATCGAGTTCCACATAAGACTCCCTGCAGGGAGCCTGCTTCTGCCTCTGCCTCTGCCTATGTCTCCATCTCTCTCTCTCTCTCTGTGTCTCTCATGAATAAATAAATAATATCTTAAAAAAAAACAAATCTATCTCTATGAAAGTTTTTTATTCCTCATTTTCTCAGATTATATAATTTTGTGTCTACTGTGTGCCAATTTTCAGATCTGATTCTGGACACTCAGCAGACTTCTTGATCTGGAAACTAATATCTTATTCTGGGATATTTGCTTGACCTTCCCTGATGACTTATTCTTCTGTATTTTCTCTTTCTGTCCTTCTGGAACTCTTCATTTGGATGTTGAACTTCCAAATATAGTTGTCTGTATTATCTTTGTTCCTCTTATATTTCTTTTCTTTCACTTTTTGCTCTATTATCTGGAAAAGTTTTTCAACTTTGTTTTCCAACCTTTCTGTCGAGTTTCTTCCTCATTGTTTTCATATTTCTAATTTCCAAGAGCCTTTTTGCTGTTGTTACTGTTCTCTAAATGTTGTTTATTGGAGCACTCTTTGGTTCCAAATGGGGCCTTTTACATTTCTTACCAAAGGTGATTCCTAGATATTTTATTATTTTTTGGTTGCTATTCTGAACAGAATTTTTCCACTATGTTTTACCTAGATTATTATAGTATTAGAAATTATTGATTTTGTGCGTTACACATACTCATGTTACTCAGCTTCTTATCTATTTCAATAAGTTTTCTTTTTCTTTTCCTTAATAGGGAATCATATTATTGAACAATATCCATTTTATCCCCCGTCTAACCCTGTTTCAAGTTTAATAGCATTATCTAGGATAATACTAAATAATGTGAAGTTCATTGTGGGGGAGTGTTGTATTAATTCTCACCATGTCACCCACATTTAGAACAGGTACCTGGCACATAGTAGCACTTAATAAATATTTGTGAAATGAATGAATGGATATATAGACAGCATCTTTGTTTTGCTTGAAGTTTTAATGATAATGCTACAAGTGTTTTATTACTAAGTATAATTTTGCTACTTATTTTAAGATAGATATTCTTTATCATGCTTAAAAAATATTGCTACTTTTCTGAAAGCATACAATTATTTGAGAGAATCATGTTTCCTTTGTGTGTTTTGATCTTGCACTTAGAAACATGTTTTGAATTGGTTTAATTTAATTTACTTTCAGTTTTAAAATTAATGGGGGCAGACAGCTTGGGAAGTGGAAACGGGCACTTTTTATCAATGTTCAATTTATTTCAACATCTTTAGTGGTGACCCGGAAGAAATGTTTAGAAAACTCTGAGTTTGTAGGTGACTCTGATCTTGTCTTGCTTTCTTTTCTTTTTTTCTTTTGTCTTTTTTTGGGGGGTAGATGGACGGGCAAGAATAGTCCTCAACCACAGGACTACCTACTAAGCCTGGTGTCTTTGTAAGCTCTCACCTTCGAGCTCCTGCCCAGTGTAATACTGCAGCCCAAAGAGGCTATCGAGACACTGAATATCCTCCAGCAGAGGACATAACAGTACCTAGTGGAAGCTGGGATTCATCCACACCTGAAAGATTATATGCAGTTTTAGCCAACGAAGATCAAAAGAGGCCTAATTGTGCTGGAGAACATCCAGAATGTAACAACTAGAATGCTCTTGGAAGGTGGAAGAAAAGACTAAATTGATTACAGTTCTTGCCAGGAAAGATATTGGCTCAGGAAAATGATCAAAGTCTATAAAACCAGAGACAGCGTGTTTGAGGAGAACACAAAACTGTTCACCAAGGCCCTAAGCATATATCTGGTCTGAAATAAATAGATACAATGTCCCTCAAATCTTAAATAAGGTATATCAAAAACAAAATGAAGGATATTCTGCTTCTTACAGCTGGTAGTAAACAACTGGACTTCATTTGCCCAAATGACAGGGCAGGCCAAAATTATAAATCATTCCACATAAAAGTTTATATATATTCATGAATGACAAATCCACAATAGATAAGGAAGAAAACAAGATTGTTGTGAGGGACAGCCTAATGTTTCTGAGTTGATATTCTTAAATCCAGTAAGATTATTCTTGTTTTATATATGATAGAAAATGAACATTCCCTTCTTCCCCAGCCAGAATATTGTTAATCATGGACTCTTCTTTACAATTTAGTCACTACTGATGTTTATCTCCAGAGTCATTCGTTGAATTGCTGCTGTTCAAATTACCCATCTTGTAGGGCTCTGCCCGAATCCCGCACCTTCTGTGGCTGCCCTAGCTGGTAGCTCAATTGTGTGAAGACTTCAGAACGAGAAGTTTGAATATCCTGGGCTAGCCCAGGCTTTAACTCTTACTAGTTCTTAGACCTGACAAAAGCCAACTATGTTTCTTGAGTTTTGTTTATCAAACATTTATAAAATGAAAAACATTAGTGATTTCCCTGTATTCTTCACATTCTCATCTTTGTGAAAATGAATTCAAGAAATGTTTGTAAAAGTGGATTTTGGATCTGTAAGGCTGTGTCGCTGATGGGTAAGGATGGGGATGGCCTGTTTCCTGCATTCTGAACCTCTGAGTCCTCAGGGAGCTGCCTCTCTTTCCTGGGTTTCCTGAGACGATGCTCTGCCAGTGAACCCCAGTGTGGAGCTACAGGGTTCCTTTTGCCCCCAAAGCCCAGTGAAAGGTAGGCTAAATGACATTCTGACAGTTCTCTTCCAGGTTCACACTCTCATCTTGATCTTGAACTTTTACTACCTCTGGAGGTAACAAGATGCAGGATGGTCACTATCTCTTCCTAAGACCCAGAGCAGAGCAGAACCAGCTGGACTTCCTGTAGCCATACGCAGACTCCCTCTTGGTTTTTCCACCCCAGTAAGGGAAAATTGGGGACCATTTACTATTACACTAGGTATATGGGACCTAAGAGCAAAGTGAGCAATGTGAAACAGGCTAACAACAGGAAGAGATTAAGAAAGGACTCCAAGTAGAAAAGATCATTAAAAACTTTGTACCATACCTTGAGAGCACTATTTCTTGCCACTAGCTTAGTTTTGTCCTTGAGGAATATAGATCATAAGGACTCCCTTTCCTCCACAGAGAAGATATCTTTGAACTCCTGTTAGAGATCATTGTGTGCAAAACTATAAAGCTCTAAAAATGTTACCTAGGATCTTATAATACTTTCCTATGGCAGTAGTTGGCACACATCATTATACTTTGAAATGTCACCTGTATGTATATATTTTTATCTCCCCAAGTATATTGTAATTCCTTAAGGACATGGAGCATGTTTTTAATACATCTCTTATGGCTCAATGGATATGTACTAATTATATGTATCAGGAGGGATCCTTTCATCTAGCAGTCAGAGGTATCCAAAACAAGCTTGTCAGTTGTGTAAGCTATATCCAGCATGATTCCACGACACACTGCTAGCTTAGCATGGTGCCATAGAACTGATAATCAGAGGTGGCCTGAAAAGAGGATGATTCTTGCCTGCATTTACTTTTTCCCCTGACTTTGATTCCTTTCTTATTTTTCCTTCTTTTTTTTTTTTGAAACCAGATGCTCCACCTTATTTTGGCCAAAATAAATATCCCACTGAAGATGTGTATCAGGGCATGTAGGGAAATGTGCCGAGTATAGTATTATGAGAATCTCAGGTCCCTTGATTCTGTGCTGTAATTTAACTGCATCATGGGTAAAAGTATCAGAATAGAAAAAATAAACTGATCTGGGCTTGTCATTTGTTCACTGAACAGATAATTTTTGAGGGTTATCCAGTAGATGTTTCTAAAATTTCAAAATTTGTTGAGGTATCAGATGGACACCAAGGAGCGACATTGTTAGCATGATCACCATCAGAATGTAGTACATGAGTGCTCAGCTTCTAAAGCTCAGTGAGCCTGACTTCGGATTAAGGCTGACTCTTACTAACTATGTGATTTGGGATGGATTTCTGAATATATGTTATCCTCAATTTCCTTATCTGTGTAATAGAGACAGAAGTCCCCACTTGGTAGGGTTTTTGAGAGGATGGATTGAAAGAAACAATATAGCACCGGCCTGCAACAACTTTCATTATCTCAGTTATATGCCCTAATGTCACTAATTGATGAATTGTATTTTACTAGGTCCTGGAATAGTAATATTTGCAGATATTGTAACAATTGTCCATTTGTAATATCTGCTGAGGCCTTTCAGGGTAGATGTTTTAAATGAATTTGATTGCATATGTTTTCTTGCATTTGGTTCAAATCAGGTTGATCTGTTTTAGCCAGGTTTTTTTTTCCCTAGCAAAAATGTGTTTTTGTTACTAAATGTTTTTAATAGGCAAACATAATACATTTTTAATCAATGATACAGTGAGGTATCTTTTTAGATTACTGTTTCATCCAATCAAAAACATAAAAGACTACTTGGTTATTGTTATGTACTCAAAGCCAAGTAGTACATTAGTGGAATGTCCCAGAGAAAAATCATTTCATTTCAACATTCTGGACTTCCAGGGTATGTTTTTTTTTATATTGGTGGATAAGAAAGTTAACCACTCCTACATAGGATAACAAGTTACTATTTTATAAATTTATAATAAATATCAAATTTTCTTTTACATCTATGTAACATGAGTAATTTGAATTATTGTTAAACCTGTTTTCAAATATTTGTATAAGCTAAAAAGTACACATGAAATATGAATTTTAATCAAAAAATGATTTTGTGATGTAATGTTTAAATAGAAGAAAATCTTTTCATAGCATCTCAAAAAGACTATTGATTAAACAGGTGAATCATTCCCTTTTTGGAGTATCTCAGAAATTAAATTATTCCATGTGTTCACATGGATCTCATTCTTCAACCTTATCAAAATATTTTCAATAGTTTACTCTTAATCTTCTAATTATTTACAGTTGATGTTATGATTAAATGGTTCTTGAATTTTTGAGTTATAGCTCTAAGCTATAATTCATCCAAATTTAAGGATTCTAAGGATATATTTTCAGTCTTTTGTATGTATTCCATATTTCATACTTTTAAAAGCTTAGAGTTATCTTTTCATAAAACTTTAAAAAATTATCATATGAACATACTTTTTCCAATATCATTTTATTGGAAATTATATTCATGTTATGATATTCTCTTTGAGAAGAAGTATATTTTGTTGAAATTTCTCTTATGTTGTCAGAAACTCTAAAGGAAAGTAATTCAACATTTTTACTTTTAAAGAACTCTCATTATAATGGATGCTCAAATATGTAAATGGTAGTGCCATCTACTTTTGGCTTTGAGTAGACACCACCACAGAGTTCTAACAGTTCCACCATTAGCGTAGAGAGAGATACTCATCCCAGTTCTCAAAAGTCACCAGATAAAGCATAGAAAACTAAATGGTTCACTAATTGTGCTAGTGGCACTTAGAATAGATGACTGATTTCATTAAATGTATGATTTGATATTCTTCACATATACGTATATGTAAAAAGATTGAAAACTTCCATCTCACTCTTAATAGGCTCTACTAATATTCCAGTTTCAGGTGCCCCAAAGAGCTTTGGGTGGGCAGTTTTTGTTGTTTTGGTTTTGCAGTGGAGCCTGTAGGTTCCTAAGGACTCAGAAGCTCTCAGCATCTACATTATTCATGCAGTGTTGTTTAGCAGTGCTGTCCTTGGGACTACGTGTTAGCAGAGAGGACGCGTGCTGGCAGACCACCTCCATTTTCACTTAGAGAATTGCCAGCCTGCCTTCTAAGTGATTACTTTGCTATGGTTGAAGGACCTGGCAAGAAGATAAATCTTTTGCTGCATAGAAATTCCTCAAGTACTTTTACCCTCATCAACAGTGATGGCAGATGTGATGTGTTCGGATGGCTAAATAGACAAATTCCATTTTCACAGGATGGATAGTGCATATTATTTTAAGAACTATTGCCTTAATTATGCAAGTGTAGAAGGAGCTAACAAACCTTACTGAGAAAAGCAATAGGCCACAGTTCTGCATTATGGGGAAGGGGGTATGTTTTCTGCTATCTATTTAATGATTTAGAAGTTTGTTTCCCATTAATGGAGCCCAGAATTAATTTGATTGTGATGAGGAAGCACATAAATTTCATAATCAGAATAGGTTCTTTACATTTCTGAGGTAATCTTGGATACTTTCTTGACAGCTCTTCCTACCTAGTCCCCCTTTTCTTCCTCCAGAGCTCTTTTCCAGGTGCAAAGAACGATCTAAGCCATCCCCCATACTACCGTACTACAGCCCACCTATTCTTTGTCATGAGTACAGGCTCACAACCATAAAAAATGTTAATGAAATTAACCCAGAACCACTAGATGGGCCTCTGTTTCCTGCTGTCTCCATTAGTCAGAGTTAGTTCAAATTTCTGGTAAAGTTAAGGGTGTATACATATGCGTGTGCATATACACGCTTAAAGATTTGAGGGTAAGTAGGCAAAAATGTATCATTTTAGATCTTTCCCTGTATAAGTAAAGCTAGCACAGGAGTCCCCATTTCCTTTTTTTTTTTTTTTTGGAGTCCCCATTTCCAATGATGGTACCAAGTGATCTTAGTTTCCTCCAGCTTAAACTCCCTTTCTCAGGTGTCTCTCCTTCTGGTTCCTTTCATCAGTTTTCCTGGGGGATTTGTGTGAACTTAGGGGAGTGGCACCTTGTCTAGATGCTGTCCTCTTTCCAGGGTTGTCCCAGGTCACTGGGCCTGACCTTGAGTTTCCACCTGTTGCTTCTGAACACTGGCCCCAGCAGGGCCTCGGCTGTACAGGCCCATATATGCTGCATCTTCCTTGTCCTGAGCCCAGGTACTTCCAACATTGTCTCATAGCTTCAGAGAAATCCCAGAAGACTTCTCAGAGTGAACTGCCCCAGAACCATGTCTCTGAGTATCTCCCTCAGACAAAGACACCCTGAAGCTCAAGTTCTGGTCAGGGGTGATATCTCTGAGGACACCCACCTTGGGAAGCTGGCATTTCTATCAATCCACCCCTCTCCAAACCACTGGTGGGGGTGAATCACTAGACCTTTTCCTAGGGTCCCAGACAGCTTCTAGGACCTAGTCTTGTCCTGCTCCTTCCTCATCCACCAGCCACCTAAACTTTTATCTCACTTTGGGAAGCAACTAGCTCTTAACTTACTTACTTACTTACTTACTTACTTACTTACTTACTTACTTTATTTATTTATTTAACAGTCTTTGATTTTGTCGATAAACTTGATGTCTTCTTCCTTCAGGCTTTGCTTTTTAGCTTTTAGAATTCCAAGTCATTCCTCTCTCAACCACTTGGCTTTGGAAAAAGTTGGCTTTCAAAACAAATTAGCTTTTCTAGAAAGTCATAACTGAAAACTTGAAACGTAAAATTAAAAGAAATTACCAGAAAAAAAACAGTTTGGTAGGAAGATGAAATCATTTTCTTTTTCTATATTGTCTCCTTTCCCTTTTTACTTAGCTGTTGTCTTTTGTTCTTGTCTTAGTTATTTAATTGGTTCTGTGCTATTTTGGGGGGAGGAGGGTTGGAGAAGACAATGATGCCCAGTCCTTTTCAGCAACAAAGAGATTTTAATTTAAAAAGAGATTCAAATGCCCAATCTACGGATCTTTTTTTGTGGCACTTTGATGCATTTCCTGAGTTCATACAATCCACTGGAAAATGTCTCAATGAAAGTTTAAGTTCATGAGTTGTCGTTTCTTTTCGTCTCAAGGCTGCTTATAAGATGACATATAATAACACAGAATGATAACAGAAGTAAAGGATGAAGGGAGAGCTAGCTGGCATCACTGCATCAGTCCTGAGCTGCATTTCATTCAATTCTGTACTATGGGGGATTTCAGGCCTTGCTGTTGTTAAGCAATAACTCTAACCCCATGCTGTATAATTTAAGAGAACACAAGGGTCAAGGAGAAACAGCTCTTATCTACATTGCATTGACTTGTAATGGCTTCCATAATTTATCCACAGGGAGAAACAAGCAATTGGAAAAATTTCTCTCAGGCTGGTCAGAGCTGTTCATAGATTTGGCAAGAAATGAAGATAAAGAATTATCAGGTGTGGCAGATGATCCCTGAGAGTTTGGGATTTTTATCTTGTGATGAGTCACCCACAGATAAGGACAGAGGATAGCACTTAAAAAAAAATTCACTTCGAAGAATAAGTATATAATGCTGTTACAGAATCCCAACTTGATCATTTCACACTGAATTGTTCAGTATACATTGTTATGAAGCAGATAAGTACACCTAGGTTGCTATTTTAATGGTAATATGCATACGAATCAATGAGAATCTTGTTAAAATGCCTGAATGAGGCCTGGGATTCTACATTTTCTGACTACTCAAGGTATATTACTGCTACTGATGCCTGGTTCTTACTTTATACAGAAAAGTTTAGAGAAACTTAGCAGTTTCAAATAGCTTTGTATGGAAATTTCTTTTGTAATTAGTGGAGCCATAGGGACTTGCAATGCCAGTGGCTTTTATGCATCCTCATCTTGCCAATCAGTCATTAAAGAAATTGCCCAACTGGAAACCAAGAGTTTAAACAAAGATCATCCATAAGTGCTTTGCTATAGTCAGGACAGAACCCCTGTGAATGCCCATCCTGAATTGGTTCTGATGGTGTGACTCTCTCCATCTGCAGGCTATAGGACTCCCTTCCAGGACTATATAAAATGTTGTATTTACATGAGTAAGCAATTTCTGCAGTTGTCCAGTCTTCTAGGGACCAAAACTTTTCTGTGAGCACTGGAGTGACCCAAGAAGCCAATTAGAATTAGATGCGATTATACTAACTCATCAAAAGACAATTCCATTGCCAATGATGAATGTCCCTAAAAGTTTTGGATACACAATAACTAGGAATTTCAGAGGAAAGCCATTAACCGTGAGTAGTTAATACATCTCTTGAGGTTTTGGTTCCTTAACATGAAATTCTGATTCCAATATTTTGGCTTCCTATGCCAGTTCAGATAATCTTCTGGTTCAGTTAATTATCAGTTCTATAGAAAAGGACCTGCCATATTAAAAGAAAAATGGTTTATCAAAGAAAAAAATATTAAGAGTTCACTAAAGAATATAGGAGTTTTGTTAAACATTGTTTTTAAATGGTAAAAAAATTGTAAACATATACAGAAATTATAAAGACTGGTTTGACAAGGCTCTGTTTAGCCATCTTCCAGCTGTCCCAGTTACTAACACATGAATGTTTGTTTCCCTCAAAATTCATATGTTGATGCCCTTACCCCCAATATGATGTATTTGGAGGTGGAGCCCTTAGGAGATAATTAGATCATAAGGGTAGAGCCCTCATGAGTGAGATTAGTGCCTTTATAAAGAAGAGACATGAGAGAAATGATGTCTCTCCCTACAGCAAGAAGGCAGCCATTTCCACACGAGGCAGAAAGTTCTCCTCAGAAATTCAATTGGCCTGGCACTTTGATATTGGATTTCCCAGACCCCAGAACCATGAGAAGTGTTTTGGTTGTTTACACCACCCAGTGTATGGTATTCTTGTTATAGTACCTCAAACTGACTAAGACACCTGGCCTGTTTTATTTCATTTATATTTTCAAAGCCTCACTTCACCCTTGGATTATTTTATATCAAATCCTATATATTATGTCCCTTCATCTGTAAATATATCAGTATTTATATCTATAAGGATGTACATAAAAACTTAAAAATATAACCACAATATCATTATAATTTAAAATTAGCTGTAATACCTTAATATCATCAGAAATCCATATTTTCCTGGTTGCCTCAAAATGTTTTTCAGTTGGTTTGCTTAACTCAGTACCCAAAGAAGTTTCTACACATTGCATTTGTTGATATGTCTCAAATTGCTTTTAATCTGTAAATTCTTTTTCCTTCACCACCCTTCCCCAACCTTGCAATTTATTTTTTAAGAAACTGAACCATTTGTACCTACTAGAGTTTCCTCCATTCTGGGTTTTGATGATTGCATCCCTATGGTATTATAGAACATGTCATTCTGCTTTCTGTGTTTGCTATAAATTAGTGGTTAGATGCAGAGGCTTACTCAGATTCCAATTCAGTGTTTGGGGAAGAATATATCATTGGTGCATAGATGCTGCATGCCTTTCATTGCATCTCATTAGGTAGGTGAAACACATGTCTAGTTTTCTGTCTTTTAAAAAATGTTGTTAAGTATGGTTTATCTTCCCTATGAGAGTTCAGAAATCAGAATCAAAACTTGATCCCACCTTTGATGGGTAAAATATAGTATATAAGGTTAATATATAATATATAATTATATATAATATGTAATGTAAAAATATATGATTAAATGGGGCTACATATAATAAAAAAGACATAATAAAAGTAGCTTATACAAGATAGAAATTTATTTTCCTTTTTTGCAAAATAAGTCCAAAGGGAGGCAGTTCTAGACTGGCATGATAATCACACAAGTCATCAAAGGGCCACTAGTTTTGTGCATTAGTTCCTGGTCCAAAATGGCCACTGAAGCTCCAACCTGCTTCCCAACTGACTCCCTCTAATTTGAGAAGCTGTTCCAGAATCCCAACCAAAGAATTCTACATATTTCTAAATGGTCACGCATAGCTTCAAGGGAAGCCAGAAAAGTTAGAAAGGCAGGATTCACACTGTGTGAAGTTCTCAAAATATTGATAAGGTGTTCAAAAGATTCCAGCCAGCCACAAATGATAAATGTCCATCTCATATAGTACAGAACTGTAACTAACCTGGTGCAACCCATTATTATGTCAACATAATTACCAAATTCTGGGAAAGAAATATTGATCCAGATAGGAAAAACAGAGACATGCATAAAAATGCAGAGAAATTCTTGGCAAACTTATTGCCAGCATTTGATGAGTTTTTGTCATTGAAGGACAAGTTTGAATGATTACATCCAAGAAACCCATGTTGAAATGGGAACTAAAGTCAAGTTTGTCCAAGAAAAGGAAGGACACTTCCAATTTGAAGGGTGTAGTGAATGGTTTCTGGAAATTTGTACAAGAGGGTAGGTGTGGGGGAAATGAGTGCTTAAACCTGGCTTGGAATATAGATGTTACATGGATATAACCACTTATATATGGGGAATGCAAAGCGAATAGCTTCTCCAGGAACTATATTCAACAGACTGTCACTTCTCTAAACAGCATATATCTTTAAAAGGATGTGTCTTCTATTCTGATACTGGAACTTTAATGCACTTAAATGGTGCATATAAAGTAAATGGTCAACTGTTTGGTTTTTGTCTGGATAGGAACTTTGGAAAGGGAAAGAATAGCTAAAGTATATTGGATGTTTAATATGTACCATAACTTGTTTTGAATAGTTTACATTTAAACCTCACAATTAATGAAATTGGTACCATTACTAGCCCATTTTATAGATGGAGAAAGCAAAGCATGGAGAGGTTAAGTAACTTGCTTACAATCACACTGCTGATAGGAGGTAGAGCTGAGATTGGAATCTTGGCACTATGCTATATTGTAATAGATCAATTTTAATAGATCTTTGGTATTTTTTTGTGAATTGTTATAGGAAGCAAGAAGAGGGAGGTAGGGTCTTCATCATAAATAGTGAAACAGGAAGAAAGACTGGGTTTCACAGCTAAGTATAGATATGGTTCTGGTCCTGGATGTCTCACCATCCACACTGGGCAGAGGGCACTCACTCTGGCAGCTCTTAGCCCAGGAAGAAGCTCTTAGCCCTTTATTTAATAGGAGATCTGTAGAATCTAGAACTTGTGTCACCCCTGTGTGCTTGTCTCTCCACACCACCGCTCCTTCATTTCTTCCACTTCTCAGAGAGGTCTTGAAATCAGCATGCTTGCCGGGAGATGGCGTGGCTCTCCCCTGAGGCTGACTTCACACACCATCTGAGCACACCACTTCCTAGATTTTGCAGACCCAAGATTTTGGGTACAGTGTTGTGACTTATATTCGCCTATGACTTGCACTTGGGTTCACTGATAAAAAATTCTAACGTAACTATTTAGCAGAACCCAACCTTGGCAGAAAATACGGACTAGAGCAGAGGAAATTTCTTGCCACCTTACTCATCCAGTTGCACAGTTAGTGTCAATCCCTCACGCCCTCCCTTTGTCCTCTCCTCCCTACCCAGCTCCCAAGACATGCCCCTTTTCTGTCCTACTCTGATGTGATCTAATCACTTGGTTCAGCCTCTGTGCAGTGTACAAAGAGTGAGGAATGGAGGGACGTAGCAGGAGAGGGGTCCTAGCAGGGTTCTAGGGCAGCATTCATCACCCTGTGGGCTCCAAATTAGAGCCAGGGCTTGTGGAGGAAGAATTGCATGTAACTCAGGAGCAGCAGCAACCCCCCCCCCCCCCAGCTCTGTTATCTGGAGACTCTGCATCTCTCTCTGCCAACGTGTGTACACTCCTTTGAGAGTTGGGGTTGTCTTATTCACCTGAATATCTGCATTTAGTCCCATGCCTAGAGCACAGGATCTTGCACATAGCCAACTCTCGGTAAATATTTAATGAATGAGTCACTATGATTATAGTTACATGCTGGCTGGATATAAACACACCGACTGCTATATAAACACCCAAGCATTGCCCCTTGATACCCTACAGCAGAATGCTCACACGTTGGCAAACAGAACAACTACCTGGAACCTTGTAAAGGTTACAGGTTCTCAGGCTCCACCCACAAACGCCTGATTCTGGGGCAGGCAGGTGGAGCTTGGGGATTTGAATTTTTAACATTGTACCCCAGTGATGCTAAGGCAAGTAATCTGTATTACTCACTTAGAGAGAAATGGCTATGCAGTGCTTCCTGCTCTTTCTGATAACCAGTGCCCACTGTATACATTGATAACTGTGGCTTCCTGGTGGCCACAAGCCACACAGCACACAAGCTGAGGGGCGGCCCCTTTGCAACCAAGGCCCTTATGAATGGAATCTGAGTCCTCACCCAGTTAAAATTCCAAAAGGGCTTTATAATAATCCGTAAGGAGGAAAAGACCTATTGCTTTATGAATTGAATACTAACCTGGAACTGTTCCCAAATCAATTGAACTCTGGTTTCCTATTCAGAGTCTTCATTTAATGCTCTTAAGTAAATTTTAAGATACCATTTCTATGTAAAAAGCTCATAAAGGCTTGTTTTCCTTGACAGCGTGCTTAGAAAAGAAGCATTTTTATCCTCTCCTGCATATGTTATAAAAACTAATAGTTTTTATTCCAACCTTTCTTTCTACTTTCAACTATTAAATAGTCATTTGATCTAATATAGCATCTAATGACTCCCCTTCTTCAGTGCTTCTTAATCACCTGGCACCTGAATTTGCCTGCAGAGTGCTTTTTAAAAATTGGCCTGCACAGTGGTTTGGATATAAATTTTATAGGGCCATCTTCTTCAGATTTTTCTTTGTCAAACAAAATACTCTCTTTTTAAAAAATTATTATTCTTGCTTGCTTTTAAATGATGATTAAAGTGTCACAGGAAATGTGTGTGATTGAGTTCATATTTTCTACCCATATTTTATGATTAGGCTTGGACAGATGGCTCCTGCTTTATCTAACAGGATCCCAGAAATACATCAATAGCCTCTTTATGGCATGTATTTCAGCTCTAACTCCTGGCACTATGTTAGATCCCCAACCCTTGTATTTTTTTCTTTGTTTTGCTTATTAATTTAAAAAAATATGTGTAGTCTTATTTTTAATTTGTGCTTCTTTGCTAGAGGGAAGATACCTTTTTGAGCTACTTGTATGCTTTCCAGAATATACTAGGATATATATAAATAAACATCATTAATAAATATGAATAGAGGAGACTGATATTCATCCACATTTATCCAACTTGTGGTTCATTTTGGTTCACAGCACTATTTTTGCATGGACATTGCTACAGCCTATAGCCTGTGATCTCTCCAAAGCGCCAGAATTTCTCCCAGAGAAATGAACTTGAGCCCCATTAATATCTCCTACATAGAAATGCCTCCCCCACTCAGTCAGGATGTGTCTTTCTCTTCTTCAGACCCTTACCACCAGGAGGTGTGCCCCTACCTCCTCTCCAAAGATGCTTTCTGGGCCTGTCCATCTCCTCATTGCAGCTGAGCATCTTCTAATATGGCTGCCACTGCTAAGGGTCTGGCCAGCTCCCCTCTGCAGTTATTCTTGCTGCCTCAGACCTGCTCCAGCCCAGCAGAGGGAAATGTCAGAATCTCCTTGAAACTAAGACAGCCTTTCCCGCCCCCCCTCCACAGTATTCTTGCTATAGGAGGTGTGTGTGTGTGTGTGTATGTGTGGTGTTAGGGACTGCAGATAGGTAACAGTGAATATCTGCTCTGTTACCATGGTGGGTTCACAGTCTAATAGGAAAGGTTCATGTAAAGTTTTTCTACATAATGAGATAATCAGGCAATAATGTTTTCCCATAAGTATCATGGTGGTTATGGCAAAATGCGGGTTGTGCACAAAAATAGTTTGTCTTCCGAGGGCAGCTATTCACCAACTTTTTTTCCCTTGGGGTTTCTCTTCCAAATGCTTCTTCATCATTGAAGAAGCAGGTAACTTTTGGCTATTATTTCAGTTTGTACAGTGTTGGTGTCAGTTCAGCCTTTTAGATTTTCTAGAGTGAGCCTAGGTGATTCCTGACCCCTGTTATTTATAAAAATGGCTTAGATTGGCTTTAAGGCCTAGAGTCAGACAGAAGAAAGTTTCAGATCCAGCTCTGTATTCACTAGCAATGTGAATTTGGTTGGGTTATTAACCTCTCCAGGGTGTTTTCACCCACAACCACCACCCACAGGGCTGGTGTGAGAAGTAAGTGAGGTCAGGCCGTCGGTAAAGCACAGGCCTGCCAAGTGCCACATGCCCAGTGAACAGCCCTCAAGGCCTCACGCCCACCTGAGAACACCCATGGAGACTTCCTCACACACCCCGACCTCCTTACACATCATCTTGGAATCTCCTCAGAAAGCTTTATGTCACCATCAGTGCTTAAATATATGGTAGACTTTGTTTATCTTAGGGATTTTATGCCATATATTAATCTTTAGAGGATGCACTGGCGCTGCATGCCACTTGTTCCTAACTGTTGTTACATTAGGTCTTTCAGATCTTAGCTCTAGCTCTCTCCCTCCAACCCATCCTCCATACTCCTAGATGTGGTCTCTAGAGACCCAGGGGTCCTCTGGACTTCAAACCCTCCAGACATCCCTCAGGATGAAGACCCAGGAGCATGAAGGACCTGGGCCTCTCCTCCACCCCAGCCCCCTCCCTCACCCTGGGGAACTTTTCTGGTCATTTGCTTTTGCTTTTGAATAGCATACCATGATTTCTTGTTTGCTCTTTTAAAAGCGAGACTAAGAATCTTTAAGAAGTGGTGATGGGAGACATGTCTGGGTTATTTTTATCAAGTCTCCATTTGTACTTCGGCTGTATTCCTATCAGGTATGTCAGATGGACAAACAGCAGCCATGTAATCCCACACCAGGTGGGTGTTACATACCCCTCTGGAAGCTTTCCTCATTTGGCATTGCTGGCACCTAAAATAAATGGCTTGAGAGTTAATTAGATGCGGTTACTTGCAAAAGTCTCAGAGGCGCTTTCTTGATCGTACACAAGATGAGTCTATTAATTATTTCTAACAAGGAAGGTTTACATAACATCAGTTAATGGCCGATTGCTAGTGGCAACCAGACAGAATGAGGAGCCCCAGGCTGAGCATCTTGTACTGCCCTGAGAGGAAAAAGATCTCCAAAGACAGAGCTACTGCCTCTGGGAACCTGCAATCAGGAAGATAAAATACAAGAAGATTAAGGAGTCGCAAATAACTTAGTGCCCAGCTCTTGCCTAGTGATTGCCACACAATGGGTAGACAGGAAAATCCCCAAGAGCTAGAGAGGTGTTTGGGTCCAGCACAAATCACAGCTTGCCTTTCGTGGTGATGTTATAGTTGTATAGGACAGGCAGTGTTTTGTAGGTCTGTGGTGAAAAAGTATTCAACCTGTCTAGTGTGTCTAGGCTGGGACCCCACTCACAAAGTTTCTCCCTTTCCAGGGGCCCTCGTTGCCTGGCATTTTACCATGAGCAAGGTATTGTGTTAGAGTGAAGCACTGTTTGTTTGTTTTTAAGATTTTATTTATTTATTTGACAGAGAATGAGAGAGAGAGAGAGCACAAGCAGGCAGAGTGGCAAGCAGAGGGAAGGGGAGAAGCAGGCTCCTCACTGAGCAGAGAGCCCAGTGGTGGGGCTCCATCCCAGCACCCTGGGGTCATGACCTGAGCCGAAGGCAGATGCTTCACCGACTGAGCCACTCAGGCATCCCAGAGTGAAACACTGTTCTCTCCTGAGTCCTCCTTTGGAGTACACATACCCCTGGGAGGAAGGACCCCATGGAGCCTTCAGCGTCCCAGGATGTACTGCTGGATCAGAAGCTTTTGGAGCAGGAGGGACCTAGAGTGGCCTTGTGGGTGGTAGAAGCAAGGACAGAAGACCTTGGGCACCCCGCCCAGGCATGGAGTGCCACCCTATAGTCTGAAGTCTGTGCCTCTGCATCTCCATCTCCCTCTACCTCCCCTTGCTACCCAAGCCCCTCTCTTCTGTTCTGGGCTCCAGCTGTGTGTGGTTAGTTATGTTTCTTTTGTTTCTTAGCACCACCTGCCACCTCTGCCTAGCAGCCTTCATCCTCTTCTGGCATAACTGGAGCCAGGGTCAGTAGCTCAGACACCTGACTCAGCGAACACAACCTCAGATTAGTGAAGGCTTGAAGGGGGCCAGGACAGGACTGGAATGCCTTGTGGTGGGGAAAGGGAAATCAAATGTCCACCATGTTTCTAAAATTGAGATCTTATTCATATACCATACAATCCACCCTTTACAAGGTATACAATTGAGTGGTTTTTAGTGCAGTCACAAAGTTATACAACCATCACTACTACCCAATTTCAGAATATTTTCATCACCCTAAGAAGGAGCACTGTACCCATTGACAGACACTCCCCACTTCTCTCCCACCCCCAGGTTTGGGCAGTCACTAATCTACTTTCTGTTTTCTATGGTTTTGCCTATACTGGACATTTCATGTCAGTGGAATCATACAGCATGTGGCCTTTTATATCTGGCTTTTTTTCTTAGCATGTGTTTTCAAGAGTCACCTATGTTGTGGCAAGTGTCAGTATGTTACTGCTTTATATAGAACACTGTCTGTGTTGTATGGATATGTTACACTTTGTTTATTTCATCTTTGTTTAATGGATATTTGGGCTGTTTCCATTGTTTGGCTATAATGAATAATGCTGATATGAACATCCATGTATAAGATTTTTTAGGACCAGGTCTTTTTTTTAAGATTTTATTTATTTTCCGTGAGAGACACACAGAGAGAAGCAGGGACACAGGCAGAGGGAGAAGCAGGCTTCCTGTAGGAAGCCCAATGCAGGACTCCATCCCTAGACTCTGGGATCACCAACTGAGCCAAAGGCATATGCTCAACCACCGAGCCACCCAGGTGCCCCACCATGTCTTGAATATATATCTAGGAGTCGAATTTGGGGGCCATATAGTAACTATGTTTAACTTTTTGAGAAACTGCCAAACTACTTTCTAAAGTGGCTGCACCATTTTATATTCCACCAACAATGTACGAGGGTTTCAATTTCTTTCTTATCCTTGCCAACACTGGGATCATCCATCTTATTAATTTGAGCCACCATAGTGGGTATGAGGTGCTATCTCACTGTGGTTACACAATATTTTCTAAACCATTATTGAAAAATACAAGTAGATTAAGGATGGCTCAGTGAGATAGTGGCACGTCTGTTCAAAGAATTGTGGCCCCCTTCCCCTTTCTTGGGCTGGATGCTCCTTCTCTTCCAGACTCCTGGCTGACCAGTGGAGTACAAGCTAGATGTCATCCCCTCACACCTGTTCTGTGGGTGCCTTTGTCCAGGGCACAACCTACACAACTGTACATGGCCTGCTCTTTGCCCCTTTAAAGGCAATAGATCTGGCTTCCAGTCTCAACTAGGCTCTGGGGCTGTGACTTTGGACAAGTAATTTGATATCTCTGGTCCTCAGTTTCCTTGCTGGTAGACAATAGTGATAAAAACATAACCTTCTCACGGTATTGTGATGATGAAATGAGTTGAAGCTGTTGGTCCAGGGCCTGACAAATAAAAGCATTTATTGAACAGTGGCTAATTTTATGTCTTAGGAACTCAGCACAAATACAGTTTCCTCTAGAAGACAAGTCAGCACACTTGGCCCTGGGGCTGAATCAGCTGATGTTGTTATACCTCCCACAGGCCAAATGGTTCTTATATTTTTAAAAGTCTGTGAAGTAAACAAATATGTGACATAGAAAATATGATCTCTGTAGCCTAGAAGATTTCCTATCCTGTGCTTGACAGTAAAACTTCACCACCCCTGCTGTAGAACCTTCTGTGGCAGCCCCTCCCTCCCCACTCCAGGGGCTGGGTGTTCCTGCCACGGCACCTCACCTAGCACCTATCACTGCCCTTCCACACAGAATCCCTACAAGGGCATCAGCACTTCTTTACTACCTCTCAGCATATAGTATGAAATTAATATTAATTAGGCCAAAGGAAGGGAAGAGGAGGAGGGAGGGGATACTGGAGTTTTGCCAACTTCACAATTTTGCCTACATCCTGATTTGAGAAGAGATGGTCCTCCCATGCAGTGCATTTTTAAAATTATTTATTTATTTATTTATTTATTTATTTATTTATTTATTTATTTAAGAGACAAAGTATGCATACATGAGCAGGGGGAGAAGGAGAAGCAGCCGCCAAGCAGGGAGCCTGACATGGGACTTCATCCCGAGACTCTAGGATCATGGCCTGGGCCGAAGGCAGACACTTAACCCACTGAGCCACCAAAGTGCCCCTGCAGTGCATTTAAAAAAATTATTTGAATTCAATTTAGTTAACATATAGTCTATTATTAGTTTTAGGGTAGAATTTAGTGATTCATCAGTCTTATATAACACTCAGTGCTCTTTACATCCCGTGCCCTCCATATCCCCATTACCCAGTTACCCCTTCCCCCCACCATCCTCCCTTACAGCAACCCACAGTTTGTTTCCTAGAGTCCAGGGTCTCTTATGGTTTGCCTTCCTCTCCATTTTCATCTTATTTTATTTTTCCTTCCCTTTCCCTATATTAATCTGTTTTGTTTCTTAAATTCTACATATGAGTGAAATCACATGTCTTTCTCTGACTTATTTGTTTACCCTCTAGTTCCATCCACGTGATTGCAGATGGCAAGATTTCATCCTTTCTGATGGCTGAATAATACTGCATTGTATATATACACCACATCTTCTTTACCCATTCATCTGTCAGTAGACATGATGGGGGCTGTTTCCACAGTTTGGCTATTATGGACAATGCTGCTATAAATATTAGGGTGCAGGTACCCCTTCAAATCACCATGTTTGTATCCCTTTGGATAAATCCCTAGTAGTACAACTGCAGTTTGTGAAGTACTTCTCTTTTCATACTGTTTTCCAGAGTGGCTGTGCCAACTTACATTCCCACCAGCAGTATAAGAGGGTGCCCCTTTCTCTGCATTCTTGCTAACATCTCTTGTTTTCTGAGTTGTTCATTTTAGCCATTCCATGCTGTACATTTTAGCTGAACAATACTTGTGTCCTCAATTTTAGCCCATCCAGTACGTGTGCAGAGGTATCCTGACTTTCTCCTTGGTAATCATGCAGGGGTGGACTTCCTAGGTTCATACCTCTCAGTCATTCACAATCCCCTCCAGAAAGGGGGCTTGGCCTTTGGGTACCGGATCATCCAGGAGCCCTGTGTCACTCCCAGGAAGACAGGACTGTCATTTTCTTTCAACTAGACTGCATGGGTTCAGGATTTGCACCCTTGTATATGGGGCTGGACTACAAAAGGTGAAACAAGTGTTTCTTGAGAATCTAAGAGATGCAGGCCTGTCTCTGCCCCTTTGATTCCATTGCTCTGGGCCCTTTAAAAGAACTTAAGTCTCTACTTACTTTTCTAATATTAATGCTTATGTCGAATTTCTCGTCTAGAATCAGATGCTCTGCATTTACCCTAGAACTTTCATTGGAGTTGTATGGAATTAACCACACAAACTTTGTTGACATGATATGCTTTTATTTTTTGGTGTCTAACATTCTCAACATGATTTGAAAAATTGCTCTCTATGAACTTGTGCGTAGGAGACAGAAAAAGAAAGATTGATTTGTGCCATGACTACTTGCCCCCTAAAGAAAGGCCACTGGGCCCACAGGTGAAGAGACAAGATGCAAGCAGGATAGCACCTGCCTGAGGGAGCAAGTGTTCACCATGTTTGCAGGAATCCAAGTGGAGCAGTTTATAATCTTGTGCAAATATCCACATGGACTTTTCCAACAGACAAGGAAACATCTTTTAAAAGGAAAATGACAAACACAAATGAAGGATTTGCAACTCACCATGATTTTTAAACTTTCTACTAAAGGATGCAAGAAAGGGAGGGAGGGAGAGAAGGAGAGAGAGGAAGGAGAGAAAGAAGGAAAGAAGGGAAGGAGGGGAGAAAAGAGAAAAGATTGCAGTTTATAACAGGTTTTCTCCAAAGATTTCCAATGTGTAGGTTGTTTGCAAGCATATTGACCAGCAGAAAGAGTAGGGAAACCTTTCCAAGTCACAGTTCTAAACACAGTTCTAAACTTTATGTCAAAGCCTACCGAGTATTGCTTCTCTGAAGCTTCAAAGGGATTGTTTATAAATTCCTGAAAAATAAAATTGCATTTCCACTCTTGGATGCAAGTGATCCTCTGGATGAGATCACTCCCCATGACGGATTGGAGAACATAGTTTGGCCTTAAGAGCAACTCACAGAATTAGGTCAAGAGTTGTTTACTGACCACATAATTTTCCAGGTGCAAAGTATGCAAAGTACAGACTTCACGATTCTACACTGAAAATGGGGATGAGGACCTTGGGGCTGAAGGACTCTTTGCTGTGTTTCTGAGCAAATTAGTGTGTTTTGTGTTGTTTTAAGTCAACCTGATCCATCTACTGCAGGGAGTCTTTACCATAACTGAGCAGATTAAAGGCACTGCAGTGAGTTATATTTGACAGGCTGGTAGCACAGATGGAGTTTATAACAGACACATCTCCTTATCCAGCTACCTTTGACTTCCAACCATAAATATTTTATAAACTACCCAAGAATAGAGAGCACCTTGTCAAGTGAAGGAATTTTAAAGTTAAAGCACTTGAAGAGAGAAAGCACAAAGCTTCCCAGTGACATATTTTGATCATAGACATAGAATTCTTAAGCTAATGGTGCTGCTACTGCAGTGTCAACACACAGCAGGACCAAAAGGAATGGTTTGAGACTGGAGTTCTTTTCACCATGAGTGCTCTTGATTTGCTCGGAGGATAATAATACCTGTGACTGTTTTTAAACATTAATAAACTTATCAACAACTAAAAGGGGAAAGGTCTGCATCTGTTAGAAATGCATTTGGTGAAAAGCAACACAAAACCAAATGACAGTGGCCTAAACAGGTGATAAGCTTTATTTATTTCATGCCAGAAGCAGCCTAGGTCTGGTATAATGCCACAGTGAGAGAATCTTTCTCCTTTCTTTTTCCACTGTCCACATTAGTAGGTAGATCTCTGCTTGTACAATGATCCTTATATTTGTTTCCTCATGGTCACAGAATGGCTGTTACACCTCTAGGCATTGTGCCTCTGTTCCAGGAAGGAGAAACGAATTAAATGCGAAGGTTTGAAAAAGGATGCCAGATGAGTCTACCCATTATTAATAGATTTCTTAAAAGACCATTGCAGCAATGTCCATTTAGATCTCATTTATTTGTTAAATGAATAGCCAGAATTTGATCACTTGGTCACCTACAGCTTCAGATGAGTCTGAGAGTATGAATATTTTTAGTTGGGGATGTTTTTACCAAGAGTGAAACCATGATTCCATTAGGATGCAAGGAAGAATGGTTATTGGGTAGGCAATAAGCAGATTCTGCCACAGAGATGGCCATCATTTCAAAATATTTTAGGTCATTGGTAATAGGTTTGAAAAATGCTAGTTTTCCATATTAAATATGAGAAGACTGTGGAGATGAAAGAAAGCAGTCAATAATACAAAAATGGTATATGTTTACTTTACAAATAAAATATCCACATTTAATGTGGAACACGATAATAACTGGTTAATCACTCAACAGTTATTGCATCCCTGTTATGTACTGGGCTCAAAACCATATACTGTGACAAAAAGAGAGAGGGGGGAGAGGTATGCAAGAAGGAAGAAGGGACAGAGGCAGGGAGGGAGGGGAAAAATCATAACAGTACTTTGAGGGGGGAGGATGTGGCAAGAAGGAAGAAGGGACAGAGGGGGAGGGTCCCCCCTCTGGAAGAGAAGGGTGTGGCAAGAAGGAAGGGGGAGAGAAAGAAGAGGAGAGAGAGGGGGAGGGTGTGGCAAGAAGGAAGAAGGGACAGAGGCAGGGAGGGAGGGGAAAAATCGTAACAGTACTTTGAGGTCTTAGCCTTACCAAGGCCTTACAAGCTAGTGAGTGCATTTCTCTTTTGGTGGTTAAATGATTGCCTTTAGGCTCAGGCAAGCATCTCATTCAGTAATTATAGTAGAAAAAGGACTTGACTTTCAACAAGCCTACAAATTCCGAGATGGACACTTAAGGTCAGATGCCCATCTGTTAACCAGTCGTCAAGTCCAGTGGATGGAATGCACTGGTTGACTGTGCTCAGTTCAAACATCCTCCCATGAGGCAGGGTTGAGGGCAGCCCTCCAAAATCTCAAGGACAGAGCAGGGAAGGGGGTGATGCTCTAAAAGAAAATGTAGATACTACTACCAGATGAAGGAGGAAAGATTACAAGTGTTGTTAATTATAATAATGACTAGAAACTGAGTCAAGCTTGCAGCTGGTCTACCATGAGTTTGTGGATATGCCATAGGCAAAAAAAACAAAACAACAAAAAAGATAAATTTTAAGCTGATATTTTAACAGACCACAAAATAATGGGAATACATTTTATTTGTTTGTTGGTGGATGTGTTTAATACTTTGCTCATTCTTCAAACAATTTGGGGCCATTTATAGAAAATGTAAAATAAAATGATAAAATGTAAACAAAGACATATCAGAACCATGGAAAATATAAATTCAAATAGAAGCTGTAACATACAGAACCCTAAGTTCCAAAAAATTGCTATACTTGAACAGCTTTTACTCTGAACTTCCTGGTAGCCAAGAGAAAAATGAGGCCATAAATGGTTACACACTTCTCTTTTTCCATAAAGCAGAAATATACTAGTTTTCCAGGTAGTGTAGTGGATTAAAGAGCATGAGTTTGGCTTGAATACCAGCTCTACAACTGACCTTGGACAAATTATTTAATTTGCCTAATTCTCAGTTTTTTATCTTCTATATGGAGTACTTGTATTCACAGTATTGGGTTGTTTTATAAATTGGGATAATTACATGTAAGATATCAACAAATAATTTTTCTTGTATATTTTTATTGGAGTTCGATTTGCAACATATAGTATAACACCCAGTGCTCATCCTGTCAAGTGCTCCCCTCAGTGCCCGTTACCCAGTCACCCCATCCCCCCCATCCACCTCCCCTTCCACTACCTGCCACCTGTTCATTTCCCAGAGTTAGGAGTCTCTCATTTTTGTCAACAAATAAGAGCCCTGCTATGAGAAAAAGAGAAAAAAGGAAGTTAAGAGACAGAGTGGTTTATAACTTCCGTATCACAAACGCAGAACTGGATTGTGTGATGCTATATCTTATGGTGTTCCTTGATGACCACAAAGAACATGAAAACATCACTCAGCCAAGGTAGCTCTTGATGGGGCCAAGAAATTATGCTCCAATAGATAGCTTTGTAATAGCCCAACTCAGTCCAAGACTAAAATTCTGGAGTGTACAGAGAAATGGATGGATTCTCTGTCCTTCAAACAATCTTCCTTATGTATCTTGTCCTTCAGCCAACCTTTTGATAGATCTCAATGGCTTTCTGTTCCAGCATGTGGTCCCTGGTGGGAGCCAGGAGTGGAGATTTTGGTGGGTGATGAACTCCTTACTTCAGTAGTGTAGGTTGGTCATCCAGCCTAACTGATGCTCTGGTCCAAGAGAATCAGCAGTGAATGCTTAAAACCTGTGGCCCTTCCTCTCATTTCAAACTTCAGGTTTCTTTATTTTACCACATTTGTCTATCTCACCATGAACTCTGCTTATATTTTTTTCATTCCTAATTCGGATTCAACTCCTTGACAATTATGGAGAAAATCATAAGTTTTACATCCAGTGGGTCAGAAGTAGTCTTCCTTTGTCCTTCTCTCTGTAGTAACAGTAATTTCTATTTATTATAGTAAAACTCTGATGGCAAATATTCATGTCAGTTTTTTAAAAAGCAATTTTGGGAATAATCTCTTTCCTTTAGCAGTGTTTGATAACCTGAATGTGATCATAGTACCCCATAGGAAACAAGATACTTCATCTATCTTGGTGGGAATTTCTGAAAAATCTGTTTACTTAGCACCAAGTGAAGAATGAAAACAAATCAAAACCAGTCTACATACTCCTCTACATGCTGGTGGGTTCGGTCTGCATTACATGCCACACTTTTTTTTTTTTTTTAGGATTTTAAAAAATGTATTAATTTGAGAGAGAGAGGGTGCAAACATGAGAGAGGGGAGGGACAGAGGGAGAAGCAGACTCCCCGCTGAGCAGAGAGCCCCAAACAGATTTGGGGGCTCAATCCCAGGACCCTGAGATCATGACCTGAGCTGAAGGCAGACACTTAACCAGCTGAGCTACCTGGGTGCCCCTATGTGCCATACTTACTCAAAATTAAGCCATTTAGGAAAAAAATGTACTTGTGAAAAGCCTCCAACATGTAGGCAGTATGACATTTCTTCATCTGAGAGCAATTTAAATATCTTATTACCATCTCCAGCTAAAAATACCTTATGAATTCTAGATTCTTTTGTGGAGTTAATCTTACAGCTCAAGTTCACCTTGTTGCTAATTCTTCACCTCATTTCAATGCGTAAGGCATGATGTCGTTTATGTAGAAGGGGAATGTATATCATCTGTCCCCTTCTCCAGCTATCAGCAAATCTATGCGGAGGGGTTGGAGGAGCCCTGGAAGTATATCTGGGACACAACCAGCAAGTAGAACCTTGTTTTTTGGAATGTTCTCCGTCTACCATTCTTATTCTGTCTTTTGTAGTTGAGGAATAGGGTTTTCAAGAATGGATTTTTGAAGAATTGAGAACAATAGGTCCTTTGAGTACTTTGCAAAGCAGACTCTATTGCTTGCTTACCCCTAAATCCATTTCCCCACAGTCCCTCCTCTTTAGCAGAAATCTACTAATCTGTTTAAATTGTACCCTATGGGAAAGGTAATCCCATCCTCAGCTCAAGGGTAACTCCTAAGTGATTTAAGCCGATAATGGCTGTCTCATTTTGTTTGCTAATGGTTCTTTGAGAGAGGGCTGCTGGCTTGGACCTAGCCAAGAAATGTGAGGGGAAATTTTCTCATGACCTTTTAGGTAAGATTTTTAGATCTTAGAGGAAACATCCAAGAAAGAGAATCTCTTCCCTGCCTGGACTGTGTCATTCTACATGTAATGGCTGGAATTGGAGCAGTCATCATGAAACATGAGGAACATTAGTCTGAGCACAGTAATAACATACTACAATGGCAGACCAGGATAGAACAAAAATATGGAATGAGTCCTAAGATCTCTATACCTAATAACATCTATTTTGAAAAAGAATACATTTTTCTTTTATTTATTTGTAGGAGACTATGTTTTCCTTACTGTTTGAATTGGTTTGGGTTTTCTCTTACCTGCAAACAAAAGCACCCTCACTGATTTTTGGAGATGTTACATAAGGCAATCATGGAAATTCTTTAGCCACACTTAAGCTAGTTGTTCTTAGAGCTGCAGATCATCAGTCTTCTGCCCTGCTAGGTGAAGTTCATCACCCCTTCTTCCTCTTCTCCTACTACTGTATTCGTATTCTAGTGAAGCACTTCCACAGGGCATCAGAACAAGCAGGCCAGTGTTTAGTTCCTTTGTTAAATTGTGACTTCACACAGGGCACCATCCTTGTCATAGCCTTTATTGTATTCATTTATTTTGTAGCTATTTCTTGAGCTGGGTACTGAAGATACAGCAGTAAAGAAAAGCAGATGTGCCCCTACAGTCATGGAATTTAGAGTCTAGTCGGAAACAGACAATCAAATCATCACAATAATTGGTTCATTTCATGCCACTAACTAAATGATGGGCACTCAGCAAAGAGCTCGGTAATGATCTATTGAATTCAGCTACAGAGTTTTCAATATGCCACGGGGTCTCTTATGCTTCTGAAGGCTAGCCTCAGTTCATATTGTGGGGGAAAGGCTCCCAGAGGCAAGCAGGGTCCAGACCCAGTGTGCAAGCTCCTTTCAGGCCTCTGCTTGCACTGTGCTTCCTAATGTCTCATTGACCAAAGCAAATTGTGTGGCCAGGAGCAAGATCTGTGTGGAAAGAGGTGACGCTTTGCGTGGATAGCAAGAGATGGGACCAATTTGGGGCTGTTACTGTACCAATCTGCCACACTATTTTAAATTGTGGGCTATGTTATAAAAACCTTAAACTCAGCCAAGGAATTTAAACAATGATCATTTGAATCCAAGAATAAGTTTCTTGCTGCAAATTCACACTCAAACTAAAATTTGATTCAGACATTTTAAATGGAAAATAACGATGGGGTTCACAATGAACAGGAAATCTAAACCTTTGGTCTTTAAAACCTTTAATAGGTGCTTTGATGAGAACGGGGGTATTGACAGCCAAACACGGCTGTTCCTCCAGCCTTTGTACTATTTACAGTGAGGACAGTTTTCTTTCGTGACATTCCTAATGAGAATAATTGACTCTTCTCACCTTCACCTCCCAACATCCAGAGGATACCATTCTAAATTGAGTAGTTGGCCCATGCCAGCAATACCTGCTATAAATTATGAAACTTACAATCAGTAATCAACACTTTTCTATTGCATTATAACAAGCAGTTTTTAGATTGGGCTCAGAGTATAAATTCTTATTTAAAAAAAATAAAGCGAAAAGAAATAAAGCTTAACTTTAAAGGAGACTCTTAAAATTTTTTTTTAAGATTAATTTATTTATTCATGAGAGACACAGAGGCAGAGACATAGGCAGAGGGAGAAGCAGGCTCCATGCAGGGAGCCCAACGTGGAATTCGATCCCAGATCCCAGAATCACACCCTGAGCTGAAGGCAAACACTCAACCGCTGAGCCACCCAGGCGTACCCCCCCCCCCACTTCTTTTTTTGAAGTTTTATGACTCTTAAATCTTAAAAGTCTGTATAAACTAAAATGTCTAGGAATGTTTTATTTAGAGAGGAATGTGATTAAGACAAAATGTGTTCTAGATCTGAATGGAGAGTTAAAAACTAAGTATATGGGTCTGGTGGAAAGATCACCCAAAGGCATCTGCATAATTCCATTTCCTGCTCCAAAATTTAATATAAAAGTCAATTGAATTGATTAATACTAAAAATGGAACAACTCCAGTTCTAGAACTAATTTGAGGACCCAAGTCCTTCTTTGTTCTTTCTGGTAAATCTGTGGTTCTCTTTCTGAGTTTTGTTTAATAAGGAACTTGTAGATCACAGAATACATAACATATAAGAAAGTGCTGGAAATGGCTGGAATTTCCTCAGATTTACTACAGCAATATCATTTATAGTGTCTTTGACTTCAACAAAACATAGAAAGCATATACACAGGAAGAGGAGGGTTCAGTAGGAGTGCCAAATCCCCACTGGGTTTCTCCATTTGATTTGGATTATAAAAGCCATTGAGAAGGTTTAAAGGGCTCCTAGAAGAGTGGGCAGAGATTCTGAGCACAAGTGCAGTAGGTCTACCATATATGTTAGAAGCAAGAATAAGTACTACTTTGAAATATTCCTTCAGGATGGTTTAGCCTCTATCACTGATGCATCCTCCACATTCTGCTCAGGATATCATGTGTATATCATTTCTCTTTTCTGTCAAACATGTAAGTGTTCCACTGACTCAGTTATCTATAGACCAAACTGAGGTTTGAACTTTAGAAACTATAACATACAGTAGTAACAAGACACCCAGATTATGGGCTTCTTCTTGCCTATTACTTGTATACTGACCAGACAAAGAAGCATAAAGAATGTTGCAAAATTAAAAGTGAATCTGCTTTTTCTTAATGTGATTTTTTTTTGCATTTGTCAATTTGAAATCTGAGAGTATTCATCGTGTTGTCCATGCCATTGATAACATTCACCCAAGGTCATCTGAAATTTAAGTTTTTAATCAAACTAGAAATCATTTTTTTTCCCTGAAGAATACTTCAAAGTTCCAGCTATAATGGTTTAATCATCACAGCCAAAAATTGCTTCTATCTTCTTGTGAAAATTGCTTCTTTGTATGAGGATTCTGTTATAATACGAAGGGTATTACATTCCTGGAAAAAACATAATGATGTATATAATGGAGATAAGGATATTAGATAGACCAGAATGGAATGAATATTTAGAAGTACAAGATGCCATTTAGATAATCCCTGAACATCTCTAATTATTATGCAGTCCTACCTTAACATTGTGGGACATAATAAATAGGGAGGAACCTTGATATCATTGGGTTCAATATCCCTAATTTACAGTTGTGGAAACTTTGGCCCAGAGAAGTTGTTCATGGTCACTTGCTCAAGGTCATGCAAGTACTTTGGCCAAGGGGAAAGTCAAGGCAACTTTCTCTATATCACCAAACTTTTTCTTATGCAATAGAGCAAATAAGAGTATTTCAGAATATGAGTGTTGAGAAAAGTGGATAGGTTTTCTTTTAGTTTTAGAAGACAACCAAAAGAGCATCCTTAATAATGACAAATATGACAGCATTGGTTCTGTTACAACACTTAGTGGTATTTTTATCCAGTCTATTGAATTAAGACACATATTTATTAAGTACCCACTATGCACATGAAATATCCAATCTATTACAGAAATAAAACAGATGGGCTTGTACTGGATTTGTTGCTATTCATCTTTCTGTAGATAGCATTAGACATGAGATTGTTTCAAGGGGGAGCAGGAGGAAAAGACAAAGCATAAGGTTCATATTTAGCAAGGCTTCTGGGATAAGATAGGTTATGAATTAATTAGACACAGGAATGCCATTTGAGAGTTGTGGATAGAAAGAACTTTCTATTGAAGAGGTTTGGCAATGAGGGAACATATAGGGTTTTATTTTTTAATATTTATTTATTTATTATTTATTTGAGAGAGAGAGAGCTGGGGGAGGGATAGAGGGAGAGAGAAAATCTCAGACACCCCACTAAGCAGGGAGCCCAATATGGGGCTTGATCCCAGGACCCTAAGATCATGACGTGAGATGAAATCAAGAGTTAGATGCTTAGCTGACTGTGCTACTCAAGTACCCCAAACTCTTAAATGAGTCCTAAGTGTTTCCTCCTCTAGGATGGAGGAAATTAGCCCGGGGGTCTGGAAAGTTGATGGTGATTACCAAATGGAGATGCATTTGTCAGAGGACCTAGAGTGGTTTGGTGGGCAAAAGTCAGTGACAATGGCCACCAGAGTTCTGGAAAGCACAGCTGGAAGGTTGAAGCCCTGTGCAGGCTGTGGTGTTTGGTGATGGTCTTAAAATAAACAGAGAGCTGGAAGTGATTAAAACTGTGGAAAGGAAGAGAAACATAAGAACATAAAAGAAGATTTATTACATGACCAGCCCAGAAAAGAGTGGGACATGGACAGAAATGTCAAAATTTCCAGAAGAGAACTATGTACACCCTGGAGCTGGAATCCATGTTATCAGCACAAATTACTGGAACTGTGTTTTTTTTTTCTATTTCTTTTATGACTGTGTCTGACAAGGAAAAATATTAAAATCAAGTTTTAATTTTTAAGGCATTTCCTGGTTATATCTTAATACCAATAAAGATTAAAGTGAATAATAGTTAAAGAAGAGAGGATTATTTCTTGGCTTCTAACACCTTCCACTTTTATGGATGAGGAGGGTGTAATATGGCTGATTCCTAGCCCCTGCAGTATCCTCAGAGTCCTTTAAATGAGGGTTCACCAAATGGATTTGAACTGCTGCTCAAAGTCATAAGGACAGCGAGGAGCAGAAGTGCCCCTGAGTTTGGGCCTCACAAAGCCCTGGCCCTGACTGTCCCACATTGATATGAGTAACTGTGGGAAAGATGGCCTGTAAAATCAAAAGGTGCAGTTCTGTTTCTCAGAGAAAGTCATTTCATCTTCAGCATAACGTTAGTTTTAAGTTAGGTCTAATACTTTGACGATATTTAGTATGAATTTCAGATAACCTACATATTCAGTTAACCAACACACCTGCTCTCTAACCATCCTGGGTGAGTAGGCATTACTGTAGTGTAAGCATATTTGTCAGGGCTAATTGTGACTTTTAACTATGGGTTGGAGGCCATCAGCACTCCAGGGAGACTGAAGGGAGACCCAAGGAAGAAGGGACAGTGCTTTCCTCCTCCCCAACTCCCTTCTAGCATTCACACACAGAACCCACTCTCCCACCTTGGCCCTTTAGTCATAGCAGAGGCCCCTGGGAGCATTTGAGAGCTGTATTCCTGACCCTCATCCTAGACCTTCTGTTTCAGTTAGTCTTAGAGTAGGGCCCAGAAAAATTTAGTTTTAAAGTTCCACAGGTAATTCAAATATACAGCCATTTGGGAACCACAGCTTGTAACATACCATATTAAATGTCATTTTGCAAAGACTTAAAAGTGGGATTGATGTTAATTCTTCCAACAAGACCAGTCCCCAGAGAGTCCTGTAATCATAGGCTATGAGAGTCTTGGTCCAGACCAAGCTTGCTTTTTACCTAGAAAGTCTGCTTTGTCCCCCTTCCCATTGCAAACCAGGGACAAGTGATTGAAATTGTGGACGTCATCTGGTGGTAGTTACTGTTGTGCTCAGGATTTTGGAAAGACTTCTGTTTATTTGGCATGTTCCACACAAGCCTGTCAGCCCCTGGGGATTTGTGGCATTTGCAGAACTTACAAGGCAGGCAACATAAAAATATATAATTCATAGAGCGAACTATTTTGGAGCTCCCTTCACTTTTACAAATTGGCCATAAAATAGAAACCACAGACATAACATTCATATAACCATAGTTGCCAAGAATGAAGAATCATTTGGGGAGTGGGGGAGGATGAGGACTTTTAGTGTGTACTTCTTTATAGGGCATCCAAAGAAAGAGTAAGTGTTCACAATTTGTATGCAATTTACAGTTGGGTTATAGTTTTCTCCTGATAATGGGCAAATATCTGTTGAAAAAAATGGGGATGTTGAGGTTGACCTTAAGAGGCCTTTAGAAGTCATTAAGCTTATCATTTGAAGGCATTTTTTGTCTTGATAGACATTTCAAGTGTATTTAGGATTTCATATATGTTTTACTATGACTTATTGCTTCCTGGTTTTCCTTTCTTGGTGGAAGTGGTTCACAGTATCCAAGGCTCTGTGATTGCCTACAGTAGACTAGGGGAAGGGGTGAATATTTTTACTCTTTTACTCTCCTTCACCCAATAGCTGCTTTGACACTCTGGGATTACATTAGCTTCTATGGTGCATCCTCTGGAAGGAGAAAGAAACTACTTAACGCCTATCCATTCCACTTGAGCATTCCAGAGACTTGGGTAATGGATGAATAATGGCCAACAACACTGTTGTGATAGTTGACTGCTGACAAAATAGCATTTAATGGAGTTGGAAACATTCAAGACATAAAAGAGGAAATAGTCTCTCTTACAGAAGTCACACTAAACATTATTTTCACCATTTGATATTATAATATATTAACTGTTGTCTTAGGGATCAGGAGAGCTATGAGCTGGGCTTTAGCTGTTATGTGCCACTCTTTGACATTAAAAATATCAAATGATCTCTCTGTGCCTTGGTTTGTTCATCTAAAAATAGTCATGATATCTCCCTCATAGGGTACTCGAGAGAATGAAAACACAACATGAAAGAAAAGTCTAGCCAAGCCAAACATACATTGGGCTGGGAGTGAGGATGATAGAGAGTAGTAGTGCTGGTGTGGGGGGATTAGAGTGGGTGGATTATTCTGAATTGCTCTAGACCTCAAACTCTGTTGTTCTATGAATCTACCATGTATGGAGAAGAGAGGGCCACACAGGAGAATCACTTAGGTGTGATTAATGATGCTTAAATTATTTGATCATTTAACCACCTAGAGAAGTGCACAGCTACAATGAAGACAGTTACACTATTTTGACTCAGTAGTATTAACAAGGATTAAAAGCGTTTACATGGCACAGAGCCTAGGACTGGGTTAGGTTCAGCCTTTCATAAAAATCAGTTCCTTTTTTTCCCCCTTCTTTTCCAGGAAGAACTCTTCAAATAAAAAAATGACAATGATTTTTAAAGCAGACTTTCAGGAGATCTATAGCTCTATCAAAGTGGAGATGAATCAACTTGTTGCTGTTGCTAATTTTAACACCTTATCCAACATCAACACATTGATTTAGCCTGCCTAAAATTTGCCAGTTTCCAGAGCATTACACAGGTTCCTTTAGAAAATTATTTAAAAGCCCCATCTTAACTTTGAGAAAGGTTTATGTTTGTGATGGTGTATGTTATGTCTTTAACAATAACTAGACTGATTCTAGAAGCTTCATCTGAAAACACATGTTCTAGCTAAATTTTCATACCCTGTAGCTGTATGTTGGTGTTTAAAGAAGTGGTAAAAATAGAGTCACAGTGGGGATGTTAAGCTCTCTTTCCTTTTCAAATATTATTGTAGATACAGCTGTGGGAATTATGCAGGGATTCTTGTTTTTATGTAAGTGTTCTTTTTTTTTTTTTCTTTTAACCAAGGTCTGATCGACAACTAACATTATATAAGTTTCAGGTACAGACCATAATGATTTGATATCTGTGTACATTGCAATATGATCACCATAGTAAGTATAGTTAAACCTGTCACCATACATAGTTAAAACATTTTTTTCTTGTCATGACAAAAATGTTCTTCTTAATTATTTATAACTCTTATTTGGTAACCTCCCATAAGACTAATGAAAGAATTGGAATGAGCAATTTTTTAAAAGTAAGAAATAACCAAAAGGTAGATAAATATCTTTAGTTATTAGCAAAAGGAAGTAGATGGGAAGCTTGTGTTAAGTCCTCAAAAATTTCAGGAGACGCTAAGTGTTTTCACTGAAGATTTGTAACTGAGTGCCTCAGTTCTTCATTTAAATCTTCTAAGATACACCTGTAGTCTTGGAAAAAAAAAAAAACACTTGCATATGTGGTAACTCACATCTTCTTAGTCAGCAATTCAGATGTAACAAACAACTCGCCCTTGCTGTACTATGTTATGCTAGAAGACAAGAAAATGCATTCATCCAAATCTTAAGCAGTTTATTTCTTCAAAGAAATGAAAATTTCTGTTTATATTGGCAGCTCTGTCACAACTATAGTCTATACCCCAGCCTGGTTATTATGTTAAGTCCAATTTACAAACACTATTAATACCCTATTATATTTCACCCTCCCTGGATCATAACCTCATGAGGAAGACCATATATGATTTATCTGAATATCTGAACTTCTGCAGTTGTTCCAGTGAGCTTACTTTTTGGGTACTCAGTGATAAAAACATGAATAAAATGACCCGTTATAATGATTGATTACCTTTTTACCCTGAAGCCTTTTATTAGCTTTTGGTTGGAAAGATCAGCTGTATTTGAAGATACTCCTGGTCTCATATTTTAACAGAATCATTGTGTTAATTACTGTTAAATAGCACATTAAATCCCTCATAGCAGCCAACCAACCAATGTGGAGGCTCTCTCTCTCTCTCTCTCTCTCTCTCTCTCTATATATATATATATATATATATATATATATATATATATACACACACGCATATGTGTGTGTGTGTGTGTGTGTGTGTATGGCATGTTTTAGAAGATACTGACTGAAAAAAAAAATACTGGCCCTAAAAACAAAACAAAACAAAAAAACAAAAAAAACAAAACAACAACAACAACAAAAAACAAGGTATTGCTCATTAAAAAAAAATACATACTGGAAAAATTATATCAAAATGGTACATAATTACTAAGTGATTGATACAGATATTATGTTTTACTCCAATGGCAAGTAGTGTTAAGTTCCAAATTTATAAAATGCTATTCTGCATATAAAATATTTCAGAAAAATAAGTAAATCTATAATTTACAAAGGCAAAGTTCATATTACATACAGTAGGCAATTAGGGGTATACTTGTATTTATATTGTACTATATTCTTTAGCTTTGGGCCTTTTTATGTCCTTCTGTTATGGATATATTCTGAATTATGGACTCTTTTGATGATCTTTTGTCAGTTGTTCCTCAATGCTGAGCATTCAAGACGGAAATATTATCCTTACTGGAAATAAAGATACTTAATCAGATGCTTTTCATAATGGCTTCTTAGTCTATCAAAATTGTTATAAACTGGACAATTAGAAAAGAAAAAGAAAGGGTATCCATATTGGAAAGGAAGAAGTAAAACCATTTCTGCAGATGACATAATCTTATATATAGAAATTCCTGAAGAATCCACACAAAAAAAGCTATTAGATCTAATAAATAAGTTCAACAAGATTTCAGAACACAGGATCAATATACAAAAATAAACTGTTTCTGTCAATGAACAATCAGTCCAAACATGAGATTAAGAGAATAATTCTATCTAAAATAATATCAAAAAGAATAAAAGAAGTAAGGCTTGTACACTGAAAACTACAAAACATCGGTGAAACAAAGTACATGAGAACTCAATAAGTGGAAATATATCCTATGTTCATGGATTGGAAAGCTTAATATTATTAAGATAGCAATAGTCCCCAGATTGATCTATAGTTTTAACACAATCCCTATCAAATTTCACCTGTCTTTTTTGCAGAAATTGACAAGCTGATTCTAAAATTCATGTAGGATACAAGGGACCCAGAATAGCTGAAACAATCTTAAAAAGGAATGAAGTTGGAAGGACTAATCCTTTTCAATCTCAAAACTTATAACAAAGCAAGAGTATTCAAGACTCTGTGGCACTGGCATAAGAACAAACACATAGATCAATGGGATAGAATTGGGAGTCCAGAAATAAACTCATACACTTATGATTAGTGTATTTCCAACAAGGTGCCAAACAATTAAATGGAGGGCGAATAGTCTTCAATAAATGGTGCTGGGACAAATGGATATTCACATGCAAAAGAATGAAGTTAGATCATTTGCTCACATCATACACCAAATTAACTTAAAATTAATCAGAGACCTAAATATTTCCACTAAAACTATAAAACTCTTTAGAAAATATTCTTGGGTTAGGCAATGGTTTATTAGATGTCATACCAAAAACATAACCCACTGAAGAAAAGTTAGATAAATTAAACTTCATCAAAATTAAACACTTTTGTACTTCAAAGGACACAGTCAAGAAAATGAAAAGAAAACCCATAGAATGGGAGAAAATGTTTGCAGATCATATATTCACAAATCCAGAATAAATATAGAACTTTTAAAACTCAATAATAAGGAGACAACCCAGTTTTAGAATAGGCAAAAGATTTGGATAGATGTTTCTCCAAAAAAATATATACAAACGTCCAATAAGCACATGAAATATCGTCAACATCATTAGTCCTCAGGGAAATGCAAATCAAAACACTAAGATACCACTTCACATCCATTAGGATGGCTATTTAAAAAAAAGAGCAATAATAAGTGTTGGCAAGGATGTGGAGAAATTGGAACTCTCATGTGTTGCTGGTGGAAATATAAAATGGTGCAGCTGCATTAAAAACAGTTTGGCAGTTCTTCAAAAAAATTAAACAGAATTACCATATGATCCAGCAATTCCACTCCTAGGATATATACAAGGTGAATCAAAAACATATGTCTACACAAAAACGTATACACAAATGTTCATTGCAGCATTATTCATAGTAACCAAAAAGTGGAAATAATCCAAATGTCCATCAACTCCTGAATGTATAAACAAAATATGGTATATCTATACAATGTAACATTATTCAGCCATATAAAGGAATTAAGTACAGATTCATACTACAATATGGATGAATCTTGAACACATTATGCTAACTTTAAAGAAGCCAGGCACAAAAGGTCACATATTATATGATTCTATTTATAAGAGATGTCGGGAATGCTATAGGCAAAAACCATAGAGACAGAGAGTAGATAAGTGGTTTCACAGGACCAAGGTAGTGAGGGAAATGAAAAGTGAGTGCTAATTGGATATGGAGTTTCCCTCAGGGGTGATGAAAATGTTCTGGAATTAGATAGAGGTGATGGTTGCACAATTTTGTGAATACATTAAAACCACTGAATTGTACATTTTGAAAGGGTGAATTATATTGGGAGCTTTTATTTATGTCTCAAGTTTTAGTTACTATATTTTTCCATGACCACTCTACAAATTAAGTTCTAATAAACCATAATATAACTTGCAAAAGCATATTGTCATCAAAGCACATATTTATATAGTTTGTTCCTAAAAAGAAAAGGAGCTTCATAATCAGTCTTATAGTTGGCATGAAATCTTCCCAGTTTTAAGTATCAGTGCAGAGATAGATACAGAGTCCAAGATTTCTCTCAGGTTAAAATATGAAGGAAAAACATTAGTTCATTGCTTCTGTTCTCTCATTGACTTGATATGGACTCTTCTCATTTAGAGTGACCGGACATTTATTGTTCTGAAATTGAGGGAAGAATCCCAAGTACTCTAACCAAAGTCTTATATTTGTTTTCTCTTTCTTTCCCAGGTGCTACCTTTCCCAAGCCAGGTGGTCTACAACAGAGTAGGCAAGTGTGGGAGTCGTACTGTGGTCTTGCTTCTGAGAATCTTGTCAGAAAAGCACGGATTCAATTTGGTCACATCAGACATTCACAACAAAACCAGGCTTACTAAAAATGAACAAGTAAGTTGTCTTTGCCCATGGTTAGATTGTACTTTGTGTCAATTCATTTGTGTAATTAGTGGGTGTCTTACAAGACATCCCTCAAACACCCTAACAAATACCAGAGTTGCAATGTCATACTGTATTTTTACCAGTGTGTGGAAGGAAATTTAAGTTAAAGATTCTGAAGGAAGTCTTTAAACAGGAAGTTTCCCCAAAGTATTCCTTTGGGGAATACTCATCAATACTTTTACCAAGATGGATGAAGGACAGTGTATACTCATCATTGTCTATTTAGCTAAAATTAGCAATGCATAATTCTCAAATAGTTATACTACTGAGCTACAAATAATGCTGACTTCCTGACAACAAAAACAGAAAACTATTTTGATATTTTTTTCTTTTGCTTTTCTTTCACAACTGCTCTAAGTTTTTATGGTTATAATAAAGAGAAAATTCTCTTTGGGCCAGAAATCTGATTGGATGATAGGAGCATGAGCTTCTTATAATGGATAAGCTCAGGGGATCTTGAGCTTCCAAAGCAGCATTTGGTATATTCAATGGAAGCCAAAGAATTACCCATTTCCTGGGAAGAATTCAATCTCAATGTAGCCAAGTCATACAAGTGGACATGTTGCCATTGGTGCAATTCAGTTTTAGTCCGGATATGAAGGAATGAGAACCAGAGGAGTCAATGATGTAAATCCTGATGCAAGGGCAGGGGAAGAGAAGATGTGATGTCCCAGCCTAATCAGTAAGGCAGGAAAAAGGGGGAGAATTCTACGTTGCTCTGCATATGTTTCTATTCAGGACTTCAAGGGATTGACACACTAGGGAGGGTGGTCTACTTTACTTTGTCAACTGTTCAGATGCTAATCTCATCTAGAAACACCCTCACAGACACACCCAGAAATACTATTTAATCTGGGTACCCTTTGGCTACTCAAGCTGACACATAAAATTAACCATCACACCACCCAATGAGTACAGAAATTTGGGTAATAAACAGGGCATATGGTTTACTACCAGATTGAAACCATAATTATGGAAATTTTTACCCATGTCCACTTCTTTCTGGCACAATCCTCACCTTTGAGGCATTCAAAACCTCCCAACAGAAGGAATCTCATTATTAATTTACAATAGCCCATCTTTCTCTTTTATCTTGGGGGGATAGCAGGACCTTTTAAGAGTGTTACTGCCTAGTGGTACTTGCAGTAAGGCCAGTATGTTCAGTGTCTTCCAGTGTAGAGATCAAAAAGCCCATTCCTTTGAAAACTTTCACTAACAGCTGAGAATCAAGCTTGAAAAGTCATTTCCAATTAGCAAAAAATAATTTGAGATCAGCCCTTATAAGTTGTGTAGTAGGCTTTCAACAGAAAAAGTACACTTGGTGACATTTAAGGATATCACATTTTATGAATAACTCTAATAGAACTAGGTTCTCTTTCATTTCCTTACCTGATCAAAAAGCTCATCTGATCATGCCCTGTCACTGCCTGAAAGAAAGTGACTATAAATAATTAGCCTATGTTACTTTGATGTTATTACAATTATTAAATTTGGTTTTCGTTGGAGTCTAGGCCCTTGGGTCTGTGTATCAGATTATATTTATTCCTACACCTGAAGAGTGTGTATGCCCAGTTCTCAGATGCCTCATAAAACACTGTAGCTTGATTTTAGTGCCCACTGCTGAAAGGGTACAAACAACCCAGAGAGAACAGGACAAAGGTAACCAAAGTATGAGACACTGTGGTGTTCTGGAATGCACTAGAAGAGAGAGGACAAAATATGGTGTTTAAATACACTGGGGCTTTGCACCTCCTTTGTTTCCTATGAGAAGCAAACATGAGAAAACAAAATGCAGTTATAACGGTCAAGTGAAGCATGTTAGATTTTAAAATAATAACTTGCTAATGGTATATACATTGTTAAACCTAGGAAGGGTTAAAGACAAAGTCATTCTCCTCCTCTAAAAGAGAGGTTAGCTCTCATCTGTTTGGAATGATTGGCTTGTCTGGAAGCCAGGGAACAGACTAGACAATCTTTTAAGGTTCTTTCCAGCCCTATGATTCTGTGATATATTTATACAACTTCTAGCATAATCTGTGTATGGTGCAGTTGAAACACTTCTGATTCCTGTGGTCAGTGTGACCTGGAATATATTTCATGACTTCATTATTCCAGATTCCTATTAAATTATAAGGCATGTCTTAAAAACTTCAGGGAATGATAAGGTAGAGAAAAAACAAACAATTTGGACATGACAACAAACATAACGAGTGACAGCTGCTTCTCTGCAGCTCACTGACTGGTGTGACATGCAGAGAGAGCCAAGAAATGACAAGAACCCAACTTCCAAAAAGCTCAAGAATGCTTAAAAGAACTCTTTCCCATTATATGCATCCTTTTTGCTTAAGTTACAAAGTGCATAAAACAAGCAGAGGGAAAAAAAATATTATTTTAACCTAATATACTCAAGAAATAATTTGTGGTAAGAATAGCTCCGCTGCTTGATAAGTTATTAAAGAAAAAAGGAAGATGTGATTTAGGAGATGAGTTAACATTTTACAGTCAGTGGTTCTCAACCTTTAAGCAAACTCTGGAAACATGTTCCCATGGAAACATTGTTCCCCATAGTTAGAAACAAACCGACTTCAGGTGTAGCAGGAGTTAAACAGGCCCTTGGGGGCTGGCCAGGTCTCTCTCCACCATGTAGAACATTTCTTTTATGAGAAAATGTGTTCCAAGTTCCCAACTACTGACTTACAAATGAACTTTGGAATAGTATCCACTCATAGAACTGGAATTATCTATACCATTCCATTCATACACAGAGGCACTTCTTGGGGTCAGAGTCAAATTCGTGCATACATTTCTCCCTGGAGGCTAGCTGTCATAACACACACACCCACGCATGTGCGCACATGCATGCAGGAGCAGAATACTGAGTTTAACTAAGTCTATTTAATGAAATAAGATACTGGAGGGATTATTAAAAAGAAAGGGGAGCACAAAGACACCAAATGTTACAACATCAATAAAAATCCCATTAAATCTGCCCTTATAGAAACAGAAAGACCATTGAAGTTTATATTTTTAAAACTCTACCTGAAGAGAAGAGCAGGGACACCTGCTGCTGGCCAAATGCTGGACCTTTCCAGGATATATGATACAAGCCCTTGATGACATCATCCCACTTATACTCTGAAACCAGATTTCAGTTTCTTGGGCTGGTTTAGATAATCTCTGGGAAAATGGAGATTATATACAATTTGAAAGATAGGAAACTATTTTCCAGAAGACATGAATGTGATCTCCAAAAGCCTTATAATCACCTCTTTCAAATCATTGCTCAGAGTACAGCAAAGGTCAGAGTGCACCACAACACATCATGGATATAAAGGATTCAAAATTATTTCATTTTTGTGGGAGAGGGGCAAAAATTCTCAGCATGTGAGCCGAACAGAACAAGAGAGCAAATAATTTTACTATTTTTATTTATGTCAGAGCTACTGAGAATTGCAAATTAGAAACAGCACCTACTACATGCAAATTATTTTGCTTCATTACTTCATTTAATTCTTTTGGACCAAAAATCATACCAGTGAATGGGTATAATTATTTATTTTATGGATGGGAAAATTAAGACAACCAGATTAAGTCACTTCAAATGTAATATAATAGATATAATAGAATGACTGTCTGCTGCTTAGACTTGAACCTAGGTCTTCTTGAATCCAAAGCCATTCTCCTGATGTACTGTTTTCCCATTCTGGCTGCACAGCAGAATCTCCAGCAGAGCCTTATGAAACATAAAGTTACAATGGCCCTTCTCCTGGAGATTCTGGGATAGAGTCCAGAAAACTCTGTATTTTTTTTTTTAATGAAATGTCACACCAGGCTAGGAATCCTGTCAAAACTATCATATCAACATTTCCCTAAGTGTGTTCCTAAAAATCTTAGTCCCCTAAGACACTGAAAAAAATTTTTTAAAGAAAATATCATGGTTAAATAAATTTAGGGAATGCTGCCTCGGCCCCCCTCGGAAATTTATACCAATTGTTCACATTTTAAAGACTGAGAATTCTTTCAGTTAAAAACAAAATTAATAGTCTATTGAACTGTCCTTTCCTTAGAGTTCCCAATCTTAGTTGGCCAGGGGAGTCTTTATGAATGTTTGTGGCTGTCACGTGCATCAGACAAAACTCAGACTTCCAGCTTGGAAAATGCTGCACTAGCCTCTTCTTTTGCTTCTGCCAATCATGCCAGGAAAGGCTACTCTTTCACTATAAACTTCACATCTGCTTTGACTCTATTCAAAAGCTATTCAAATGATCAAAACCTTGAAAAGTATTCAAAGAATGGAAAAGACAGAGATCCTGTGCCCATCCACTTGAGACTGCTTTCACCTCTCGGTCAAAAAGAGAATTGCTTCACCATATTTTAAACTTTCCTTTGCCTTGCTCTCGCCAGTTGTAAGCTCTAAGCCTGTATAGCATCACAACTCCAAAAAAGGAAAACTCACCTACAGAAACCATGTTGTATTTGAAGATGGTCTAGAGGCCATGGGGGCTCCTGCCAGGTTTTCCTATGGCAGGGGCATCTGGCCTCTATTTACTAACAAAGGTTCACTTGCTTCTTGCTGGAGCTGGTCTCACTATTGTGTCTTCATTCATTTTGGTGAATATTTATGGAGGACTTACTAATAACTCTGTACATTGAACACCAGACAGCACACTAGATGTTTGTGCATCTTATTTCTAATCCTTTCATCAACAATATTAGGAAGATATTACCATCCCATTTTATGGGAAGGAGCAGGTGTTCAAGAAGAATAGGAAAGAATAAGACTTGCAAGAAAACTGGGGTCAAATCCTAGAGAACCCTGAATGCTAGGCTGAGGAGGAGGAACTTTATTCAGTGGACAGTGGGAAGCCATTAAATAAGTTGTTCTTAATCATGATAGGCATCAAAATCTTGGGAGCTTTTTCACGACACATGTCTCCTGGTCCTATTACAAAGTACTGAGTTAGACTCTTAAGGGTAGAGTTCTGGTATTTGTATCTTTGGGGAAAAAAAATCCCAAAGATGTCTTCATGCATAATTCTGATGAAGAATCATCACACAAAAGGCTCTAATTATTGGAAAGTTTTCATTTTACTAAGGTGAACCCTCCACTCAGCAAGCAAAGTTCCTTTTTCATCTGAGAGTCTTCCAAACCTTCTCTGAAGTAATGAGTGGTGTCTCCTTGGGAGCCTGCACATTTATCCTGGGAATGTTTCCTTTGCTTGAGACCTGTCTGGAAAAGTCTCCGCAGAATGACCCCTAGAGTTTCCTGATTTTATAGTAGTAGGGACATTGTCCACAGGCACCAGAGCTACTCCAACCAGACCTTGAAACCAAACCAACAAGATTAGCAGAGAATCTATCGCCAGGTCACAGGAGAGATGAGTTTACCCAACTCTGCAAACAAGGTCTTATCTTGGATTCTTGTAGACAAAAGCTGAGTCTGCTAAATGGAAACTCAGTAGAAAGAAAAGGTAAAAGGAGGAAAAAGCAAGAAGTCCCCAAAAATTAGAATGTTTTCTCCTCCCCGACCAATGGTAGTCACAAGATTGATTTTCTCTGCTATTCAGAGCCAGCCTCTTCACCTTATTCATATCATTGCTACCCATGATGGACTTAGTCTTCATTGTAGGCATGTGTTGCCCTGAGTTGAAGATAGGAAGGCCATCCTGCCTGGTTCTAGAAGGGCTTCCCCAGGCAAGAGGAAGAGGGAAAGGTAACCTGAGTCTATTCCCATCCTCTCGGTCTCTGAGGTTAAAGGGCCACAGAGTTCTCCTCTGAGCTACTCCTTATTTTCCTTTGATGTATTAAAAACATGTCTTTTCTGTCATTAAGATGTTTTTCAAAATTATAGGGCCTCTAGTTGCTCAGGAGGGACACGAGAGTTCAGACCAGAGTGGAGTCAGTCCTCTGTCAATTACTGCTGACAAGCATTTCCTAAAGAAGTTAAGAGCGAAGTCTTTGACTGACTTGGTATGTTTGTAGAATTGACAGGTAAAGGCTTTCTGCTCTACCATCCCAGCCAGTTAGATTGAAAACAAAAGATTAAAAGTCCCTTCTTCACAGATCCTCTGCATTATAAATTCTGTTTGATATTTACCTTTTTTTAAAGCCTCTATTCTCTAAAATAAAATAAAATAAATAAAACCTCAATTCTCTTTCATTCTCAGATGCACTGTGACTTTAACATCTTCCTTTAGATACATTCCATTTCATAGCACTTTTTTTTTCTCCAGTATTTTAAACTCATTCCTGTTCTTGTTAAAATATGCTGTTTTCCCACCTCGAACTTTAAAAAAAATATTTTCTCTGATATTTTAGTGCTTTCGTATTTTATTATTTTTAATGCTTTTCCACCTGCTACCACTTTCTTTCAGTTTTCCAGCATATCACATGAAAGGTAGAAAATTTATATCCCCATAAACCCTCTTTAGTTTCTGGAGTTATTGTGCTAACTGGCCTCTTCCTCCCATTTTAAGAGGTTATGTATAGATCAGAAAGCACCAGGAATGGTGAGGCAATTGCAGCTCAACGATAAAGAGCAGGATTTTTGGAGTCAGACCAACTTGAGTTTGAATCTAGACTCTCCCTTTTTCTACCAGGGAGAATTTAAGCTATGTATGTAGTCTTTCTGTGCCTCAGCTTCTTAATCTGTAAAGTGTAGATAATAATACTTACAGAGTCATTTGAGAATGAATGATAGCATGTGAAGAAGGGGCTGGGTACGGAGTGTAGCCCAGAAACCACTCAGGAAATGATCATTGAGCATTGCTACATCTCAGATGTTATAACACCAAGGTGATGAATGCACAAATCTGTCCCAGAAAGGCTCACCTTGTTGCCTGAGAGATAATTCTGTCTTCAGTGAACATTTCTTGACTCCAAAAACATTTTTCTGAAGAGGGTGTCTTCATGCCATAAAGAATTATGGGGTAAGGGTTCTGTGCTAGGCTTTCTGGAAGCATCCCGGCCTCCACCCTCAAGGAGTTTACAATCTGCTTCAAAGCTAGCACACAAACTCAACTATGACATAACATAAAAAGTGTACACCCTAGAAGATCCTCAAAGCACTGTGGGAGACCAAAGAAAACAACAGGATTTCTAGCCAAGGACAGTCAAAACCAATCTATTTGGCTTCACTTCTGCAGCCAGACTTGTTACTTGCACAGCATTGCCCGTCCCCATGAATGAGGACCAACCTGTGTTCAGATGCCACCAGGGCTCTGGAAAGCTCTCTTGACCACTCCCCTTCTGTCACCACCTGGCCACAAGGCTGAAAAGATCCTCCCTCTTAACGTCCCTAAACCTTTCCATCTGTCTTCACTTCCAGTGACTTCCTTCCGTGGTCCTCAAACCTCAGTACCTTAGAATCCTCTGGAGGTCTTGTTAAAATGCAGATTGACAAGCCCCACCCCTAAAGTTTCTTCTAATGGCGTTGGTTGGGGTGACGCCTGAGAATATGCATTTCTAATAAGTTGCTACCTCATGCCCTTATCATATCCTAGGGGAATATTGCCCCATCTTTCTAGCTAAACTGTCTGTCTAATTCTTCCCTTTTTCTTCACATTCTCCATCCTGATCTCAGATCACTGGGGTTGGGGGAGCCCTTTCTGACTGCAAATTGCCCATAGCATAATGTTAAAATTCCTCACATGACGTCCAAGGTCCCAATTACCCAGCTCCTACCTTCTTCTCTCATCAAATCTGTTTTCTGGCAGATCCCACACCTGACCTCCAGCACACAAAACTCCTGGCAGTTTTAATATCCAGGTCATTTTGGGTTTTGTCCTTTGTATCTCCTGTACACTCTGCCTGCAATGCTGCGGGTCCCTTTCTTCACTTGGTAATTCCTGCAGATCCTTGCAAACCACTCAGGAATGCCTCCTGGGGGAAATATTACCTCTCTGTCTGCAGGCAGAGATAGATGCCTCACCTCTGTGCTTCCTACCCCATGGTGGTTATTGCATAATGAGACTTGCCTGCCAGTCCACCTCACCCATAAGACCTTAAGCTTCCTGAGAGCATGAGTCAAATCTTTTATCTCTATAGTCACGACACCAAGCCTGACACAGAGATGGAAGTCAATGGATGTTGAATGAAAGGAGATCCAGGAAAACTACTTGGAAAGAGGCAGGCATTTTAGTGAGATGCAAAGGTGGTTAGAGTTTGGACATGCAGACAAAAGAGGAAGAACATTCTAGAAGGAGAAGGTTAGGCTGAGCTTGGACACAGCGTGAGGAAGAAACAAAGAGAGGTCTGGTTTGGCTGGCCACAGGACGTCATGAATGCCAGTTAAGGGTGATAGTAAAGGTAGAATCAACATGACTTAGCAAGTGATTAAGTACAAAAGTCAGGAAAGACCCAGATCAAATGTAAAAATATGGATAAGATCATTAACCAGGACCACACTCTCCAGAGGTGGGATAGCTGGATAAGGACCAGGGATGAACAAGGACCAAGAGTGTGGTTTGGGCCATCGTGGACACCATTAGGACACACTCCACTGTCTTATCTTTCTGTGTCTTTACCTTATTTATGTTTTGATCTCCAGGGCCTGGTAAGCTCTCACTAAATGCTGAATGAATGAATGAATGAATGGCGAATGAATGTAGGTAGTGGAATCACAATAAAGGCGAGCAGTGATCCTGCATGAGCCAAGGAAGAGGACAGGTGGTTTCTGGGATGATTTTAGGTAGTGCCATCATCATTCATCATGCCACCCATGTGGATAAGATTCAGGCAAGAGAAGAGACAGGCTGCTGGCAGAGTGAGAGGAACAGGAGGGAACCCCTGGGGAAGGGAAGTAGGGGCACGGGAGACCACTGCCTGCCATGAGACCTGGAGAAAGTCTTAGTATTTGTGAAGACAGTCAAAGGACATCTTGACTGTGATGCCTTAAACCTGTGCTAGCGGTACTAGAGCTGGATGCACTCTCCGACTTCACTGTACTAATGCAATAAACATGAGTATTAGTAATTTCCTTCTATGTTTGAAGGTACCTCTAGAAAGAGTTATGCACTGTCACTGTTAATCCATTTCTCCCCATGAAACAGACAGCTTTATGACTATTATGGCACTATCTCCAAATCTAACCACTACTGTTCTCCCGTTCAGTTTAACACATTGACATGTATTTAGAGAATGTAATATAATGTTAAATATGTGAGAGAAACAGTTTTTCTTCTGACCCGTTCTTCCAGTCTTCCTGTACAATACCAGGGGGCTTTCTCATCTTACTCTTATCCTTGCAGAGAAATAGTTGAATAAAAATAATCCAGAGATCTAAGCATGAAGTGGTCTTTCTGTCAAATATACACACAGTAAAGAGTTATGTGTCTAGGGCAGATATGCTCAGATGTCTTTGGCTGTGCTTCCAAATCTGTAATTCTGTTTGCTAGGTCCATCAAAAATGAAAATTTACATTGTGACCAAGCAGGAAGTTCTATTACCAAAAACAAGGTCTGGGACATGCAGGGGGATTGCCGGGGGTACATAGAGGATAAACAACAGATAAAGAGGCAGGATTCAATTTCCTTTTACGCTCCAGCTGGAGGACAGAGCCCATTACTTACCCACGCCTGCCACTGATGAACAGAGCACAGGTTATGAACTGAAAGTCATTTACTTGTAAAATTCAATTTCATTTCTTTAAACAATCATTGTGAGCATGAATGTCTAAAGGTTTTAGACCTGAGATCCTAGTGTAACAATCTGTAATGCAGGTACTAGTTGGAGCTAATGCATTCAATAAACATTTATTGAGCATTTCTGTATGTGTTAGCCCCGTGCTGGACATGAGGGACCAAGGCAAAGCTGGGTTTTCTGTCCTGCTTGACACAAACTGGGATTTCCAGACTCTGGTTTTATTGTTGCTGCAACTAAGGCTAACACATAAACGATCACCTTTGTTTCAGCTTTTTCGATGGACTAGTACCTAAAAGATGCTGTACTGCTGATGCACATCCCAAGTGGCAGTTTTCAGGGCGCTCTTAAAAAGTTCCACTGTGTGTCAGTATTGACAGGGCCAATTAGAAACTCAAAGGAAAATGGAATTCAGGAAGTCAGGGAGTCGTAAGAATGCTTGGAATTTCTAACAGATTTTACTAAACATTTTCTGTATCATGACATGTTCCAGAAGACCATAAACGTTAGTTTATTCTCATATAAACTCCTCTTTGCCTTGCTGATCACTGCAAATAAATACTTCAGGTGACCACCCACAAGAACCCCAAGAAGTTTTGGGTATTTGTGTCCCTGTAAAATATTTGCTTTGTAAACTTTTGTAATCAAAGAGGAAAATCATGAGGCGTTGCCTCATTTGATTCCTACTGTTAAACTCTGCAGAACTGGTTTCCAGTATTTCTGTAGATCTCAGTAATAATCATGATAGAAATGCAAAATAATGTTTAATCTCTTGTCTTGGTTTGACTTTTAAAGGAGGGGAATAAAGACATTTTTTTTGAACTTGCGTTTCAGTACAGCCACACACTGAATTCTCCAGTTAAAATGACTTAACCTGTCACATTGTTTTCATGGTAGCAATCACCTAAATTAAATATGGGACTATAATTTGGGTAGCAGTTTTAGGCTTCTTCAACAAGAAGTCTAATGTATAGTTCATAGATGCTGCACAAAACACAGCTGTTTGGCCCTGGTCCAAGAGGTAATAGCGAGGATAAAGGAGTAGGGAACATAACCTTTAGCTTAATATAGTTTGGTAAATTAGATCCTATATATGCTAATTTTGTACTTTTTTTAATAGATGGAACTGATTAAAAATATAAGTACTGCCGAACAGCCCTATTTATTCACTCGACATGTTCATTTCCTCAACTTCTCAAGGTAAGATATTTTCCAGCTTAATGGTTCTTTCATTTCTTTTTAGTACTTAAACTCCTTCTAATGAACAATTATTTTAGAATCTACTTTCCTTTTCAAGGTGGTGTAATTGCCCCTGAAAAGACTCTAATCCATTTATTATTGCCGTGGAGGGATCCAAATTTGAAATATTTGGACAGAAGCTTCATTTCTCTCTAAAATACTAATCTTAAATCTCTTGAAAACTTGAAATAATGTTAATGCAAAGCCATTTGACCTGACAGTTCCATTTTAAAGAAAAAATCGGGTAGGTATTGAAACAAATAAACTAAGAGGCAAGAGATGGGTATGTGAACAGAAATATTTCATTGCACATTTTTATACAATTGGAACCCACACAGTACTCTGGGAATAGCTGAGTAGTGGAGTCATGTGTCTTACAGGATCCAAAATGTGAGCACTGGCCTCTCTGCCTAACTTTTTAACACCCTATTTGATAATTCTAAATCATGCACGTTTGACGCTGATGGGGGGGTGGGTATTTTAGAACTCTGTTTTTTTCTTCAGCTTCAGGGACCTTCTGATCATAATGTAAATCTTCAAATTTAGGTTTTTAGACTCTTGATCTGCTAAGTTGCTGACTTCCAGTTCTGGGCATTCTTTTCCTCCTTTAGCCTGACTCCCCTTGTCACTGTGCTTTACTATAAACCAGCAGGTCTCAGATTCCTGCTCTCTTCAGGCTGGCCCACGTCTGTGTTCATGGTTGGCATGGGCTGCCAGAGCCCTGGGTCTAGCAGCAGATATGCTGAACAGCCCAGGACCCCTGGGCCTCCCTCCTCCTCCAACTGACAGGCACCTGCCTTACTGCTACAGTTCCCCTGGGGATAACAGGACGTCACAGGTCTGCAAGAGAGCAACAGAGGTCCTGCTAGCTGAAGCTGGCCTAATGCCCAGCCCCCCTCCATCCTCCACCCCCACTCCCCACCCAGGGCCAGGCACCCAGAGAGGCTGGCACTCAGAGAAAGACAGGGCTCCCCTGAGTGTTAGCTGCTCCAGGAGTTCACATCTGAGCTGCTTGGAGTTGGCTCAGTTGCCCTGCCACAGGATGCCTAACAGTCTAGGGACTGGGAGGAGGTTTTAGCCTTCAAAGGACTTCCCTGCTGTGCACCAGGCCCTGTGCAATTCAAGTAGAAAGCGAGACTCTGCAGAGCAAGTTATGGAGCAGCAAAGAGAAAGTGCCACCTTATCTTTAAAAGCAAGTTCCCGGGTAGCCCCGGTGGTGCAGCGGTTTAGCGCCGCCTGCAGCCCAGGGCGTGATCCTGGAGACCCTGGATGAGTCCCACGTCAGGCTCTCTGCATGGAGCCTGCTTCTCCCTCTGCCTGTGTCTCTGCCTCTCTCTCTCTGTCTCTATGAGTAAATAAATAAAATCTTAAAAAAAAAAAAAGCAAGTTCCCCCTGAGATTTCCCCACCTACCTGCTAACCAGAGTTCCCTTGGACGGTGAGTAAGTGTAGAGAACACCTGCAGATCAACCTCAGTGACTCAGTAGCCAAGTGCTTTTCCAACCACATTGGGGAGTGGCTTGTGACTGGATTGTCTGGGGTATGCACCCTGCCTCTCACTTCCAGTCGGCCAAGAACATATAATTAGACATAACTAGATAACAAAGTTATCTTGTTAACTATTTCAGGCATTACGTCTTATAACTTGCAGAGAGCAAAGCATGGCCCCCCTGACCCTTGCTTTTCTCATGAGTTTCCTTCTGCATCACCCCTGACATCTTCTAACCTCATGATTTGACTCTTCTTGCTTCATGGGTCAAATTCTTACAATCAAAACAAATTGCAATGTAACGAATTTTAATAATTGACTCAAGACAGTATGAATCTCTAATGAGAAGCCAAAGCTAGTACCTTAATTGAGTCAGCAGTGCTGAGCACAGTCTGGTAACCATACTTTATCATGGCCTCCACTATTGAATACATTTCCGAGAATTGTTCAATTTTGATCAATTTCATCATGAGAAAGAATTGATAAGTACTTTGAGAAGACCCCACATCTGCAGAAAAGAGTATTGGCCTGGCTGCCAGGACCTCTAGGTATGAGACCTTCCCACTGACCATGACTCTGGGCTAGCAATTTCATCTTTGGGTGAGGATGGGAGGTCTCTATTTTCCCATCTATAAGTTAGGAACAAGTCCTGCCCGCTCCTACCTTGTAGGGATGCTCCAAACATGTGAATGAAGGAAAGCCCTTCAGCTTCCTTCAGAGAAGAATATTACATATATGCAAAGTGGAATTTATTTTTTAAGGGGAAGTCATTTTATTTGAAACAAGACAAGTCCAGACATATATTGACTGTTATGCACACTTAAAAAAATGTGTACCAAAACCAATCATTCTTAATAAATAACAGCAATTTATCCTTGAGCAAAATTGAAACATATATTCCTATATTCCTTATGAAGGAGATTGTTATAAGTAATCTTTCCTCTGATATATCCCAATAACGTTTTTTCTCATACTTTCCTGTTTATTTTCAGCTGCAATTACTGCATCACTTTTGATTATTTTTTTTTTCCATCCAGGCTGTGTGTCTATTTGATTGTGTATTAGGAATGATACACAATGTCTTTGACAACTGCTTAGCCTTAGAAAAAATATTTCCTTTGTAGTTTTTAGTTGCAGAGGTCTGTGAAGTGCTCTGCTGCTGTTTCCTAAATACAACCGGCGCGATATTACAGAGTGGCATTCAAGAGCATCTCTATAAAGTCTCACTCTGAGCCTCCAGTTGAGTTCCTGTCCCTGGATAGCCTGGCAGTGTCTCTATGACCTTGAGGGCAGGGTTCAGCTCATGCTCATTTCTCCTTCATCCATTCCATTTTGTTCAATGAACACATTTTTTTTGTACTGAGAACCCTCTATCTTCTGTACGCTGCTCCAGGATGGGGACCTTCCACAGCGAACTAGAAATATTTTCCTTGCTTTTGGGGAAGTGTATTTTTCTTCCATTAAGGAAGCATGGCAACAAAGTGTGAAGGACTTTAGGAGCAAGGGTCTTGGAGTCCCCTCCAGGGGAGATGGGACGTGGGACGTGCCCTCCCTGGAGGAGGAAGTGTGGAAGGACATTCCAGAACAGAAGCCATTGCTGCTGGAATATGAGGGACAGACCAGTTTACACAAAAGGGAAGGGTGCTCATTGCACAGGGACAAGCATGAGCTAAAGCCAGTCAATGAGAAGGACTGAAAGGAATTCGTAGGTGGGAGCCCAGGGGTGGGCATAGTAAAAAAAGGATGGCAGTCAAGAGTTTCAAGCAGGAAAAAGGAGACACTGGCCTGAGCGGCTCTGGTCCTTTACAAAGCTCATGCTACCTGCAGGAGCAATCTCATCCTCTCCTGCCATCCTACATGCACAAGGCTGGGGCTTCAGGTATGAGACATCCATGAGCATGAATGGAATGACACACTGAGCCTTAATACTTTGTGAGATTGTATTAAATCCATTGAACATGGTAAGTTAAAACACCAGGAAATGTCTTAGATGTAAATGGCAAACTGCGTATACAAAGAAAGCCCTCAGTATATAATCACAGAAAAACCATTAGGTTGGAACGTGTTAAGAGGGCTTTCCCATGCTTTTAAAAATGAATTCTATATTTTGAATTGTAAGGCAAAGACATAATTAAACTAATCTGAAGAAACCTAACCTGATCATTGCTGACAGCCATACGGTTGGCTTGGTTCAAGATAATGAGGTTTTTAAGAGAAGAATTGATACTGTAACTTAATATTTTTTGTTGATATTTGATTTCTAATATTCATACATTCTTAACATGCAGCAAGACACTTGCTGGTGAGCAGAATATAAGAATGGAAGTCTCACCTCTCTCCTTATAGGTTGCGCACATAAATGTTCTGAACTTCTGAAGCGTATGGCATTATACTAAAACAAATTTCCCAATATTTCTTTTCTTCCATTAAGTACAGCATTCTTATCTAGAAATGTAGACACTCTGAGTGATGCAAAATGCTATCCTGTGAGCTTTTGGCGATTCGAAGGCTGACTTGCTTTACTTATGCATCATCTAGGCATCTTGCTCTGTTCTTCTTTTCCCTAATTTTAGACCTACAAGGACCATTTCACCATATCCAGTTTTAATAATTCAAACATAGGAAGCAAGAGAGATGAGACCAAACAGGTATTTTTGTCATTGTTTTGGAGAAGGCTTTGTGCTAGGGGAGATAAACAACTCTGAACCCAGCAGAAATTTCAGGCCAGTTGGGATTTGTGAGGATGTCCACAATACTGCTCTTTTACATGGTTTTTGACCTGCTTAAAACTTTGAGCTGGACAAATGTTTTCCAACTGGGCTACCTGGAGAATTGAGTCCGAATGACCTTAACCTAAAAGATGCTACTCTCTGTTGTGATGTTTTAGGAGGATTTTTAATATCTGTGTACTCTGGTTTCATGTGTCCGTTCCCAGAGCTAACTGAGATAATTACAATTTTTGAAAAAGTTCAGCCTCTCTGCATCATCGAAATCTCTTTAAGGGCATCTCAGATCCACCCACTGCAAAGACTGTGACAGTTCAATTTATCTTCCCTTCATCCCTGCTCTTTGTTTGTTGGCTAAGTGTTTTTGGGGTGGTGGCGGGGAGAGGAGGCAGTAGCTTTCCAGCCTAGAGTCCCCCTCAAGCCCCACTGACATCTTGCAGGGAAGACCCTGGGAAGGTCTGGTTGGGAGCACTGCGAGGTCATAATACTCCAGGCAAATTACAGCACGTATCAGTGTGCTCAATTACTTCAAACTACCGTCTCAGAGCCCTCTTTCCATGGCATGCTGTGTTTCTCATACATGACTCCCTCACTCTCCTTCCCTTCTGCTGCTTTTCCTCATTTATCTCACATGGTGGCTCCAATGCCAACACAAATTCATAAAAACAAAACACTTAAAAATAAATCAATCACTGGAGAAGCAGGCAGGGCATGATGTGTAAGGGGAAGCATTTTGGACACTTGCTCTCTTCCCTTAATATGAAGCCTTCATGACTGGTGTGAACAGAGGCTGCCCTCTGATGGCACGGTTTAACAAAACAAATCAGATCTGAGCTGATGATGTAATTCGGTCAGGTTCCCACAACTTCTTTCTAAATGTTGACTTTACATTCTCATTAGAGAAGCCATCCGCTTTCATTCCATGCCTTGCAAATCATTTGTAATGGTGCCAGAAGTCTCCATCTTTGAAGAAGGCATCAAGAGAAAAATTGCTATCAGCAGTTGGTGAACACTTTCTTTCCCTCCTTAAATGTAGCCCAGAAGTTGGATTTTATTCTGTGTAAACGCTGCTGGACCAATCTTGGGGAAATGGCTTTCTCTCCCTCACTTTCCTCTTTCTCCCACGTGGCTGCTGCTGCTTGGTGGACACATGAGCCCACCTACCTGCTTTGCTGGCCTGTTGAAGAGGAGTATCATCTGACTTTCCCTGAGCCCACCTCACTGTGCATGACCAGAAGCCTTTCCCCTGGTGGAGTCATCTTGTCTCCAAGTGGGAGCCCTAACTCCCCGCTGCCCCTCCCTTCACCCCATTTGTCTCCACTTTCCACTGCATATGCTTCCACCTCTCTTCCTTAAGGACATGCCACAGAACAGTCAGTTCAGTCTCTTCTGCTTGTGTTTTTGTGAAGCGAGGTCCTAACCAGGGCACCAAGAACCCAAGTCCCACTGTCTCCGTTGTGAGGATAGAGGGTGACGCTTCCACCCCATTCTGGCAAAGGACCAGGAAATAAGCATCCCTTCCTTGGCCTCTCTTCTTCCTCTCCAGGCAGCTCCTCACCCTGTCTCCCAAAGAAGCACATCCTTTTCCCTGATGGCTTTTCTCTTACTTTGGAGTGTCTCCTCCCTTACAGACAAGGATCAAAGCTGGGCCTCTCACCCGGGGGTACTTGTCATCTTTTAATGTAGGTAATAACACAAGGATAACCTTTACTTTTAGGTCAGAGGCAAAAGAAGATAATGCTTTCAGTAGAGTGGAAATTGCCAGGAGGCAATTGCCAAGAGGAGGGGATTGGGATGGTAAGAAACACACAGAGCTTGGGTTTGGGATGATAAAGTTCTGGGGATGAATGGTGGTGGTGGTGATGGTTGCACAACAGTGTGAATGTACTTGCTACCACTGAAGTGTACACTTAAAAATTTTATGTGCTGCATGTTTTACTCTAATTTTTAAAAAGACATACTTTCAAAAAGTATTCTCAGCCCTAGAAAACAGGGAGGACAAAATAATCTTAATTCCCTAGAATAAAATTTTGGTCATAAGTCTTATTGTTTATGCAGTAATATTCTAGGGAATGTATCATCAGTAATTTGATGAAAGTATACCAAAAATTCTTACCCATGTGCTTTTTGCATAGCTGTCGGAGAAACAGCTCATGTTGTGGGTTAATTGATTAAGTAGTAATGGGGGGCAGATATGGAAGAAAATCCTCAGAATGAGATGTTTAGGAATGCATGAAAAAAAATGAGAACCATGTAGTTATGATTCCAAGAGAATTACATCCTACTTTGGATCTTCATCTTCTCTTCAAAAACGAAAATAAAAAGAATATGATAAATTTGCAGAGGGTCAGAACGAGACCCACAAGGGTGATCAAAGAGTTGGTAAACGTGATATGAACAAAAGTCAAAGAAATCGGAAATACCTGCTACTCTGGGATGACTTAAAAGAGAGCTTCAAATATGTAGTCGCTGTGGTGGTGAGCAAGGGTCAAAAGAATGTGTGTTGAGGGAAAAACAAAATATGGCCTGACTCCTCTGCTCTAGTGTGTGTATGCACGGCACAGAACTTGTCCACCATTACTTAGAGTTGAATAAAGACCAAATTAGAAGTACAGACTAAAAAATAAAAGGAAATAAGTCTAAAGATAACTGCTAATGAAATTTTCAAGAAGAAACACACACAAAAGAATTTAAGAGATTTAAAACTGAAGCTGAAAAGGCTAAAAGTTTTTTAAAAAATAAAAACTTAAAGAGAAGCCAATTCTTTATGTTGAATGGGTCAAAGAAAAGAAATGCGCATAAAGGAAGATTTAGGAGTTTTGGCTGGGGGTACCAGAGACTCCTCAACTATCAGGTTGGCTAATAGGATGGATTTCATCTGAAGCCCCTGGAAATGTTCTCTTTAGAGCTGAAAACATAAGGTAGAGTGTCGTGCTGTGCGAGTTTGGGTGGGAGTGCAAAGCATTCTCTCTCTAACATACAAGCAACAGCCGCAGGTTCAGGGAATGAAGAGACCTCCTAAGGTGACCAGGAATCCTGACTAGAACTAAACATTGTGAAAGGAGGAGAAATGGACCCTGAGAGAGGGTGGGACGAGGGGGGGGGGGGGGGCATTTGTTTCCCTGGGACACATGGGTGATATTCTGGCCTCTTTTGCATAACTGACATGGCACCCTAATTTTGGTAGTTTGGGAGTGTCCTAGAGACACTCCAGGGAGCTCTGTGTCTTAGATAAAGGACTGGGGCCAGGAGCCTGAAACCATCGTTACTGTCGATTTCTGGAAGTGGGGAGAGATATATGAGATGTCTCTCTACAGTTAAAAATTTCGAGAGAGTGCCTGTTACATTATCTGATACTTAACAGTAAATGTCTAAGCCATCTAAAACTTCTGTTTGGGAAAATTATTCTGGAAATCCAGCACTGCACTACGGCGTGCAACTGGAAGCAGGTCATCCATGCTTAAGAAGCCTTGTGGGTCCTCAGGTCTACAGCCTTCGGAGGAAGCTGGCTGTGACCATACTGGAACTATCTCACCACGGGAAGCTGTGCACTGATTCACATGATTGGGCAGTTCCACTAATTAGCAGTGATAGTCATTCTTCCCATGAAGATACAAGTGGAGTTGAGGTTTTTTAAAGCATGATGCAGTTGCTGAGGATTTAATTGCATTCACATCTGTTCTGCATGCTTTGTCTTCCTGATCCTTAGCTTTATTACTAGGGTTGTTGCTTATTATAGATATGAAACTCAATTTAATTACAAAGAAGAAGATACAGCCAGCGTGGTAGTGGCTAGCTGGTTTGGCACAGGTGACTTATGAGACTAGTTAGTTCCCATGCTCATCCAGCTGCGTGAATGTCACCTGCGTACATCCGGGAATTGACAAGGTTCAGATTGGCAGGCTAACAGGCAGCATGTTTTCCAAAGTGGAGTAGTCCAGAATGTCATTTGTGCATCGCGGTGCCTGAAATTCCACCCCTGGAGAGTCATTCCTTTTTGTACCTTTGGATTCTTCTCTCTGGAGGTTCTCTTTCAAAATGCAGATAAACTGAGGACAATACTATGTGAATTAATACACAAAAAAGGATTGGTTGGTGGCTTGTTAGGTCTACTTTCCTCTACAGCAGAGCCCTGTGGTAGCAGCAGAAACTTGCCAACCTAGAAGCATACACCCAGGCATTCCTGTCTTCAGTGGTTGAGCATCTATTGTGTGCCACGCACTGTGCTAAGTGACATCGTTCCCCACTCTAGGAGGCCACAGTCTGATGGGGGAGGCAGTGCACATAGTGCTGGGGAGAGGGACTGGGACACGGCATAGTGCTGAATTGCTGAGGGATATGATTGATTCTGGGCTGGGTTTCGAAAGGTGACAGAGTCAGCCAGCTGAAGAGAGATTGGACAGGGTCATGTCTGTTTTCTCTGAACTCCCTCTGACCCCTGACAGAATGTGGAGGCATTCTCATCAGAAGGTCATGGGGTCATCGGGTAAAAGGAGCTGTGGGTCCATCAGGAGGTCCCCAGAGTGAGACCGCTGTCCAGAGCCTGGAGTGTTCCCCCAGGCCTCTCAGGGTCACTGCTTCCAGGCGGGTTGAAGAGAAGGGGGAGGAGTCCTTAAGAACAATTCAGCCAATCTCATCATTCTGCCTTGGGCCAGCCTTGCCCCCAGTCTAGCATTCAGAACATCTGTCCAAGCCCTTTATGGAAGGCATTAAAATGGAACACCTAGGTATTTGTTTTATTTTTATCTAAAACCAAAGAGCCATCACTTGAGGATAATTATATTGACTCTTGTTGTGTTCATAATGTCCCTTACCTTACTACTTCTCTCAATTCTCGAATCTTCTCTCTATGGTTCAGAGCACAGAATTCTGGAGCCAGACTGCCTGGGTTCGTTTCCTGGCTCAGCCACAAATGACTCACACTCTCCCTGCCCCACATGTAAATGGGGGTGATTATGGTTTCTGCTCCGTGGAGATGTTGTGAGGCTTCTATGAGTTGGCCACAAAAGGCGTTGGCAACAAAGTGATTTAATAAATGCTGTGTGTGTTTAATAAACCTTGGCTAATATTACCCACTTCCTGTAGAGCACCTTATCCGAGACTGTTTGAATCAGAACAGAGACTAGGCACCGTGTCACCCAGTGAGGGAATCAGAATTTATCAAACATTCTGGGAGGGCCAACCACCTGCCAGTGTGTCTGTGCCAGACCCTGGGAATACAAAACCCAGCACAGCGTGCTCCCGCCCCCAGGAACTCACAGCCTAGTGAGAAAACAAGACAACATCTACAGCTCGCTGCTGACAAATCCAGTCTTTTGCATAGTGCCATGCGGCCAGCAGTGCTCCCAGACTCCCAGCAGGTACCTGCACAGACATTTCCTGCACAAAGTAAAAGGCCGGTCAGGAAACACCGCTTGCAGTTTACGTGGTTCACTGGTCCCTTAGGGGATGGGGTCCTATAATGCTAATTTAAGAACTAGAGGGGAAACAGTGCCTGAGGGGGGCTTTATTCTCCTCCAGGACTGATGGGTTGTAACCAGCTCTGTGTTTGTGTGCATGTGCTAGGTTTGGAGGAGACCAGCCTGTCTACATCAACATCATTAGAGACCCCGTCAACCGGTTTTTATCTAACTATTTTTTCCGCCGATTTGGAGACTGGAGAGGGGAACAGAATCACATGATCCGCACCCCCAGCATGAGGCAGGAGGAGCGCTACCTGGTAAGTCCTCTGGTGTCCTCAAGAAGCGGTCCCTCCCCTGCCCTGGGCCCACCCCTGGAGGCCGGGGAGCTCTCCCTCTCCTTCCCTGTGGTGCTCCCGTGGCATTTCTGTGGCACACTCCCCAGGGAGGAAGTTTCTGCCGGTGAAAAGCTAATTGTCCCAGATGACCCAGATCCTGACAACATCTTCTCAAATGACTTTCTAACCTTGTTTTTCTCGGTTGGTATTTAGCATTAGGTTTTAGAGCCTAGAGCAGAAATAACCCTTCCTAGGCTAGCCTGACCAGCAATATTGTCGTTTAAATGTGTTTGGGAGTCTCTTAGAGGGTCATGAAGTGTTTTCCTATATAAGGGAGTGGTGTTTTCAGAGAGGATTTGAGATTCCATAAAAGATGTGGGCACAAGTGTGACCGTTTACAGGTCACCTGATATCAAGTCTGGGTTCTTGCCATCACAGCACAACAGAATCAGGCCATCTTGGCAGCGACCATCTGACCTTTCTGCACCCTGTTTGGGGACCCTCAGCTCCATGGTGGTGTTAACTTTGACCCCAGTAGCTGTTTCCATAGTGCAGAGTTAAGAACAAAACCAGAGGGCTGAGTTACGCATCTTTCCACCAGCACCAGAGCAAAAGTACATTTCTCACCTGTTTGTGGCCTAAATTGACAAAAACTTGCTGAGTAGCTGAGAGCCTGTGGTGAGGAAGTGGAAATCGTAGTCTCTGTGTTGGAGGGAGCCTATTGGGGTCCCACAGACCCATCCTGGGCTATCGAGCACAAGCAGAAGGAGAAGAAGGTAATGAGGGGTCAGTGTAAATCTGTTCCCAAGGTGGGAGAATGAGGCAAAGCCTGAGCCCACTGCTGCCAAAGCCAGAGAGCATCCTTGTAGCTAAGGAAAAGTGTTGTTTCTCACAGGTTCAGCCAATGACCAGACTTCTCTTTCCTCATCTAAATTTTTAAAATGCAATAAAAGTATGTGTTTGGAGGATGGGAGCATTTTGGATGTTGTCACTTAATATGCCTTAAAATCCATGAGTGGAGTTGAGAAAACTGAGATGCATAGAGGTTGTGTCTTATCTGTTGCAAAACAAGTCACTCATAAAAGGGCCAAGACCAGAATCCAAGCCCCGACACTCACCATTGAGGATTTATTCGGCTACCTAATGCTTTAATGAAAAGTATTTTTCAAGTGGCTTTTTATTTCTTTTGAAATTTTGATGGCAAAAACTCAAATTTTTTTCTTTAAACTACATGTTATAAATATGGCTATATAATTTTTATTCAGTGACAAGTACATTTTCAGGGTAGAGAACCACTTACCAGTGATGCAGGCAGGCCAGGTCCAAAGACTCGGGAGGGGGTGGGGGGTCTCCGCAGGACCAGCCAAGAGGATCCTTGGCATGATGCAGGATGGAAATCAAATGCAAGCCAGCAGGAGGTGAAAGCAGAGTTTATTGAAGATATATAGAAACAGAGATATAGACGGAGTGTCCTAGAGACTTGGGAAGGAAAGAGGGACTCTTGTCTTTGCTTGGAGTCTGGGGTTCCTGTTGGTGATTATGGTCTGGTGCATGTGTCCTCTCAGACCTCCAGGAACTGGTCAGAACAAGACAGGGTCCAGGTGTCCTTCATAAAACACTCATTCTCTGAAGCCAGTGGTCTTGGCGTGGAGATAGGTAGTGCCTGTGCTCTCGAATGGGCACATGATGCCTCTGCTTGGTCACTCCTTAGATATCATCTGTTGTGCCAGGAAACTCCAAAGATAATCATTATCTTTTTGTCTCTTACAAGGAGGACATACCTGAAGATAAGACATGTATAGGGAGGGGTACAAGTCCTAGCAAGAATGGAAGCTAGAAAAGAAGCAAAGGGAAAAAACCCAGCCTTTTCTTTCATGGGGTCCCTGCAGTGGGTGCATGTATGGCTCAATCAGAGATCAGCAGGGAGAACAGTGTGGCTGGTGTAGAGTGAGGGGTGGGGACAGGAAGGTAGCAGGAGGTGAATTCAGAGAAGTGAGGGTTGGAGACATCAGATCATATACAGCCTGTGAGTCCCTCCAATTTCTCTAAGTGAGCTGGGAAGTGACCTGAATGACCTCAAATCGAATACACCTTCATCAGGGATTCTTTGTCTTGAATCTCAGTGAGAAAGCCTGAGCCCTTCTCCCAGCAGGGGACGTGTCATCCCATCAGCCTTCAGATATCCTCAGCAATTCTCCTCCTACTTTCTAGGAGTCAGGACCTCCCTCCTGCTCTAGACCTGTATCTGGCGGATCCCTGGATGCTTTCCCTGAAAGTCTTACAGGGCTCCTCACACTCAAAGTTTCCACACGGCTCTATTGAAAATGGTGTTTGTGGGATGGTGACCCCAGAGTTACGCAGTGCACAAGCTACACAGCTGTACAGGGAGGTCCTGATGTTCTTCCTCTGTGCTCTCAAAGTTCTGTGCTGGTAATATCATCTCTCTGAGTGATATGTCTTGACTTCTCTCCTCCCAGCATTCTATAAGCAACTTAAGGACAGGATAGGATCAGAGTTCTATCTATGTCCTTGGCACCCAGAAGAGGGGCTGAAATATTGGAGGCCCAAATAGCATTCTACTTACTAGATGACAAACACGTATTAATAAGGAAGTAGAAGGCAATTCTCTAGGTTTTTCTATCATGTTTTTTGCCATCCTGTAAGTCATTGCACATAACATACTCTTCACACAGTCACACACACGCAATAAGTTATAATCATTAGCAGAGAAATTGTAAACAGGAGAGAAAAAAAATAATGGTTTAGTTTAAAAAAAAAAAAAGCCATAGAGTGGGGCACCTGGGTGGCTCAGTGGTTGAGCACCTGCCTTCGGCTCAGGGTGTGATCCTAGGGTTCTGGGATCAAGTCCCACGTTGGGCTCCCCACAGGGAGCCTGCTTCTCCCTCTGCCTGTGTCTCTGCCTCTCTCTCTCTGTGTCTCTCATGAATAAATAAATAAAATCTTAAAAAAAAAAAGCATGGAATATTGAAAGTTGGTAGTTAAGGCAAGTCTTCTATGTTTGAAGAGCATGTTATGTGCCTTTATGGTGTGATTTGAGAGATTCTGGGTAAATTTCCCTGCCTATAATTCTACCCTTAGAGATTTGCAGGGGCCCCCTTTCCAAATGTGAGCACTGTGTCCTGGGAAGGGCCTGTGTCCGATGAGCTCATGTCATTCCTTGGCAGGGCCCCAGCAGGAGAACACTGGGCTCCCCAAAGCAGCACAGGGAGAAATCAGGGGAGCAGGGAATCCAGAGGGGAGCCCAAGGGACACGTGACTCCTTCATGACCTGGCCCCAGCCTGACCCAGTTAGAAGACTCTTTTCTTGTTCAAAGGATAGTTTGTTTATTTGGAAGAAGACGATCTATTGCCTTTTTTTTTTTTTTAATAGCTGAAACTTTTTATTTCATCTCTTGGTCCATTAAACCCTTGAAATAAAACTGCCCCCTTTCAGAGCCTGTCCTCATTTTGGCAAGCCTGGGTGGTCAGTTGTTTGACTCAAAAGAGGGTGTTGTTTGTGTCTCGGTGGGGTGTATGGCAGCTGTGAGGAGACCGCTGTCCCCTCAACGAGGCCCTCCCTGGGGGCGAGGGCCTGAGAGGAGATGTGCAGGGTGAACCCACACCCGAGGAGGCAGGCGTGGCAGGCGACCCGCTCGGGGCTGTGAGATGAGACCTCTCCCTGAACACTGCACACACGTAGAGTCACGGGGGCTGGCCCGAAATGGGTCTACTGATGTACCCACATTATTCCAGATCTTAGTGCTCAAAGCCATTCGCTTTATCCAGTTGCCAACAATCAGGCAGTTCTGCTCCTGGCCCTGAGCCTTGCAGAGCTGCTTAGCATACAGCTGAGAGAGGGCCAGGGCCTCTGAGCCTGCCCAGGGGGTGAAATAATATCATCTTGTGATGCTGGGCGGTTTGGAAGAAAGTGAAAAAGGTTAAAGGGATCATAGGATTTGCAGGGTCCCTGGAGGTCATAAGGAAACTCTTGTTTCACAGGTGTAGGAATGGGGCCTGCGTCTAGGGGTGGGTCAGAGGCCCTGCCAGAAGTAGAAGCCTGGCCTCCCAACTCCACGGCTGTATTGTTGGATCACTTGGACTTTAGGTTTTACTTCCTGCATGGTAAAAGGAGAGGAGGACTGGGCTGGGCCAAGTCCTATGCTTTTTGCGCAAAATCATTTTGTCTGACACATCTTTACAAAGACACAGCTGTTATAACAGTTTTTTTCCCCCCAAAATATTCAAGCATCTTATAGCTATTTCCCATTTTTCTGGAAACAAATAGATTTTCTAGAAGTTTCTATTTCTTTCCAAACCATGCTTCACTTGTATCTGCCAAAAAAAATTTTTTTAATAAATTATTGCTATAATGGATACAAATTCAACTTATAGCAGCCACGCCATGAAAAGGCACTTCTCTTAGGCTCATTTTTCTTTGTCCAGAGTCAGAAAATTGGCTGCCCAGTGCAGTGGTGGCAACCTTCTTTTTTGGTTTTAGAATCATACAGTGGGACAGAGCTGAGTGCAGGCATACTTGGATACATCCCAGCACAGGAGACTCTTCTCCAGCTGGAGTCCAGGCTCTTTTATTTCCAGGGTGAGGAGATACCTGGCACTCTGAATGCAGTTAATGAAAGAATGAATGGCTGCTAATGAAAAACAACTATTGTGATTTGCAAGCAAGGGAGAGCATCTCATATTTGCAGAAACCACTTTTCCAGTTGCTGGATTTCCCTGCAAATGGATTTCCTGCCCTGGCATTTCCACTCAGTTATACGTGTGTGATTTCTGCTTGCTGTTTGCCTAAAACCTGGCCTTAGAAAGTTTCATGGTAAAGGGTTGTGTGGAGAGATACCAGTTTTCACTTTCAAACTCCAAAAAATGTCAAGTTGGACTCCTTACCCCAACTTATTGCAAACTCACTAGATGACCCTTCCACAAGATGATCTTCCATTTGAAGAGTGGGGAGAGGAGGAGAATTTTCCCAGGGAGGAAACTGCCTCTGTGATACTGTTTATTCGGCTTGGCTGTAAAGCATGGAAAGTAATGCATGTTTAAAAGAAAAGATGCATAATTTACAGCTTCTTAATTCATAAAGAATTCAGTGAATCATGTTGGCCCCATTGGATTCTGGAGAAGTCTGAAAACCGGCCAGCGTCAGCAAAGGTTTTCAGAAAGCTATGCATTTTAATTTGCTTGAAAGTTTTGAACTCTAGACGTCCTATATCTTTGGAAATGTATATGTGAAATACTCACTTCTGGAAATTTCCACTCTGTCCTGACCAGCTGAGGCTGTACTGTGAATGAAACCTCTGGTTTGCCTCTGTCTCTAAAGCATCCTTCTTCTTAAAGAAAGAAAACAAAGGAGAGATTGGATAATCTGCTTTTTAAGTATTTCGATAAATATGTCTTCCGAATTTTTGAAAGTAAAAAAGTAATACTCTTCCAGCTAGTTCACTTTGGCTTGTGATTGCAGTTGGAGATAGCAGACTTGCTGGGTGACCCAGCAGTGATAGAGCCTCTGTAAACCTTACTCTTCTCATCTGTACAGTGGGGACATCTTGCTTCCTTTGTCCATATCACAGGGTTGTTGGGAGAATAAATTAAACATTATACGCAGAATTGCTCTGATAGCTAAAAGTCTCCAAAACATGTTTTAGCATTGATGCTTTCATTCCCCAGGCTCTGTTCGTGGCTCCCCATGCCCTAAAGGGACTACATCCCCCGGAAGACAAGGGCTGCTGTTCACATGTGGCTCAGGCCACTCTGGGCCTTGTCCTGAGCTGCGAGATCCACCTCCGCCAAGATCTCAAATGGCCCCACTAGGCCCCTTCCCCTGGGAATCTGTTTCTAAGGAAACTGGTTCTCTTTGTGTTCCCAACAGCTGGAGACATATTTTGATCCCAGCCCGCTGGCATATATTTGTCCTGTGTTTATTTTCTTGAAAACCCAAGCAGCTACGGGCACAGGGTAGTAAAGTCACAGAAGCAGTGGACTCTCGGCTCCGAGGGCATGGAGAGGAAAGGTGTGCCAGGACCAAAAGGCTCCTGTGTGCCGTGTGAGCCATACAGAGGCACAGAGGACAAAGGAGTCCCCACTTGAGAGAAATGTTCTTGAAATCCATTTGTCCTGAGGTGTGTCAAAAGCTGTGATGAGCATTGTTAAAATCAAAGACACTTCTGGGGTTCAGCAGTATCTGGAGTACCCTGGGGGGCTTCCAGCAAGCAGAGAGGATGATGGGTGCAGGGGAAAGAGAGGCAGGGGAGTTGAAAACAAGAAGGGGCCTCGAGAAAAAGCCGTCTAGGAGCATTGTGGGGGACAGAGAACCTCCAGCTGTGGCTCAAGATGCATCAAGTAGCCAGAGCCTGAGTGTGGCGTGGAGTGGATTAGTGTGCTCTCCTCATGTTAGCTCACTCCTCCTCCAACATCCCCTGCTGTGGGTATTAGCACCACCCTTCAGCTCCCTTTCATAGGCTTAGAAGGCCAGCCCTGACAGGCTGCGTGGATAGGGTTGGACTCTGAGCACGAGGCAGTTGTGTTAAGTCACTTGGGTTATGCGATGCTCAGATCCACTTGGGTTGCCCCAGGGAACTGGGGCCAGGGGGCAGAAACGTGATTGTGAGGATATGTCTAGTGATGAGGACAGAAGAACCACCACTGCCAGCAAAGACTAGGACGTGCCCTGCAGAGCCCAACCCATGGGAAGGGCAAGGGGCAGAGTGAAGCCCAATCTTACGGTGGGACATTAGAAGTGGCTCAGAACTGGAGCAAGACCTGGCCACCAGGTCATGTTGGCGCCAGGTTGCCCAGGGGCTTCTAGCTCCCTATTCAGCCATTCGCTCTCCTCTCCCCAGCATCAGTGGCCTCATCCACGGCTCCCACAGAGGTGCCTTGTGTTTCTCTTTAGCTCATATTCCAGGCCCTGAGTGACCCCAATTTGTCCAGTTGGTCACTCCATCCAGCTGTCTCATATGTCATGTTTGGCTGCCCCTGACACAAGTCTCTGCTCTGGTCAAGGGGGTAGTCAGATGGATGGGGCAGGATGGAGCACCTGCATGTAAGCTTCCCATTACTATTGTGACAATTTACCACACACTTAGTGGCTTCAACAACAGAAATTTCTGATTCTACATTTCTGTAGGGTCAGCAGCCTAATACAGATCTCACTGGGCTAAAATCAAGGTGTTGGCAGAGCCACATTCCATGTTGGAAGTTCAAAGGGAAGACACATTTCCTAGTTCATTTGGGGTGGACAGAATCCATGCCCTGTGGTTGTAGGATTGAGATCTCATTTTCTTGCTGGTGATCCAATGAGCACCATGCCTATTTTCTAGAGGCATCTATGTTCCTTAAAATCTGATCCCCTTTTTCTACCTTCAAAGCAACCAGCGGTGAGTTGGGTCCCTCACCTGCTGCAAATCTCTCTTTCTTCCATCTCATTCCTTTAACCCAGCTGAGGAGGGTTCTCCACTTTGAAGGATTTGTGTGATTAGATTGTGTTCACCCAAATAATCCAGAATAATCTCCCCATCTCAAGGACTGTAACCTTAATCACATCTGCAGAATCGCTTCTGCCACATAAGATACCATATTCTCAGGTCCCAGGGATTAGGGTGTGAGGCCCGTGATTCTGTCTGCCACAGTGTCACCAAGGACTGAGAGGAGTGTGGAGGTGATGTGAGCAAGACAGGCATTTGAAACTTGACCCATCCCATCTATAGGTAGGGGCCCACATCTGCTTTCCACTGTAGCATGCTGCCATGCAGTGGCACCAAACTATAGCCTCCCTGCTTCTGGTCTGCAAAATCAAGAGTCCAGTCATATATTTTAATTTTTCTCCTACTAGTTATCCATTCATCTGTCCATGCATTCATTCATCATTCACTTATTCAACAAACATTGGTAGTACTTTCTGTATGTCAGGCACAATAATAGAAACTGGAGATAAAATATTGAGCAAAAATAGAGTCTGTGTCTATACTCATAGAGCTCAGAATCCTATAAGTGAGACAGGCATTCATCCCCAAACCACACAAATGCATGCGAAGTAGTAAATGCATCACATGCTATAATGCAGACACATGGCCCTGTCCAGGCATGGACAGGAATGGGGCCCTGGGCAAGTCTGGAGGTCAGAGTATATTCTTTAAAGAGGTGGCAGGGCACCTGGGTGGTGTGGTCAGTGTGGTTGACATAACCATCTGAAGGTAAAAAGAAGGAAGAACATCCAGATATAGGGAAGAGCACATGCAAAGGTCCTGTGGTAGGAAGGAGCACAGTAAGCCTAGGGGGAGAACAAGGGATGCTAGAGCAGAGTGAGCACAGGGAGGAAAGAAAAAGCTCAGTCTAGTAATGTGGGAGGCAGGGGTCAGGCCCCATTAAAGAGCCCCGGGAAGACACTCAGGATTTAAAACAAGGTAGCCATATTTACATGGGATACTGAAACTTTTACATTTAAAAAAAAACAATAGCTACAAAACACAGAATACAGAAGGACTCCAAGTATGTGGATAGACAAGATGGTTCAAGGCTAAGCGCAGAGATCCAATTGGGAGATAAATCAAGGAGCAAGTATTTATGGAGTACTGCCCATGCACAAGGAGCAGCTCCAGTTTGGGGCAGGGGTGGTGATGGGGGAGCATTTACAAACAACTGTAAAAAACCTCACTGTCCTTCCAGTTGTTAGATGCTTGGCTAGCAACAGAAGAACCAAGCTTGAAAACTTCACCACCAGCAAGGAGAGAGGTAATAGCTCAGTGCAGCAGCACCAAAATTGTCATTGGCTGGGACGGGTTTAGTTAGTAAAAGAATGATGCAGATACAACGGGAGAATCCAGGTGAGGAATGTAATCTGGGAGAGTTCGGGTCACTGGGGGAGGCTTCCTAGCCCAAATGGGAGCTCAGTCTTTAAGGATGGATGAAGATTAAGGCAGAAGTAAGGGTCAAGAGGACCATAGGAGCAGAGTGTTTGTGCAAAAGCCTGAGAGCCTGAAGCTTGCTCTTTGGTGAGCTGCACAGCTTGGCTGGAGCAGAGGGTTTAGGGAGGCGAGGAGCTTTGGGACAGTGCAGCAATTCTCCAGATGGCCTGGAGCAGGGGAAGCAGCATGCTTTCCTGATGGAAGGTCCCACCAGGAGCATCAAACCCAGGGGCCGCCAGAGCACAGCCAGGTGCATCCGCTGGCCACCTGTCAGCTGAGCTCATCTGCTCCTGACCCCGCCCCTCACTGTGAGTCAGTGGCCCCTGCAGCTGTCTCCTCACTGGGGGCTGAGCTCTGCACCCCTGCCTGGGCAGTTGGCTCATATTCACAAAGGTGATGGTTCTCAGCCTGGCCACTCATTAGAATCACCTGGGAGACTTGGAAAACCTAGTGAGACCTGCCTCCCACACCCAGCAATTCTGGTTTAATTGATCTGGAGTGCAGCCTGGGCTTTCAGATTTGTTGAAAGCTCTGGAAGTGATGCCAACACATAGCTAAGGTTGAGAACTATGGAAGGGTAATAACACACCATCCATTCTTGGCTGTATTAGCAGGAGCTGTTCTCACTGAGAGACGCACCTCCTGAATATCTTCTAGAGTCTTACTTTCTGTATCCTCTGCCCATTTGGAAAAAGCTATATTTGCCTTCCCCTTGGAAATGTTTCCACTTGTAAGGCTTTTAAACTGGCATGTGCAAATAAATGTCATTAAAGAAGTTTGATGGAACAGTGCAAGGTTTGTTGTATTTATGCACACTTGCATATGTGTTGTCAGGCTTTCTTCTAAGTCGACGTGGGTAGGGCAGCCCCGGTGGCGCAGCGGTTTGGCGCTGCCTGAAGCCTGGGGTGTGATCCTGGAGACCTGGGATCGAGTCCCACGTCGGGCTCCCTGCGTGGAGCCTGCTTCTCCCTCTGCCTGTGTCTCTGCCTCTCTCTGTGTGTCTATGAATAAATAAATAAAATGTTTTTAAAAAAATAAATCCACATGGGTAATATTTATTATACGGAAACCAAATATATATTATACGTACATTTTTAAATCTTTTTTAAAAAATAAATCCACATGGGTAATATTTATTATACGGAAACCAAATATATATTATACGTACATTTAGGATCTCACTTTATAGAGCCCTGCTTTAGGCAGTAAAACAGAGAGTGAGCACTCTGATGAATAAAATATTTTAGCATGAGGACATCTTCACTAACAACTCTTCAAAGAGACATGTGTCACTCTTTAAATGCCGCCCAGTTTATACAGATACATGTACATGCTAAATAAAAAGACATGGCTGAATAGAACTACACTTTAAATGCAATCAGGAAATATTCTTTAAAATAATGTGCCCTAAAAGTAGTCAGGGCACTTACTATTCGAAGAAGTTATGGGGTGAAGTTTTATATAAAGTGAAAAACTAATGGCTCAGTTGATCTGTTTTAACATGTAGAATTTCATACCCTACATTTGTTTTTTGGAACCCGGTACATCTTTATAGTTGTCCTCAATTTGCTTTGCCAAATTGTAATATTTTTTTCTCTGCCTCATCGTTTTACATATGCAGCATAAATTCCCCAAAGGCAAGATGACCTCCAAATGTGTTCTTAAAAATATTTTGCAAAGTCTGAAGACAGACAGGAAAAGTAAAAGTGTAAAACATCTAAGAGATTCATTGGAACCTCAGCTTGAATTCTAATTGCAAGTACTTATGAAAATGTCAATATTAACATGAAATAGCTGGCAGTTTTTCTAATAAATGTAAATTGAATTAGATGGTGTATAATTGGAAAAATGCTTTGCTTTGCTCAGGCTCTCTCAAAACAAGCCCTAGAATTTGTTAGCTGCAGAGACTGGCCCTCTAATGGCTGGAAATAGAAGGACAAATACTTTTGACTACAAGGAGGATAGAAAGTAAGGAGAGGGCATGGCTGACCATTTGGCACCATAGCCAGGCCCTCTTCCCAAAGCTTGGGACATGATGTAGATGTTACTGTGAGTATATTCTTTAAAGAGGTGGCAGGGCACCTGGGTGGTGTGGTCAGTTAAGCATCTGGCTCTTGGGGATCCCTGGGTGGCTCAGCAGCTTGGCGCCTGCCTTTGGCCAAGTCATGATCCTGGAGTCCCAGGATCAAGTCCCGCATCGGGCTCCCGGCATGGAGCCTGCTTCTCCCTTCTGCCTGTGTCTCTCCCTCTCTCTCTCTGTCTATCATGAATAGATAAATAAAAACTTAAAGAAAATAAAAAGCATCTGGCTCTTGGTTTCTGCTCAGGTCGTAATCTCAGGGTAATGAGATTGAGCCCCACATCGGACTTGAGACTCTCTCTCCCTCTCCTTCTGCCCCTCTCCCAGTGTGCACTCGTGTAGTTGGCGTGCACATCCTCTTTTTCCCTCTCTCTCTAACATAAATAAATAAATCTCCTAGAAAAAAAGAGGGGGGGGGGGTCAGTAGGGACTGAGGAATGGTGAGCCAAAATCATACAAAGTGCCTTGGAGCTTCAGGGCCATCTTCAATAGAAGCAGGTATAACAGATACTGCTTTCCTGAAATGCAGCAGGAAGGTAAAACTTACCTCAAAATACTAAAAATGTAAATGCCTAGAAAAGTTATAGAATAAATAATCAAGCCTGGAAATTGTGATGGTCTTAGCTCTAATTAGTTTTGCAGAGCACACTTAACAAACTACTTCAGTTCCCTTTCATGATTGACTAATGAGTGTTGCAGACAGAGTAGAAGTTTTACCAGTAAATGTGGCTTGGTGGGAATTTGATAGGAGGTTTGATATTATCCCACATGACATTTGCATTGATCTTCAGGAACGCAGCCAGGAATGAATGGAGCAGGTGTGTATGGGGTGGGGGTGGGGCGGTGAACTGGCTATAAAATCATGCAACCTGTAGGTACAGACCACTTTTTCTCTGGCCCTAGGCTCATGAATATATTCGTGGTTGAATGAAAGAACTTTAACCAAAGCCTACTCAATTTCATGACAAGGAACGCTTTTTACAAACAGCTCTGAATTTTATTTGACAAGGTAAAAACACAATGGAATTGTATCAACATTCAGCTCAGTGTTTCTATATTCATATCCTTTTGCATTAAAGAGGAAGTAAGCTGATAGGAATTTATAGGAAGATGGCTATTGCTATCTTGCAAGTATGCATCTTTGCCACCTGCAGAGTTTTAAATGCTCACTTCCAGTTTTTGAAATGAACTCACCTCTTAGATAAGACTTGGGAAAGAATCAGCAGATGTATAAAAGAGGGTTAATCATTTTCAGCAAGAGACAGAGGAATCATTGATGACGATAAAATATCAGATATAATGATGACATTCTCTAGCTGACCCCTATTAATAAAAACCATGTGAGACTAAGAAAAGTGACCTAAACCAGGACACTAAGATTAATCTCAACCAAATTTGATGGCTGCTAGGCTTTATTTCTCCAGGAATGATTTCTCGGTGTGGATTATCCTTATTTTTTGCTTGCTAGTATGTATTGCTTCTTAAATCCATCCAGTTATTTCATGATTGTATATGTCTTATATTTTTACTAAAATGTAATTCTCTAAATGACAGGACATAATCCCCTCTTTTCATCTTAGTACATCACAGCTCTGTGGCCAAGACCCAGCCTAACTTTCAGTACTTACTTAATAACAGCTACAAATGTACACAGAGAACCAATGACATTTCCCTTTCTTCTCCACTTGCAATAAACTTCAGTGTATTTTGGACACCTATAATGTGACAAGCACTGTAATGGCAAGCAAGCTGTGGTAAGACGAAGACGGGCATCTGTTCCTACTTCCTGCCTCTACCACACACAAGACACCCTGTATTCCACTATTAGTGAGTGAGACTCCCATCTGTTCAGTCACCCAAACAAGAAACTCTGGAGTCATCCCTGCCTGCTTTCTTTCCTAAACCCCCCAACCCATGTGTAATTAGCCACCAACTTAGCCTATAGTCCTCCTGAAAGCAGAGCCTGAGGCAAGGGCTTGGGTGAAGGGTGTGGGGTTTGAACAACCATCCCAGGAAATGAAGGTACTGGAGAGAGAAACAGGGAAGGAGGGAATGCCAGTACAATAGTGTGTCCTCACATTGATCTCTCCCCTGGAAACCAAGGCTCATGCCTGCCAGGACTCTCTGAGGACAGTGCAGAATTTGCCCTAAATTCTTCTGCTTGGGGAAAGAACAAGGGGAGCATTTACCCATTGGTTTCATCCTTTGTTTTCAAGTTTGCCCCTTAACTCCCTCACATCTGGGCTTTGCATACATGAGTTCCAGGTAGGTTCCTATGGGTGTAGCCCTAAGAACAGAAAGCAAGGGATGTGGCAAGCTGCCGAGGCAGAGTTGCTCTCGTGTGAATCTGTGGCTACCGCAACGGCTAAAGTAAAATTGGCCATGAGAATGGGAGGTAGGGTGCAAGAGTGTCCAATTCACCTGCCAAGCCTGTTGGTTCTTCCTCCTTGACCACTTTCAGATCAGTCTCCATCACGGGTCATCAATAAAGCCCTCATCATTTCTTACCTGGATATCTGCAAAAGCCTCCTGGGCTCAATCAACCTGTCTCTGGTTCATCTTCTTTCAGTCCATAATCATAATGTCCAGTGTGCAGATCTGACATCATCATTCCCCTGCTTACAACTCTTCTAGGTCTTTCTGTTCCCTAGATGTAAGGGATTTTATATCTATCAATAGTATAATAATATCATTATTATTTAATCAATGAGCATCATAATTGCTTGTGAATCTACAATTATGTCAATAAAAAAACTTCAATGATTAAAAGCATCAAAAACCAACAGAGAAAGGATAGGTTAATCAGTACATAGCATAGGAAAAAGGAAGATGAGAATGAGCCTGGTTCTGGGAAGAGGATGCAAGAAACATGGTTTGATTAGATTTATTCAGGAAAGCAAAAGTCAAAGTTAGATTGATACAAATTATTGAATGTCTTAAAAATCAGAGAAGAGACTTTAAAATTCATCACAGAAGGTAGGAGTCACTAAACTTCTTGAGCAAGAAGGTAAATAACATGGTGTAGAAACATGTGCTACACTTAGACTTTCTTCACTCTGAAGCTATTTAAAAAAAATTCTCCATGGTGTCTTCCAGGTTTTTTGTTATAATTCATATTTTTTAAATTAAAGTCTTTGATTCATCTGAAATTTGTCCTGCTGTCAGGTATAACATATCAATCTAGTATCTTTTCCCCGCAGAGAGCTAACAAATTATCCCAACAACTTTTATAGAACAATTCATCTTTTCCAAACTGAAGTGTCACTTTTAGCGTATAATAAATTCTCGTTTTTGGAGGGACCTGTTTTTGACGTTTAATCTTGTTTCCTTCATCTGTGTCTTTAGTACAGAAGCACACTATTATACATTTAATCTCTTCTCATTAATCTTTTCCCCCAACTGTCCTAGCTCTTTGTTTTTGTTGATTTTTCCATGTGAACTTTTCAGATCCTCTTGTTTAGCTCCCTTCTTTTTCACATATATACCTAGAATTACCCTTACTTGTTGGGTTTACATCAAGTTTTGGATTAACATATAGAGAATTGACATCTTTATGTAGAGTCTTATTATTTGAGAATGTATTTTGCCTTTCCATTTATTCAAACTTCTGTTATATCCCTTGAGGTATTTTTTGAAAGTGTCTTCATTTAGATCTTGCACAGTTAAGTTTATTTCTAGGTTATTTTATCTTTTTTTATTGTTGTTGCTATTGTTACATATTATCACTGTTAATAAATTCTATATATTATTTTTCAGTCAGCCAACTCAGTTCTTTACTGTTTATCAATAAATCTAAAGGAAATTCTTTTCATTTATCAGATAAAATTGTGTCCCCAGCTAATAATGATAATTTTTCTTTTTTTTTTCCAGTTTTTATAAATCTTATCCAATTGCTTTTGTTGGTATCTCTAGAAAAGTATTAAATATAGTGGTGATAAGATTTGGCTTCTTAAAGAAAACAGATAAAGTAAAAATCAAATCACTGTCAATGTTTGATCATTTCTACTCTTTTTCTACTAGAGTATAATGTTTAGGATCTAGGCTGTTTGGAATTTCATTTCATTTATAAGTGCTATAAATCTCAATGTCTAATGACAGAAAACCTAAGGAAAAGACAGTATTTTTCAAATCTTCCACCTTTAGATTCCATTATTGGTAACTACCACCACTATTATCTAGTGACCAGAGTGACTGCATTTTCTGCAGCCTGTCTCTCTGGATCTGTGAGGGAAAACACAATATACTAGGGATAAATTCAATGTCGGAGTCCCTTCTTGAAGTCTCTGCACTGGATGTGATCTTGTTTCTTTTGCCATGGGTATGATTTTTCTGGCAAGTCAGTTCCTTGGTGACCGCATTTAATAAATACAGAATGCATTCATCATTCACAATTTTGTAGTACAAAGGAAACATGAAAAACAACTAGAGCCCAAGGGTGGAATTAAGTACACATTTTACTTTCCCTTAAATTATGAACAAATATAAAAATGAAGTGTTGCCAGGTCAAGATCATCTTTGGTGAAGTCAGGCCCATCTCTGACACTGAGACCACACGTCTCCCCAATTTCTGTAGAACGGTCTTCTTTGACTTCCTGTAAGACTGCTATAAAAGGACCAGAAAATCCTTTGATGTAAACCTGAGCACACCTGAGTTTAGAAAGGCAAGGACTCTTTGGTTAGGACCTAGTACTTGGAGCAGTTGTCAATCCATTTAAATACAAATATGAAAGCAAATAAGCCAAGATCCATGAGAAGAAACTTGACGGTGGGCATTTGGGTGGGTGATGTTTCTCATCGAAGTTTTGGGCTTGAAAAGCACTGTGGGATAGCTTCAAAGTGACACCCACTTCCTGCCACACTCTCTCACAGACCTGTGTGGTTGGCAGGGCTGCTAGTAACTGAGCCTGTAATTTCTTCTTTACTTCTGGAAACTAAGTTGAAGTGAGAGAATAAACCCCATCACTTGAATTATTTTGACTTCATATGTTTCTGAGACTTGACTTTGTCATTTCCTGCTGCTCCCCATCATTAAATTTAAGTCACTAATATCAAAAAAGAGTGTATGCCTTTTATCTTTTACCAGATGTGAAAAGCTGAGTGACTTTCTTTATTTTGAACCATGGGTTCCTTTTCCAGCCCTTTACAGATGGGCTCCTCTTCTCTCATGATGTTTCTTTCTTTGCACTAATACTTACACTCTGTGTCTTCATCTTTATCAGGTACTCATGTTCAGCCTTCCTTGGGTGTCCTGTAAGAGTCTCGTGCAGTCAGTCTCAGACATCTTGTCTACTTTATTTTTGCCCAATTGGATCACTTATGTATGTAAAATTTTTGAGTAATATACATATGTCGCCAATCTATAATGATCCTGATTCAAAAAAAGGTTCTTCTTCGATCATTCAGCCAATTTGCACTGAAATCCTTTTTATTTTTCTTTTGGAATGCCTCTCAGATTTCCTCAGCTTCTCTCCATTGCTGCTGCCACACCACAGTCTTTAATAGTTCTCACCTCAATGACAGCTCCCCAATAAACTTCTGAGGATTTTCCTCCCTTACACCTTGCTTAACGCTGCTACATTTATTTTTCCAAAGCAGCCTTTCGCATCATTGTTTCATCCCTTTCTTAAGAAGCTAGGTGACTCCTGTCTTCCAGGATGAATTCTAGTCTGTTTGAAACTCTCACTAACCTGGATCTTCTTAATTTACTATCTTCCCAAACACTAATCAAACCAAGTTGCTCACATCATCTTCCCAGAACAGGCTCATGTCCACTCCCATCCCTGCCCTTATGTTGCTCCCTCAAGCTGGAAAGCCTTCTCTTTTCTTTCTTCATCCATATACTATGTATCCTTCAACAGTTCATCTCTGGTCTTAATTCCAACCTTTGAGGTGCTGTCCCTTTTCTAGAATTCTAGTTACTCATGTGCTCTTCTCCCATCACTTACTCTTGAATTCATATCTATTCCAGGTACTGTTAAGCCCTTACATACTTAACTTGATCCTCACAACACAATCTTATGAAATTATTATTATATTATTACACTCTCATTTTATAGACAAGACGACTGATGTTCAGCAAGGTTGAATAAGTGATGAAGCTAGGATTCAAACTCAGGCAGTCTGGCTCCAGAGGTCACGTTCCTAACCACTATGCTGAACTGCCTCTTGCTGTTCTGTGTGACTCTCTTATTGTTTCCTGAGTCCTTCCCAGCCTGATGGGTAGCTTCTGATGGGCAGGCATTATCTTCCCATTCTTACATTCTTACATTCTTTTCGCTGCCTCCCTAGAGCCCATTGTGTAGGAAGCTCTTAACAGAATTCCCTGTATATGTGCCAAGAACTTATCTGTCTTACCAGCATGTCTTCACCTAAAAAATTAAAAATTAAAAAAATTAAAAAAAAACAGGGTCTAGCACATGTTAAGTGCTCAGAGAATATTTGTTGAATAAATAACTAAATGAGTATTTGATTGATTCACAGTTTGATAAACATATTATCGAGTCAGGGCATCCTTCCTAAGTTTTTCCTTTCACATAAATTTGCATATCTGTATTTTATGTACAGGTCTCTCAGTTGCCTCCAGGCCACTGCCCGGATTGAGCTGGACATTTTCCAAAATCAAATGGATGTTTAGCTGCCCTCAACTAAGTTAATTGTTGCTTCTGTGGATATAAAGGGTTTTGGAATTCATCTCTATTAGAGTTGAGACATTAAGTCTACCCATTTAATTAAATCAATATTTTAGTATCAAAACCAAAAAGAGACACTGTTAAGTTTAGAGTGCCAACAAACAGTACTTTTAAACTTGAGGTCTATAGTGCTTGCTTATTAAGTAAATAAAATGGTATCATTAGTTTGACACATTTTAACATTTCATCTTTGGAAATCTTTATGGGAGAGCTCTTCTAAATGGAAGGGGGCCATTATTTGTTTTATACCCCATGCCTGAAAACTACTTTGCTCTCCACTTTTCATCCAGTGTCAATTTTAGCATTTTAGATAAAAGACACCTCATCTAATTCTATCTAAATGTTATTAATGGAAGTCAGGCTTCTGCAGAGCACAATCTGTATTTAGTTTATTTACAAAGCCTCAGTTAGCATTGAGAATTTTAAAATTCAGTCAAAATAAATGATTTTACATCAAGGGCTAAATTAACACCACGTTTTCAAAGGGATTTTCTTTTGAAAAATTCAAAGGACCTCATTAAGTCTACAGTCTTCCAAAAAATGTGTTCTCCAAGATAACCTTATTAGTCCCAATTTGCAAATGACAAAGTTGTGGCAAGAAGCAATTAAATATCTTTACCAGGGTCTACTGGAATGGAGTCACCCAGGGTAGGCCCTTAACTTACAATTGGACCATCATTGGTTAATTAAAAGAAGAGACCCTAAAAACCCAACAGGCAGAAAAGTGATCAGCAAGGAGGAAGCCAAATGTAAGAACAGGATTTGTCATCAGGCCTGTTTTAACATGGGATCCCAGGCAGTCAAGAAGAGGAAAACAAACAAAAAACCAGACATCAATTAGTCATAGTACTTAAAGGTAGAAAAGAAACACAGAGATTATCTCATCTAAACCACTCATCTGAGTACTTTGGATGAGCAGGAAGGTCAGAACCACCACATGGAGTGATTCTCATCATCTTGCTTGCTGTTGGCTGCAAAGGCACTAAGCCCAACTGGGTATTTAGCAGGAAAAGTAAATTTAGGAAATAAAATGTCAAGAACAAATCTATGAAGTGTAGGATGATCTAAAAGGGTGTACATGAAGTCCTGAAGCAAAATTACAAAGCCCGGAAATGATGGCTATCTCCTACATTTTTCTAATTTACTGTTCACAGTCCACATACTATAATCCCACACCTATCTGCAATTGGAGGACACAGTTATGTCAAGGTGACCACATCACCATGGATGGACCTCTGTCCCCACCACATACGCATACACATGCTCACACTCACACACACACACACACACACACACACACACTCAGCAACTGAAAATTCGATTTATTTATTTTTTTTAACTTAAGCTCTTCTTCCTGAGTTCTTTCCTCTAATTATAAATAGGCCTGGTCAGTCTGGCATTTTGTTCCATCTTCTAATGAACCTTCCCATCTGCAACTGATTATGTACATCATGTGCATAAAATGATCAGACTATTTATATTCTAATGTGGTTAATTCATTCATTCTTTCTTTCAGCAAATACTCAGCACCTAGTCCGTAGCCAGTATCTTTGGCAGATACTGAGAATACAACAATGGAAAACACAGATGTGGTTCCAGCCCTCACAGAGTACATAATCTGTCAGGGAAAACAGGCATTAAACAAGTAACTGGGAGAGGTGACCTGGCTGTGGGAATAGTCTGTGCGGAGGTCAAGAATCTCAGGTACATCGAGAATCCCATATGGATGGAGTTTAAAAAGCAGAGTATAAGGATGTGATAGAGATATGGAAAGGTGGGCAGGGCTAGATCATAAAAGGCCTCTAAAAATAGCCTACATATTATGGGCCTTTATACTGAAGACAATGAAAAGTCATAGACTGGTTGAGTTGTGGTTGGGGGTGAGGTGGTGAGGGGAGATGAGGTGATAAAATTTGCATTTGAAATTTTATGTAAAGGGAAGATACCTGGAGCAGAACTAGACAAATTACTTTGGTGTGGAATAGATCACGGTAGAGAAGGCCAACAGGAATGGATAGATTAAGACACATCTAAGAGATAGAATCAGCAAGCTTCCTGAGTGATTGGACTCGGAGCTGAAGGAGGAGAAGGCATTAAGGCAGATTCCAGGTTTCTGGTTGGAGCAATTCAACCTGAGAGTGGAGAATGAAGAGACAAGGAGCAGGAAAAACAAGCTCTTCTTTGGGTCTGCTGAGTTTCAGATGCCTGAAAAATATGTAACAGGGACATCCAGCAAGCAGAAGAGAGGGCTGGGCTGTATATATGGAATTGGGAATTATCAGTATCCAGAAAGAGGGTAATTAATCTACTAAAATATATATTCCATAAAGGGTGAGATCACATCTGGAACAATGCTGGTGCTCAGTAATTATTTGCTAAAAGTTGTTGAAATGAAACCATGGGGTGAAATTAAGGTTGAGGATAAAAGAGCCTGTGGGTCACCCATTTTTTAGCACACGTTGAGGAATGGGAAGCAAAAGAAACTGAGCAAGAGTCCCAAGAAGAGGACAACATAGAGATGTGGCATTACAGGATCACAGGAAAATAGTTTTCATTGTTGGAAGTTTCTGCGAGGGGCAAGCAAAATGAAACTAGAAAAATAGAGCCATCTTGGATTTAACAGCATGGCAAGAGCAAGTCGTCTTGGAAAGAAGAATTTCCATTCAGGATAAGGATAGAGGATGGAGTTGAGTGGAGGGCAGGAATGACGAGGGAAAGGCAAGGGCAAGGGCAAGTGATGGGAAGCCTTCATTGTCCTGGTGAGGAATGCACAGACACACCAAGGTTGTCTCTCACAAAGATAATGTTCTCTTTAGGATCACTTACCAGGGGAAGAGGCAGGTCCTCAAAAACTAAGGGTTAAGGAAATCTCACAGCACTCCTTTTTTTAAAAAAATAATAAATACTTATTGAGCACTTACTACATATAAAGTCCAAAGTGATTAACATGCTAAGGTCCTCCAAGATGAGGTTGGACAGGCAGAGATTTATTGGAAGAAACGCTAAACCTTTCAGGGTAAAAGGAACTGAGAAGAGCCATGAAGAACAGATAAGGAAGAATGAAGCAGAAGCTCAGACTACAGTGCCATTCCCAGAAAGTTTTGGACAGGCCAATGGGGAATCTTCAAGCTGAAGTCATTCATTAGAGGAATCCTGCATCTTGCGGGAATGGGCCTGCCATACTCAGTCTTTGGCCAAGAGCAGCCCATGGGAAGCATGGTCTTGGCACAAATGAGGTGATAAGTTCAGACCAAGGAATCTGGAGCCATTGATCAATTACTCTCCTGATAGTAGGAAAGTTTCACAGCTGCCACATATACAGTATCTCATTTAATCCATATAGCATCCCTCTAAGATGTCATCATGCCCATTTCATAGATGAGACACCAGGGATTACAGAAGTTAAGTAATTGCCTAAATTCAAACAATTAGTAAGAAACAGAGCCTAGATTTCAACTAGTGCGGTAGATCTGGCATAGACTTACTGACTAACTCTTAAATTTTAGGAATCGTGCTATTCAGTTGACATCAAGATGGTAGCTTGAATTTGGCCATGGGTAAGAGTGCTTATATTACAGAAATTTGCAAATGCTCAAATCAGGCCTCTGTATGTTTTTTCTGGAAAGGTGGATGTTATACACTCACCAGCACAAATCAGTGATTTGAACCCAGGTCTTCTGACTCCAGAGGTGCCCTTCCTACCTCAGTGATACATGCAATTCCCTTAAGGATTTCTCATGCAAAAATTCCCTAAGCCATCCTCCCTTCCTCTAAATCCCTATAGCAGGAGTTGCCATGCCCTATGTGTTGCCCTTCCCTGTACTCCTTCAACACTGTTGTGTGCCCTGGCTCCCTACCTAGACAGGAAGTTTCACCAGGACAGAGAAAGAAACTGTCATATACCTCTGTGTCCCCAGCCCCTGCACACCACTGCACCACTCAATAAATATCTGCTGATGAAGTTGATGCTGATAGACTTACTTGCTTCTGTTGATAATTAGGGAATGGTGGCATCTCTAAAATGATATAAAAGGTTGTGCTCGGTGCATTTCCGTCTGTTACCACTCATATTTAGATCCTGAATCTTACATTTAGGAAGGCAGACAGTACTGTAAGTGTTTCAACCTCAAGATGACCTTTTACAAGAACTGTAACATCCATTACAGCCCAGTGATGTGGTTGGTATGCTTCCTGCCTACTCCCACCCACACACCAGGAGATATATTAATTACCTGCCTGCCTGGCCACTGGCAGTTTGTTGTGAAATTGTTTATTCTCCCAACCCTGTGCTCTCCAGCCTGGGAAATAAAGCATCCATGCTGCCTGGAGGGAGGGAGACCTGAGGCTTCTCCCATTGTCTCACTCAGTCCAATGTCTGAGAGCCCAGCATCCGGAGAGAACAAGCCCAGAAAGGTTAGGATGAAAATCTGCCCGGGGGACTGAGGCCACTGTAGAAAGTGATGTGCCCTAAGTGGTCCCAAGACATCAGAAGACTTGGGTCTGGGGTCACTTCAACCTGCGTATATATGAGCTACTCCAAATAGTTCTAGTGCATGTGAGTAAGCCACAGAAGAAGCTTGTGCCAGGGAGCCTGCTTCTAGGAAAAAGGCAGGTCTCTCCTGAAAGCAACCCTTGCCCTCCAGCAAAGCTCTTTGAAAACTTCTGACATTGCCAAACAATCTGAAAGTCACCACTTCCTCTGCACCACTTCCAATAAGGTTTTGGTTTCTTCCTTATTAATTTATTCTAAAAATGCTTTTTCGAGTGCCTACTATGTGGCAGGCCCTTTTCTCAGCACTTGGGAGACATCAGCAAATAGAACACAATTGCTCGTGCTGTGGGGTTCACATGAGAGATCCATCCCATGCAGTGATCCTCTTGATCTTCGTTGCATGGGGATGTGTTCTTGCATCCAACATGTATTCATTCAGCCTACAGGCACTGGGCATCTGTCGTGCGTCTGCTCTATGGTGGTAGGGGCTGGGGCTGCAGAGAAGGATAGACTGTTCTGTTCTTGGAAACCAGTTTAAGGGGAGAGGCAGACACATAACCCCTAGGGTCTAGCACTAGGGGGGTATCTATGAGCACAGTGGATGGCTGAGGAGGTCGTGTCTGTGAGGCTTCCTCAGGATGTGACACTTGAGTTGAGTCCTGAAGGAAGAAAAGTAGAAGGAAGACAGAGAGAAAGCAGACTTGGGGGCAGCCCAGGTGGCTCAGCAGTTTAGTGCCGCCTTCAGCTCAGGACGTGATCCTTGAGACCCGGGATTGAGTCCCACGTCAGGCTCCCTGTGTGGAGCCTGCTTCTCCCCCTGCCTGTGTCTCTGCCTCTCTCTCTCCCTGTGTCTCTAATGAATACATAAATAAAATCTTAAAAAAAAAAAAGAAAGAAAGAAAAAGTAGACTTGGAACAGCTTGGTACACCTAGGAAATGGAAGGCAGTGAAGGTGGCTGGGGTATAAAAGTTTGAGGCAGGAAGTAGCAAGAACTGAAACCCAGCATGAGACAGCTAGGCAGGGCCTGCATCATGTGTCCATTCCTTAGTTTATTCTGCTTATTTTAAACAAACCACAACCCCCACAATTCCCTGAAGTCCACCTTTCTGCTGGTGTTCTCTGAAAGGTAGGAAGCCTGAGGGGGACATTCCCCTGGTCTCTAACCTGAAAATGTGGACCTGTGAGGTGACCACTCTGTCCTGTGCTCCCTGCCTCCTCCCAGCTACACCCCAGCCCATTCCTCTTCTCTGTTTTGTCTCAGTCTCCTTCCATTTCCAGATCCAGCCTTTAGAGGAGACTTCTGCTGGTCCCAGGGATGCTGTTCCTTTGCACCTCCTCCTTGTTACCCTCTGTTTCTGTTAATTCACTGGTAACTCGCTGGCCACTCTGGCAGCCCCTGGGAGGCCAGCCTTCTCCTCGGCCTGCATCCCAGCACTCAGTACCCACCACACTGACTGAGCCAATCAAGGAGCTTCACAACCACCTCTGCTCCTTCTAGAATGGCCCTTCCTGGACATTGGGAACCTCATTAATCCTCTATCAACCAATAACAATGGGATAATAAGTGTTCAAAGACTTTGAATAGACACAAAGCATAATTCGTAATTGGTAGTGTTTTGTTGTGGGAACTTCACGAGGATGGAATTCATTGACTTCACTAAATGCTCCCTAAATAAAAACCTTGGTCAAAAAGTTGTAAAGGTTCAAAAGAAATTAGAACAGTGATGGGAAGGAAGAGCTGGAAGGGAAATGTTGAAGTCAGAAATTTCAGGCCCTTCCTCTTTGAAGGAGGTAGCTAGCACACAATGAAAGCCAAGTCTGGGGTCTCTGTTACATTCTACAGACTGCTGTAGCATTTTACCAACCCAGACTGATGCGACAGGTGGCTAGAGCTATAAAGAAAAAAGATAATCCATGAAACTGCATCCCAAATAAAGGAAAAACAGAAGCAATTGGCCTTTTTCCCTGTTCAGATTAAACTGAAACAACTTGCATTGTGTTAACAGAGGCAACAGCAAAAGGAGAAAACTTGTGTCCCCAAGTCTATCAAGTGGGACACAGTCATGTGTGTCCCTCTGTCCAGGTGAATGCATCACTCATTCACTCCTCCCGAGGGGGACCCTAGAGCACTTACCCATTCTTCTTTGAGAGCCTGAGAGCACTGTCGAATATGCATGCCTCTTAATCAAATATAGGAGTTAATAAGAAATTGCTTGTTCATATGGTAAATAACAAACTTCCCTGAGCTTTTTTTTGGTAATCAAATCAGTTGTACTTTATGAATTCTGTTCCTCCCATTTGTAATTTAGATGGAAGAACATCTAAGTCAATGAAAATCCAACTAAAGAAACTGGCCTCTGTGTGAAGAAGTCTCATTTATAAATATTGTTAAAGAGGATATGGTGTAAGCAAGTTCAAAGACTTTTGCTTCCTTTGTTCTTCTTAATATTTTATTTGGAGTTTGGCATTACAGTCAGGACAACCCACAGCAAGACAAATAGGCTTTCATATAAAAAATAGTACAAAGGGCAATGTACCAAGTATTTCTTTTTATTTATTATATCTTTGTATTCTTTATATCTCTTACTTAAAAATATTTGTCTCTGTGCAGAAGATTTAGGTTCCTTTTGATTTCTCACTTTTTGCTTAACTCTATATTCTGTAATAAACATGGGTTGATTTTGTAATAAATAAAAATATTTGAAGAGAAAGACTAAGATTTAACACAGATGAGATCTTTCCTACTTTAAAGGCAAATAGTTAAGCAAATCAATGCATTAAAATCAAGAAGCCAAAGAAAACATTCACTGATAAATTAACTAGACGGTAGGTTTCCATTTAGCTGTTTGGCCTCTTTCACATGACACCAGGGTATTTTCATGGATAAAACTACAATCCCAGATATTCAGACTTTCAGATTCAGACTTTCCATCTTAACCCACAGAAGTTTTACTTTAGAGATTTTGCAGAAAACTCTGGCTCATTGTTTCAGTCACTGGCCTTTTCACTGTGGAAGCCAAGAGGGAACAGCAGTGGGCACAGACCATCCCCCAGACTCTCAGGGAATGTTGCTACCAGGCTGTTAATTGATTGAGCCATTCTTCTAAGGTGACAACTTCTTTCTAGAACAATTTGGAGTGAATAATGAGCCTAGCTGCAAACCACAATACCTATGAGACACAAATACTGAAATCATCTGTGATACTGTCAGGAGTCAGAACTAGAAGTGGAAAGAGGAGAGAGCTTGCCAAGTAGACTCAGTAGGACCTGGAAGCTGCCCGTACCTCCTCATTCACTCACGAAACACTGGCTGAGCATCTGCCTGGGACTGGACACTCTCCTGAGCCTGGGGAAAGCAGTGAACAAGACAAAGCCCTGCCCCTCTTGGAGCTGATATCCTAGCTATGTGAACAGATAACAAACAAACAAATAATAGGTAGTATTTCAGGTAGTGATAATGGTCCCTGGATAAGTCTATGAACTCCACTAGAGGAAAAAGATGCATCCTTACTTTCACCAGCTCTGCATTTCTTTCATTTTTGAATGTAGACAACAAACTATAGCACTGTTAACAATACCTATAACTCCAGCAGTCGAGAATTATATGTATTGTATATCAATTGCTCTTACTGGAACTACCTCAAAAGAATCAGTTGCACTACCATAATACTTGCATCAATATTATAACATTAGACCCACTGAGAGAAATCTTGTTATTTAATATATTAAATAAGCATATATACATTACTTACCACAATTTTTTAGTATTTTGATATATAATTCACTATTTTTGCTTTCCTTTCTAGTCCTATATGTTTTATTTTATACATTTAAACACATTGATCTATGAACTGGGTCCTTAGTCTACACCAGACTTTCAGGAGGTCAATAGCAGCAGTGTTTTATGCAAACTTCTCCTAGTTCTTCACAGAGTTTAAAGAGATGTGTACTCAAGGGCTGAAATTTAGTACAATTATTAATTTTTACTGCTCTATCAAGGCCATTCTTGAGTGAAAAAAGAAAGAGTTTTTTAAGTGTGTGTTATGGTGAAGAATATACCATTATATCTAGTACAGTTAGGTCCACTGTCTCCATTCTTACTAAGGAGCCAGCAATTTACCACCACAGTTTTGTACCATCCTTGCAAATGTTGATGCCATCAAAAAGACAAATGACTCCTATGTATTATTATGAAAATAGTTTTGATCTCCTGGACCACTAAAAGGATCTCAGAGTCCCACCAGGGATCTCTTGACCACACCTTGAGAACCACTATGCAAGATTAAGTGGCAAATAAAGAAATTCTTTTAAGCATATGAACCACCCAGGGGACTCTATTTGCTTAAAAATCTTGGTGGTGGTTATTGTATTCTGCTAGCCAACTCTTTGAAATAGAAGTTTTACCCAAGCTTTTAAGGAAGAATTTTTTTAAGTCTCAGTCAAAAATAATCTGTTGACATTTTTTGATTGCCTAATGCTGCAATACAAGTCTGGAAATATATCTCACAGCAGAGACACATGGCTCCTGCTCAAGAAAAATCCAGTACAGAGAGGTCTTCAGCTCCTTCAGTCCAGTGAAGCCTACAGACCTCTTCTTAGAATGGTTTAAGTGCACAAAATAAAATATTAGGATTACAAAAAAAAATATTATATTGGAATAAGGTATAGCTCCTAAAAGGAGTCTTCCTTTTAGGGAAGTCTTCTGTACTCCAGGTTAGTAACCATCAGCTTCCCCCAATCTGTGCTAACAAGGAGAAACACCTAGGGATGATATTTGTTTTTTAAAGCATTTGTTTACAGGTTAATTAACATGTTAAATCCCCAAATTCTGTCAGTATGGTAATTTAGACCCTAATAAACCTAGGGCAGGCAAGAATGAGTTTCTCTTCCACCTTCTGTAGGACTAAGTAGCACTGTGTTTACTGCTAAATATAGATTCTTTAAAGGGAAGTGGCCCTGGACTGGAGGTAGGAAGATCTTGGCCAGCAGCTCCCTAGGATCTAGAACTAACAAGAATTCTCCACTGGGACTTTGTAAAATTTTGGTTGCTGTTTTTGGAAAAAACAACAATAACAACAACAACAAAACTTCTTTTACATCAATAATTTTCTTCTTTTTCTCTGCTTCTTAAATCAAGCCAGCATCCTCAGGCTCATTGCCTTTGAAAAATTATCTAGCCCTTCCTGCTGAAAGTTAAGAAGCAAAGAATTTACAGTTGTGTGGTTACCTAAAGAGTGAAACCAGTAATAACTCCATAGTGAAATTTTTCACTCTCCTGGTAAAAGATTTGCATTTTATTGGAAAACCAATTATTTATGCACTTTCATAAAAGAGAATATTAGTGCTGATCATTGAAAACAGCCAATAATCCAAAAGTCATCTATATATAGTTTTGGAATTAATAAAAGTATTCCAGCATTGTGATCTCCACTAATGGTATTTTTCTTGGGCTAGTATTAACACAAATTCTTATTCTTTGACTTAAGGGTGGAGAGGTAAGTTGGTGGTTTGAAAATATACCAAGAGTAGGAAGCCAATCTGTGATTTTCAATTTGCCACAAATAATCCACCAGGTGGATATTCACCACTTCGTCAGTGAAGGGTTTCATTGTGGGCTTTATAGTTTCAGTAAGTTTTTTTCAAGAAGGAAGCCTTGCTCCCTCTAGGGCACAGCTCCCCTTCCTATCCCCAGCACCAGGCTTTTTTTAGTTTATGCCTCACTTTCCATGTACTTATAAGTGCATAGTTTCCTTCCCGGGGGGTGAGCTGAATAACCAAGCCCTTGCCTTTCCACTACCATCTTTCTGAGTGCTGCTGAACCCTCATAGCCCTTGATAAATACGTTCAAAGATCAACCTGCCTATTCACACCTACAGTTCTCTTTGTAGTTTATAAAGCATTTTCACATGTTTCCTTTAATCCCTCCAGCCATCCTGTGAAAGAAGTATTTCTACCCTTCTGTTGTAGGTAAGGAAAAGTGACACTCAAAAAAGTGAAGAATCCTGTCCATTTTAATCCCACCAGTTAATAAGAGGCCAAGTCTCAAACCCAGATCATCTGATGGCAAATCCAGTGTTTCCTACCTTACCCCATAGTTGGCTCTTACCTGGTCTAGCCTCCTTACAAATCCTTCTTGTCAAAGTCACAAAGTACCGAAAATTATAAGATCTTGGTTTGTTTTCCTTTTTTTTTTTTTTCAGAGTGCCCCATGTTTGAAATAGCTATGGCTAAAGACAATGGAACAGGAATTGGATACCTTGAAGGTCGTGTTTGACCTGCACAGAGTTTTGACTCAGTCACAGTTTTTATTTCATTTTGGCACTAACATTTAAGGATTTCACACAAATCCAAATTTCTAGCTTCTCTTGAAAAATCAGATCAGGCAACCTGGCACAAACAAATTCCATGTAGCAATGTTGGGCTTGAACTGAGCAGGACCAGCCCCCTGATGACAGCGAATCTGCTTTCCCAGTTGGTTCCAGGCTTCTCCATTCAGGTGGTGGAGGCAGGCCCAGGGCCCCATGAATGCATTTATGGCCGCTAACAGGCACTTGTGGGCATGGAGGTTTGCTAACTCTGCTCTAGAACATGAAATCCTGGGGAGGAGGGCAGAGAACAGACTAAATGTAGCAGAGCACCCAGCATATATTGGGAGCCTGGTAAGAGCAATGTTCAAATGCTGTTTTAATAATTCTTCATTTCAAAATTTTTTTTATGTATATAGAAGTTTTTTAAGATTTTATTTATTTAGAGAGAGAACACATGTGTGCTTGAGCAGGGAGAGGGGCCTAGGAAGAGGGAGAGAGAGAATCACATGCAGACTTCATGATGGGCACAAAGCCCGATGGGAGGCTTGAATTCATTCATGACCCTGAGATCATGACCTGAGCTGATGTCAAGAGTCAGATGCTCAACTGACTGAGCCACCCAGGCATCCTCCCTGTATATAGAAGTTATTATGGTGATTTGAAATTTTTTTCCTTTTTTATAGTCTTGGTCTGATCCATGAGCAGATAAATTTGAAAAGGGAAGAGAACATCAAAAAGAGAAAGAAAATAGTAATAAAAGAAAAAACTTTATAGCACAGATCTTAAAGGAAAGAATTGGGTTTTGCATAGGTTTGCTAAATGCCATACCCTTAAACACAGCTACACATAATAAAAACATGAGATGACGTCTAATAGAATCCCAATGACCAACATCATAAAGGAACTGTAGCTTTCTGTCTTGCATGCTATGTTGTTGTTTCATACTAGAACATAAGGAATCCAGGAATCAGAGCCAATGACAGGTCAGAAATAAGGTCTCTAGACAAACTGAAGATGGAAAATCATAAAGTTGAAAGTCTGAAGATACATAAAGGCTACTGGAATACAGATGAGAAGCCTTAAAGTGGTGAGAGAAAGATCAAAAATGAAGTATAAAAAAAGAGTCCCAAGGGTGCCTGGCTGGCTCAGTCAGTGGAACATGCAACTCTTGATCTCAGGGTTGTAAGTTCAAGCCTCATGTTGGGTGTAGAGATCACTTAAAGGTAAAATCTTAAAAAAAAAGAAAAGAAAAAGAAAAGAATCCCAGGTTAAAAAGAAAGCAGAAAAAAATATTGAGGTCATGCGGCTGGAGACACAATTATATTCAGTGCATTTTAGTAGGAACTTGTTTTGTTTGCTCTTTACACATTATGGAAATTTTCATATATTCATAGAAGAGAGACTAGTCCAGTGAATCTCCATCACAGACGGTTCTTGTCACTCATACCAATAAGGTTTTAAGAAGCTGAAATCCTCAATCTAAAGTAATCATTCTATTTAGTTTCAATTTCTCTTTATTTTTTTAAAGTTTTTATTTAAATTCCAGTTAGTTAACATATAATGTATGTTATATACATATATAATTCATATATATAATTCATATATAATTGTATTACATATAAAATAGTAATTCAACACTTCTGTACATTACCAAATGCTCATCACAGCGAGTGCCCTCCTTAATTTTTTTTTTTAAGATTTTATTTATTTATTCATGAGAGACACAGAGAGAGAGGCAGAAACACAGGCAGAGGGAGAAGCAGGCTCCATGCAGGGAGCCCGATGTGGGACTCGATCCCGGGTCTCCAGGATCACACCCTGGGCTGAAGGCGGCGCTTAAACCGCTGAGCCATCCGGGCTGCCCGAGTGCCCTCCTTAATGCCCATCACTATTTACCTCATCCCTTCACCCACCCCGCCCCTCCCCACCCTGATAACAAGCTAGAATTGAGTCTGTTTCTTGATTTGTGTGTGTGTGTCTCTCTGTGTCTCTTCCTTTTTTCCATTTGCTCGTTTGTTTTGTTTCTTAAATTCCACACATGAATGAAGTCATATGGTTTTGTCTTTCTCTGACTGACTTATTAGCTCCAGCCATGTCATTGAAACTGGCAAGATTTCATTCTTTCTTATGACTGAGTAACCACTGTATATATTTACACATCTTCTTTATCCATTCTTCAATAAACGGGCACTTGGGCTGTTTCCATATCTTGGCTATTGTAAACAATACTGCAATAAATGTTGTGGTACATGTATACCTTTGAATTAGTGTTTTTGTATTCTTTGGGTAAATACTTGGCAGTGTAATTGCTAGATTGTAGGATAGTTCTATTTTTAACTTCTTAAGGAACCTCCATATAGTCTTCCAGAGTGGCTGCACCAGTTTACATTTCTACCAATAGTCCAAGAGGGTTCCCCTTTCTCCACATCCTCACCAACACCTGTTGTTTCTTGTGTTGTTGATTTTAGCCATTCTGACAGGTGTGAAGTGGTATCTCATTGTGGTTTTGATTTGCATTTCCCCGATAAGTGATGTTGAGCATCTTTTCATGTATTTGTTGGCCATCTGTATGTCTTCTTTTGGAAAAATATCTATTCATATCTTCTGCCTATTTTTTAATTGCATGATTTTTTTTTTTTGGTGTTGAGTTCTAGAAGTTCTTTATATATTTTGGATGCTAACCCTCTATCAGATATGTCATTTTCAAATATCTTCTACCATTCTGTAGGTTACTTGTTATTTTTGTTGATTGCTTCCTTTGCTATACAGAAGCTTTTTATTTTGATGAAGTCCCAATAGTTTGATTTTGTTTCCTTTGCTTCAGGAGACATATCTAGAAAGAAGTTGCTACAGCCATTGTTAAAGAAGTTACTGCCTGTGTTCTCATCTAGGATTTTTATGGTTTCAGATCTCAAATTTAGGTCTTTTATCCACGTTGAATTTATTTTTGCATATGGCGTAAGAAAGTGGTCCAGGTTCATTCTTTTGCATGTAGCTATCCAGTTGAAAAGATTGTCTTTTTCCCACTGGATATTCTTTCTTGCTTTGCCAATAATTGACTACATAATTGTTGACTTATTTCTGGGTTTTCTGTTCTGTTCCATTGATCTGTGTATCAATTTTTGTGCCAGTACTACTATCTTGATTACTATAGCATTGTTATATACCTTGAAGTCTAGAATTGAGATGCCTCCAGCTTTATTTTTCTTCTTCAAGATTGTTTTGGCTATTTGGGGTCTTTGATGATTCCATGCAAATTTTACAAGTGTTTGTTCTAGCTCTGTCAAATTCCTGTCTTGTTCCTGACTGTAGAGGAAAAGCTTTCAGTTTTTCCCCATTTAGGATGATATTGGCTGTGGGTTTTTCATATATGGCCTTTATTATGTTGAAGTATGCTCCCTCTAAACTTACTTCGAGATTTTTTATGATGAATAGATGTTGTACTTTGTCAAATGCTTTCAGCATCTATTGAAATAATCATATGGTTCTTATCTTTTCTTTTATTGGTGTATCACATTGATTGGTTTGCAAATATTGAACCATCCTTGCAACCCAGGAATAAATCCCACTTGATCATGGTGAGTTATTGTAATGTATTGTTGGATTTAGTTTGCTAGTATTTTATTGAGAATTTTTTATCTGTGTTCATCAGGGATATTGGCCTATAGCTCTCTTTTTCATGGTGCCTTTATCTGGTTTTAGTCAAGGTAATACTGACATCCTAGAATGAATTTGGAAGTTTTCCTTCCTTTTCTATTTTTTGGAATAATTTGAGAAGAATAGGTATGAACTCTTCTTTAAATGTTTGGTAGAATTCACCTGTGAAACTATCTGATCCTGGACTTTTGTTTCTTGGGAGTTTATTATTATTATTATTATTATTATTATTATTATTATTACTGATTCAATTTCTTTGCCAGTTTTTGGTCTATTCAAGTTTTCTATTTCATCCTGTTTCAGTTTTGGTAATTTATGCTTCTAGAAATTTATCCATTTTTTCCAGGTTGTCCAATTTGTTGGCATATAGTTTTTCATAATATTTTCATAGTTGTTTGTATTTCTGTGGTGATGGTAGTGATTTCTCCTCTCTCATTTGTGATTTTATTTATTTGGGTCCTTCCTCTCTTCTTTTTCATAAATCTGTCTAGAGGTTTATCAATTTTCCTAATTTTTTCAAAGTACCAGCTTCTGGTTTCATTGATCTGTTCTATTGTTTTTTCAGTTTCTAGATCATTTATTTCTGCTGTAATCTTTGTTATTTCATTCCTTCTGCTGGCTTTAGGCTTCATTTGTTCTTTTTCTACAAACTTTAAGTGTAAGGTTAGGTTGTTCATTTGAGATTTTTCTTGTTTCTCCAGGTTGGCCTGTGTTGCTATAAATTTTCCTTTTAGGACCACTCTTGTTATATCCAAAAAGTTTGGAACTGTTGTGTTTTCATTGTCATTTGTTTCCATGTACTTTTAAATTTTTTCCTAATTTCCCGGTTGACCCTTCCCCTGTTTAGTAGCATATTGCTTAACCTCCGCATATTTGTGGCCTTCCCATATGTTTTCTTGGGGTTGACTTCTGATTTCATAGTGTGGTCAGAAAAGATGCATGGTATGATTTTAATCTCTTTGTATTTGTTGAGGCCTGTTTTGTGACCTAATATGTGATATATTTTGGAGAACATTTCATGTGCACTTGAAAAGAGTAAGTATTCTGATGTTTTAGGATGGAATGTTCTGAATATATCTATCTGTTAAGTCCATTTGGTCCTGTATGTCATTCAAGCCATGTCTCCTTGCTTATTTTCTGTTTAGATGATCTGTCCATTAATATAAGTGGAGTCCCCTACTATTATTTTATTATTATCTATTAGTTCCTCTATGTCATTAGTTATTTTCTGAGTCTGGGTGCTCCCATGTTTGGTGCATAAATTCAGTTTCTCCTATTAAGCCTGCCCTGGAATCCTGAGTTGGGACTCTGGGGCCACAAAAGAAGAGACTGTTGGCCCTAAAAAAAATGCACAAACATGCTGTTTGTGCCCCGGGTAACCAGAAGTTTAAAGTGTGACTTCTGCGGTTTGTTTTGGTGTCTGAGGCCAAAACAATTAGACCACTGGATGTGAAAGAAAGAAAAAGGAATTCTGAAGCTCTTCAGCTGGGAAGGCAAAGTCATCCAAATTCTGCGAAGTTAAGACAGTTTCTGTGGTTTTTAGAAACTTGTGTGGCCCAAATAGGTCATAAATAATTTTTTATGGTATAAAATCCTTGAAGAACATGCTTGGTCTCAGAGATTCTTGCCATTCTTACACTCACAAAGTTTCATGCTGGTTGAGATCTGTGAGAGCCTGAGTTTCCTGCTCAGTGTGGCCTCTAGGAAATACTAAACAGTGTTGAGACTTAAGCTTATCCCTAGGGCTTCTTTTGACAAGGTCAAATGGACAGATTTGAAGTGAATAATTTGTTTCTCTTCACTTCATAATTCAACTTTTAGGTAAAATCTGTAGTGGTTCTGCTGATCTCTGGCCTGTGTTTTGCCACCATCTTTTGCTTCTGGTGTTAAAGAGCAGTCAAAAGTTAAAATGCATTCGTATGATTTTATTAAGACCTAGCATGGTAAAATTGTAGATCCAATAGGATTTCACTGGCAATCCATTGAAATGATATGATAGACCTGCAGAAAACCCTCAGAATGATGACGTGTCCATTTTCTATATGGCTAGTAGGAGGGATGGGGTGGATCTCTCCATAAACGAGACCTCCTATTTATTTTAAGGGTTTGATTAGCACCTCAACATTAGTCATATTAGTAGGACAGATAGTCTCATTGACTGTATGCTTCCAAATATAATCAGCATAGCCTCCTTCTGAAAGGGCTGCTGCCATCCATGCACTGGGCTGAATGCCCTGGGCTGAGCCCTGGGCTCAGAGGGCCAGTGTGTGCCTGGTTCACCAAAAGAACATTTCCAGGGTTCATAGCAGAGCTGCTGATGCCAAAGATCCACCCAAATGGCTCTTTCCAGGCATTGGAAACTAGAATCGCAAAATTGGTAAGTCATTATTGGGGGAGCCCACATCTGGAATGTACTTCTTCTAGCAGGGAGGAGGATTGTAGGTTATTGAATGGCAGTCATTTATGCAGATGTCTACTGAAAAAAGTATCCATAATGATGTATCTTTACAATACCATTTAAGCACTTTTTGTTTAAGATGCATTAGTACTTGCATTATGGATTTCACCCTTTTGGTGAATTTTTTTTTACGTTGTTGTTTATTGAAAAACAGTACCATCTTCTGAAAGCTTTTATAAGTTTCCCATGGTGATTTGCTGGGCATAGCACAATTCAAATTAAAATTTCATTATCTTCAAAGGCACCTTTATGAGCTATAAGAAAGCACCTGCCTGGCCCTGGGTGGGTACCATAATACAGAGAGAAATCATGAAACTTTTCTTCCACAAGTTTAGAGTCTCTATACTACTAATAAATAAATATAGAACAAAGATTATATCTTTTCTGCATTCATGGCATACTTCAAATATTGGAACTTTTGCAACACTTGAAGTGATTAAAAGATTAAAAGTAATTCAGGATTAATAATAAAGTCACTACTGCAGTATATTAATGTCTTACAAGGTCTGTAAGAAGACTCATTGGAAATCACACTGTTTGATGTCTTGCTGAAGCTGCATTGCCCTATGCTCTCTGACATCTTTATGAAGCAGAAATTACCACATTTCAATAAACATGTGATCTTCCTTTGGCACGACTTGACATTTTACCAAGCTTCTTATCTCTGACTTAACAAGTTGCACTTCCCATACTTGAGATTGCCCACATCTCTGTATTCATTATTCTTTCTGGTAGACTTCCCTGTAGGAGAAAAAAAATGAATAGCCTATACTGGACCCCTAATCAAGATGGCAGAATTATTTCACAGCCCTTGGCCTCAAACACATAGCAATGATAGAATGTTAAAAAAAGAAAATCCAAAGGATTTACCAGGCTAGAGAATAAGAAGAGCATGTGTGGAGTAATACCAGAGTAATAAGCAGTGGTGAAGCGGCAAGCCAGCTGGGCTCTGGTCCAAAATCAGGCAGTGACAGCCAGAAATTGGACTTCTGAAAAGTAAAGGTGACTAAATGCACTCCCTGTTAAGATGGGACCAGAGCAAAGTTCAGAGCTTTAAGCTAGGGCCTAGGGTGGGGAGCCACAGTTCCCCTTATTCCAAGCAGAGGAAGTTAACAAAATGACTTGCTGATCTGTTGCTGGAACTATGACCTTGTTAATAGTTTACAGACAAAGAGAAGTGGGAAAACAAAGCCATAGCCTCACAAGTAGGAAGTGAACCAAATTCTTTCTACTTGGTAACCAGATCTGTAATAGTCCCATTGTTTCCATAGGATGAGAAATACAACCATGACCTGGTTCTGGGCTAAGTGCTCAGGAGATCAGATGGTAGTAACTACAAAACCACTAGAGAAGGACAAAAATAGGGAGGGAGGAAAGAAGAGACACAGGGAGAAGAGGAAGGGAGGGGAATGAAAGAACAGGAATGAGAATGAAACTCCCATTCAAAATGAGCCTTCAGGAAAGTAAAAATAAAATAAAATAAAACTGATTTAAGAAAAAACAAAATGAGCCTTCAGGCCAGGCATCTTGAGGACATGAAAGAAAATCTAATACCAAAAAATACAGGCAGCAAAATCTACTATTGGAACATGACTTCACTCTAGATGGCTTTAAGGAACAATCTGACAAAGACTTTAAAATAAGTATGCCTGGGATTTTTGAAAAGATAAAAGGATGAATAACTGCCATTAAAAAAGAACGGAAAAATTATACACCAAAATTATAAAACAAAAACATGAGAATATTAAAAAGGAGTTAATTATAAATCTTGAAAATATGTTCATTAAAATAAAAATGTAAGAAGTGAAACAAACTTTAAACTGAGTAGAATTAAAGAGAAAATTCATGAATTAAAAAGTTGGCAAGAGGAATTAACCAAAAAATGCAATTCAGAGAAATAAAGACTGATAGATGAACAGACAGATGATAAATAGATGGATAGGTAGGTAGATAGGTAGGCAGATAAGGAACAATTAAGGAATGGAAAAGAGATTGTAATGTTCCAATAGTCATTCAATACGATTTCCAGAAAAAGAGAGTGATGACATGGTAGGTAAGAAATATTTGAAGCAATTGAAGGGTAGGATATTCTAAAATTAAAGATGTGATTCTTCAAACTTCAGTACTTCACAAGTACTGACCAGCATAAATAAAATTAAATTTACACCCAAATATTTTAGAGTGAAACTAGAGGATATTAAGGAAAAAGTAGAAAGCCAAATGACCAATGAAGGAACTGTAATTAAGCTGATAGCAGATTTTTCACCAGCAATAATAGCCACCAAATATAGAGTAATACCTCCAAAGTGCTGAGGGAAAGTAATTGTCAAGTAGAATTTTATACCCAGCTACATAATCACTCTCCAGATTTTTTTTTTAACCTAGGGAGGTAGTTTACCACTTACTGACTTCATTAAAAACACTATTACAAGATGGATTATAAGGAAAAGTAGGGAAGGTGTAGGTACAAGAAACAACAATGAAAATAGCCATTGATTAAAAGATGGTAAAATGAGTTGAATGCTAACATTCAAAAAAAAAAAAAAAAAAAGCTTGTTGGTTTTTTTTTAAGTGCTACAAGTTTTTTGAGTGTGTTAAAAAAGATGTTGAATTAGATGCATTAATAAGATTTGGTGTGTGGTGTTTCATGGATTATTAAAAGTGCTAAGATGAAAGTTTTAAAAAAAATTAATTACTTCAGACTTTGCAGATATGGGAGGTGGTAGGACTGACATCAGTGCCCCCAGCCTGCCCAGCAACAGCACTGGGAGGGCAGTTGAGTCCCTAAGCAGCAGCTGTGGTCTCATGACTGTCTTAGGCCATGCTCCGTGCTAGGGGATAGGAGTTCTGCCCAAAGGAATGTCATAAACCAGACTTGGGGAAAAAATTTCTTCTTCAGACTTTATTAGAAAAAATTTTTCAAATTTGAATGTTAAAATTTTTAAATGATTACTTATCTTTCTTTAAATGATAAGAATTTATCTTATGAGAAGATTGCTCATCTTTCTTAAAATCTTAAAATCTTTAAATGATATACTCATCCATAGATGAATGAATTTTTAAAATTCTGCCCCCCTCCTCAAAATCTCCCAAGTAATGAAAGTATTTTAAGTTCATTGTTGTTGTTTGTAAAGCTGTCAGAACCATATATTTAGGAAAAAAATCCCTAGAATATTACAAATGTAAAGGTAACCATGAAAACAATAGAAATACAATCTTTAATTCTAAAGCAATAGAGGAAAGGCAGGGGTGTTATTTTAAAATTTTTATTAAACCAACAGAAGACATGAAAAGAGAAAAAGTGGAGAAAAAGGATAGTAATTTTTTTCTATTCTTTTCTCCACTTTTCTATTTTTTTCTTTTACTATTCTTTTTTTACTATCCTTTTTACACAAGGGAAGATGTAGAAGTAAATCCAAATATATCAATAATCACAGTAGAGGCAAATGGTTAAATTTATACATTAAAAACAGGGATTCATCTTTTGATAACAGGCTCAAAATAATGGGATGAGGAAGGTCACCATTTAAATACTAAAAGAAATTTATGACATAAGACAAATTTTAATATAAGGCAAAAGTGTTAATGAAAAGAGATATCACCTACAAATAAAGGGAACCAACTACTAAAGAAGAAATTCCACATAAATGTTAGTAAGATGACATGAAATACAAATAAAGGAAGACAGCCACAATTAATTGTCAGCTATTTGCGGCCAGAGTACTTAACATGATACTTTAAAAATAGTAGATGCCTTCATTCATATTGTAATTAAAGAATCTTGGCATTGGTCTATTGACTGTTTGAACTTGAATTGTTGAAACACCATGAACAACCAATTTTGAACTATCCCAAATTAAGAATCTCTGAGATCAAATTGCATTAGGCCATATTGTAGCAGTATAGACGTAAACTATACAAGAACTTTCTAGTGGAAAATTTAAATTAGAATTCCTGGTTAAGTGTATCTTGTGTCTCATTTCTAACCGTATAGCATTAAGGAAATGATAACCCACCTCTGTATTCCTCAGTGTTCCTTCAACTAATCATTGGACTCAACTCTCTTAATTTATCGTTCCATAAAATTCATGTCCTCCATTTTTTGTCAAGATGGGATTCTCAAAATGTCCCACTTGTATAAGATTTAGGGTGTCCAGTGGTTTCTTAAGCAAGTCCTACTAGCGCTAACCTCTGCCTAAAGGCATTCTTTGTGCAAATATTCCAGAAAGAAGGAAAATGATTGTTAGCCAAAAAAACTATAATTATGGGGACTAGTGCCTGATAATGTATTCCACTTTTAGTTTTGAAAATGTTTGTACAAAACTGGGTTGAGCCCAGTGTTTTTACACGAGAATCTGTAGACATTTATCCACCTAATAAAAAAAAACCACACAATCTGGCAAAATTCAGCATAGTTGGCAGCTTTTCCTGCCCTGAAGCCTGGAACAGCATGGGCCTCAGCAGGTGTGGCTTTCAGAAAGTTCAGAAAGTTGTGTTCAAGAAGCCTGCCCAGCACCCCACCTGTATGCAGTGTGCCCTCCTTGAAGGCCTGGTTGATGTCCCAGGTTTTTATAGGCTCAAAGGGCCTTATTCATCCACAATGGATAATAAAGACCAAAATGGCCAGGAAATTGACCAGTTTTGCTGGAAGTGCTTGATATTGACATGATAGACCAAAATTACAATAAATTTTAAAACCTTTTAAATAGAAGATGCCACATGTTTTTTTATATAAATTTATTTTTTATTGGTGTTCAATTTGCCAACATATAGAATAACACCCAGTGCTCATCCCATCAAGTGCCATTTTTTGGTATTTTGAGTATAGATGCTATGTAGTATTTAACAGTAGTACACAAGAAACCTATTCTTCCTTTATTCACATCGGTTTGGTAGTTGTCTCTTTCTCTAAAGTGGTAGGTGCAGGGAGAAAGGAGGGGAAGAAGGAAAATGTTTTCTCTTATTTTGTTTTCCACAAGGTACTCCTTAATCTTAGGACCCAAGCCATCATGACCCAGTTAATGAGATCAGATTTCCTGGACCCTTAAGAATCACTTGCTTACATAGGCAAAGAGAGGGGGAATGTGATGAGGTGAGACACAAGAGGCTGATGCCCACATTGGAGCATGATCAGTCCAATATTCAGAACCTAAAGTGACAGTGGGCAAAATAAAACAGTTGTGACACAATGAAGTGCCAGTGGGGCCCCAGTAAATGGCCCCCATTTATGTATGCTGTTAGAAGCTCACACTCCTAACAAAGTCTTATGACAGACCTGATATTCAGAAATAAGACTCTCTTCCCTAGGAAGGGCTACCTAGGAAAAGCAAGTCAGAGCACACTCTTCTAGACTCTAGAGGAACCAAGGTTATAAAAGAAGCTACCAAGACAGGCTCAGACACAGGCAGCAAAACATGGCTTCAGTTACCAGCAGTGGATAACTGAGTGAACCTGTCCTTGGAGATAAGGAAGGAGTGCAGTAGTCAGACTGGAGCCCAGGAATAGGATTATGGTAGTTGTTGCAATATCTTAAGTCTCTGTGTGCTTCCCTAAAGCAATGATTTTTCAGATTTAGAACCTTCTTATCAAATGAAATCTTATATAAGACCCAATATATAAACCTAGGCAAAACACAGCTTCTCTGGTTTGAGTAGGGTTGGGGATCCTAGAGCCCTGCTCATCTGTACCTCCCCCTACCATGCACCCTACATATACCTCAATGTTTATTTTTACTGGAATTCCTTAAATCCCTCCTTTTGAGGCCCAGGATTAGCCATAGGATTGGAGAGGATTGAGTGACCTTGGCTATAGAAGAAGGCTCCAGGAGCTGGAGAAAAATTCAGAATCTCACAGAAATTCAAGGTGACTTCTGGTGAGCCTTCAGAGTAGACAAACACAACCTAAGACAAGTGTGGTTTATAGCATGCTCAGCATATATAGTCCCCATTTAAAAAAAAAAAAATCCCCCACTTCTCACCAAGTTGACAGTGGCCTCTGGACTTCGTTCATTTGATAAGATAAATAAATAAAGTCTCTAGTGCTTTCTCATTCATTCCACAACCTTTCACTGAATAAAGTGGTAGATGTTCAATAAATGTCGATCCCCTCTCCTCTCCCCTTTGTTCCCCTCTTCTCCCTTCCTCACCATTACAACCTTAATTCTTCGGGCTAAATGACTGTCCCCTATTACAATGCAAATATTTCTGGGAAGCACATTAAGCTTGATCACTTATTTATACCTCTGTGTGCATTAATTTATGAGATCATTTCCACTAAACTCTGAGCTGAGAGCCATTTCAGATGGGTAGGAGTCAGAGGAGGAAGCCAGAGAGGGCTTGACAGCACTGGGAACCTATGGAGAAGTGAAAGGTACTCAAGGGGACAGGGGAAAACAGCTATGGTAAGTTTCCCACAAACATGATCACACCCAGTAAGGTGAACTATTGGAAGAGAGATCACAGACCTGAGGTTGGCTATGATCCTTTGTGGCATTGTGGCTGGCTCAGCTTCCTGTCTGAACCTGATTGTTGCCACAGATCTAAGAGGATAGGCTCAACTGACCCCACCATGGCCCATGAAATTTGGGGACCACCTGATAATAATTGATCAGCATTCACTGTCTGCTGGCTCCTGTCTGCCATAGCCCCTTTGACTATTACCCTTTAACTATTACCCTACAGTCCTCTCTGAGCGATTGTTAGAACTTCAAGTCCCTGCTGAGAATAGATGAATTATCCCTTCCACCTGGAATTTTATCACAAATTATGGTTAATTTCATGCATTCAACTGGTATTTTTGTAAACATTTTAGAAAGTGGTTAAGATGGCATTCCAGACTTCCACATTTGAAACAGGAAGATTTTTCCTGGCTGTCAGAAAGAGATGCCAATCTTTCCCCAGTCCTAAAGAGCAGAGGAGCCTGAAAGGCCAGAGCCCAGATGCTCCCTCACTGCTGCTTTCTTATATTATTATTTGTAATTTTCCTTTTTAAGGTGCAGAGAGAGCCCAGAGCCATTTATTGAGTCTATGTCTATGCATGTTGCCCTAATCTACAAACTTCTGTTTAAATTTGCATCTTGATTTCTTTATGAGACACCATAAACTGACAGCACAATAACATTTATGCTGGTTAGGGTTCCTTGCTGTGCAGTCAATGGGTTACTTTATTTAGGGAGAGGAGACTTTTCTGTCAATTTGCCATAGGCTTGAGGGAGAAAAAGAGAAATCTTCCACAAAGGCAGGAACTGATGTTGCAAAAATAAAGCATGTTTAATATTTATGGGCATTTTAACGTAAAAATGTTGCATTGATATTTGAATCAACACATGGTATCTTGAAGTAACAGGGTCTTAAAATCTGTATTTCTGAGGCATTATATATCTGAAGTTGAGTTTTCTTTTTTGTATATTTTATTTCAGTTTCTTCATCTGTGCATTAGTAAAGTGTGTGTTCTTAGGGCTGGGGAAACTAGCCTTTCTTGTGCTTTTCAGTTCAAGAAGACGGTGGATCACAGCATTTAATTCTCTCCCAGGACCTCATTAAGAAGATGATAAGGGGAGGGGGGGCACCTGGGTGGCTCAGTGGTTAAGCTTCTGTCTTTGGCTCAGGTCATGATCCCGGGGTCCTGGGATCAAGTCACACATCAGGCTTCCCATGGGGAGGCTGCTTCTCCTTCTGCCTATGTCTCTGCCTCTCTCTGTTTCTCTCATGAATAAATAAATAAAATCTTTAAAAAAAAAAAGATAACGATTGGAGAATTTTAAAAGGTCAGACACACAACAGTGAGAACAGGAGGATAAAACAATTGAGCAGATGCTGAGGAGAGGAAATAGAATGTGGGTAATTAATAAAATGGGGCCAAGGAGGCCACAGCCAGGAGTACATTCAGAGGAAAAACAGCTGAAGAAGAATCCAGTCTGCCTGAATTTTGGGCACTTGTGTGGAAATGCCAGGCACAATGCAGGGTGGCTGTTAAGGCAAGAGGCAGACACCAGGGATTGACTGGAGATCTCTGTGGAAGAGTAACCTTTCCCTGTGCTCACCTGGGAAAGTCCAGCAGCTGTGTCCCAGGTGAAATGTGTCCCCCAAAATGTGAATGTCCCCAGAGAAAAGACTACCCTATTCCCATCTGGCAATTAATAAAAATTAGCAAAATGGTGAAACCCACTGATTGACAAACCCTACCAATGTCAGCACAGTTCTCCATAAGTTTTTACTGACTCATTATTAAATACTCATAGGACAAGTAAAGCTCCATAGGTATTTTAGAAAAGGCTACACCGTTAAAGAGAGAAGCTAAGATAAGCAGAAACTATAACCTTAGAGGAAACAGAAACTTCAGGAAAAAGAAGAGTTTTAAAAGAGAGCTCTACTTTGTTTCCCCAGAGAGATTCGAGAAAATATTACATCCATAAAAAGAGCAGAATGCCATACAAAGAAAATCAAGGAGTATCAAGAAAGAAATCTTAGACATGAAAATACGATTGTTGTAACAAAAAATTCAATAGAAGAATATGGAAGATAAAGTAAAGGATATTTCCTTGAAGAAAAACAAAAGACAAAGAATAAGAAGAAATAAAAGAATAAGAGTCACCTACTGGATCAGTCAGGGTCCCAAATCCAACAATAAAGACACCTAAAATTACAGAATAGAGGGCTAAAAGGCAGAGAATATTATCTATACACACACACTCACACTACAAAATAATATCTCAAGCCTGAAACACATGAAGCTCCAGACTAAAAGGCCCTACTACAGATCTTGATCTCAGGGTTGTGAGTTCAAGCCCTACCTTGGACTCCAGGCTGGGCATGGAGCCTACTTTTTAAAAAGGCCCTACTAAGTGTTTAGCACTATACTAGGTCCATGGCAAAATTTCAGAACACCAAGAAGAAAGAGAGATGTTAACGTACATCCATGTTTACTCTCATCCTCTCTTTCTCTTTCCCTGTCTCTCTCTCTCTCTCATCACCTTTAAATATTGAGAATGTTACTGACAACAAATTCCTTATCAGCGATGATTTAAGCTAGAAAACAGCAATAATAACAGCAAAAAGTTACTTGAGGAGGTGTTCCAGCGAAACTAGGGAGTAAACCAAGCTCTAGTAAGTCATAGAATCTAGTTAAATGGCACTGTACCTCTGGCAAGTACAACTGAGAGGCAGAGTGGTAAAACAAGAGATAGTTACTTTTCCTTTTTTTTTTTTTTTTAGTTTTCCATATAAACTTTTTTGTAACATTTTTTGACAAATGCATGTATTACTTTGACAAAAACTTTTAAAGTTTTGTTCAAGTAGCACATGTACGTGAAATTAGATTTTAAGACTAGAAAAGAGAAGGAGTGGGGAAATATGTAGCTCCATCATCTCAAACCCAAACTTTAAAAAATGTTTTGGTCTATAGTCTTCTAGTGTACTCTTAAAATATAGATTATTCTTGGGGTGCTGGGTGGCTCAGTCGATTAAGCATCAGGTGTGATCTCAGGGTCATGAGATGGAATCCTGAGTCAGGCTTTGTGCTTAGAAGAGTCTACTTCTCTCCCTCTCCCTTTCCCTTTCCCTCATGTGCTCTCTCATTCTCTCTCTCTCAAAGAAACAAATAAATCTTTTAAAAATATAGAGAGATTATTCTTTTTTAAGGAGAATCAACAGAATTGTAGTCATACTGCATATGTTTTTACCTTGATTTTCTCCCATAAACAGTCTTCTTCTATTTACATATGCTTTGTAAACATTTCAAATGACTACAAGTATTTTACAATTAGATACATTATAGAGTACCTAATTTATATATTTGAATAGTTTATAATTTTTTGATCTTTTAAACAATACATGATAAATATTTTGGCATAAAAATAGAAGTCTTTGTCAGATAGCTTGACTCTGTCTCAATTTTGCTATTTTTATTTGGTTAGGCCCCCCAAATTTTTCAGCTTTTTATGAAGTCACAGTGATTGTGCTCTACATATCTCTGATAAGCACCAAAACTCCTTAGCCTCAAAGATCATGGTTCCTTGTTTTAATAACACTGTTCAAACAGAAGTGCAAAGACATTTCTGGGAAACAGCACTTACTGCTTGTGCAGACCCTGCGTAAAGTCATCTTGAGCACTCAGTAAATTTTGTTGCACCCAATTGAAAAGGGCCTACTGAAACTGAATGAAAACTGATCTAGATAACGGATTGATCCTCATCTTAAAAGATTTCAGTATAAAACTGAGACTACTTATTTTCTTTAGTTTAATAGAAACTTGAAATTCACAATCTTGGAGTCCAAATGAAGGACTTCAAAACATGTTTTGTCTCCTACATCTGTAAGTGTTTAAGTTTCAGGAGCTCCATTAGATTAGAGCCCCCCCCCCCCCCCCAGTGAATAAGGATATTGGCTAGAATAAATGTAGCCTTATACTCACCCACACTTCTTTGTCTACCATCCTGCAATTAGAAACCCAGTGACAGACTTAGAAGTGGTTGGTATAAAGGGCCACAAAGCCACCAAAATAGATGTCATACATGTTAACTATCCAATATTCCATGCTGTGCTGATAACAGGTGGGACAAAGTGCTGCTCTGCTTGGTCCCAGATGGCTGTGTTGAGAAGGATTCTGAAGGACACTTCCCATAGCTACTAGAAAGAGTATGTCATCAGTAATTCATGCCTGGCATGAGCATGAAATGAAAGAACATTGGTGTCTGGCCATTTGCCATTTTCATGTCCATTAAGCCTGACTAAAAAGTCTTACTTGACTTTTCTGGTTGTGGTTCAAATTTCTTTATAAGGCTTAAAAAGGCTTACAAAGAAGAATGTATGGTGCAATAAAAGTTAACGTAGACCACATCCATTCCATTTCTCTAAATTGACTAAAGCATTAAGTTTGTAATCTGATTACCTTGGTCTGTCTACAGGGCAAGGATGCAGGTCCTGCTACCATGGTTACTAACACTCAGTAATTTACTCTGTCCCACTTCTAACGTGGCCATGTTGGACCAGCAGTCACCTCCCACATACCAAATTGTCCTTCACTGTGTCTTTTCCTTTCCATTCAACTTTTCTCCTGGTACCTGTGTTCTTAGCATGGACGACTGGCTCCCAAATCGTTGTTAAATCCACATTGAAAAAGAGCTTTTTTATATCATAGTACCATTACCTTGTTTCATGTATAGAGTAAAATGAGATATCATGAGAAATAATTGCATAATATCATTTTGTTTTTCCATCAAATTATCTTGTTATTTTGGCTTACCACAAATAGCATGTTTTATATTTCCTTGTTTTCCTTCCTCTGTGTTTTCTCCTATGAGTTAGCTGATGTCACTATTTTTAAAACTATTGCAATTGCCAGTAATCATATTTTTAAATATAAGCCAAAGGAAAGAGGAATTGAGATGCTGAAGATTATGGAATATTCTTAAAGGTTGGATGGCAGGAAAAACAGTTTGCATATATGATTTCAATCTAAGGAAAGGATCAGTGATGCAGCGTATTATTGTCCCCATTTTAGAGATGAGAAAATTGAGCCCTAAGAGGTAGACATTGACTAGACTCTATAGCTACCATTTGGTACAGGCTAGACTTGATGTCTGTTTGATACCAACCTCAGTGCTTTCTCTCTCTACCTTCCCTGAAAGGTGAAAAGTTTAAATTTTTTAAAAATTTATTCATGAGAAAAAAAAATGTATTCATGAGAGACACAGAGAGAGGCAGAGATATAGGCAGAGGGATAAGCAGGCTCCCTGCAAGGAGCCCAATGCAGGACTTGATCCCAGAACCCCAGGATTGTGACCTGAGCCAAAGGCAGATGCTCAACCACTGAGCTACCCAGGTGCCCTGAAATGCTGAGTGAAAGGCTTTTGGTAGGTCATAAACTTTGGAATAAAAAAAAATTACCACTTTTTCTAGATCTCCCGATTACAAAACTGTTCTTCAGAGTTAGTTAATTTGAGGAACAGAGCCATGAATACAGTTTCATGGACTGAGATTATATGGTCCAGCCCTGTGTTATGCAGATTGGGGAAACTGAGGCTCAGGATAGTATGATTTAGCTAAAGACACACAGCTAATTCATCACAAAGCTGAGACTAAAACCCAAATCTCCTTTACCTCATTTGGGGAGCTTTGCATGCGGCTTCCCAAGGTTTGTGCTGCTAAAAGCATCAGAAACTCTGTCTTCTAAACTTCAAGGCCATACAAACAAAGCTGATGTTATTGGTGGGGAGCTATATAACACCAACAATCTTTTTTCAATTCAGTAGTTTTTAGACAAGGTGCTGTCTTATAAAAGGATAAATAAAATATGAATAGTATCTAAGTTCACGTTTTGTGATAAGATTAACTCCACCTGGGATTTCTTTTTTTTTTTTTTTTTTTTAAGGTTTTATTTATTTATTCATGAGAAACCCAAGAGAGAGGCAGAGACACAGGCAGAGGGAGAAGCAGGCTCCATGCAGGGAGCCCAATGTGGGACTCAATCCCGGGTCTCCAGAATCAGGCCCTGGGCTGAAGGCGGCGCTAAACTGCTGAGTCACCTGGGCTGCCCCACCTGGGATTTCAATCCTTCCACTCTTTCCAAAATTAAAACCAGGAGAGGAAGCATTTGTCAAGTTCTCTGCACAGAAAGAAACAGGCAACTCTCTGTCTCAGATGGAAGCAGGCATGAGGCCTGCAGGACCCTGGCCAGATGGGGTGAGGAGAAGGAAGCAGGGCTGGGAGTGTGAGGAGGGAGTACTCACTACTCCAGGGCAGGGTCTCATCTCTAGAGCAACCCCAAATGTGGAGGGAGCAAGTGGTGACACATGGAGGAGATCTCACAAGGGGTCAGAGGTAAGATCATTTTGGGATACCAAATGGGATTGGGTCTGAATGGGAATCCTTTTGTGGACATCATTACAGAGTCCTACTGACAGCAGACCTCTGGCTACCAGCAGGGCATATTGGGAGCATACCCAGCTCTGGGGACTTTTCCAGCCAACGGTGGGGAGGATGTGCCATGCTGGGCGGCACCATAGCTTGTCCCAGATGTGGCTGGCAGTGAAGAGCCAGGATGGAAGAGAGCCATGGTCAAAGCTGCCTTCATTCCCTTGACCTGAATGACAAGTGTCGGGGGACTATGTGCTAATATTCATCCTGCCAGTAATGCTAATTCCCTGGCCCTGCTTGCAGAGTGTTTGATACAATAGGTTTGTCTGGGATATGGCTTAGAATCTGCACTTTAAAACATGGGCCTGCTGCTGGGACCACGGGAGGAGGCAGAAAGAGATCCCAGGCAAGGGAGATGGAGGAGCAAAGGCAAGGAATCACCTAATGGTATAGTGTTGGCGGCTCATGGAGTGTGACCTCTTCTCAGAATCATCAGAGGTTCTTTAAAGTGCAATTCGAAGCCATGTCCCAAGCAAACCTATTGTATCAAACACTGCCAGTAGGACCAGGGAATTGGCATTTTTAACAGGTGCCCTAACTGATTGCTGTTCCCACTGTATTGGGAGTAACAATCCTTCAGAGGTTTTGAACAGGGGACTGACATGGATGAATGTGCATTTTAGCTCAGTTATTGAGGCTGGGGAGAATGCGTTCAGGGAGAAGGCTCTGGAGGAGGAAGAGATAGAACTAGCCAGAGAGGTGCTGAATGGGGTGTGGTGCAGGGCGGAGAATGCAAATGAGTAAACCAGTGCAGGGCCTGGTGGTTGAGTGGACATGGAGTCAGGTGAGAGAGAGTCAGGAGTGACTGTAGGGTCTGGATGTTGCAGGTGGCCCTTCCTGTGAGCCCACAGTGCCCCCCTTGGCACTCAGAAGGTGAGAGTTGCTCATCATAGTCCATCCTGTGAAACATTATAGGAGCAAATCAATAAAAGACGATTTCCCTGTAAGATTAAAGTGGAAGATGAACCCCTCCACACACACATACACACGCATACACAAAAACCCTATGGGACGCTTAGGTGGCTCAGCACCTAAGTTATCTGGGCTGTTCATTTACAGAGAATGTCTCATTTACCTAATAACATGAGAATATGAGCAGAGCGGGGTCTTACATTCAGACCCAATCTTAAAAGAGGGCTAGATGTGAGCAGGGGAGGGCACCGTGGGGGGCCCATGGCAGATGCCAACATCCAGGCAGATGACCAGATCAGAGCAAGTGCTAGCAAGAGGATCAGCTTGTCTAAAGTCATCACCATGATGACCATCCTAGAGCAAAGCTTTTAATCTTCAATGAGGATTAAAGTTGTTTAGAAAAACCTTATCCTAGAAGCACTGCATGGAAAGAAAAAAATGTGCATAATTATTTAAATGCATAATTATTTAAATGAATATATATTCATTACAGGAGCAAATCAATAATATATATTATATATATATTAAAAGAACTAAATATATATAAAGAATTATATATATATATTAAAAGAACTCCAGTGTAATAAGGTGACTAAGACAACACAGGATAGTGAAGCCTTAATGCCGACAACAAAACCATCAACACAGGGAGAACCCAATTGGTCCCAAGGAATCAGTGATACCCGTCAGAGCAGGACACTGTGTGAGCAGCTGCATTGACACCTGTCCCATTCAGCTACCCTGGACACGAAAGGCCACACACTGAAGGTCTCGGGCCCAGGAATGAGAGTGGCCCCTGTGAGTGGCTAGAAGCGATTTCCTGAGGCCCCTCGTCCCTGAGCTGCTGGGAAGTGTCACTGATCACTGTGGCGTAGCTGTAGCAGTTCAACGTGTAGGTCTTCACGGCTGACTTTCTGCTTCCTTTCGTTTGACCTTCCACCTGAATCATCTTTTATTTATGTCCTCCCATAGTATTTCCATAGGATGGTTGTGGTCAACACCATTCATCAACCTCTAATGGGCTCAAATGGAACTCAAATCCCCCAGGACATGCCTTGATCTAAGAAAAGAAAAACTGCTAACGGCATTTCTTAAACTAGGAATTTATGTCTTCCCATAAATTGACCTTGTAGGGTTATTTGTGGATTCCAACAGGAAAATGGCCTTGTCCCTGCATGTCCTCAGCTCTCCCTTCCCACCCCCACCAGCTAATGTCCTCTGCCCACTCCTGTAAGCTCCAGGCCAGGATCACTGGGGACAGACTCATGGCTGTGTGTCCTGGCTTTATTCTGCTACCATTTGTTCATTTATCCACTGAATATTTATTGCACCCCCGCTTTTTCCAGGCCGGGTGCTAAGTGCTGGAGACACTGTGGACAGTCTGTGTTCTCGTAGACTTGCCACCTAAACAAATAATGACACAGTTCTTATTCAAAGGAAACTGTAAAGTGATCTCTGGAGAAGCACAGGTGCTGTGGAGTCTCTGGGCAGCCTTGGCAGGCTCTGTTGTCTGCCCCTCCCTTTAGTGCAGGTCTCTGAGGCAGGGCGGCAGTGGTGGGGAGGGCAGTGACTGCATACTGGCCACATCTCTCAACACCCTCTAAACCACTACTCAATTTGCTCAAGGCCTGGGGTGTGAAATCTCCACCTTAGCCAATAGATCCTCTGCCTCTGATCACCCTAGCCCTGGCCAGAGATCCCCTGTGCTCCTGGCTCCCTCCCACAGATAGCAGCTTAGTTATGGGGTCCCTCTGACCTAAGGCTCAGGTCCCTGGGGTGCCGGCTGCCAGACATCACACGGACTCTGAGGGAGGAAGGGAGGTCAGAGCATCTTCCAGCAAAACCCAGTCATCCTCCCACACAAGCCTCGATTTGTTTTACAACATGCAAAGCCCCCTTTTCTGATGAGAAAGGTAAAATATAAGATATAAAAGTATCCTTTATACAAAATAATTTTTACTTAAGATTTTATATAAAACAACATTTATAATAAAAATAACATTTCAGAAATGAATTAAGTCAAAGTTCAGTGTATTCCCACCTTTCACACCTACTGCCAGAAATAACCACTTTTAACAGTTCGGTCTTTTTTTTTTTTTTTTTAAATATTTTATTTACTTATTCACGAGAGGGGGGTGGGCAGAGACACAGGCAGAGGGAGAAGCAGGCTCCATGCGGGGAGCCTGATGTGGGACTTGATCCCGGGCCTCCAGGATCATGCCGTGAGCCGAAAGCAGCGCTAAACCGCTGAGCCACCCGGGCTGCCCAACAGTTCGGTCTTTATCCTTCTAGATATGTTTGTGTTAATGCAAACATATATGTTTATCTTCATAGTGTCCTACATCTTCATATGGTCCTGTAATCGGCATTTTTCGTCTGAAAATTCATCACGGACACTTTCAGGACAGTACCTGTAGATCCTCCTCCTTCCCAGGTGGCCAGTATTTCACTGTAGGAATGTGCCACCCATGAGTGAACATTTGAGTCATATTTTGTTGTAAGAATCTTCTGGTAATGAATATCCTTATATAGGTGGTCCTCAACGTTATTCAACAGATGATCTTTTGACTTTAGGATGATGTAAGAGCTGCAAACGTTCAGTAGAAACTGCACTTGAAATTTTTAGTTTGGATCTCTTCCTGGGCTAGCAATATTCAGGAGGAGCCTCTTTCATGATGCTGGGCAGCAGTGAGCCACAGCTCCCAGTTGGCCATGCCTTCTGGGGTGTTGTCAATTTCTACGCCTTCAACCATCCTGCACCCATGCAGCCATTCTGTTTCTCACTTAAAGTACAGTATTCAATAAATCATGTGAGATATTTAACACCCTATTATGAAATAAGCTTTGTGTGAGATGATTTTGCCCAGGCTCATGTCCATGTTCTGAGCATGTTTAAAGTAGGCTAAGCTAACCTGCAATGTTTGGTAGGTTAGGTGTATTCAATGCATTTTTAACTTAACATATTTTCAACTTACAAAAGGTTTGTCAGGATGTAACCCCATCATAAATTGAGGAAGATCTATATACCCCCTCTGTGTCAGATTCTTCTTAGAAAGGTATTTTGGGTCTAACATCATGCATTTTTACTGGATTTTCATACACAATAAAGTGTTCTTCATCACCCCTCATTTAACATATGGCTGGATGGACAGATGTACTCCATTGGCTTCTAGTATATTCTTCCCTGGGAGCTGTGTAGCCCTGCTTCCCACAGGAGACTCCAGTACTTAGCTAGAGTATTTGTTGCTGAATCTGTTTATTCCAGTTGAAATTGTTATTGTAATTGTGTAATTTAGTTAATTGGTGTATAAACCAAAGAAGTATAAGAGGGAAAGAATAATTAGAAAAAAAAAGGAAAAAAAGCTTATGGTACATTTTTGTGATTTCCAACTTGAACTAAAAATCTTTTTAGTAACTAACCACCTACCCCAATCATATCAGATATGGGGCATCAGCTGATTCATAAACTTCATCAACAATGCAACCATGTTTTCGAGTTACGTCCCCTCTTGACCTGACTTGCCAGTATTGTCTCTGGAAAAACATCCATAGCTGTTGGGTTTATTTGTAAATTGGGTTATTGTTTCTTCTTAGAAATATTTAAGAAGCAGACATGTCTTTTCTAGGGTATCCAGTACAATCCACCTCATAAAAGTTGACTTTTAGACTTTTTCTTCACCCACTAAGCCATTGTAAGCTCTTGAAGTAACAGAGACACGCTCTTCAACTTCAAGAAGAGAAACAGAAAATCTGGAAATCTCAAGTGTTGCCTTTGAAAGTGAGAGAATATATACAAACATCCTGTCACTCTCTAACCTAATAAGACATTAGAAAATATTTTATAGCCTGTCCAAAATCTACAAAGTCCTTTATGTTACTGCTGTCGGTACTTACTATTTGTTGGATGTATGGATATTCAGGGAAATATTTCTATAGGGTTCACTATAGAGAGATCTCTGATTAAGTGAATAAATGAATTAAGAATTAGGCCATAAGAATTAGGCCTAATTAAGAATTAGGCCATACATCACTCAACATATATTTGTTAAGTGCCAACTGTATACCAGTTGCCTGGGAACTTCTGGGTTACAGTGGGTCATGGGTACTCTGGGTAGAAGTGCTGCCAAGATGCTTGTCATCTAGCTAAAGATGTCAGGCCCCTGGGACATGCACAAATGTAATTTACTCAACAGAACAAGCACTCCTGGAAATGCTCAGACCACATGTGCACCTGGCCAGTGGAGCAGGAGGCAGAAAGGCAATAGGAAAGTTTTGTCATGAGATCTATGAATCCTCTCAAGGCTTGCCCATGTAATTTAAGTATCAGTTTCACTTACCCTGTATGGCATTTGACAAAGCACTGCAGAGACCGCCAGACATCTCACTGCTGTGTTTTCTCTTCTAGGATATCAATGAGTGTATTCTTGAAAACTATCCTGAGTGTTCCAACCCCAGATTATTTTACATCATTCCATATTTTTGTGGACAGCATCCCAGATGCAGGTAAAGACTAAAACAGACTTGTGGCATGCTAAGGTGGAGAACAGTAGCAGGAAAGCCACCAGCTGGCACTGTGTGGCAATCTCTTGTATGCCTAGTCTCTCAGCCTTCTGGAATTCAGTTTATGTTTACCATTCATCTTTAAAGATTGCATTGGAGACTCTGAGTGTCCTATAATTGAAGAAATTAACAGATCAAGGTCTGACAGAGGCCTTGGGACCACCCCATAAAGATGTGTAACTGGAATGCCAACCAAACCCATTTTTTAATTTTAACTCCTGTTACCGCTCAAGAGTCGAGACCAGGGGTGAGCTCCCAGCCTGCTCCTCCATAGTGTTCTGGATTCCATCAGCAACTATTCTAACCTCCCTATTATATATAATTAGGTCTGATATACTGGGTGCTCACACTCAAAAGTCAATAGTGTCTCTCCCAGGAGATATTCTTAGTAGAAAAAGTACTTTCTAGTGATTGCCCTTCAACCTTACTTGGATGCTAGAGCTTCTGTAGAATATGACTTAGTTAGGCTTCGGAGTGTGGTCTGCTCACCTCCCACATCAGCATCCCTGGGGCACTGGCCAGGACTCCCCATGTCATCGGACTCTCTGAGACAGGACACAGATGATTCTGGTGCTAGTCTAGCTATGGTTTGAATTCATTGTACTAGACAAGCGTGTAGCCTTGAAAAGAAATGACAGTAACACACAATGAATATTATCCTCATGTAATGAAAAATAAGCCTGCTACCAGAAGTGATGCTTTGCCCCAAAGGGAACATTGATGAGAAGGTCAGTGTATTTCTGAAAAGACCAAGATAAGAAACTATTTCTGAAGGGCAGCCCATCCCTTGTCCTTTTTGCTTGCACTCTGATCACTGCTTAATTACTATGTGCGTTGTTATTGCTGCTTTGCTGAGTTTACTGGAACACGGGACTTTGTTTACGGTATAACTTCTCGGACTAAAAGTGTCGGTTTTCTGCTTTATCATAAACTTCCTGAGTTCAGGAGGCCTCCCTCCTCCAGCCCTCACCCCTGTATAAATGTCTCCTGGTTCACGGTCAGTGCTTCAAACACTGGGAAGATTTGGGGCCAGATGACTCACTTTCTGTCACAGTGAAGATATTTATTCTAAGAAACATGATTCTAACTCCCTCAAGTATTTTTCTTAAATTATATATTTCCTAATCTTGAGGAGCGTACTCACGATGCCTTACCCTGGGACACACATGATGAGTTTCAAAACTCTCTCACAACGCCCCCCCTGTTCCACCTTGACAATTATTTGAGCTGGGCAAGGGCTATGATTATAATTTTTCAAAAAGAGAACACTGCCTTGCCTCAATTCCCTTGGATGGTAAATGCCGGCCAGGCCTGGAGCCCAGCTCCTGTGACTCTTGTCCTTTCCGACTCACTCAGATGCTGTTAGCTCAGAGACCTGTCTTGCAAATGAGATTAGGCTGTTTTCCTTCTGTAATTTAAACAAGCAAACAAACACACCTTTGTTTTTAAAGTCTTTTAAAAAATCAGATGATGAACAGACATGACCTCGTACTGTTTTGATTTCTATAGAAATGCCCTATCAGTAAGTTTCATTATTTCAAAATCTCTAGCCTCATTGGTTTGCTCCTTCTATTAAAAAGCCATTCTAATCTCCCCTTGATTAGTGTTTATAGGACCTACCTACCTGTGTCTGTAATTCTTCTAACAAATCTTTCAGTGAGGGCCCCTGAGGCCCTGGGCAAGGCACTGCCCACAGGCAAATGTGGTAGTGGTCAGAAGGTAGGAAAAGCAAGTGACAGCCATGTCAGGGCAGGTGCTTGGAGGAAATGGGATTTGAACCCATTCAAATGGCGGGGGGTGGGTAGAAGAGGTATGTTTTCTAGCATGTTGTTGCTGCCTTTTGAAAATGAATCTCTGATTGAAAAATCATTTTTATATCCATAAAGGGAGCCTGGTGAGTGGGCCCTTGAAAGAGCAAAACTGAACGTGAATGAAAACTTCCTGCTTGTGGGGATTCTTGAAGAGTTGGAAGATGTGCTGCTTTTACTGGAAAGATTTTTACCTCATTACTTCAAGGGTGTGCTCAGTATCTACAAAGACCCAGGTAATTCCGTTTGCAGCAAAGTCTTCAGCGTTTCGAGGGTTACTCGCCTTGACCAGGACTCAGGCCAATAAAGGAGTGAAAGCTTCTCTTCTGATAAGGAAGAGAGGTTGCCCTGGTTTGCAAAGGAAGGTTAGAACCATGACATACAGATTCCAAAACCTGGAGCATCAGGTCCCAACCTAAACATGCCACGTTTGAAAAGCCTGATGGTTCCATTTCTCTCTTTGGAAAGTGAAGCTGGTAACATTCACATTGACCCTATCCTATGGGTATTGCTGGGGCTCACCCATGAATAGGTGTGCCCATGTTGGGGTCCACTGATGGGAACCACCATTTGATACAGTATCTGCGCCCTACTTCCATTTGACAAAGCACTCTGGCATATTAAATTCTAGCAGTAGAATAGGTAGAGGAGCAAATTGAAAATGCAATTATGACTTTATTCTAACAAATGGAGTGGTTTCTAAATAGAAGCAAGAAATGGAATATTCAGCAGAGCAATTGCAAAAGTTGCTCATAGTGTCACTGTAAATATAATTACTCTCAGAAATCCATCATTTATTTTTCTCATTATTACTTTATCCTGAGAGAAAGGCAAACAACATTGTTTCTTTCCGGCTCTCCCTAATTTACTGCTGCCACAACAAGCCTTGCATACTTATTCACTGATCTGTTTGTTGTCTTGTTTTGTCATCCTGAAATGGGAAGCTGCCTTCTGCTTTATAGAAATGAGGAGCAGATTGAAAGGCCACCCCAAACGCAGCCCTGCTGCCTCCCATTGGACCTCACACCACACCTGCATCATTGGCAGGTGCTGATGCCCATGTGAACTGGCCTTTGCCCTAGATCTTGTCACATAAGGTGGCCCTGCCACCACCAGGGGTTTGCAGGAGGAACATGGCTGGTGGGTGGATGCTGTCCTAGTGTCTCAGCTCCCTTATTCAGAGATGACGTACCTACACATGGGAACACGACTGCGAACCTTCACGTGTACCCTGCAGGTGTGTCTCCTCAACAGGAAATGTGGTCTGAATAGCTAGAAGCATAATAAGCTCTAGTCACTCTTTGAAACTAGGCCTTCCTTTGACCCTTCAACAATGGGCAAATTAAAGGATTTAAAGAGCCATGCCGTGACCAATTTTTAGCTCTGTAAGATAGCATAAACTCGAGTCTTTGTGCAAGTCTTACACTAAATTAGACTTTTTTGAAGAAAAGGTTTAGATTATTCATTGTTATTTCCACTCTTTGGCTTTATCTTGTTGTAGAGCATGCATGTGTGCATGAGTATGTGTGGGTGTGCACATGTTAGTGTGCATGTATGTGTGATACACAGTAGGAGATAAAAGGTGAACGAAATCCTGCGGACACGTGGTCATCAAAAAAAAAGTGAAGGCACTCTTGTCTCAGCATTTGAGAAGAGTTTTGGTGAGTCTACATCACATACATCGTCTGTCCTCAGACCAGGAACTGGTGTCATTCACAGGTGCCATAGCCCTGCACGCGGAAAGTCAGTATCTGGGGTGTGAGCCTGATAATTTAGGTGAGGGTATTTTTATCTTTGTTCTTCTTAAATACAAATAAACCACAAATCGAAACCTTAAGCCCAAAGAGCCCGCTTACCTGCTATTGTCAGAATCTATCATCTTGACCTCTTAGCTGTTTTCTCCATTTAGACATGTGCCTCCTCAAAAACTGGGCCTTGGTCCATGATCCACAAGCATGTTAATTGAAGTAGAACATATTTCTGAAAATTGAGTTACTATTAGCTCTTTTGACTTTAGCCACACCATCTTTCCACCTATAATTTAAAGATTTTCGTCCTTTTGAGTTTGGTATAGCAGTATATTAAATACTCTGAAGCTTGCTGCCTTAGAGATGGTAAGGGTTTTCTGGTACTCCCATGTAGTGGGACCGGAGCCAACACATGACCAGTTCACACCATCCAGCTGTATTAGTGGTTAAAATAGTGAAATATGGCTATACTGCATGCGGCGACCACCCTCCAGGTACACCTGCCACCCTGGCTGCCCCTTACCACCCCTTCCCCCCATCCAACAGTAAAGTAACAAAAGGGGTAATTCATGGGCATAGAGAGAATCTTCAGAACTCTGGCCTAGCTGGTGAACTCTGAATTCAGGTCCTGGGTGAACTGGTTGCCACATACTTTGAATACCACCCCAGTATACCTCTCTCTGCTGCCACACAGCCTGCATTGACAAATTGAACCCTGGAGTGATTGCTCAGGACTTTCCACCATGTTTTGTAGTCTCTTGGGCATCTTCTGGAGAGATTTGTGGTGACATTGAAGGCCAAGCAGTTCCACACTAGCTCTGTTTCAAGGAGTGCCACATCCTCGGGGACCAGGGGATGGGAGATGAGCCCATTTCTCAATATATTTGAGCCTCTATGCAGCTGAAGCACCTGTACTGTTTTCTCATGACCAGCATAAGAAAACCACATGTTGGTGTCAGCCAGATTAAAGGAACAGTGGCCACAAGTCATTTCTGTGATTTCATACCAGAGCTGTCTCATCAGCACATTTTTAGTCTAAATCCTTGGATTATGGCACACTAAAATCATCACTCTTGCCCTTTATTAAAGAATCTTATAACTGAATAGCCTAGAGAACAAAGGGAAGAAAAACTAAAACCTAAGATACTGAAGGATCTAGTGACCCTTAAATCATCATAGATTAACTCCATATAGCTGGATTGAGGTGCACAAACTTCACTGGCACTTGTCCTCTTATTTTTTAAAATGCAGGTGTGTGCTGATTTTTAGTAATCCCCTTCCAGCAATACAAAACACATTGAGATCCGTCTCATTACTGAAGAAAAAGCACTAGTAGCAGTGACTGTGTGGGGTGCTGGTAAAAATAGTAATGTCTGTTTGTCAAACGGGTTGTCACTTATTCTAGATAGGAATGATATTCCTTAATTCCCTCCAAACAGTACTACTTGTTTCAATAACCCACCATATAGGGAAGTTGATAACTTCTCTACATAACTGCTTGACTCTTTGCTCCCACCCTGTTCATTTCTTATTGGAGAGTATGCTGACAAGTAAATTTGGCTCCTTCCAAAAATATTTGAGAAACTTAATTTTTAGGAATTAAAAACAATAGCTTTTTAAATTAATGTTTGCATTCTGCAGAGACCCATTTAGCATATCTCAGAAGAAATTTCTAATAGTAAGCACTCAGAGGAAAATAAAAAATGAATTTTAGCATGTGAATAACCAAGAGACTATGCTCAGATGTTTCTTTTTTTTTTTTTTTAAGATTTATTTATCTATTCATTAGAGACACACACACCCAGAGGCAGAGACACAGACAGAGGGAGAAGCAGGCTCCATGCAGGAAGCCCAATGTGGGACTCAACCCTGGGACTTCAGGATCACACCCTGAGCTGAAGGCAGGTGTTAAACCGCTGAGCCACCCAGGGATCCTGCTCAGATGTTTCTTACAAGCCTGGGGAGCAGTTGCTGATGTGTAGGCAAGTACCCCGGGCAGGGGTGCGGGGCACTCAGTAAACACCACCCAACCTTGGTTTGAGTTTGAATTAGGGAGAACCAAGCCCCAGACAAGTGTACAGGGTAAGGCAGCCGACCTCACTTGTTCAACCTACACAGTCTGAATTGTTTATTGATTAGTCTTAATTGTATTTGCTCATTATTTTCAAAATAGGAAACTGGAGGTGGCCCAGAGAAATGGAAAGGCTTCAATATATGCAAGTAAGGGCACCTGGGTGGCTCAGTCAGTTAAGCGTCTGCCTTCAGCTTGGGTCATGATCTCAGGGTCCTGGGATGGAGTCCTCCCTTGGACTCCCTGCTCAATGGGGAGTCTGCTCTGTCCCTCCTTCCTCACTCATGTTCACGCGCGCTCTCTCTCTCTCTCTCTCTCTCTCTTAAATAAATGAGTAAGTAAGTAAGTAAGTAAGTAAAATACTTTAAAAAGAAAAAAACCAAAATGTGGAAGGGGCAGAACTCACATGTTCCTAAGCCGTGAGTATTTTGTTCATGCTTTTTCACCTTCGCTCTTATAAACTGACACACTGTGAGCCACCAATATTTTTCTTAGTCGTAATTTCTTTAGGAGCTAAAATCACAGTGGTGTTAGGAGCCAAAATAAATAAACAAATTAAATAAAGACAGAGAACATGTGAATATCTGTGATAGGAACATTCCTTAAATGAATGTCCCTTGGCTTGGCAAATAACCGAGCTGTTATAGTTCAATAGCGCCACCTAGCACCCAGACGTTGGAACTGTATGACCTAACATTAACTCCCATTACCTTTCCCCTGCCTGGAGACTGGAAAGTTCACGTGTCCAATTCTTTTCCCTTGTATTTTAAATACTTTCTATTACTAACATTACATCAGTATTCATTTTCAACTTTGTTCCATTATAAATGTAAACATTGGCACCACAGTAGGGAATTTCCTAGACTTCTGTGGGCTGCTTTGAGACTCTGGCCACCAACTATTACAAAGGAAAAATGTGTAATTCCAAACAAATGACTTACATAATAACTCTGCAGAGTTCATTCATAAACTGGGTGCTTTGGGGTTTTTTAATATTCTTATTTAAATGTTTTTAGAAACAAGATAGAGTACAAATTTAAATATTCTTTTACTATGCTTGAATGCTATTTTGACCTCTCAATAGGAGTATAGTATGTATTCTGAGTCCGTGTGCATTGCAGTATTCAAATCTGAGGACATTTACATAGAAAATAATAGCAAATATGTAGAAGAGGAAATTTAATATAGTATGCTATAGGGAAAATTCAAGTGTTCATTCATTAACAATAAAAATGCCAGACTGGTCTAAAATAAATACTAAGTGTTTAAAGCTTTGCCTCTGTATCATAAAGAACAGCCATTCTCTAAGGGAAGAACACTGAGTTAGGAGTTACAGGAGCCTCTAGTCCTCTTTTTTGCCAGGGTTCTGTCCACACGACCCAGGGTAAATGTGTATTTGGTGGCTGATCTCTAAAGGCTGACTTATTTTGATACTAAAGCATCAAGCAGAATATTTGAAGGCTGCATGTCCTACCTTTTGTTGGATAGCACAATTATAGGGTACTTCCCCTCCCCCAAACACAACAGTCCAACAGTCCCCATTGCCTTGCTAATTTCCAAATTAAGCGATGGTGGCTATCGCCACCTAGAGGACATAACAGAATCCTGGATGGAGGGATATTGGTTCAGAAGCTCCTATATGGAGGTAGCCATCTCAAAGTCTCTGGTTACGGTGTCCATTCCTTTCTTTCCGTACAGTATACGTTTCTGTCAAGAAAGCAGGATATCATAATGGTTAGAGCACAGAATCTGGAGTGGAGAGCCTGGCTGCTAAAGCTGCTCCTTCACTGCTGTCACCACAGGCAAAGTAGAATCCCTCTGAGCCTCGGTCTCCCCATCTGTATAAGATGCATGAACAAGGGACGCCTGGGTGGCTCAGCAGTTGAGCATCTGCCTTTGGCTCAGGCATGATCCCGGATTCCTGAGGTCCAGTCCCACATCGGGCTCCTTTCATGGAGCCTTCTTCTCCTCCCTCTGCCTGTGTCTCTGTCTCTCTTTCTGTGTCTCTCATGAATGAATGAATGAAATATTTTTTTTAAAGATGCATGAACAATATCTACTTCACAGGGCTGTCATGAGACACAACTGACCGAATCCATGTAGAGCCTTAAACCCAGAGCTTCACATATGATAAGAGTTCAATAATTAGCTATTCACTTACCAGCCACATCATAGGAGAAAAACGGGGTCTGTGTCTATGAGAAACAGGACATCATGTTGTCTTTGTAACCTCTACATCTTGAGAGAAAGAGAATATATGATGAGCCTTGACTTATTTTGACAGTTACAACTGACCTATAAAATTGTGCGCCTTTAGGAAATGGTATTTCTGATTTAGGAGGGAGGGAACAATTACATTCTGGCTAATATTCTATTTCTGTAACAAGTATAGGGAATAAGTGTATTGGAAATATTACCACAGTGATGCCTTCAGAAGCTGAAAACACACATCCTCCAAGTCACTGAGGATTTTTTTAAATTATCTGTTTTTATACCTCAACTCTTGCCAGAATTATCAGGGAGTGAAGGTTTCAACTTTAAAATGAAAGCCTCTGTTGAGATATGATTGGGGGTAATTACCATTAACTTGTGCTGAATGTTGAATTTTTCAGACTGCTATATCCCATGATATTTAGTAGATATAGGATGGGTGTCCAGAGATTTAATGGATGTTATTCTAAGCAAGACCCTAAGATTAAGTTCTTGAAAAACTTTCATTTGTGCAAAATTCACTTTAGATTGCTGATAATAAGCTTCGTCCAGCAGGTGGCAGTGTCTCCACTTTCTTAAGGATGTGCGTGTAGTTTCTTCATACAGTTTGCATCTGCAGACAGGAGTTTACATAATGCCTGAACACAGATGTATAATTATGCCCAGTTTGGGGACTAAACGTGGAACCCCAGATATCAAAAGGATTCCAAGTACAATTGGTTGCAGTAGTCCAAACTACATAAGAGGAGAGCCATTGGAGTGGGGGTAGAGGGAGTTTTACAATCCAATAACTTTATGTGGGTTAAGGAAATACATATTGTAAACTCTGGTTTTTTAAAAAGTAATCCATCATTCTGCAATGTCTGGATTAAACAGATGCTGTCTTTAATCTTTAATTTCCATTGTTATTTGCCACTTACTATTGCTTTTGTGCTACAATGAAATTCAAAAATATTCTGGAACCTGATAGAGACACAAGTTATGGCTGGGAGGAATTCAGGCTATCCATTTACAGAGACCAATGAAGTTGTTTAAAGAACTCAACTGTCATTTATAAAAATAGGACCCCGCTTGCTACTGGCTCATCTGCCATCAGTATTCTCCACCAATATTTGTTTGTTCACCAGCCATATCCTGGGCTCAGATACTAATCGTGTTAGTACTAGATTATATGTGTGTGTGTGTGTGTGTGTGTGTGTTTATGTTTGCATCCATTCATGTTCAAAGAGCTAAACTCCTTATTATAGTGCAGCCAGCTCTGAGTGAATAGCCTTGGATCAGAAAAGCAGTAACAGTTCCTAAATAATAATAATTTGCATAGCAATTTACAGTTTATAAAGCACTTTCATGTAGATCTCATTGGATTCTTCACAAATCCTCTGAGATTGAGGAAGACAAAATCTTTCATTTTCTAAACGAGGGAACTGAGATTCAAGGAGATTGAGCCACTTGCACACAGTGGCCTAAGTCCTAAGTGACCACAGACATTTGAGCTTCTGTCCCAGGAATCACCACTGACACCATAAACCTGTGATTCTTTATACTTAATCACTAATTCAGAGGTTAGTAGGTATTAAGCATTCCTAGTATGTATTGCAGTTGAAGGTAAGAGCTTAAAAATAAAATCCAGAGGTTATATTTATTTAACATATGGTCTATGCACTAAAGAATATGATGTCAGAAAATGTCAGATCACTAAGGTATTATCATAAGCCAGTGTATGGTAATCCACTAGAAGAAAATGGATCCATTTGACAGCACCTGATACCTTCATGGTCGGGGGTGGGAGGTTAAAAGGGAACTTAGTGCTAGACCTTTAAAACAGTATCTAAAAACTAAAACTGAATACCTGTAATTGTTTCATTTGTAGCTGCTGAGTAAATAGTTTGAATTAACATATAAATATGAACATTTCTTTAAATGAACTCCCAGACACTTAGGGTTTTTCAGTGAATGCTTGCTGAAGAGAACTCTGTAACCACAGTAGCTTTATTTACTTATAAGGACATCACTTTTTTTTTACAAAGAAAGCCTTCAGGGGTGTTTAATTGATTTTATGAAAGCTATATTTGCAGCATTGTATATATACATATATATGTAATATATTTGTAAAAGAAGTATATGTATACTTCTGACCTGTTTCAACTATCATTGTTCATTTTGTTGAAAATAATAATTACCTTGAATTATGTATATTTAAATGTATTTGTGTTTTGCACTTGCTAATTAATTTGCCTTAGTACCATCCCTCCTCCAGGAGAAAGCATCTTCAGTTTTATTATTTAAGAATAATAGGAAAATAGGACCTAATTCACATTGATTTTCTAGTGATAACTTTCCAAAATTATCTCTCTTCTGTGAAAAACTAGCATTTAAATAGCAGATATAAGCTGAAAATACCAGAAAAATTCTACAAACATATTCGGCAAATGTTTGAGTGTCTGCAATATGCCAGTTTTGGGGAAGGGTGCTACAAAGATCAAGAAAGCCTGAAAGCCATCACAAATTGGGCTGGGAAGTACTTCCTAGTGAAGATATTTGTGCCAGGCCTAGAAGGGTATCTAGTTCTCATCAGATGGTTGTGGAAGGAGGCATTCTAGGTAGGAAAATAACATGAGTGTAGGCAAAGAGGGATGAAGGTGCAGATCTGCCTGGAATGCGGGGGTGCACATGGGGATGGCCCAGCCCACATTGGCCCTTGCCTGCAGACCCTGCCTCTTGGAGCTGGAGGGCTTCATTCCTCATAGCTCAGTCATCCGGCTGCTGCTAAGACAGTCCCACCCAAGGCAGGAAGAGTTTCAGCAGCCTCCACTCTCTGTGTGGTACAACCTGGAACTGAGTCACACATACTAATCTCAGAACCAGTAGCCAAGCCACAGTTGCCAGAGGGCCATGTGTCAACCTCCCACTGCCACCCCAGTCCCCTGCCCTCTGCCAAGGCTGACCACCACCCAAGGACCCCTCACTTACTAGCCGTGTGTCAGGAGACTGCCAGGTCCCCAGGTTCCTAGCACTAGGGTTCTTCCTCCTTGCTCTCTTCCTGTCTCCCAACCTAAGATCCAAGCACCCTCTAGGCCAGGGGCACCCACTGGCTGCACGCCTTGCACTGTCTCAGGGGCCTCCACCACTTGTCTACAGACACCAGATTCAGCCCTTTGCCTACCCGCATGGACTTCCTGTCTGTTACCAGTTAATCCCTGACCCAGGTCTGAGCTGGATGGGTCCCCAGGCGTCCCAGGCTGGAAGCCCTTGGGATCATCCTTCCAGAACTGTCACCCTCAGCCTCTGCCTCCCACACTACACACCCCAAGAAGTCGATTTCCTCTGAGTCCCAACCTCATCATCTGGAGAACCCCAGATGCCCCCTACCGTGTGGCCAGGCAGGGGAGTGTACAGTTTTCTTTCCTATGATTCATTTCCCCAAACAAAAAACTGCCTAACAATATCTGGGTGTGTGGTGAAGGTACCAGCGTTCTTCTGTGTTTAAAGGTGAATTTCTTCTACTTGAGAACTTAATCACTTCTACTTTGAGCAGTATTTAGTTGAGCTTGACAGGAATATGCTTTGCACTGAGTAAGAGCATTACTAAGGGGGAGGGCAGATTAGTCACCAGAGTCTCAATTTTTGGATTTCCCTGATAACTCCACAGAGCTAAAATGCTTCTACAGCCTGAGCAAAGAAGATTAAAGAAAGACCTGACCCCCAGGGATGATCGTTGATCTTCATAAAAGACCCTGTGATCTTACTAATCTTTCTTGCTCAAACTGCCAAGGTCCCTGCCCACACTACAGATTCATGTGGTGATGTGCAAAAGGCCCAGACAGAGCATTTCAGAACTCTCTTTGTACCCTTGGCTCCTGGCCTAGCCTCTCTGACATTCTTTGCTTATAAAATGTACCCCCAGCTGGGATGAAGTACAATCCTTACCCATTTTGAATGACTCAACACTTTACAATGGAAGCTTCTATTTTTGTTCAGCTAAATCTTTTTCAAATAAAAATATCATCTGATTTTTTTAACATTTCAGGCATTTGTATCAACATATAATGCTCTGACTTTTCACATCTTGCAAATAGTGTTGAACTGTGAGAGAATACAGTGAAAAACTGAAAACATACCTGTCCACAGATGCACAAAACATTGCTGCCTTTCGTGGTTCCTTGTGGGTTATATTAAGCACATTTATTTCATTGTCCACCATCCCATGGAGAAATCCAGCATAATTCCCCACTGATGAAAATAGGAAAGTTTTGTTTGTCAAGTGGAAGTTTCAGATACTCTGACTGGAAAGACTTAGCTCCCAGTTTTCACCCTGTGCTCATAGGGACTTTTGCTGTATTGTCACAGCCAGACCCTGGTTGAGCTATTTTTCAAAAACATGTGTTCCTAGAATTTTATTTCCCTGTTTTTAAACGATATTTATTAAAGTGATGTGTACATAAGGTTAAAAAACCAATAATGCAAAAAGATGTATAATGACAAGCAGCAGCTTCCTATTCCAACCATACCCATCACAGAGTTGGATTTTCCAGAAGCAAATGCCTTGAGCACAGTTAGCTGTTACTTCTGATAATCACCACACTACTTATAACTAGTATGCACAGGCTACTATTTCTTGATTGATTTCTTCCAGACATTATTTAGTTTTCTTATTCCATCACCCTCAACTCTACTTCCTCCTCTGTCCTCCATTCTCCTGATATGGTTATATCCACATTTTAGATGTGTAGTCCTGTTTATATTACTGTGACTACATACATTTTATTGGCTGCTGATCCAAGTAGTACACCATGATTATATTTCATTTCTTGAACAATTTATTGTTTTTCCTGGAATTAATTATTGCCTCAGTTTTTTTAATTTGTTTAGATTTATTTGCACCTACCAAAATTTTTCATATATGCTGTTACATCCATTGTATCAATACTATTTTTGATATTTTCAATATTATTACCAGATAAGAACATTAGTTCCATTTGCCATTCCTACCTCCCCCACCCACCCCAACACCCCTTCCCTTTTTCCCACCCAGAGCTCTTTAACTTCCTACTTCAGTCTGAGCTGATTACTTACTCAGAATCTCCCTGCAACTTCTCTTTAACACATTTCTGTGTTGGGTTCCTGGTCTCCTGAATCCCAAAGATCTTATTTCTTGATTTAATCATTCATTTTACTTCAAGATATTCTCAGATTGCTTCCTCATATAGATGGATGGAAGATACATTTATTGAGTCGTTGAATGTCTAAAAAGCTTAATATTATATTTCACTTCTTTCTCTATGACTTTCTCATTCTCATTCTCTCTCTCTCTCTTTCCTGGGGTCTTCTCTGTATTCTGGTTATGAAATTTTACAGTATGCCTCAGTTTGCTGAATACTCAAGCTTTATACATACATACATACACACACACACACACACACACACATATATGTAAGTTTTATATATATGTGTATATATATATGTATATAGTTACTTTTTTCAAGTTTTTTAACATACAGTGTTTTATTATTTTCAGGTGTACAATATAGTGTTTCAGCAACTTTATACATCACCTGGTGCTCATCACAAGTGCAGTCCTTAATCCCCCTCACCTATTTAATCCATACTCCACCCCTCTCCCCTCTGGTAACCATCAGTTTGTTCTCTATAATTAAGAGTCTGCTTCTTGATTTGTCTTTCTCTTTTATTCCTTTTGCTCATTTGTTTTGTTTCTTAAATTCCACATATGAGTGAAATCACTTGGTATTTGTTTTTCTCTAACCGACTTATTTCACTTAGCATTATACTTTCTAATTCTATGCATGTAATTGCAGATGGCAAGATTTCATTCTCTTTTTCAATAAGATTTTTTTTATTATTTATTTGAGAGAGAGTGTGCACACATGAGTGGGGGTGGAGGGGTGGAGGGAGAAAGATCAAATCTCAAGCAGACTCCACGCTGAGTGCTTAGCCAGATGTGGGGCTTGATCTCACACCCCTGAGATCATGACTTGAGCTGAAATGAAGAGTCAGATGCTTAACCAACTGAGCCACCCAGGCGCCCCAAGATTTCATTCTTTTTATGGCTGAATAATATTCCTCTGTGTGTGTGTGTGTGTGTGTGTGTATACCATATACCATATCTCCTTTATGCATTCATCAATCGATGAGCACATGGGCTGCTTTCATAATTTGGCTATTGTAAATAATGATGCAATAAACATAAGGGTGTGTGTATAGCTCTGAATTATTGTTTTCATATTCTTTGGGTAAATACTAAGTAGTGTGATTGCTGGTTCATAGGGTAGATCTATTTTTAACTTTCTGAGGAACCTGCACACTGTCTTCCACAGTGGCTGCACCAGTTTGCATTCCCACCAACAGTGGAATTCCTTTTTCTCCACATCCTCACCAATACCTTTTGTTTCTTGTGTCATTGATTTTAGCCATTCTGACAGGTGTGAGGTGAGATCTCATTGTATATATGATTTGCCTTTCCCTGATGATGAGTGACGATGAGCATCCTTTCATGTCTGTTGGCCATTTGTATGTCTTCTTTGGAGAAATGTCTGCTCTCTAGACATTTCTTTTGGTTGGATCATTTGTTTTGGGGGTCTTGAGTTGTATAAGTTCTTTATATGTTTTGGGTACTCACCCCTTATCAGATATATCATTTGCAAATATCTTCTCCCATTCCCTAGGCTACCTTTTAGTTTTCTTGATCATTTCCTTTACTGTGAAGTTTTTTGTTTTGATGAAGTCCCAATAGTTTATTTTTGCTTTTGTTTCCCTTGCCTATGGAGACATAACTAGAACAAAGTTGCCACAGCTGATAAATGGTTATTTTCAAGCTTAAAACTCATGTCTTTTCTTTTTCTTTTTTTTTTTTCTTACATGATTTTATTGCTACCATTTTCTGTTTCCTTTATGAAATGCTGTTGGTCAGATATTTGAGCCCCTGGTTTCATTTTTTTCTGTTTACTTTATTATTTTTGCCTCTCTTTTCATCTCTTCTACTTTTTCCCTCTGGAAGAGTTTCTCATTTTCTATTCCATTCATTCTGCTGAATATTCTCTTTTCTAAGAACTCTTTTCTAATTTTTTTCTTCTTATATAATATATTTTTCTTATTTATTGAATGCAACATCATCTTAAATCTCTGAAAATTATAGAGATTTTTTTTTAATGTTTTCACCTATCCCCTGCATTGCCTCTATTTTCTCCAGGTTCCTTTTTACTATTTTGGATATTTGGACCTCTCTTTTTTGGACTACGGTCTTTCTTATGGTAATCTTTGTCAGAATTTATATTGAAGGGTGAAGCACTAAAAAGCTCATTGGAAATGTTGTGCAATGAGGGAGGCTTATCAACTAATGGACTCCACTTAGGCTGATCAAATAATAATAGAAGTTTTGCTGGAAAAACATTTTTTAGTGATTGTAGGTCCTTTTTTCTCTGGAGTTTGTTCAGTTTCCCCACTGAAGAGTTCTCAGAACATCTGCTTGGGGGATGGGAGGTGAGGTGTGATAAGAGAGTGGGGTGAACATCTGGTGGCTGGTGTTGGAACAGGAGCTGAAGGTCTACGTTCAATGCAACATTCACTTGGTTGTTCTTATATTAGCCCACACTTCTCCCTCTTTCCTCTGGGTTAGGAAATTAGTCTGGAGCCTCTGCCCAAATTCTGTGGAGACTAATCCCACAGTTCCCAGGATATGAGGAACTTCCCTTAGAGAGAGAGAGAATCATTGCAAGATACCTGGCTGCATGCAGCTGTGGAGGGAATTCGAGGCCCAACTGCTTCATACCCAGACTGCTTACCTCATATCCAGCTCTCCCATCTGAGACACCTGGCACCCCACTCTGTCTCTCAGGGGCGGAGCAAGGAGAGCTCATGTCCCCTGATGTACGTCTTCACTGCAACACTTCAGGTGTGCTCCTCTGCTCTGCCTCATCCAGTGTCCTCCTTCATCAGCTTTCATCTCCCAGCAAGTGGTTGAGGTCTGTTTTCCACCAGTATCCTTCTCCAGTTTTGACATCCTTTTCCAGATTTCCGTGGGATCTTGCATTCTTTGATAAGAGTATGATTTTTCACTGTCACTGTAGATTTTCAAAGGAGAGGAGTTGGAGGCATGTAATTAGCCTACTGCAGTTGCTGAGACTTATTCTAACTACCTGAACTTTAAGATCCTGCTACTGGTTTTATGTTAGGTACATTACAGCCGTTTCTCTCATTACGTAGCCACAATGTGACTTGGACCATCGCGCCATCTTTAGCAACTGTATCTGGGGATTATAGTACTGGTGGGATTTCTAAAGTAAAACAACCAATAACTAGACCCCTTCATGGTAATTTATCAATTAAACTCCATTGGGTTTTTACTGAATGATGTTATGCTGTTGCTACAATGAAGTTCCAAACTACTGCTTGAAAAATTACCTTGAAGACAAATCAAGGCCATAGTGGAGATCTCTTTGATGGGAGATAAAGCAAATTCTAAGAACTGATAAAAAGACACTCTCATTGTCAGAGGCAGAGTGTATGACCACCGAAAGATCGCGTTCCATGGAACTTGGCAGAAACAGGTGTCTCCATTTCGTATGCTGTCATGTGTCACTTCGGGGGGGATGTGTCTCCTTTAACTTATGCAAGGAGAGTGGCAAAGACATCCGGATGGGAGAGTCAAGGCCCTCAGTTGGTGAACGCTGTCAGTCAGCTAAAGTCCCAAAGAAAAGCAGCCATTGAGGGGGTTTCTCAGCAGCAGCTGCTTTAGTAACAGTAGCAGCAGCTCATATAACAAATGTTTCATGACGAATGCAAACAAAAGCCAGCTCTGAAATTCCAGCCACGCCATGTCCGAGCCAGTTCAAAATCGTATAACCACTCTGTTCAAGTTTTTCCCCCTCTCTAAATGCATTCCATATGAGCCGTGGTGTGGGACTGCTGAGTTCGCCTGCATTCACTCAGAAAGCTGTTTTTAAAGCCCAGACTGAAGGGAAAGTCAGTCAGTGGGAAAACAAACTCAAAGAAAACACTGGGACTCAGGTGTGGGAGGTGTGTTTGTTTTCCCCAGCCAGGCATGCCCCCCGGAATGGGGGTGGAGGCTGGGAATCTGTGAGCTGCCCTCTGCAGGGGCCTGGGAGTGTGACCAGGCTCCACCAGGACCCCTGGCTCTGCAGTGGCCCTGGCTGTGGCCGACCACTGTTTCTCAAAGTGTGGTCCGGGGACCAGTGCCAGTCCTCAAGCTGCTCGCTCCCAGCTCATGATAAGATAAGGGCAGGAATTGAGAGTAAGGCTTTAGAAACTTGGAAGGTAATTCGGCATGACTGTGATCACTTTTCTCAAAACTCACTCTTATGGGGTCCCTGGGTGGCGCAGCGGTTTGGCGCCTGCCTTTGGCCCAGGGCACGATCCTGGAGACCCAGGATCGAATCCCACATCAGGCTCCCGGTGCATGGAGCCTGCTTCTCCCTCTGCCTATGTCTCTGCCTCTCTCTCTCTCTCTCTCTGTGACTATCATAAATAAATAAAAATTAAAAAAAAAAAACTCACTCTTATTATAGTTTATAAAAGCATCAAACTGAAATAGATTATGGGGGGTATAAGCCAGAGATTGTTTGAGAAACACTGCTGTCTATTCCCTTACTGTTGTGGGCTGCTAGTTGGAAGGTCATCCAGTCAACAACACCGTACCTAAGACATTTGAGGCTTATGAAGTGCCATGATTCTTCCGTATGATTTTGCCTTCTTGGCTTCAAAACTCAAACTACTGCTCCAAGGTAATGGCCAAACACCCCAACTCAAAGAGATATGATACTTTGAAACTCTGCCTTCCTAAAGCTGGTGCCTTTTTGACCTTAAAACCTTTAAAAGTAGCAATTCACATTAGGATAGCACTTTTACAGTTAGCAAAGTACTTTGGATTTATGTTGGCTCACTTTTCCCTCACGACTCTATTAGGTAGTGTTTTGGGTTGAATTATGTCCCTTAACTAGATATGTTGAAGTCCTAACCCTGAATCTGTGCAGGTGGCCTTATTTGGAAATGAGGTCTTCACAGATACAAGCACATTAATATGTGGTCCTACTGGATTAGGGAGGACCCTAAATCCAATGGTCTTCTTATAAGGAAAGAAAGATCCAGACGCAGGGAAGAAGGAAGGCCATTTGAGGATGGAGGCAGAGATGGCAGTTTTGCTGCCACAGCCAAGGACCACCAAAGATTGTCAGCAGGGATAGTCGGAAACTAGAAAGAACAGGAAAGAGTCTTCCCTGGAGTCTTCAGAGGGAGTATGGCCCTGCTGACCCTTAGATCTTGGACATCTAACCTTCCAAAAGGTGAGAGAATGCATTTCTGTTGTCTTAATCCATCCGGTTTATGGCACTATTATGGCAGTCCTAGGAATCTAGGTATAAATCCTCCTCATCCCTATTTCCAGATGAAGGCCTGGAGGTTCGGTGATGATAAATAAGATCTGCTCCCTTTCAAAGCAGCTAACAAGTAGCAGAGTCTGGACTTGAACAAATGTGAGCACTGTCCTCTCCACCAGGTTATCTGTCTTTGTTGGATGAAGGAACTGGCAAAAAAAGAAATATTAACATTTGGAGGAAATTAAATAAGTGACTTCGCAACAATACAGTGAAATATCATGAGGCTATTGGGATTTTATTTGGAAGAATTGTTAGTGAAAAACAAAAACAATGACAAATCCGACATAATATCATATTTATATTGTATATACAGTATTTATATATGTTTATAGTACACATACAGACACACGCAATACGCTTAGAAGAACAAACTGGAAGAAAAAGGACACCAACAGATCAGTAGTTGTTAATTGTACTTATAGATTCTAGATAGCTTTTATTTTCTCCTTTAGACTTTTCCACTTCATCTACATTTACTGTAATAAATGTGGATTGCGAGTGGCCATGGTGTATTACAGCCTGGCCAAGTCCAGGCACTATGCCATGTGCTCTACATGCACATTGGTGTTGTCAGAGTGGCACGACGAGCTAGGTATGAAAACTAGAGGAGGAAAAATGTCCAGACAGTCAAAGGACTATCTCAGAGATCTCACAGCTGGCGAGGGGCAGAGCCAGTCTGGCTCCAAACCTGTGTTCTCTCCACCACGTTTTGTGGCCTCCACTTTCATGCTCAGGGTAAAAAAAAAAAAAAAAAAAAAAAAGAGGCTGGTGGGAAGAGGGGACAGTTAAACAGTAAGGAATCAAGAAGAAACTGTCACTTTGGCTCCTTTGGGCAGGGCTTACACAGCCTAAGTTGTTTGTATGAAATAGAAGCATCATCCTTTCTGCCATTAGCTCTGTAGGAGCTTCTTGAAGACAGGGACCATGACACCTACCTTCCTAATTGCCCATGACAACTACTGTAGAACACTTTAGAACACTTTTTTTTTTTAATTTATTTACTTAAGTCATCTCTACACCCAACATGGGACTCAAACTCAACCCTGACATGAAGAGTCGCATGCTCTTCCAACTGAGTCAGCCAGGCACCCCTGGAACACTTTTCATCACATGTCTGCCTGGATTTCTTTTTCCTATCCTTATCTCCTTTCAGATACCCCTGCCTGGCAGATTTTGGGGAAGACCACATAAAGCACAGTTACTCACCGAGCATTTCTGGGGCAAACACATAGAAGGGCCTACTAAGGGACCAGATGTCCTCTGCACACAATCCCTAAATCTGAAGGCCAGTCAGAGCATGAGAAAAACTTTGATACTGTCTCTTTTTCATGTAGCCTTCTACCTTTCCAACTCAAATAACTCAAACCTTAACTATAAGATATTTAAGTCACTTTTTAAATAGATTATTGAAACCTAGTTTTATTCCATTTATATCTCATACAGTTTCATCACAGAATTTTAATTCTTATCTGTGTAATTCTTTGTTTCCATTATTTTGATCTCATGTTTATTTGTATGTTTTCCTGGAAAGTATCTCCAGGTATTAGCAGATAAGCATTGTAAAAGTAAAATCTTTTTTATGTAGTTCAGTACATGAAAGGCATTTGGTTCAGGCTGTTCTCTGGCATGCATCCCCATTAGGAGGCTGTGCCATTCCTCCGGAGGCTGATGAACTCAGCTCCATGGCACAGCTTTTTTAAGGGCTCAGAAGCATTCCGGTAAAGACTACCAAGACCTCCTTTTCCCAGATTCTTTTTTTATGAACTGAGTTCCTTATCTCCGGTGTCTTACTCATTAGCTATAGTAGAAACATTTTTTTGCTCCGTGAATGAATGATGCATGATGCTTCTCCTCACCCTGAGATACAGTCCGACATTCCCATAAGAACTTGGGTAGCCATCGGTTGTACAAAAGTGGTCAAACATAAGGAAAGCCCATCCTTCCCAGAGAAGGAAATTTCCTGATAGGGAAAGGCAACTGAGTCATTTACTTAGCCAACACTATTAGCAGATTTGCTATGGGCCAGGCAGCATGTGAGCACTTTATAGATATTAACCCAATTCATAGTCATGAGACTTGTCACTGTGGCTGAGTTCCTCCCTCCTTGGGGCCTCTGCTAACCACTGCCTCTATGCTCCCCTCCAGGAGGGCTCTTTTCCAGCTGATGCAGTTGTATGTGAAGAAAGTTTCCTCTTAGACCTTTAGCCCAGTGAGCTAGATCTAGAATGTCCTACAGGAGAGCAGAGAGAGAGAGAGAGGCACAGAGATAGGTGCATAAATCTGGACAATTTGATTTACAAGCTTTAAATGGCATTCTGGGGAGTGTCCCTCAAGAAGAGGAAAAGGAAGCTCCCACTGTGCTAGCCTTCAGTTTAATCATGAGGACTCTTTTCATGATGATAGATTACTGGTGATGGTCTCTGGTCATTGTGAAATGCACGTGCCACTGTTTGGATGCCATTCAGTTTTGTTTCCCCTTCCCCGTAACTGGAGACCCAAGTCCCTCTCTCGGTCATGCCTTGCCCATAACCACAATGAAACATCCTTACTGTGAATAAATGAAGTCTCTGATATGCATCCTCCAACCCATCTTTCTAGATATATTTCTCCTGCTTTGTGCCTGTCTCCAGATCTGCAATATTCCTATTCACCTTTCCCATACCCTAAGCTGCCTCCTCCACACTACCGGCACTTGACACCTGAACCATCCTCTCCCCAGATTAGACTACCATATGGTTCACTGTTCAGAGAACTGATAGATTATTCTAGAAGTATGAAGGTATTCATAGATGACAGTAGCATAATTTATCCTGCCTATGGAAATTTCTATTAATAATGGTAAGAGTAACATTTAGAACAGTGCTTTACACATTGTGAGTACCCACTAAAATTTGGTTGAATTAGTATTGTAGGCATTTTATAAGTGTTTTATGTGGACATCCTAATTTAATTCTCTGAATAACCCAATGACATAGGTACTTTTACTATTTCCATTTTACAGCTGAGTAAACTAAAGTTTAAAGAGATATATATGACACATCACTATTTTATAAAGAAATTCCCTAGAAAAAGTCATTTTAGATATTTTTTATCACATGTACTGAAAATGATTTTAAATAACTTTTTGGAGAAAATACATTGTTTTATGAATAAATTTAATGCACCAGAAATACAGGGAGGTGATGTGAACTTCCATTGGTCATTAAGCCAGTTCATTAGTTTGCATCTTTGGTGCTTCCTTCCGCTTATCACAATAGAGACTAAGACATGAGGTGAAATCTTGGTTGCCTTGGGGTATGGTAATATACTCTTTATCCCAGTAGCCTGCCATAGGTCATATAGCAAGCACCAGGATTTGGACCCAGGCACAACCACTACATAGACCTGTGGTCTAATGGGGTTCTCCTGAGAGTAGCTCACTGTCTACCAAGTCCTCCCTTCCAATGACTGGTCTCTGGGAGAGTCTGACAACATGCCTCTCCAGCTCAGCTGTGAACCCTACCACAGCAGAGTGAGCCTTCTGGGTGTGAGCCTTGACACAGATGGGCCCGATCTGATGGAGATCAACCAAAAGGACTATTGAGCTGGCTCTCAGTCAAAGGAATTGACCCAGTGGACTGAGGGTGGCCATCTTCTTTAGAGCCAGAATATAGAGCTGACGCTCCAAGTGGTGATGAAGTCTTGTGTTTGTTCAGGGTGATTTTTGGCTCTGCCCTACTTCTAGATTTCCACATTATAGCATAGGATATTGTTTGCCTAAGTATAATAGGGCATGTGAGTTGGTTCCTGGCATTAACCATGGAAGATTAGCTTACTTTCACCAACCCAGAATCAGCCCCTATGGCTATCAAGAAAGACCACACAACTCCCAGAGTGTCTATAAGTAGATACCAAACCACATGTGTTATTAGTCTTGATCTTAGACCATATTATTATTAACTTTGCTTTGGTTGAAAGTGGGCCCCATCATATTGTTAAAATAGAGTTTCACAGCCTTTAAGTGACTAGAGTACGTCACTTTTAAGATGTTTTTCTAAAAGAAAATGTTAAATCCCAAATACATTTTTGGCTGAATAGTTGGTTTTAATGGTCCAGAGTCAGAAACTGTAACTTAATTCCTCGTAAAACTTAAATCAATTTCACGAGGGTTCTGCTAAACAGTTCCCTCTGTTCAGCCCGCGATTTCTACATGTTCCTAACCCTTAAGAAATATTAGCATATTCTTCTAAAATGCCAATGTTTTTCCATTAAAAAAAAAAAAAAGAAACAACCCTATTGTCAGTATCTGGCTTCTGTTGACATACGGTAGCATATTGTGGCCTCAATTATGGTATTGTGGTTATAGTTTCCCCTTCTCTCACTCCCTTTTTCCTTAGTATCAGCGAGGAAACATGGTGTTTAAGTAACAATTTGTATCTGTTGTTTCCTAAGTTTTCACGTTTTCCTTGTTGAAGGTGATGAGGGTGGGTGGGAGTGTTACTTAGAGTTCTCTATCCATAGGTAGAACTAGGTATTAAGCATGCTTGGTGCCATCAATATCTCGTTCAGCCATGGGATTTATTGGTGAAATGGCGTCTGCTACATGCCTGTGGCTCCAGCCTTAATACCACCAGAGACAAGAATGCTGGGCCTTGCCGAAAGGCGGTAAGGCATCTGGAGAGCTCCGAAGATAGATCCAAGTCATTTTCAAGTTTGCTTCATAATGTCCTCAATAGTCTAATGTTTTGGGCACAAATAGCCAAAATTTCTTCCAGTAACACGTGCTTTGGATATCAGATTAAAGTGGGGCAGGAAACACTTGTGAGAAGGAATCCACCCAAATGAAAAAGACCAATATGCCAGCATCAAAGACTTATTAGTGTTTTGTTTTGTTTTGTCTTACAAAACGGAAAAAAAAAAAGTTTTACCCTGTGGTGAGCTTGCATTGCTGAAATAATCACTCTCATCAACAGTGTGTCAAATTCTGTAAGCTGATAAGCACCATCCTTTATTAGGTGTGGAACTAATCTGGTACTGTTTTCTGATTCAGAGAGTTAAGAGTTCTGAGGCTCAGTTCCAAGGCAGAGTCTTTAGGTAACATGCGGATGTGTGGACAGGCTTTTCTGGCCGTTAGGGGATGTCATTCGCTATTTGGGGCTCAGAAACCTATGTATTTGAAATCCATCTTTTTTAATGAAACTCCTTTCTTTGGAGGGGTACACCTATGTTCCTTATTTTTCTGTCAATTTCCCTTCATTTTTTAATAAGTTTCACAGTTTACTAAACACATAGCACTATAGAGAAGTATGAGGAAGAGATTTATTTTGTTCACAAACTCAATTCAGTGTAGCAAATATTTTTGAGCACCTGTTGTGTGCCCGGCCCTGCTAGGTACAGGAAGCGTTCTCCAGGAAGTGCTTCTTGGTGTGTGTGAGGGTCCCCAGGGGCACTATGACTCACTGATTTCAGATTACTGGGGGCCAGACATATGTCTCTCAATTACTATTGTTTCCTACAGGCCACAGTCAAGAAGTATTCAACAGAGAGTTGGAAAGAGATCTTCCTCTTAAATCCATAGAGAACTCTAACATAACTTAAAACATGCGTTGGTCGGGAGAGAATAATTACAACCCTATTTATGCAGCCTGGAGTTTTACTTGGTGCACAAAATCCACTGATGAGTAATGGCCCTCTCCTGGAAGTTAACAAGAGTAGGCTTGAAGACTTCTTTCGGTTGGGAACACATGGCTGGTGTTCTAAGTTGGCCCCTCAGCCAGTCAACTGGCTGAGGCTCAGGCCACCATAGCATTTCACAGGCTGAGGAGTTAGCTGAGCCTCTGAGGGCCTGGTTTATTCCACCTTGACCTCAACAGTCTACTAGAAGGCTAACAACTGTTCTTTCACAAATGCTCCTCCTATTAGCAAGGTTTTCTTCTCTTTCCTGAGATGAGAAAGCAGTCTCAGGCCACAGGTTAGCTACATGGGCTTTGGAGCCAGTAGAATTGGCTCTGAAATTAGCTCGAATTCATAGCAGCCCTTTGACCCCAGGCAAGTTCCGTAACCTCTCTGAGCTTCTGTTTCCTCATCTGAAAGAGGAGGATGAGTCCAGAGGCAAGATGGCAGAAGAGTAGGGGTCCTCAATTCATCTGGTCTCATAGACTTTCCTAGATAACTTTCAAAACATCCTGAGCACCTGTACAAATTCAACCTGAGATATAAAGAGGAGGATGATAACCTCCCAGAGCTATTCTGAGGATTCATGGAGATGATGTACTCATGTGCACATGTACAGTTTCCAAAGCACTTTTATGTCATCTCATCTGGTTCCTGATTTTCAGTGACCTGTATGGCAGGATTTATAGTAAGTGCTCATGCTAGTCTGGTCTTTGAGTTTCAAAGGAAACACCAAAACAACTGTTCCAAAATCTGTTTGTCCTACTGCTAAGCTCCAGTATTCCCGGGCATGATTCAAAGTGGTGTATGGCATGAAGCCTCCACTGGCTTCAGCTTTTCTTGTGGTAGGGAAACTGTCCATTTAGTGCCTCCTGATCCGGGCAGCCTGACTTCTTGGAAGTGTCTCTGTTTGGAGTGAAGGAGGATTTATTTTCCCTCTGCATTATTTTGAAAATCACCTTGGAAGTCAAGAGCTAGACTTGTTTTCTAATGCAAATGTTGAGGTCACATGAAGTTGACTGACCACATCCTGTGGCACATTCCCATTTGCTCTGCTAGTTTATTTTTAATATAAACCAAGAGTAAAAATACATACACACCCCATCTCTGATGCAAATTGAAGCCAGGCGTTGTTTCCACATATCTGTGAAATGGAGTGAGTAAGCTAATGGGAAAAAAAAATGGTGCTGATAGTCATAGTATTAGTATTACTAGTACTACTAGTAGTTGCTAATGTCAAATGAACATCAAGTCTTTAAGAAGAGTTAGAGTATAGGGATGCTTAGGTGGCTCAGTGGTTGAGGATCTGACTCTTGATTTCAGCTCAGGTCATGATGTCAGGGTCCTGGGATCGAGCCCCACAGGGGGCTTCACACTCAGCAAGGAGTCTGCTTGAGATTCTCTCTCTCCCTCACCCTCTGCCCCCCCCCACTCTCTAAATAAATAAATAAAATCTTTAAAAAAAAGAAAGAAAAGAAGAGTTAGTATGTATAAGAGTATATGTAAGACGGTGCCATGATCATAGCCCGTATCTCTTTTGTGTGCTAGGACTAGGATTTTTAACACAAAGGTTCATTAGTGAAAGTCATGGAAACACATTTTAATAACCATTTAATAGAGCATTTCAAAATGTAAAAATTCTCTTGGCTCTCTTAAATCTTTTGTGCTCTCCACCCCTAAACTATTTTTGTGTAGCGTACTCTAATTGAGCTTAGGATTTTTCATCGATAGTTCTAGCTTGGAGAGATCTCAGAATTTCTCTTCAAATGTGGGCACCAAGCCTGATTTAGGGGACATACACCAGTGCAGAAGTGCGAAGCAAGAGGGAAAAACATGTTCATGCATCAGAATGTGGAATATTGTAAAAATGCCATTTTTCTCAAATTAGCATATAATTTAAAGAAAACTTGTTCTAACTTAAAATAGATTGTCAAACTCTTCTGGAAAAATAAACATGTGAGATGGCCCATGATTTTTTTGAAAGAAATAAGAAGAGATTTGCCCTACAGGATTCTAAAATATGAGAAAGCTCTTGGTTTTAATATAATGATGTAAAGGCATAAGCTCAGAGAGACAAGTCAATGGAAGAGAACCAGGTGCTAGTGTAAAAAGTGATATGCTATATGCTAAAGATCATTATGAAGGAAGAGTAGTGTGAAATAATTGGCTAAATGTTTATGGAAAAAAAGAATCTCATGTTATATCATGGGCCTTAATAAATTCCCAAGCATCCTAAAGAGTTCTCTTTTTTTTATGAAAACAAAAGAAATAGAAGAATAGATGGGTGACCATTTTTGCAAGGGTAGTTTTGCTAAGAATTTACTGAGTGTAAAAGCAATAAAACACATACAGTAGCCACCCCCCCCCCATCCATGGGGATATATTCTAAGAACCCCTGTGGATGCCTGAAACCACAGATAGTACCAAACCCTATATGTACTATGTTTTTTTCTTATATAAATGTACTTATGACAAAGGTTATTTTATAAATGAAGCACAGTAAGAGGTTAACAACAAGTAAGAGGTTAAGCACAGTAAGAGGTTATTATTAACAATAATAAAATAGAACAAGTATACAGTATGCTGTAGTAAAAGTTACATAAAGTGAGGGTCTCTCTCATAATATCTAATGGTACTATACTCACTCTTCTTCTTGTGATGATGTAAGCTGGTAAGATGTTTATGTGATGAGATGACATGAGGGGAATGACATAGGCATCATGATATATCATTAAGCTGCTGTTGGCCTGATGATATGTCAAGAGGATCATCTGCTTCTGGACCTTGGTTAGCCTGAGTAACTGAAACCATGGAAAACAAAACCATGGAAGAGAAGGGACTACATGCATAAAAAAAGGAATACAAAATGAATATTCTTAACTAAAACTTCAAAATAAACATGTCTGAAACATTTAAATGAACAAAAACACTTGTGACAATATAAGATATATGGTTGATATTTTATCAATATAAAAGAATTTTTATAAATCTGAAAGCAAAACACCAACAGAAAAGAATGGTGAAAAAGAAACACAAATAGCCAATGAAAAAATATGTTAAAAAATAAACCCACACTCACTAATCTAGAAAATGCACATTACAATGAGACCTAATTTCCTATTAAACTATTATTGTCTGTTAAATGGACAATCACTAAGCAATATGAGAGTCCTTTGTGGTGGGGAGAGTGCAGAATGTGCAGAAAAATGGCCTCTCAGGAGACTCCCCATTAGGGAGGCAAACTGGTATAACCTGGGGTAAAGAGTAATGCATCTAACAATAATATATATGAAGAGCCTAAAGAACATCATGGCCAACGGACAGAAATGTTCTGTATCTTGACTGTGCCAGTGGTTTTGCATGTATAGATAGCTGTCAAAACACTAAATTTTATGTTATAAACGGTTGTGTTTATTAAATCTAAGTCATTCCTTGATTTCTTGCTAGGGAAAAATGTTCACATCCTTTGATCCATTCATTCTAATTCTAGAAAAAGAGCAGATGAGTGCATACAGACTATCCTAAGGATATTCTTCACAGTATAGTTTACAACTGCAAATCAAAAATGGACTTTAAAAATAGGAGAATGACTAAATACATTTGGGTACAATCAACTGAAGGCTATCACATGGCTCAACTATTAAAATCACGTCTTTAAGAACATTTAATGACATAGACGATTGCTCAAAATATGACGGGACATGAAATAGGGGGAAATGTATAACAAGTAGTAATAAAGTGGGATACTAATTTTACTAGAAAAGCTCTATAAGCACAGAAATAAAATGAAATAGAAATATCTCAAAGCGGGATGCCTGGGTGGCTCAGCAGTTGAGCGTCAGCCTTCAGCTCAGGGTGTGATCCTTGAGTCCCGGGATTGAGTCCCACATCAGGCTCCCTGCATGGAGCCTGCTTCTCCCTCTGCCTGTGTCTCTGCTTCTCTCTCTCTCTCTCTCTGTGTGTCTCTCATGAATAAATAAATAAAATCTTAAAAAAAAAGAAATATCTCAAAGTGTTCATGTCATTAGGTGTATCTCTGGGCAGTGGGATTACCAGTGATTTTATTTCTTTTCCAGCTATTATCTAAAAGCATTTTTAATTTTGGAAAAGGATTATGAATTTTAGGAAAATAATTGCATGGTCAGATATGCCTGACATGTGAAGGAGGAAGCAGGAGCTACATCCTCTAGAGTACCAAAGCATAGCATCATCTCACAGAACTTCTGTCCTCTTCCCCATGCTTTTCTGCACACACAGTAGCCAGGGGCAAATAAAGAACATGCTTCTCTAGGGGGCAGCATAGATTCAGGCAGATGGAATCTAGGGTCTAGCTTTCTGTCACTTCACCAGCCTCTCCCTAAAGACTTCTAACATCTTATCAGCAACTCTCCTTCGGATTCTATCAAACTGCCTTCCAAATTCTAGCCAACAATCCCTTAGTTACATACCCATGTAGGCAGGCACGCACGCACACTCACACAGACCTTACTGGGTGTATATTAGAGCTGTGAAATGATGTGAGGGTTTCTAGTCCTGAAATACTAACATCCCATCTCTGGCATTTAACTCTTTAATAGTCCTGAAATTTTTATCTCACCATATGAACCATGGTATAAACACCACATCATAGGAATTGGCTTCCTATGCCTGAATCCTTGACCCCTGCAGACAACCATGCAGATATTTAACATGGTTGAAGTGCATGAAGAAGGGGGCTTTTTTTTTATTGCAGCATGACTATCCTGAATCTGAAAACAAATGGAGGTAACTCTGCAGTAGCTGACATGCCTTCCTCCCCTCAAGTTGTGACAGTATTAAGATTAACTGTTTTAACTCTGCAGCTCTTTCCATGTACAGGGACTGAGATTTAATACGCAACCTTTCTTTGTTTTTAGTTGAGCAGTACAGATGGCACCCAATAAACTCTTCCTGCCATGGTATCTTGAGGTCATTAGTTTATTAAGCTCGGTAAGTGTGGACATTCCAAATTCTGCGCAACCTCCCCACATTCCATAGCATGATTCTCAGGAAATGTTAAAACGACATTTGCCTCTTTATTTTCCCTCTTGACTGATGAGGATCCTTTTTGAGAGGTAGACAACAGCATGATTCAGGACTACAGTTTAAACTTTGCTAATATTGTTCAATAAAATGTATTTTTAAAACTTCTTCGAAATCAAGTCCCAAAAATAAAAGCTACAAGCTTTTTTTTTGGCAATGTATTAACCATTACTATCACACCCCTGGTTGATATACATTGGTCCTGATTGTTCTTTATAAAAGGAATGATTAATTGTACAAAAGTGTTGAGAGTCAGGAGATGTATGAAAATGGAACGTGGTGGTGAATGATAGGCCTTTTCTCCCATTTGATGGATTATAGTGTGACTATTTGACTATCTCATACTAATTCTTTCCCACCTTGTTTAGAGTGTTTGTAAAAGCCCACATGCCAGAGCCCAGGTGGCAGCTGGGCCAGAAGGTGCAAGCAACCCAAAGCCTGGGCACAGCAGGTGGCTGCGGTGTGGAGACAGATCAGGAAGGCAGCCCAGGGACAGGTGCTGGTGTTGGAGGGTGAGTGTGAAAGTGAGGGCCACCGCCTGACACAGACCAGAGTCTCTGTAGCAGAATGTGGATCCCACCTTGAGCCAGAGATCTTCCCCAGCCGTATTCCCAGGGAAACATCCACGTTCAAGAACAGAGGACTCCAAAACCACCTTCAGCCACACTCTTGTGTGGGGGATTCGGCTGGCTGCAAAAGATCTAGAAAGTCAGGCAGGACCCTCTATATACCCAGGGGACTTCACCAAGTAGTAGTTAGTATGCTGGAAGAAATAGGAAAGCCAACACAGAAGAGGGAAAGACCAGAGAATGGATCTGATTTTCCTAACACCAATTCCTGGGTACTGTTGGGTCTTTTGACACAATCTGAAATTGATCCTTTGTGCATTTCACATTTCGTTACATAGCATGGCATGCCAGAAAAAAAGTGAGTCTGAGTTGGTTTGGGCCAAATTACATAACCCCAGGAACAGGGCAGAGAATTGGATGGCAGCACTCCTGATCTCTCAGGGTCACGCTTTGTCATTTCTATCTCTGCCACCTCATCGTACTTCTCTAAATTGCCCATCTATGATAGTAATGGGTTGGGGAGAGTTTCTTACAAGACTTTACCTTTTTTGCTTTTTTTTTTAAGTGTCATGAATTATTTTTTGAAAGCTTATACTTGCCCAGCCCATATAAAACACCACAGAAGAAAAAAGAGACTGAAAATAGTCCTACCCAAATGGAATGTTGGGGAGAGAGTGAAATACATGAAACATCCTAAATATATTTTTGACATTTAAAACATTATATAATCAATTCTGGATTGGGTGCTATTAGTAAGCAAGATGCACTTTGAGGAATTTGTAAAGTTAGTGACATGTAGGTGGGGAAAGTCTATCAACAAATGTGCATGAATACTACACAGGATGTGAATCTTTACTTTCACCAAATGATCAGCAAAGCTCCTTGACTTCTTGATGTCTGTAGCTGCAGGAAGTATAACTTATCTACTGTTTCAATTAAATTTAAACTTACATTCTTTTGTTTCAATTAAGAAGATAAGCATTTTTCCATTTGAGTTGCAGAATATTGATGTGCCAAGAGAGCAGGGTTTGAGAAAGTGATAATAATGATAGAAATTGTTGTCGTTGGTAACACTCAGTAGGAGTTTATTGTGTCCTAGATATTTTTTAAGCCTTTTAGATGTATCATTTTATTTAATCACAATAACAGCCTTAGGAGACAGATAATGTTGTTATAACTGTTTCACAGATAAAGAAACTGACAAGTTAGAATGGATCTTAATGTTCCTAGACCACTAAACTGGTCATTGGCAGAGCCAGCCCTCAAACTCAGGCCTGGGTTTTTAATATCTCTTGCTCTTAACCATTCTACTGCCTCTCCAGGTAAGGACCCAAAACCAAAAACATGAAGATCTGAAATGGAGTAGTTAATAAAACCTACTATTCTAGCAAATTTTTTTATAATTTTTTAAAGACTTTATTTATTTACTCATGAGAGACAGACAGACAGACAGAGAGAGAGAGAGAGAAGCAGAGACACAAGCAGAGGGAGAAGCAGGCTCCATGCAGGGAGCCTGACGTGACACTTGATCGCAGGTCTCCAGGATCACGCCCTCAGCTGAAGGCAGCGCTGAACCGCTGAGCCACCCGGGCGGGCTGCCCTATTCTAGCAAATTTTGTTTTGCTAAATTCTTAAGAAGCCAACGTTCAGAAACGTTAGAAACTCCGTGGAGACATGCTCATTGATATTCTAGATATGTTACTTTGTTTCATTTTTTCTGGGAGAAAGACTTGAATAGTTAAAATTACTAAAATTGACTGCTTTAATAAAGGGCTTGCAAAGACTCAATCTGGTTAACAGTAAAGCCATTTGTGTTTCAGCCATGTCAACAACTTTGGCTTTCATAAGGATTTAATGAATCGGGGAATGGAATTTAAGAAAACAAACAATCCAAGGAAAACCGCTTATTTTTCTAAAACAGCAAAACAAAAATGGGAATCCTTTCCAGTCTAATTGCTGCAAATGTTTGTTGGAGTCTTAAAAATTCTTAGAGTATATGATTTATCATATAGAACAAAAAGGTGATTAGAGCACCTCTTAAAATTTATTTTAGGATCCTATCACTGTTATTTTAATTATTTAAATAGCAAAATATTCTGTGATATATTTGCTGTTAAAATTATAGTGAGTTGACATTCAGTAACATTTATTTTTAAAATTGTTTATTAAAATATATAATCTAGCAGAAATAAATATGATCACCAGGTAGTGAAATCAGTTTAATATTAATTAATTCTTCTTAGTTTGTTCAAAAGAATTACTGGCTTTCAAATATTTTCACAATATTTCACATTTGTTACTTATGAATACCATTGAGCTATGATTAAAGGCTGTATCAGTAAGCTCGAAAATATCCTATGCTAATGTTCAAGGGCAGATTTTTTTTCTCTTAAAATTCTAGCATTCTATTTGCTCTGTTGACCTTTGTGTCTGTAGACCCAAGGTCATGTGTGGGGGTTTTCCATGACAGTTATGGAAATGACACATTCATTATCTGCTGCTATAAAGTAGAAGCTTGGAAGTCAACTGATTTCAGCGTTTGACAGTATATGTATGTCAACGTATTAATGGTATGTAGGAGAAAATAGTCACTCATATGTCTATTCAATGAGGAAATGCACTAATGGATGAAGTTATATGGAACTGGAAACTAATTTCTTCAAAAACATTCTAAGTGTGTAGAAAGAGTTATGTGCTTAGTTACAACCATTAACTTACCAAAGAATTGGATCTAAACACCTCTGGAAATGCATAGAGGGCATGATGTCTAAAAGTGTTTGGGAATCATTGCTGTACTATTGCTGCAAGGCATGCTGTGAGTGAAAAAGTGCAAGAATTGGGGCTTACGTCTATGTCAATTTTGGACAGTCATCCATGGTGTCCAGAAAACAAGTGCAGGGACAGTCAGCCTAAGCCTGGCGGTGATCACTGCCATGTACTTGCGAGAGGGAATGGTGACTTGCCTCTCATGATCCATCACCTGTTCCCAGGGCTCTAGCAAAATTTGAGAGCAGAAGTGATTCTCTGTCCTAGTCTCACCCCATCCCCACTATGCCCAGCAGCTTCCCAGCCTCTACTGCTTTGGACTTTGCGGGATAAAAATAGAAGGAGGGGAAGACAAGTTCTTATGCTCCAGAAGGTTTTGTAGCATTCAGAAAAGGAAGGTGGGATTAAATCTCCCCAGAAAAGAGAGAAAATGTTTTCACTAGCGTCCAATTTTTCATTTTATTATCACTAGTAAAACCCAAGAAGTGACGATTGAGTTAAATAGCATTAAATTAGAATTTAATCTTTTTTTTTGGTAGAAATGATGTAAAAGTTTTCAGGGGGAACACATTAATTCCTATTAGCATGTTCCACAACCTTTGATGAGTCAACCGCATTACCTCCTTGAGCCACTCAAGAAGGTCATGTAAACCCTAGCACGGTCTTTATAATCTCTTGCAATTCCAGATACCATGTACATCGTACATTCTGGAATCAGAGGGGACACCAATACTTAATGGGAAAGCTAATAATTTCATTCAGGTCTAATTTTTTAAACCTGCTGTTTTAGGTGGCATTTAGTAGATTCATTTTGTAATCTAAGAAAGGAAGTTGGCCAATAATGTAAGAGAAGGGTGAAGTGGAACCATGGAGCTAGCCAAGACTTGAAATAACATTATTTCATATTATTATTATTTCATATACATTATCCAATGGGTCAGAAATTGTTATTGGGTTTTTTTTTTTTCATTTTTCCAAAGAGAATTGGCGGGGAAGGAGGAATATTTTAAAACTGAACCATGCCTCCTAATTCCTCTGTACGAGAACCCACAGGCCACACAGAAATTCAAGAGATGTGTTAGTGAGGGAACTTGGTCCCTCAGCCTCTGAGCTATAAGAATTGCAGACAGTCCGGCCAGGAGGTTACCTCAGCATAGACCGAGTAAATAAATCATTTGGTAAAAGCTATTAGAGAGTAAAGGTTAATGGAAAGTCATAAATCAACCAGCCTGTCTACGTATGGTTTTGAATGTAGGAGCAATTCGAAAGTTTTCAAATATTTCCTTAACTGTGTATGATTTGAAGAAGAGGACTGTGACCTAACGAACCAGTTTCTATTATTATATCAAAATGAGAAGAAAACACGGTATGGATTTAATGCCAATTCACTTATTCAGTTTTACACAGTTAGGTTGTTGTTTTTAGAACATCATGAAACTTCATTTCATGGCCCAATAAAACCAAAATGTAATGGGTTACAGCTTTTCCGTTTGTTGATTTTTCTCCTTCAAACATCTTTGGTTTTCCATCCTTTGAACAAATTTTTAAAGAATGTCTTGAATGTCATTCAAACAATCCTGTTCTCCTGCCCACCCCCCCACCTGTCTTTAACACCATTTCTAAAGTGAACCAATCCTGATGGAACCTCATGATACCCATGAGCCTCTTTTTTCAAAAACATTAGCACCTCTTTCTTGGCTGCTTCTAATCCCCAGCCTGGCCTTTCTATCACTGGTAGATTGTTTCTTTTTAGGACCACCCTCCCACCCCCGTCACACTCCCATCTTATCTAAGAGGAAGGCCGGTGCACAGCTACAGCTACACAATGTCAGGTTCATGTGGCATCAGAAGTCCCCTGGCAGTTGTCCTCTCCCTTCCATCCAACATCACAGATTTTTGCAGTTTCTCTCAGCCATTGGCTGTAGAAGTTCAACACAATATGTCACCCCCGACTGTCTTCATGTATAGCTGCTATTGATCTAACACCTACCCCAATGTTCCTCCCTTTTTGTCTTTCATGTATCAGAAGAAAGAGCTTTCTCTCACCAGAAAGTTTATATTTCTCTTCTAATTAGTAAAAACACCCTTCCCCTACCATCTCTAAGAACAGCTGCTACCCAAAGGCAATTAATTATTTAAATATCTTCTTAGAAACTGGCAACTTTTTTTTTTTGAAACTTGCAACCTCTATTGCCTGCCACCTTTTATGAGCAAGTTCCAGTCAGATACATGAGTTTATACCACAACCAAATCTTTCAAAAACATTGTGAAAAAAATGTGTTGTTCTTGCTGTATTACATTTGTAAATGTTAATATGTCTGGAACATTTTTACAGTATTTAAATGTTTATATCAAGCATTTGCCACTGTTCTTTAAAGCAGTAGCCATGGCACCCAAGCATTTTCCCCTCAGATGGTCTTGGTATCTACTGGTATGAGCCTATCAATGTTATACTTTCCTTAATTGAACTAATGGACCACCCATACAAATGGACAGGTGAGGTTTCACCTTCTTTTTCTTTCTTAGGGTTTTGCTCCGAGCAAAAGCCATTTGGACCAACTTTAGATATATGCCCTGTCTTATAGAACATACAGTTGAAAATCTGATAAGCAAGGGGAAGAAAAGGACTGTTCATTTACATCTTCCCAAGACCTAGCCCTACCAGTGTGCTATAGATTGCCCAGATAACATAAACTTGATTTCAAAGTAGCATTGCAAACTTTCCCAGTGGAATTGACAGCATCCTTGGAACTTCATTTCACACTTTCCTGACTTGGGAATGGTTATTTTGAGTAGCACCTCTTAGTAACCTGACTTCTTAATGCCTGGGCAAGAGGTTAAATATCTCACTTATCTACATGTTTGGCCTCCATGAACAGCTACATCATTCAAAGCCCTCCAAGGGTTTATCAAAATCTTACCATGTTTAACATTCCAGAGAAAACATCCAGGTTGCTGGTGATTAGGACTCACCTTGGGTTTACTTATCAAAGCTGATCATTGTGATAAATACAATGTCAAAACAACAACAAGGAAATAGATTATATTCCATTAATGAAAATGTATCTAGAATGAACAATGCAAAGGAAAAAAAACTAAGTTCTGTGGGAGCCCTATGTGAGTCCCAGGTCATAGAATCCCAAGAATGAGCAACAATTTAATCACTATCATTATAGACATCCTATGGTATAATTTACCAAGAATTTCTTGCACATTAAATGCTTTACAAGCAACTATATTCCCATATTAAGTGCTATAGTACTTTCTATTCTCACAGGCAGTAGTTGCAGGATCTTCAAAAAGCCCTGTGTGTTTTAAGACTTAGTAAGTTAGGTTACAATTAGATTAATGTCAGGTAACATCAAAGAAAATGTCTTGAAGTTTAGAAAAATTGCATTACATGAATTTCAGGATCTCTGACAAAAGAAATTAAAACATGTCTTCTTAAAGCTGTCAGAATCGAAACACTTATCAAGCTATGAGAAGAAAGTTCACCACCTCCTATCTAAAGCTCCCATTTATGTTAGGGAGATAGCAAAAAGGCACATGATCACTTATGAGCAAGGTTGTTTATCTCATATTATTTAGAGTCATAGAAACTAAAAAAACAACTCAATTATCTAACAGTAGCAGACTGGTTATATGACCTGCAAAATATGACTTGGTGTAATTAATGCTATAGACAAATGCTTATGATCAGTTAATGTTTAAAAGAATATAAAACTCAATAAACAGTATAGCAAAGATCTATTTTACACTTCACACACATAAATAGGAAAAAAAACTAAAAGGAATATATTATTATAGTAATAAATGTGGCTTGATTTAAAGCCACGTTATCTTTTTAATCTTTTCCCAAAGAATTTACCCTCTAATATTTGCAGTTGTGTCTGTGTACATATAGGTAAGTATATGTGTCTATATGGTATGTATATATTTATGTGCATCATAACCAGAAAGAAAATGAAGTTTTAAATTTCAAGTTACCTAAGAATTAAGATTTAAAGCTAAAAGCTTATAAAGTCTTCAAGAACTTTATGATAGCCCTATACATAACCAGATAGGTAGCTTGGCCTAAATGAAACACAGGAGAGGAAAAATAATGGAACAACATCTTAAAATGAGACAAAGAGCTCTCCTGTGGGCATTTTGCCATCTTTGGAGTGCCCAGGGTGACTGTGGTGTCAGCAATGGGCTTCAACATCATCAGGACTAGATTTGGACAATGCAGAGTGATTCCAAGAGAGGGCCTTTTCCCTGTCAAAGGAAGTGTGTGTGTGTGTGTGTGTGTGTGTGTGTGTGTGTGTGTGTGTAAGACCTACTAACACCATACAGACTGTGAGGGATAGAAAGAAGAAGAATCTTGCATACAAGGTAAAAGCAGAGCTTATGGGATTGTCAGATGCCAAAGAAATCTGGACAGAACTACTGGGCTAGTGTTTCTCTTAATGTTCTTTGTTCAAATAAGTCCATTTGATCAGGAGGTCCTCATCACTCACCATAACATGATTCCAAACAAAGTAACAAAAGTCTGAAAAGTAATAAAAATGTATTTGCGATGAAGAAATACATTTTATTAATAATGCCATAGTACGTCTTCCAATAAGGTGTTTTTAAGTAGATATTTTCAGATATCTTGGTTCAAGTGTTGCTGTGAAAATAAGCCCTCTGTTACTGCCATTCCTATGCCCAAGCCACTGTTTTTAATGGCCAAATGCTTTGTTGGTGAAATCATGTATGTATAAGTAGGGTTGTATACACTTTCAAAGGAATAGGTTAGCTTTTTGACCATTTGGGTCATAATGTCAAAGTTGGGGAGAAAAGAAATGGGAGTAAATTGTCTTCTGCCCAGTGAACCAGGGCAGCAAGGAGAGTGGGGAGCTGGAGCCAGCAGACCCCAAGGGGCACTGAGGCAGCCCCCAGCTGATTACTCAACAACACATGCTGCGTCTGAGTCGGAAGAGATACATTCTGACACCTCTTCCAGTTCTGACATGGTGAATTCCAAACTTTAGGACCTGAGCGTGGTTGGACAGCTCCTGCAACCAAATCACCTGGAGTTACAGTCTTTATTAAGAATGCAGGTTCCAGGGGCCCCATCTCTCCAGGTGTCAGGCTGCTCAGGGGATTCATTACACATTGTTTGTCCAGCCAGGTGTCACCCAGCCCAACAGAAGGTCACAAAGGTAGCCCTCAACGCCCACCCCTTTTAGATCTGATCCCTCCTTTTCCTCCCTCCTCTTAAGGATGGGTTTTTCAGATTGTCTGGAGAGCTGTCAGAAGGACTCTACATTTGTTTCTCTCTTTATTGTTCACTCTTCCTCTTGGAGGAGAGGGCCTGTGTTTCTAGCATCTAGCAGTTCTCTTGTTCCCTGGAATCATGCTTGGTGCCTAGTAGGTGCTTGAGGCGGATTTGAATGAGCCAAGGGAAGCTGGGTAAGAAAATGACCACTACCACTCCTGGCCCCCACCCCCAGCAATTCTGACAGATCCTGAGGGTAAGTAGTGTGGGGTTGGAGCACCTGGGCAAATAACCAGGAACCCCCTCACCTCAAGATTTGATGAGGTTAGAACCCGACCATGCAGGGTTCCTGTAAAAACGTGCCTCCTCGCAGGGCTGCTTGCCATTCTTTCACAAAGGGGACCAGTGCCCTGGCTTTTGGGAGCCCTTGTGACTCACCCAACACAGGGCAATTACTTTTTCTTCCTGGTTCCCTTTGTTGTGCTCCTGCTTTCAAAATTCAGAGTAAATTGGAAGCATTAAAAAAGGCTTCATTCTCTTTCATCAAAGGAGCCTAGCACTTACAGGCATTTTTTAAAAAATAGTCATGTAACTTTCCCTTGGCTGCATGGAAAAAAAAAGGTTCTCTTGAAATTCCAAGTGAGCTCAATTTATTTTTCAATTAATTATATTTCCAGATCTAAAAAGAAGATTGAAAAAAAAAAAAACCCTACCCTCTGTTTACTTGACCAACCCCAAGCACCCAATCAGCCATGAAGTGCTTTTTGTTCTTTTCTCCTCTAATTGCCATACCTCCAAGAAGCTGGTCTTAGCATGCCATCGATCATCCACATGGCAAATCAAACGCTGGCTCTTTCAGCCCAGCACATCGCTGCACGCCGCAGTGACACACATTCATTTCCGGTGGAGGCAGCTGTGAAGGAGCCGCTTGTGTTTGAAATGTGTGGCCTCCCTATATAATTCAGGAAATGAGTTTACTCTATCTGTGACAAACATCATGTTCACACGGTTTCGGGAGCAGCCAGCTTGATGTGAGGCTCTGCAGGAGTAGCCCTGGGATGGACCCACCACACTGTCCCCACACTCACCAATACCCCAGCAAGCTGCACCTGACCGTGGCTTTTGTTATACCTGTCACCTGAGAAAGTACGCCTCATCCCTTGTGTGCTGGACATTTCTGGATGTCATCTGAGAGGAGGAAACCAGAAGTTTTTTAGACAGAGGGCTGATTCTAGCAGCAGGGCCTCTCGGTTGATTACCCCTCAACTCCCCCGAAGCTGACAATTTGATACCTATCTTTAGATGATGCCTTTTTTTTTTTCCAGTGGTAAAATTTGGCCCCACTTCTGGTTGTTACTCAACTTGTATTCTTTTCTTGCACATAATCTCTGCTGGACCGGGTTCAAACAGGACCGGATTGATGGGGAGAGGGGGCTTTGGTCGGTGTGGAGTGTGCATTCCCTTAGATCAAGTGTAGTAATACCCAAAGCAGCTCAGCATCAGAACAGACTGCAAGCCCGCGGTGAGGTTTTGTTATTTTGCATATGGTTAACCATCTTGAAGGTCATAAAGTGAGGCCTCTGTCCTCCAGTGCAGCAGCTGGGTTTACACAGTATTTCCAGATTGTTTACTTTGGCTTAGAGCCAGGGCTACATCGTTTTTCCATTATGCCTGTTTGACAGATGAAGAGAGGTGGGAAGGGGGACTTCATGGGGCAGGTCTGTGATTTCCTTTTTATTTATATTAGAGGGACTTTTGAGAGTTCTGAAGATTATGAACCAGTCCAAATATAATGTCAATGCAGCAGAGGTAGAAAGAGCCACTGCTTTTGCAAAAATGTCCAGATCTCAGGCAGTAAAGCCAAATCCGTTCATGCCCTCAGCTTGAAGCCGTGTTGGAGGCATTGTGCTTGTCACTGCTCAGTCTTGCATACAAATGGGCTACTAGTAAGTGATATTTATCATCACATTCAAAAGTTAAACTCCCAATATTTGCCTAGGAGTGCCTTGGGAAGAGCATTGAGTTGGGAAACAGCCTTAGCGCCTTCACCCCATATGTGTTCTGAGTGGATGGATGCGATTGGTGCTGAGTGTAGGTGTGTATCTAAGGGGGCTATAGAACTTTTCCTATGCAGTCCCTTCCCTGAGACACCAGCTTTCCAGGGATACTCCCTGTATCCTGCCTGAAGTTCTTCCAGGGAGCATTCAAGAGTGGTCAAAGAGCCACAGTTCAAATTATATCCATAGCAAAGCCCTTGAAACTTGGGTCAAGTACATGTGATCTGAATGAATGTCTTACTCCTAAGTCCTAAGTGAAATATTTCTTCTGCAAATGGAAAGGTGGCACTGAAAAAGTACCAAAAATGATGATAGCAAATTGAGTAATCGAACAGTGTTAATATAGCAAAATTAGGTCACACAGATGCCTTGTTGCTTCATCCATGTTTGAGTTTCTTTACTTAGTGGCTGTAGTAATAATACACAACATAAACTCATTAGCGATGAGGTTGTGGTATATATTATATGTTCCTACATAGGTATTTATGTTTGTGGCAGATGTCCCTTATCACAGTATTTCTTAAGCTTCGCCAAGTGTATGTAAGCAATCTGTCACTACAATATAGTGTTCTCCAATAAAATGGCTAAGAAAAGCAAATACCACTACCTCTCCAGAGCACCCTGTGATCCTAAACCCTTGTATCAGCCCATCCTAAAGTGCTCTGACTTTTTGAAATGGAAAGTTTGCTCATGAAGGACCCTCACCTAAGGAAAGAATTTAACAAAAACAACACGTGTACAGTCAACACCAAAATTTGCCCTTTGGGTTAATCCAGTCTTACAGATGGATTTAACATACAGCTTTCAAATCAACAAACCTTTATTGACAGTCGTTATGGACCAGGCGTGGGGCTGGGTGCTGGGGAGCCAAAAATGAAAAAGATACAGTCACTTTCAGTCTGTAAACATTTCTGCTGGCTTGCAAGTTTTTCACCAGATCCTCCCAGACTTACCAAAGCTTAGACTTAGAACACTCAAGCCCTTCTTTTCAACCCACCCCCTTAATGCCAGAATACACACAAGGCAAGGAGAAGTGGGTGGTTATAGATTTCCACTCAATTGGAAATTAACAGCCAGTGATATAGCAAAAAGGCACTGGGCTGGGAATCAGAAAGCCTACTTTCTAGTCTCAGGACAATCACTTCCTAGTCAAACACCTTTCAGCAAGTCTTGTGACCTCTCAAGTGCTCGGGATCTACAGGTAAAATGAGCTGCCCTGAGGACTGTGTGAGCAATGAGAGGCCATGAGGAAACACATGAATCTACAGAGCTCTATGCAAAGAAGGGCATGCTATTCTGATGAACTGTGGAGGGACAGTGAGGTAGAGGAAGGTTTGAGCTGTTTATACCACTATCTATAAAGCTTTAATGATGTGGAAAGCTGACTCAACTCAGCCATCTCCTGATTTCAGTATCATCTTGGGTTTTTTCCCCTACTGACATTGGATGACCAGCTATAAATATTTATGTTATCAAGGGTCAGCAGTATAAAAAGGAACCCCATTCAGGGCCATAACGACTCCGTAGGGTCGTGGTCTACCACTTGTGGTAGTAGAGACCCTACGGAGTCGTTATGGCCCTGAATGGGGTTCCTTTTTTATACTGCTGGTAGTAGAGACCCTACAGAGTCTGGGAGCCTAGCATAGTCTGTCCTCACATAGTCCTGACTCTGGTGACTTTGGACATGTCTATAAGGAAAAAGAATCTTTATTTTGCTATTGAAATACAAAGGTCAGAGGTTGGTTTTTGTCAGTTAATTGGTTGGTTTTCCCTTTTAATCACTTCACAGCTCAAAAACCAATGCCTACTTTGAGGAAATCTTCTGCAATTATGAAAACAATTAAGAGGAGTCTTTGGCCACTCCCTAAAAGTAAATAAGAAAAATGGGGGGAAAATAAAAAACATCCTGAAACCCCAGCTTCTCTTTGCCAAAACATTTTGATTAATTAAAGTACAAGAGCAGAAAAACATGACTTGGCCAGTGCTATCATTCCAAAAAGGCAACTGGACCAAAAAGCTAAACACTGGAAATTATAGACCCCAGTGGAAGGTGAGAAATCCCAGATGTGAGGGTCGGCTGCTTCCTGCTAAGGACCCAGCAATCATGGGCCTCTTGGGCATTTGCTATTAAGAACATTCAAATATTGCCTTTGTTCCCACTTGGCTATGTCTGCATCACAGGCACAGCCAAGCCTTCTGTGGTTCTGATCACACCCCCTTCCTTCTCTTGGCTCCTTTCACTCCCTCAACAAGCATGTGAACAGGGTGCTGTGTTTCCCTAGGTGCTGAGCTGTGGAAATACAAAGATAGATGGGAGCCACCTCTCTCCTGGGCTCTCTCAGCATAACAGGCTCTGTTAGGAGAATAACTAGATGCAATGCTGGGGATGTTAGGGGGGAAAATTTTTTAGAAGTTTCATAGTGCCTCAGAGGCCTCCTAAAAGTTTTCCATCTTTTGGTTGAAACACACACATACACACACACACACACAGATCTACCCCCTACTCTCAAACTTGCACACACAGCAGATTTTCATAATTAAATAGTCAAATAATGGTTATGAGAGACCCAGCTCCATGCAGAGTATCGTGGAGATAAGCACATTAGGCTTGTCTTTTCACGATTTCTGACCGAGGAAAGGAAATGTTGACACCATCAAAGCAGCCAGAATGAAATGCCCTGTTCGCTCCCATCGTGAGCAGACTCATGAGGAGGGATTCTCTTCTAAGACTCTGAGCCCCATTCAGCCATAAATAACGTGAGGGGTCAAGAGTCTGGGCTCAGTAGCCAAACTAACTGTCCAGACCCAACTTCTGGCTTCTCCACTTACCAGTTGTGTGAACTTGAGCAAGTTTCTAAATTCCAATGTCACATCTATAAAATGGTGATAATAAGAGAGCCTCCTTCATTGGGGTTTTTGGAAGGATGTTAGAATTCTCACATTCTTTGCCCTGAGAAAGCTCTCAAAAACGCCTGTTGATGATGATGCTCATGATGATAAAGTCTCATTCACTGCTCATAACTCCCATGTCTGGAGCAATAAGATATTCAGTAAATATCTGCAGGAAAAAAGAAGGGAGACAACCTTGGACACAGGAATGAGGACTACCTGAAGCCTTCATTTTGACATAGAGGACTTGCTTCCTAGGTTCATGAAAGCCAGAATTTCCAAATCTTTAAGGCAGAAGCATAAAACTCAAATTTTTATAGCAACCAAGGAGGTAACATAAAAGAATGGACTGGCATTTGGGGTCTGGAAAAAATGGAGAGCACTGGCCTCTCTCGGGGAGGGAGGTGGGCAGCCACACTCAGCTCTAGAAGAATATTGCCTCACTTTGAGACAAGCCAGAGATCCAGATTTCCATGTGAAATAGACCAAGGCTTACAACAACTTAGTCAATTTCTAAAAAAAATACCTCACAGGCCAAATAACACAGCCTGCCAGTCAGATCTGAGGCTGCTTCCTTGCTGTGCCTGCTTCCATGAAAGGAGCCCTGAATTTGTCTCCTCCTTCTGAAATGTTCACCAGTGGGGACTGGAGACATGAGCCCCTTGAAGTCATCTCTCAGTTCCTGCTAGTTTCAAAGAATGCTTGTGGGGTAGGTCTTCACTTCTTGTTGGTTACGTTCTACAGCAAATGCCCACCTAACAAGGGCTACTTCACTTCCCAAAGGATGCTAATAATAAGAATAGCTTTTTATTTTTTTATTTTTTATTTATTTTTTTTTTTAAGAATAGCTTTTTAAAGCATGATTGTCTGTGGCTGAAATAAGAACAGCCTCCAAAAAATCCTAACAACTTCCTCTAGAACTGCTATTACGGCAATCTGGAGAGAGGCTGATTCCACAGTTCATGTAGCTTTGTTTTGTTTGGAGGGAAAGTCTGGCATTTTACAAAAATATGGGACACTTAGCAATGGAATGACTTTTCCATAGCACTGATTATTGTACAGCAAGACACATAACCATAGGCCTTTGAAATGTGACTTTAAAAATTCTCTACTAACTATACAAGGCAAACTTCCCTCTAGTCTTTCCAGGTGAAGGTGATAATTTTCTGCAGGCTCATGAAAGCTTCACTGGTTATGGCCCAGTACTTAGTGGAAACCTCAACACAAATGGAGGTCCAGTCTCAGATTCCAGCCCTGTCGCTTACTTACTAGTAGTGTGACCCTGAGTAAGTCATTTAATCTCCCAGATTTTGTACACTGCCCCCCCACCCCAGCATCTGCAAAATTGATGGTCAGAACACCTCATAGGTTTATTGAAAATATTAAATAAAATAACATGCATATGGGCATAATCCAAACCTCTAATAGATGTTCATGTTAGTATTAGTTGGGTCTATACTTTGCTTCTTCTCTCACAAAGCAAAACACTTATTTCTGACCATGACACCATCCTCTGGCAGTATCAATCACCTTCCTTTTAAATTTGGCAGCTCCATGGGAAACAAAAGGAGGTGGGGAGCTGTAATCATTTCCTATGAACTTCTGATTTTGTGTCCACGGTGGTATGAAAACTAAGGGTAGAGGGTTTAGATGACACCACTGGAGAGTAAGAGGGAGGAGGGGAGGGCTAGACCAGCAGCTGAGAGCACTGACACTGAAAGGACAGGCCGAGAAAGAGGTCTGGGTATGGGGAGTTGAAAGGGAGCAATTAGAAGGAAACTAGGACAACTGTAGCACTCATTCAATGTAGCTGTTCCTATAAAAGTACAGCACAACAGATCAGGCTTAGCTAGCTGAGACCATCACCACTCCATGCCAAATCAGCTAATTAATGATATGGATATACCTGGTTCTTTTCACTTGTGCTTGAATGACACGCTGTTACTTTTGACAGACGGTTACCTGCTCTGCCCACCCACCAAATCACCCATCCTCAGCTCTAGAGGAAAGCATGCAGGGAAGAGAGTTTTGCTGCAATGACCTAGGAGTAGCTTTATAGCAAAAGACCCAGTTACCTAATCCTAATCAAAGAAGGAAATGTGTAACTCCATCATGCTATCATTTTTTTTAAATCTTCCAAAATTTCGCTGGCTTGATGTTAATAGCCCTTTACAGCAACTTGACATTTTATCTTCTCCAGTTTATCTTGAAGGCTAGTCTAAGAGGTTACCTGGTTCTAGGATAACAATTCAGGGGACGCTTCTCTTGGGTGGTTTTGTGGTCAGTGACTACACTTGCTGTGTATCATTTTTAGGAAAATTGTGTTTCAACATTAAAGAGCTTTGAGGCCCCGCAATAGAGCAGATCTCCAATCACTTCTTTTCAAAGATGTAGGTTCCACAATGCTTATTTCTTTGGGTCTTCCTCCAAAATGGGGTAGGAGGGCCTTCTATTTAAGTTCCAGGCACTGTTAACCCCTCCCTTTTCATAAAATGTAAATACAAGGCCTTCTGTTTTTGCTGTTGCAGTGTGAATGACTATATAATATACCTGACCAGCACATAAAATAGCTAACTCCACTATTTATCAATCATACCAGAACTAATACTTACTAGAATAAATAAGATATATGAAAGATCGTAGAAGGAAATGCAGTCTTGATTTCTTTTAAGAAATTGCCTAAGATATTCATATATAGGCTTCTGGAAGCCCGTATATGCTCCCTGTCTTTCCGAGCATAAGCTTTAATCAGGTTTTCAGGAGAGTTAAGAGCCTCTGCTCTGGAGTATATTCCCTGATCAAGCCTGAGTTGAGTACCTGGGATGTGCCATTTTTCTCTTTCACCCAGGAAACTCATGGCTGAAAATACTCCAAGGGCGTTATTAAAATGATGCCCATTTTTGTGACAGTTTTTCTTATGAAAATTCATGAAGATATTACTCTGTGCTTTATAACTAGGAATGGATGTGAAGATTGGTGAAAATGAAGTGCAGCTCACAACCTTAAGTTCTCTGTTGTTAGAAAGTTTAAGGCTGCACCCACCTCTTGCACAAGTGCTTAGGACTTCACAATGTGCATTTTATGTTACTTGTTGCTGGGGTTTGAGAGACTAACAAATATCACTCATTTCCCCCTGCCTGGGTTCTTTTTTTTTTCCTGGGTTCTAAACTAATTGAGAGATAGACATTGGAGGCAGAGATCCAAATGTCAACTTTATTACCAGTTTGAGCTCGGTGGGAAGATGCAGCCTATGTGCGAGAAGTGGGCTGATCATATTCCATCCTGACTTTGACAGACTTGCCCACCAAATCACAGGCATGGTTGGAAGCCCTCACCTCCTCTGCAGGAAGGTGTAAAGTCTCAGCAGGCAGACACACTCTTTCCAGAGGGGATGGCATCTCAACCCCTTCCCCAAAATGCAGAGAAACTCCTCTGGCCCTGGTACCTGGCCCACCCCACCTGAAAGAGGGACTTGGGCAAGAAGTAGAAGCAGTACTCTAGGGAGATCCTTCCAAATGGGGTGAAAGCTGTTACCATTAATACCAAACTTCCAACCCTCATTCTCCCTTTGTCCTGTTCCTAACTATTTAGCTAATTGTAGCATATGTATTTTTGAAAAATTCTTTATGTTCTTTTTGGACCAGATTGGACCAAACAGGTTAACTAAAGAGTTTATTTGAAAATCACAAGAATCCTAGTATTTTTTTATGGTATGAAATAACAAAATGCCACACAATTTAGAGTGCTTCAAGAGGAAGGGATTGTAGGAGTCTAGAAATGAGTGAATTATGTTTCTTGTGCCTTTCAGTGTTTAACTTAAAATTCTTGTGCCTCGTCTGCCCTTAATACCAATTTTTTAAACTCTGTGTTTTGAAAACCCAAAGGGATAGACATGTTAACATGTCTCACCTCAGATTAGCTATAGTTAATATATACAGAGAAGATAAATGTTATAGAATGTTCTATCATAAACCTGTTTTAGAAGAAATTATGCCAAATTCTTTAACAAAAATTCTAGAACTCGATGCCCACATGTGGATTGCAAGAGACTCAGTTGGAAAAACAATACCTTTATTTCAATGAGGCCATTTTTCTTCTGAGAATTTCTTCAGAAATTAGGATTGCTATTGGAGGTTTCAGAAGGTATTTCAAAAAGCCTAAAAAATGACATGCCTTTGTCAGGTGATGAATCTGATTTTAGAAGCAGCCATTTGGAACTATGTTTGGTAAATAATATACCTATTCCAATTTTATGACAAAAGTTTTAGTTAAAATATATGATAAAAGAAAATATGGTAAAATTTCATGATCTTGGGTTTGGCAATGATTTCTTTAACATAACACCATCTAAGAAAAAAATAGATAAATTGGTCTTCACTAAAATTAAAAACTTTTGTTCATCAAATATAACTACCAACAGTGAAAAGGCAACATATGATTTGGGAGAAAATATTTGCCAATCATTTATCTGATATATATGCAGAATATTTGGAACATATAAAGAACTCTAACTTCCAAAATGAAAATTTAAACAATCCAATGCCAAAATAGGGAAAGGACTTGACTAGACATTTCTTCAAAGAAGATACACAAATGGCCAACAAGCACATAAAAAGATGCTCTGCATCTTCAGTCATTAGTAGAATAAAAATCAAAACCACAACAGAGTACAAATTCACACTTTTCTGGGATGGCTATAATTTTTTAACATTAAAATAAGAATTATAGAATAATATTTGGGGAAATTGGAACCTTCATACATTGCAGTGGGCATGTAAAGTGGTTCAACCACTGAGGAGAATAGTTTGGCAGTTCCTCAAATATTTAAATAGAATTACCATGAGCCTGCAATTCCACTCCTTATAGATGCCCAAAAGAACTACATCAGGGACCCAAAGAAATACTTATGTACAAAAGTTCACAATAGCCCAAAAGTAGAAACCTCTCATTTCCATCAATGGATAAATGGATAGACAAATTGTGGCATATCCATACAATGGAATACTGTTCATTCAAAAAAAGGAATGAAATACTGATAAATATACAATGTGGATGAACCTTGAAAACATGAAAAACGTATGCTACATGAAAAAAAGCCAGACACAAAAGACATACTACATGGTCCATTTATATGAGGTACCTAAGAAAGCAAATTCATAGAAAGTAGATTAGAGGTTACCTGGGGAGGTTTAGAAGGAGTTTAATGGGTGTGCAGTTTCGTTTCTGTTTGGAGCAATGAAAGAATTCTGGAAATAATGATGATGTTTGCACCACATTATAAATGTAATTAATGCCACTGAAATGTACACTTTAATAGGGTTAAATTTTTATGATACATATATAACATTTTTGTTAGGCATTACATGTAAAATACGTATAACATTATTAGTAGTAGTCATTAATATAAAACTATGCAGATTTTAGTTATAATTTACCACAACTTTAAAAGCATTCAAACTTCACAACAGTTAACATCATATTTTAAGGAATCTAGTAGTTCTTCCTTTATTTTTCTTGAAAAATAAAGATGCCCTGTTGAAATAATGAAGCACAAATTTTATACCAAATTAAACTGTCAATAGTACATATTAATACTTTAAAAGAAAAAAACAAGATGATTAGAAAGTGGTGAGAGCTCTTTCCTATGCATCCTCCTGAAAGTAAAGCCCTTGATGTGTGTAACAGGAAGTAAAAAAGGAAACTGGGTAGATTTTGCTGTTCAAAAGAATGTGTCATTTGTTTATAACTGAATTGTGATCAAATTACATAGTTCACCTCCCATGGAAAGAACGCCGGATCATTTATGTTTAGTCAACTAATGTTGATATTAACTCCTAGAAAATGGTGAAATCTTTCTAAATATTGTTGGGAACCCACTTTTCCCTTCTATTCTTCGGAGCTCTGCAGTTTCTTTCTCTAGGAGCTGCCAGTCTTAGGCATGTAATGCGGGGCGTTGTCCTTATTCCTTTTGAGCAAAAGCATTAGAGACGACTGCTCATGTGCAACCCGGTTCTTTTCCAGAGCATAGGAAACTTGGAAACATGACTGTGACCGTGAAGAAGACTGTCCCCTCCCCTGAGGCCGTGCAGATTCTCTACCAGCGAATGAGATATGAGTATGAATTCTACCACTACGTCAAAGAGCAGTTCCACTTGCTGAAGCGCAAGTTTGGACTCAAGTCCCACGTCAGCAGGCCCCCCCTGAGACCCCAGTTCTTTATTCCAACTCCACTGGAAACTGAGGAGCCGATCGATGACGAGAACCAAGACGATGAGAAGTGGCTAGAAGATATTTATAAGAGGTGATGCCAACACTGTGTTGCCTCCACTGGCTGTGTCTCCCTTTTCCAGAAAGTTCTTTTGTGGGGGTTGGGGGGGGAGAAAAATCATTAAGGAACTAAATTAATGCTCAGCTGCATTAAAAAGAACAAAACATTCCCACATGTTGGGGTCATTGGGAGATGCCCGGTTTTGCGGGTCTTATTTTGTCGAACTGCATTGTGTCTTCCTGGCTCCTTGGGTCCTTCCCAGGTACACTAGATGGCACCATCCCAGGGCATCTCATCATAACATAGCTTTTCCCTCTAGTATAATGAGAGGAGGGGGAGAAATATAGCCCATAGCCCAGTAACTTATCATTTGTAGAATGACTTGTAAAAATATTACCTCAGTGGTAGGTAACATCCAGACATCTATTTTGGTAGAAATACAAAACCACTTCAGAGACCAGGGAATCCACTCTAGAAGGATCTAAGGAGAAGCTAAGACTGTTAAGGACCTCAATAGGGGGGAATGCCCCTGGATGAGTGGTTTCCACCCCCATGGGTAGAATTCTGCCTCTGGTCCGTCTCAGGGGACACTTTCACCGAGGGCAGCATACATCTTTCCGAAAGAGCAAGTCTGCTGGTCCCGTACCCCCAACCCATCCAGAGCCTTGAGTACTTTCGAAGGTCAAGGTGCACGGCAAGCTCCATTGAGACACTCCCTTCCCAAGCACCATTCTGACCGATATCAAAGTAGCATTGCAGGGAAAAGAATGTTTACTGTGTAAGGAAGAGTGTAGGCGAGACAGATCAGCTCTGGAAACACCAGGTCTGGTTGTGTTTTTTGCACCCAGTATGAAACATCTCTCTCCCTGGCATTGCTTTCACTGGAAACACAGGATCCAGTTTAGCTCTGGCATGTGACTCCTGTGGCAGAAGTTCTAAGCCCTCCACAGACAATGCATAATCTAGGCATACCCCCTGCCCAGTCGGGTCCCACGGTAATTAGCATCTTTCACCTTGGATCCCTTGAGAGGCACCTGGTTTGGGTAAAAAGGGGTACTGAGTTCTACTCAGGCAGCAGTGAAACGACAGCCCCATTTCTTATGGAAGCAGCTCTTTCCTGAAAACCCTTACTAAGACATCAAGAAGAGAAGAAGCAAGAGCTTCCGGTAAGAGACTACCTGACCAGCTCAATGAGTAGCTGTCCGCCCCCAGAGTGGTCTGCGCAGCCGTTGTGCAGTTCCGTTGCTCCAAATATCTCTTCTTCCCGTTTCTCTCCCATCATCTGCCACCAATTCATGATCCTGTGAGTCTTCGAATTCTAAAAGGTTTTCATCTTTAATCCCCCAGCCCTGAATATACCTATATTCCTGGGTGGATCACCTACAGCCAACTGAGAAGCAGGGGTGCAGGTGGTGACAGTAGGCAGGATACTTGCAACAGATTTTGTCTCCTTCATGTTTTCTCCCCTCGAGCCAGCCCTTTAAGAGCACTAGAAAAGTGTGAGTTGGGAATACTTAATAGTAAATAAGACTGACTTTACACAAGCTACACATTTTCTACTTTTCAGAAACCAACAAGTCTCTCTAGAGTTTTTTCTTCGTTCACTAAAATTGGATGGTAGCCAAGATATAAAGCAAGTCATTTGGAACCTGTCGAGTGTGCACTAAAGCTACTTTATCATGAGATGTATTAAGAAGGCTCCACCCCACAGGAGTCCAGTGAAGGCTGAGACCACAGAGGCACAAAGTCCAGCATTTGGCCACTGGTGGGCCTCCTTTCTGCCTCAGAGAACTGGGGTAGAGACGTGCTTAAGAAAAATGTTCTTAGAAGAGGAAATATCCTTTGTCCTGTTTAGAGAGACCAGGGCCCTACCATTAGGCATACCTTAAAAAGCAATGCAGAGAACAGCTGTCATATTAAAAACAAAACCAAGAACGACGGCCTGGTACATTGTGAGTCATTTCTATGAAATCGCATATAAAGAATGATAATTCGTTTATGTACTGTGCAAGCTCATTCTCTGAAAATAAAATTGAATCAGCTTAGTTTTCTCTGCTTGTGTCAGAATATCAGGACCATTGGTCATTTTAAAAATGCATCATCCTAGTGTAAGTTCACACGAGCACTTCTACCTGGGTGTTTAAAGGCATTTATTGTCAGCAGTGATCATGACAACATCACAACAAAAGATGCTGACAGATTCACTTGTGGGGCCTTACTGTTATTTTGTCCCAACAAATAGCCTCCAAGTCCTAAAAGTCCAGGCACTTCATCAGTTTATTGGCACACATGACAACATTTCTTTGGCCCCGAGCCCAACGCAGTTTGTACTTCATGAAATATATTGTACATTTTACATAGTTTAATTTAAAAAATACATTTTAAGCTGGTTGATCTTTGACTGCCTTATTTATTATAACCTTTCAGCACATTCCAAGGTTTCAGTTACTCAGGAAAGAGTTAATTAAAATGATTTTATTTTGGTCTGATGGATGTTTTTTAAAAGGAAAATTATTATTATGAACCTTCAGCCTACTTTCCTTGAGTGCCGTAAAAGTGCTTGTAAATTTTTTTTTAAGAAGAAAGAAAAAAAATGGTGTTTGACATGGATGGAAATTCAAAAATATATATGGAACTGAAACATGAGCTTAGCTAAAATAAAAGCAATCTGTGTTTGAGATGAAGTGTTCCTTAACTTATTCATTATCCATTTAAATAAATGAATATAAATAAGTCTAATTTTTTTTCCATTCTGTTGAGAGCCAGAAATAAAAGTACCTGCCGTTCTTCACAGCGCCCTCTGCCTTCCTAAGTGGCCAAACTTTTTCCATCAAGATGTGTTGTTTTTTTTTTTCTTTAGAAAAATGTATGTTTTAAGTCCAAAAACTCTTATAATGGCATGACACCAAAAAGCTGGCTGAAAAAATAAACTAGAGTTAGGCCTTAATTCATCTGGTTGTGTGTATACAATCCCAAGCAGCTGACTTGACCTCCATGTGCACTGATTGGTTTGGTGTCGGGGGGCTTCAGCAGAACCCTCAACCCCCAATGCCCCTCTTAGGTCATAGAGTTGTATTTCTCTGCTGCACATCTTCCCTAACACAGGCAAGGAAGGAGATGCCACACCATGCCTCTTAGCATGTACTCTGATCTCTCTGACAGGTAGAGCCTAAAAGCAGGGTGATTCTCACCTACCAAGCAAGTAGTTTTGGTCCAGAAACCCTCTTCCTGTGAAATTTCACAGCTGCATCAAAAGGGACTTGCAGAGTCAGGGAGGCCCCAGACTTTCTAGCAAGTGGACAACACATGCCAACTACGTGTGGCTGTTTCATAAAAGGAAAGAATCAGAATCTTGGTACTGAATGAAAGAAAACCCCATTTTGGTAATCACATGCTTTAAGTAAGAGTCTGAACCTTGAGTAAGTGGCAAATGGTTACCTCTTTGTCATTTAATTTGTTCTGTAACGTGGTCACGTGACATTTGACTCTAGGTGATCTTTAAAGACAAAAGTACTGAAGAAAACTCAGACCATGCCCCCCCCACCCCCACCCCAGAGCTGCTTGTTTAGTCTGAAGTTCTTCATGAATGTGCTGTTAAAGTTCATCCAGTGGACTATTTGGCTTTAAATGAACTTTGTGGATGATGGTAGTATTTCTCAGAAGGCAGAGCAATGGTCCATAAGCATTCAGAACAATTGTTCTGTGGGTCAAAATGATGAAATTCTCTTCAAGTAAAAGCAAAGAGGATCTATTTTACTAAAATAACTTCACATCTGATAAGAAAATAATTTAAGTCTTTTGAATATCCTACAAAAGAAAAGCCTGTTTTTGGCTAAACCAGTATCGGGAGTCTGTTAAGAACAACACATAAAACTTCCTTCACGGCTCAGAAAAGTCATCATGGTAGAGCTCAGTGTGTTTAGTGCCATAGACTGAGCGGCTTAAACAACAGAAATTTATTTTCTCACACTTCTGGAGGCTAGAAGTTTGAGAGCAAAATGTCGGCAGTGTGGGTTTCTTCCAAGGCCTCTCTTTGGCTTGTACCTGGGCATCTTCTCCCTTTGTCTTCACACAGCCTCACCTGTGTGCCCGAATTCTTCTTTTAATAAGGACACTACTCGTATTGGATTAGTGCCCACCCTAATGACTTCACTGTGACTTGATTACCCCTATGTAGGCCCTATCTCCAAATAAAGCCACATTCTGAAGTGCTGGGTGTTAGGACTTCAACATAGGAATTTTGTGGGGACAAAGTTCTTCTCAGAACACCCAGATAATAACAGAGAAGTTAGAGCAGAGGAGCTCATCTTTGACTAGGAGAGAAATGAGCTAAAATCCCAGACCCCTGGAGCAGTGGGGGCTCGGTGGTCCTCTGGCCAGGTTTTATATGTCAGGAATCGAAGGTCCAGACAAAGACACAAATACATCATTTTTTCCATTGAGGGTTTAATTACCTTTTGAACATTGAACAAATCAAAACTTGAGAATGATGATATAGTCCAAGTCCCTCTACTGACTGAAATCCGGGGTGCAAAGGATAAGGCACATTCAGCCACATCCAGACCACCTGCCACATCATGTGGCTCTCCTGGGTGTGGGGCCTGGGGACCTCCCACAGAGGGAGACCCCGCAATCACCTAGGGTCTCAGACACAGGTGTTGAAATAAACATGTTTCATTTTAGATTTTTCTCCCAAAAGACAGAAATTCTAAGAGTTTCTATAGATTGGGGCCACATTTTGCCCCTCTTAGGTCATAGAGTTGTATTTCTCTTAAAAGCAAAATGATGATTCATATTCTACGTCCTGTAAGGAGTTTCGGAAGGTCCTGCCTCAAAAAATAAAGTCAAATGCAGATCATAAAACTAATGGAAGTCGAGTGCGGACATGCCCCCAGAAAACCAGAGCTAGAGAGTACCCAGGCCCTGAGAGCTCCCAGGCCTCTTCCCTCCCTGACTGCCTTACTTATTCGAGAGAATTCCTTTCTGCGTAGGGCAGGCTTGGCTCCCAGCTCCCCGCGCTGCTGATTCCCGAGGAACACCCGAGCCCACAGATGTTCATGGGTCACAGAATTGTGAACTGACCACTTGTGCACTTTGGATTTCAACTAGTAAACATGGGGATTCCCTTAAAAAAGCGGGGGGAGGGAGGGAGAAAAAAAGGAAGGGAAGAAAAATCACCGTGCAAAGGAAAAATGTGAGCTAAGTTTTTCCTTTGGAATCTTGGCGTGTGAGTTTAGCTATCTTCAATCTGGCTTTCTCCAGACACTGTATGCTTTGAGCAGGCATGGAGCAATCTGCCTTGCACTGTGCTGCCAGAACATTCAGACTTGACCTGTAACACGCCTCCTCTTCCAGTCATGAGCAGAGACAGCCGGGAGGTCGGCCGCGCCAGACACAGCATGCTGGCTGCGTGGTGCAGCTAGAGAAGGGGCTAGAACCTGGAAGCAGAGCTGTTGACTGATTAGGGCACAGGCTGCACACCAGCAAAGTCCCCGAGTTCACCTCCCAGCTGCTCTCTTTCACTGGGCGCTTGAGTAAATCACTTGACCTCTCCATGCCTGAAATCAGCCCAGCTGGAAAATAGGAGGGCCATTGAAAACCAAGGGTTGCTTCTGGGATGAACTTTGTCCCATCCTCCCACCCCCATATGCTAAGACATAATCCATTTGGGGCTGATGAACGTTCATTTTCTTCACAAAACAGTCTGTCCTCAGCAAGAGAGCCTACAACTACACCCAATTCTAGGTCCATTGGTCCCCCAACCCCTCACGTCTGCTCATGTTGCTACCTAACATGCCAATGAGTCCATGGAAAGCAGTACTTCAGAAATCTGAATGGAGCCAATAGGAATAGGCACATTCTAGTGGACATGAGTCAGTATCCTTATCCCATGCCATTATCCAAAACAAACCCCTTTATGGATTTCCAGCTTTCTCTAACACTGCCTTTGGGAAGAGTTTGTGTAGCTCTGCATTATAGGAATCCTCTCTAACTCAGCTTTTAAATACAAGCATCTTCTAACTTCTTTAAAGTACCTGGTGTATCTATGATCCTGTTCATGATAAAGAACCTAATCCATGTCAGTTAGTACAGGTTGTACACAAGAGAAGTTTTACTAAAGGTTGAAAACCCGATAGAATGGGGTACTGTACTTTCTGGAGTCTTTCTCATTCTTAAAATGGCATCACTGCTTTGACATTTGGGGAGAAATCTAGTAATGATTTTGTAGGCTGGTGATGTGTCCAGCATAGTTAATCCTTCTCACTCCATTACAGGACTGTCATTATAGGACTCTAAATCTGTGGCGTTAACTAATTTTCCACAGATCACAAAGTTCTTTACAGCCATCCTATTTGCTGCTTATATCAAATTTACCATCTCCTTTCCTTCTCTGGCATGCTTTCTTATTTTTTTCTCCATATTTGACTGAAGGTTAATGAAATTCTAATCTAGAGCATATTTCCAAAAAGATCATTCACAAACCAAGTGTCTGAGATAGGCATGAAAAAAGAAATCATTGTGTTAAACAATTTGGAAAATGATGTATGGTTCACAGTGCCACACAGTACAGTCGTGTTTTAAGAGCACACTAAAGGTCTGGAAAAATAGTACAGTCTTTAAAAGTTTATCTTGGGGCACCTGATGGCACAGTTGGTTAATTGTCTGACTCTTGGTTTCACCTCAGGTGGTTGGTTGATCTTACTGTCATGAGATCGAGCCCCATGTCGGGCTCCATGCTCAGCATAGAGTCTGCTTGGGAATCTCTCTCCTTCTGGCCCTCCCACTCATGCTCTCTCTCTCTCTCTCTCTGAAAGAAATGAATCTTTTTAAAAAAAATCAGTTTATCATTGCCAAACCCCACATCTCTCAAAACTATTTGTCATGAAATCCTTATTAAGTAAGACCCATTAATAGCTGTGGAACTAGTGTTCTGGAGATTACACTTGAAGAAACATTGCTTTAATGTGTCATTTTTCCCCCTTTGGAAGAGGCGCTTTCCTTCTGCTATGGTTCAGTATTTGGTCTTCCAAGTGGTCCATGTATCCTGCTTGAGGAAAATATTTTTGCAAATGATTAACACTTTGATAAATAGAAGGTGGGGGCAAATAACATTTTTAGTAAAAAAAAAAAAAAAAAAAGCAAGAAATAAAAAAAAGGAATCATCTTTCAGTTTTGCTTATGCACCTTTCTTAGCTATTTAATATTTTATTTAAATTCAATTGCTTATGCACCATAATTATATTCCCCTACTTCACGAGAAAGTAGAAACTCTTCGTAATTTTTAAATACTTTTTAATATTATTTGGATGCCTTGAATCAATTCACGACTTCCATGAAGATTGGTGCTCAAATCAGATTGGATAAAGAACACCTGCCCCACTTGTCTGTGGTTGGTTACGCACTAGGGGAGCAAAGAGTGGCAAAATGGAGATCTCAAGTTGTTCAGGTAAGGTTGGTGGCTAGAGATAAAAAAATGCTCAGCTCCAGAGCTTCAACTCAGCCTTTGCACACTGGGGTACCCATGTTGTTCAGCACACTAGGGGGAGCCGGAGCCATAACAATTTACTCAGGAAATCCCAAAGTCTTTCCAAACCTAATTTCTCTCCCACACCTGCTTACTTTCTTTCGGTGCTTTGCAGGAGAATGGCCCAGAAGGCAATCATCACGGTTAGCGTATTTAAAACACAATGTGCACATAGGGTATTCTCTTTCCCAAGGTGTGGGACCTGCTCTCGTATTGTTGCCATTATTTTTAAATTACTATAGTATGTTTACAATCAGTCTTTATCAGATCATCTTTCCTGAGTGTGTTGTATAATTACAACATGAATGAAGTTCTGATTCGATAATCAAGAGTTGCCTCATGCAGTGGCTTGACGGTCATAATAACCCTCAGGCAATACCACAGGCTGCAGCTGTAAGTATGAGGTGAGTACGATGAAACAGACAAAGATGTAGGAGGAAGGTAAGAATCCCACATTGTGAGGTACCTGGGTGGTTCAGTGGTTGAGTGTCTGCCTTCAGCTCAGGTTGTGATCCTGGGGTCCTGGGATTGAGTCCCGCATCAGGCTCTGTGCAGGGAGCCGGCTTCTCCCTCTACCTCTCTTTGTGTGTATCTCATGAATAAATAAATAAAATCTTAAAAAAAAAAAAAAAAGAATCCCATATTGTCAGCAAGGTAGTCCAAACTAGAAAAAGATTCGGGTAACTCTCCAAATATTTTTAATGTACAAAAATTTATCAGCATGCATAGGGGCTTAAATACGGAGAAGGTAAGAGATCAGGGAAGACTTGAACAGGGGAGAGGTTTCATGTGGAATTTGTCCCCTTCCAGGGAGAGCAGATTTTGTATAAAAAATAGCCTGGCAGATCTGAAGCACAATGACCTGATCTTTCAGCAGATCTACGAGAAAGGTATTGTACCTTGTGTATGTAATAGGAAATAAAGTCTCCATGAAGTTAAATAATGAGCCTGCATTAGCCCATTAAGTGACAAGGCCAGGATGCATATTGGAAAAGGCAAGATATAACTGATCCTGACTGCCAATGACTTTGGAAGAACTGTTATTTCATTCTAAGGACAATGAGGGACCCTCAGTAGTTTAGAAATGACTTTCTATTCTTCAGAATATTAAAGAAACATGAGAAAATCATTTTTTTTTTCTAAATCAGTTAACAGGTGAGCTGACTACTCTCCCTTTGCCCACCCAGAGCTCTCCTTCATTCACCGCCCCTCCTCACAGGCTCTAATTCTGAGACATTGAGCCCTGTGCATTATGTCACCTGGGCTCCCTGCCTGCTACCTCTTAGTTGGCTTTGGCCAATGGGTGGCACTGAGAAGATGGGCAACATCTGAGTGAAATTCTGCCTCTGACTATATAATGGGTGAAGGCCCGAAAGGCAAAACTCTGTAGACCTCCACATGTGTGTGGGGAGTGGACAGGGGTTGGCTAAGAGGTTAGAGAAGCACAGAAGACAGAACTTACAGAGGGCTCCATGACTGGTTTCGACCAACAGCACTCCACACAAGGTGAGTGAATATTTGTTGAGTTGAATAGACCAAAAGGAGCTAAAGGAAAATATAACATTAACTCAGCTATGTCCAGCTTGGACAGAGATGCAAGTGATATAAATGAGCAATGGGTGAGCGAGAGCTGCCCTAGTGGTCAGAGGATTTCAGTTTGAGATGTGTGGATGTGCTGCCTCCCATGAGCTTGCTCATCCCTTCCTGGATTTCATTGTCCTCAGAGGCAGGGTTCCTAATGAGCATTGTATCGATTTCCTCAGCCCTCTGTGTGGCCACAAGCGGCTGAGACTGCATCCTACATTCCCTCCTGTTGACATGAGAGTGCTATTATACAAATCAAACTATATTCTAGATGTGCCATTATATGAAAAAAAGATTGGGAAGATGGCTCTAATTTACCCAAAATACACAGAGTTTTCAGGTTTGATTTTGTTTCTTCTTAAAACAAGTCTTTTCTTTCCAGGTCTTGCAGTTTCTTTGTTTTACACTAATTTTTCTTTGACTTCCAGTTAAGCACATACAGACAGTAAGGTGGCCTGGTTAATTTTTTGAGCAAAGATGATGGATTAGAAACCTGCCTGTCTTAGACTGTTTGAGACCAATATCGGTGGAAAATATGGCAAAACTGATTGGCCTAAAAACAGATCTCTGACCTCAGGCTCATGAGCATCAGCCTCAAACAAAGTTGCCAACCATATATCCCAGGAAATATAGGAATCGTTTGTTACCATTCTCACACTGAAAATGATTAACCTGTACATCTAGAGTCTCCCTTTCACTAAAGTGATTGAACAGTAAAAGGTTTCCATAATTATAAATATTTCTTAGTATTGGCCAGCTAACCTCTGATCAATGTCCAGTCTTTAGTCACCTTCAAAGAGGATTTTATGTGTAATACTTAGCATTGAAATATATATGTTAAAATAGTTTTAAATTAATATTTTAGAATTCACAATTTAAAAATACAAAGTATAGTTTATTTGATTGGATAGTTTAGGAATCAGGTAAACTTTTATTTCAGTTGAACATACTGTGCTGCACTTTTGAGCTCCAGATCATGTGTTAAAGTGCTTTTGAATATGCTGTATCAAATCCATGGATAGACTGCTATTAGATATAGAAACTGAGGCTCAAGGAGGCTGTTAAGTGGCATATTAGCTGGACTAATTCTAGAACCTTCTGATTCCATTTCTATTGCTCTTTTGTCTAAATTATGCCCCCATGGCTAAAGTATGGGAAATAATTTTCATTTTCCTTCATTCACTAGATGTGTTTATCACTTAAGAACTGCAGGGTTCCCTTGTGAGTGGAGGGCAGTGTAACACTTGAACTCTTAGCCTAAGAGTTTAATTAAACAAATAGGAAACAGCTGCTCCACATTTAGGGGCATTTCTGAAGCTCTATTTCCAGACACCAGCCTCTCATGGGGAGATTCAACCAGAAGACGTATATTTTATCTACTTTGATCTTTACTTTGTTCTACCTGCCACTTTTAACACAAATTTTAGTTTCAGGGAAATTGAGAGTAAATGACAGTGAAGTTGGATTATGGATGTAAAATCGGTTGAGAGGAAATATAAAAATGTCCCCTTTTCTGTTCCTTGTAAATTAATGTCCAAGTCATCAGGGCAGGAGGGGGGTGGGGCAGAGCATAGGAGAGAGGAAGGAAAGAGGGAGGGCAGAAGCAAAAGATGCCGGAAATCAGGGTCCCCAGGCTCCCCCCTCCTCCACTAAACTCCCTTCCCAAAAAGACTGCCCTTCATTTCATCCCTGGATTTCCAGGCACCTAATCCACTTGATGGTCAGGTGTGATAGGAGACATTCGTGTTTTCGTTGTAACTTGCACTGGGGCTGTTGTTAGCAAATCCAGGCCTCTAGCTATTTTCCTGACTCTGGCCAGAACACTAACTTGAAGCCCAGAAGCACTCCGAGGGCAGAGGCAAGTCACTGCTGGTTTCCTCTTCTACACAGAGACTCAGACCTAACAAACACCAGAGGATCACAAAGACGATGGCTATTTGCCTTCCCATTTTGCCCTCCTTTCTCTCTCTTTTTAAAATAGCATAAAGAAAAACATACTATTCAAAATTAAATGATTTCACACTATTACCCCACACACGTCTCTCCAATCCAGGGAGTTGACAAGATTTATGTTACAGCGTATGAGTGAACACTAATCATAGACGTATCTGATTTGGGGATAGGGAAAGACCTTAAAGGTAAGCACAATGGAAGAAATAACAAAAAAAAAAGAGTGAGAATTGCTGAGGCTTTAAAAAAAAAGTGTCACAATGTAAAAAGAGGGAGGGGCGTGTGGCTGGCTCAGTTGGTTAAGGGTCTGACTCTTGATCTCAGCTCAGGTCTTGATCTCAGAGTCATAAGGTCAAGCCCCACATTGGGCTCCATGCTGGGAGTGGAGCCTACTTTAAAATAAAGTAAGATAAAATAAGGAAATATTAGTGGCAAAATGGCAGAAATAAGATTGAAATTACTATATATAAAGAACTTACATAAATCAATAAAAGGAGTAAACGTATGCAAAGAACATATTACTTCTCAGAACTTAGCTCTGCAGAAGGCTTAGAAATAAGAGAAAATGTTTATCTTCATTAATAATAGAAGAAATTTGAAGTGAAGCAATGTAATGTTACTGTTGGTACTTTAGTGACAAAGTTAAGTGTGCCAATGCATGGGATGAACAGAGGCCATGATGAAATACTCTGCTGATGGGAATAAAATTGGTACAATTTTTAAAAGTAGTTTAGTAATTCATATCAAAACCCACAATGAAATAAACACTTGAGATTAAAACTAGTTTGAAAGCCCTGCCTGCCTAAAGTGCTAATTTTATAGCTATAGCATTAAATCTCAAATCTAGAATAAAGACATCAGGCATGGAAGATCAGATTACTCAAAGTCTCAATATTGTGATAATGATATCTCTCAGCCTCCAAGAAATGTGAACATATCTTTTACTTGAATTAGAGTATGTAGGTTATAGTATGTTGATTTTTTTTTTAAATCTAGGTCTCATTATCTTATAGTCAGTTTGGATGTGAACTCAAAATTCTTTCCCTCTGGCTTTACCACTCTAACCAGCCTCCAAAGGTGAAATTAGCTCTATCATGACTTGCTTACCACATTATCCAGGGCAGGCCATTTCTAAACTCAGGAGAAACATACATTTGCTCCTAGAAAATACAATTTTCCATAGGCTATATACAGAACTGGACTTGAAGTTGGAGCTTTTAGCTCAAATGACTTATATTTTAATTAAGCAGGTCATTTGAAACTTCATTGTCAAATATTCCTAGAATAATTAAGCTATGACCCAGTATTTCTAACTACTTTCATCACAGTTAAATATTTGTTGAAATGGAATTAGCTAGGTAGAGCACAAACTCATCTGTAAAGTTGATTATTCTTGCACAGTATCTCTACCAATTTGCTGAGAGTTTCTCTTTAGCAGAGCTCAGATATCTTCACGTTGCCAAGTTAATGAAGGGATTGTTTTCTAGCTCGTTGAATTAGAAAATACGTTTATCTTTCATTCACTTGTAAATTTCTTATCCCAAGCATCATATTCATAAATGAGAGAAGTGACCTGTAATTTTTATGGTTATAACCAAGGTTTGAACAATCCCGTTATTGTTTGTCTCTACCTAGAGCCAAGAAGACAAGTTCTACCTCCTAAATGAACAGAAGGATCTAAGGATCTGCACCAATAATCTCCATTTGTCTCTGCGTTTTGAGCTCCCTCTGTCCTGCATCGTGCCAGACACCCAGAATCAGCCACTTTCTGTATCACGAAATATTGTCGATTTCACTTATTTCACAACTTGGGTCAAATTTTATTCTTGAGTACTTATAAATGTACTTTTGTTAATTGTGTGGACTTGCTGGTTTCAGGTGCCAGAAATCCAGCTCTAACTAGTTCAGACAAAAAGAAAATTTGTTGGAAGAATAAAGGTATAAATCAAAGGAAGAATTGAAAAACCAAAATTTAAGAAGGACTAGGGAGAGCTGGACTCGCAGGCAACTGGAACCAGGAACTATGAGGTGTCTCTTTGTCTTTCACTCTCTCTCTCATTGCAGACCAGCAGGAAGTGTGTCCCCGCCCTGCCTCAAAGCTTCTAGACCTCACTCACAGCTTCTGTCACCACAGAGGAACTGGCTGGCTCCTTGCTAGTTACAGTTCAGAAAGATCTTGAGAAAAGACACTGATTGATTCAGCTGAGTCAGGCCCCCACCCTCGCACCAATTGGAAGACCAGGAGGAAGATTCCTGTGGTACAGATCACGAGATCCCAGAGCTGGGTAAATGCTGTGAATGACAGCCACCCAGAAGAATGACCACTACAGTGTCTTTTTAAATTTGTTTTTGAGAGCTCTGCCCAGTATTTCCATAATTGGTCACAATAAACAGCCACTTTTGTGAAAATGAGCTGGTAAAAACATCAATAAACTGGGAAAATACAACAAATTCAAAGAAAAAAAATGAATCACAAATTCACCACCCAAATATAAGTGCTATTTACATCTTAGTGCATGTCTTTCTGGTCTTTTCTATTTTTATGTATACTTTCCTATTTGTAGTATGTCATTGAGATCATGTTAAATGTACAATTCTACATTCTGGTGTTCATTTAAATGTAAAAAGAATACTCTTACTAACATTTTATGCTGGGGCACCTGGGTGGCTCAATTGGCTCAGGTGGTGATGCCGGTAGAGCCCCATGTCGGGCTCTCTGCTCATCGGGGAGCCTGCTTTTCCCTCTCCTTCTGCCCCTCACTCTGCTCATGCTCTCTCTCTCTCTCTCTCTCTCAAATAAATCAGTAAAATCTTTAAAAAAACAATAAGATTTTATACTTATAAATCCCTTTAGGTCAGAGAATCTATGGCACCAGAAGATACATGAACTTCTTGAACTTCTACACAAAATGTTATAGGTATTACCATACTCTGTGTATTTCTCTTGGGAAGGGGTATAGGTTTTTCACTAGATTCTCAAAGTGGTCTGTGACCAAGAAAAGGTTAAGGGCATTCAGGTTTCCAAAGCACTTCCATGTACATTACAATAGACCCATAACTGATACATATTTAATATTTTATTTTTCACCTAGTCTCAAGTGACATATAGGTTCCTGACATGTGGCACACTACAACTTGCAAATTCATGTATTTGAATCAATACGTTCAAGCCAGATCCTTGGTTTGTGGGTGAGCCTTGCTGGTGTCCAACATCTCAGCTCAGCAAAGCTCCCTTCCCCTAAAGTCAGGATTAGTGCTTTTGTGAATACCACAGCTTGTGTGTATGCACTGTGGGGGTTAACAGCTAAAGGGGCCTGACCGGGCACAAGTTGGGGACCAGGGGAGCCAGGGGTGTATGGAGACAAGATTATGAGACAGAAGGTAGATTCTGAGGAACTTGTGTTTTTGGTATTGATGGTGAATTCCAGAGGCAGACATAGCACTGAGTGGCCATTTTAGCCTAAAGCCACTTCACCACCTGAATCACCAGGGCTTCCAGGAACCAAGCTTGGAGCAGTGACTTCTGGGCAAGAGCATGGACAGTTCACAACCAAAGAGAATTTTTTAGAATTATCAAGTTCACCTCTCTCAAGCTAAATAGCCAACTATTATTCAAGGTTCCCCTCCCTGGTGTACCCAACTTTGGTGGATTTAACCCTTTGTATCCCTCTTTGAGTAAGTGCTGGCTGAACTTAAGTGATCTGGGCAGACTTTGCTCTTCACGCTGTGCTGCTAGCGCTCTCCTCTACCTCCCAGAAGTCCTATTTTCTGTTCCTCTGCGCACTTTTATCTTACTCTGTTTTCCAACCCCACTGTGGTGTTTCCCTGGGATACCTTTCACTCTCAAACAAGAACTACAGACGCCGTTGAAACTTGCCCTGCGTCTGGCCTCACCCGTTAGCCCAGGGGACCCCGGGGTTGAGGGCCCTTTGTCATGGCATCTGCCATTTCAAGTGCCTCTGTTCAGTCAAATCCATCCCATGATTTGCCATATTGTTAGGTGCTTGTGACAAGAAGATCCATTTCTCTATATACAATTCTATTGTTTCTTAAGGTTAAACTCTGTTCTTCTTGTTCGATTCCCATTCAGCACATGGCAAAGCAGCATTTAGAGTTTACCTTAATGAGAGAAAAATACAGGTTCTTTGCTACACAGAAAGCAACCAGACCAAATAACTGAGAAAATCCAGTGGTGACGGCTGGGAATTACATGGCTATATTCTGTCTTCTAACAACTCCTTGTAACTTCAACCTGGTGCTCAAGCGGTCTCCCGGGAACCTTCGTTTCTCATGTTTTGAACGGTACAATTTCACCACATCCTCACTGAAATGTGAAGAGTAATCTTGAAATTCTTTTGGTAAAGTGCTTAAGTTTTTCCAAAGAAAATGACCTAATATCAAAAAAGAGCACACTGCTAAAGTAACCTTCAGTTCATTAAGACTATAATACGAATATATTTGCCATTTCCCTAGTACTGAGTTAAAGAATTATCCTATACAGTAATCTGGGTTTTAGAAGAAAGAAACAAAGAAACAAAGAAGAAAAGTTTTGAAAAATAATTGCCAGTGATTAATTTTTTAAAGTCTTCAAATGTCAATTCCATTTCTATCAATTTAATTGCCCATTTTGTGTCAAACTCCCTATTTCTGTTTGTTTGTTTGTTTTTTTATTCACTAACTGGATATTTTCAGGCCTAATATTGCTATCTCACAAAATAGCCTTCTATTCAATGACCAATTCAAGGACCATTAGTATCTTACAAACACTTAAATTCACCTTATCACACAACCAATGGACACTAAGTACAATCCAATATTTCCAACCAAAAGTTTACACATAAATGTTGCCACTGAGCTCTGGGTTCCTGATCCCTAGATCTATCCCACTTTATTTATTTATTTTTATTTTTTTGACTCAGCATCCAAATTATGTACACAGTATTGTTGTATAATAGCAAAATAATAATCATAATAAATAATAATAATTTACCTGGGAAAGTTATTGCAGATGGAAATATTTATTCATTCGTTCATTCATACTTCTGAAAGCCCTACTATGTGCCAAGCATTGTGCTAAAGCTACAGACTCGCAGTGAGCAAGATAAAGTCTTTGATCTCAAGAAGCTAACGTTCTAGGCAGAAAAGGTAATAATATCCATTTTCCTTCCTGGATTTCATTTCTTTCCCAGATGAACAAGCAAGATAATCAGATAATGATAAATATTATAAGGCAAATAAGACAGGGGGACATCACAAATATCATTGAATTGAGGTAGGCTTTAGTTAGCTAGCTATTCAGTTTATTTAAACAATTCTTACAATTTCAGGATAAATTTCAAGTAAATTATTCCAGAAGTCAGGAAGAGAAAGATTTTGTTTAAAGCTCCTTTTGTTTAGGTTTTTAATCACTAATTTTTAACAACTGAAAAGCAATTTAAGTTACATCAAGTGGTTTTTCATAATTTAACTGAAGCAAGAAATTCCCAGTCTCTTCTCCCTTTCAAAGATTGAAGAAAATAATCTAGACATCTAATTGCATAGATACTGACAATTAGAGCAGCTCCTAAAGAACCTGTGGTCACTTTCTTACTAGGCAGCCAGGAAAACAAGATCCCAAATACTATTCTGCATTACAATTATCTCACTTCAATAAATGCAAATCAAAGAGGAGAAACACCTAGATAATCTAAAACATGGAGTGCTCATCTGCTTCCCTCTAAGTCTCATTTTACTCTGTGCTAGGAACCCACATATTTCCTAAATGTCAAAAAGGATGCAAAGAGTAAAAAACAAAATATAAAGCAGAGCAAGTTTGATCACAATTGATATTTTAACTCATTAAAGTTAATGGTTTCTTCTAAGCATCTTCCATCAACACTTAAATGGCAAGAATAAATCAAAGTAATGTTCCCCTCAAGAGAAAAAGAAAAATCAAAGAGCAAGAGATATTGTTGGTCTTAATTTGGAGACCAAGGAATCCTAAATTCTTAAACTTTTTGGCTTTGGAGGAAATCAAGTCTCCACTAGGTGATGCTTATAATTCACAAAACTGAGTTAATTTGGATGAAAACTGGTCTCATTAGTTATGAGAAACAAGAAATGAGCAGCACACCCACAGGTATTAGAGCGCACAACACCCAAAATACACATCCACATTGGAACTGCCATTTGCATTTGGGTTTATTTTACCATATCAAAATCGAGGACCTATATTGGTTTTTTTTTTTTTTTTAAGATTTTATTTATTTCTTTATTTGAGTGAACACAGGCTCTTGAGCAGGGGGAGGGGCAGAGGAGGAGGGAGAAGGCTGAGCATGGAGCCCCACGCAGGGTGCCATACCACCACCCTGAGATCATGACCCCAGTGGAAGCCGAGAGTCCTAAGTCCAACTGACTGAGCCACCCAGGCGCCCTATATACCATTTTAAGGGATTGTCTTCCAGCTTCTGCTCTAACCGTGTTTCCTCTGTCCTATCTGCCACCAAGTATCCTACCATGGTGTGACAGCCACAGTTTAAATTTACCAAAAATACGACCTCTGGCCCATAAGGAAAGCCAGACAATTCCAGAAGATCAACAAAACCAGCATTTGCCCAGGTGCCAGGCCCACTCCCTGAGTGCCAGGCCCCGGGCTTCAGCTTCAGGGAAACCTTCTGGAAATCCAAACTGCCCCTCACCAGGGCTGGGTCAGGGACCCTGGGTGCCCCTTCCAGATGCAGCACTCACCACACTGCATGGTAAAACCCATTGCACCATCCTCTTGCCCCCTAGGTCACACCCTCTGGGAGGTCAGGGGCCCCGCCTGCCTTGTTCACTGCTGGGTCTGCGGCACCTCAGCAGAGCTTGGGATGAATGGACACAGGAAGGAAGGAATGAGGAGGTGAACTGCTCCTTCCTCACAGAACAGAGGAAGGTGGGGAAGATGCCCTGAGAAAGAGGAAGCTGCAATAAAAACTTGAGAGAGAGAATGAAGGTAACTTGGCGCCTTCTGAAGCCATCGTTAGAGGCCTGACAGGACTGGAACTGCCCTGCTCAACCACTGAGGGATGCTTTGAGTGTATTCACCTGAACTTTTGGGGGCACCTAGGTGGCTCAGTGGTTGAGTGTCTGCCTTTGGCTTAGGTCGTGATCTTGGGGTCCTGGGATCGAGTCCTGCACCAGGCCTCCTGCTCAGTGGGAAGCCTGCTTCTCCTTCTCCCCCTGTGTGTGCTCTCTTTCTCTCTCAAATAAATAAATAAAATCTTTAAAAAAATAAAAATAAAAATAAAAGCCATATTCAAGGCAATATCAATAAACACTACAAGTGAAATCTATTGATCCTGTCATGTTATCAACATTGATTACATTGATTTGATACACTATCTTTTTTACCAATCACCTAGCTAAAAAGAAAACCTAAACCATTGTTGTAAACAGAAATTCAACAATGTCGGGCACATGGGTGTCTCCGTGGTTGAGCATCTGCCTTTGGATCAAGCCCTGATCCCATAGTGCTGGGATCGAGTCCTGCATCCGGCTCCCTGCATGGAGCCTGCTTCTCCCTCTGCCTGTGTCTCTGCCTCTCTCTGCGTCTCTCATGAATAAATAAATCTTTTAAAAAAATTTTAATATGAGAAATAAAAAACTGGAAGAGAGAAAAATCATTCAATGTGGGAATCTTACTCTGAAGGAACCAAGCAGGTAGGTCTAATAAATCAGCTTTCTCCCGCTCCGCGGTGGAGAATGATTTACTACATCCATAAAATTAAAGGACATGGAGGGAGAGACCCTCGGGGGCCTGAAGCCGGCTCGCAGGCAGGGCCGTGCTTGACCAGGCAGCTAGGGCTGCGGGGTGGATGACACCCCCCCCCCCATTGCAGCTCTCTGTTCAAGGGTAAGGAGCTGTCACTTTGCACCCAGCCCCATACAATTTCCGATCGCGTGTAAAAATTAGTAGAACGCTTGCAATAGAACAAACGTGCCCAGGCTTCAACACGACCAAGAAAATAACTGTGTGGGAAACAACAAAAGTTGTTTCGAAGAATCTCGACTGATTTGCAAGTTCTAGTGATGCCAGAAACCAGATATTTGGAGAATCCAGAAAAGGAAAAGGAAAGAGGAGCTCAGGCTTAAGGAAGGGACCACCGACGTTTCATTGAGGTGTCTTCAGTAAGTCCTACTTCAAATTTAGCTTCGAATGTGAACCAAATGCTCTGTGGCTGTGAATCCTAGGTCACATTTCCAGCCACTCACCTAGGCCACACCTGCCCCCAGGGCTGAGCAATTCTTTTTTGTTTAATTCAACTAATTAACATATCATGTATTATTGGTTTCAGAGGGAGCTCAGTGATTCATCAGTCTTATGTAACACCCAGTGCTCATCACACCACGTGCCCTCATAATGCCCATCACCCAGTTACCCCATCCCCCCAACCCCAGTCCCACCCCCTCCAGTGACCCTCAGTTTGTTTCCTATTATTTAAGCTGAGCTATTCAACTCTGATGAGCTACTTCGGATAAAGCAGAGGTCCCAGACTTTTGGAATTTATGTAACAAGGAAAAAAATAATAATGGAAATATGCAACCAAAATAGAATTGTCAGGAACTTTTCTTCCTGGTCAAGTCAAAACAAAAAGAGAAGAAGAGAAGAGGAAGAAAAAGAGAAGAAGAAAAAAGAGGAAGAGGAGGAAGAACTACCATCTATCATTATCATGATTTAGAGAAAAGAAAAGACAGTTTAACACCAAAAAAACTAAGAATATAGTCTTCAAATTGAAAGGGCATGAATTCTGGGGTTCCTAGGTGGCTCAGTCAGTTAAGCATCTGCCTTCGGCTCAGGTTAGGATCCTGAGGTCCTGGGATCGAGCCCCACATTGGGCTTCCTGCTCAGCGATGAGCCTGCTTCTCCCTCTCCCTCTCCACCTGCCACTCCCCCTGCTTGTGCTCTCTCTCTGTCAAATAAATAAATAAAATGACTTTTAAAAATAAATATAAAAAGACATGAATTCATATTCACGAAAAAAGTCACTCGTTTTTATTTTCTCACAGGCAGGCCAATGGATGGACTAACATAGGATAGAGGCTTGGCAGTAACACAAGTTCAAATCCTGACTCTGCCACCTGCTTACTACCTGGGGCAAGTTGCTTCCAATCCCCACCACTTAGTGCTCTTTCCTGTGAAGCAGGGATGCTCACTTAAGGACAGGAAATGAATATGGAGGAAATGAATCTGGCATGTCAGGGATTACTAAGGGGTAGCTGCAATTATCTGGGGGTGCATCATCTGGGGTGCATCATCTGAGACTGAATATAAGCATATGTAAGTGTGGGGTTGGAGCCAAGGCGAGAGAACAAAGGTCTCTCTTGATACTCCTGCCCCCCAACATGGAGCTGCTCTTCTTTTGGACCACAAACCCTGATTTTAGCCTAGGTTTTGTGGGATCTTGTCCCCTTCCCTTTTAGAGAGTTTCATTTAAACGTGACCTCACCTGGGATGCCTGGGTGGTGCAGTTGGTTAAGCAGCCTTACTCTTGGTTTCCTCTTAAGTCATGATCTCAGGGTCATCAGATCAGCTCCCCCCTCAGTGGGAGTCTGCCTCAGATTCTCCCTCCCTCTCCCTCTGCCCTTCCACTTATGCACTCATGCACTCACACACACTCTCTCTCTCAAAAAAAAAAAAAAAATCTTTAAAAAAAAGAAAAGAAAAAAATTAACTTGAGCTCACCCGACTACAGATGATACTTGCAAAGGTGAGTTAGGTGAGAGGGGGCCTCTGGGTCCTGCTCATCCCAGAATTCTCCTGGGCCAGTGCTAGAAGCCCTCCAGTTGCTAGAAAACCCATCATTTCGACTTAGAATGAAGTTGATTTGTTTGTTGACCATAAAGACAGACGGGGTCAGTGTTGCCAAAAAATGGAGGGATTTGGCTGCGAACATCTTATATTCTAGCTACAAGATTTATATCAAAGTATATATAACATGTGGCTGTAAAATGTAGAGAGAGCGAAGTGTGATCACACTTTTCTCTACTTCCCTCTTGCAGACAAAAGACATGCAGATTTTAAAGGAAAGATCTACGGTAAGGCTCCGGGTTTGAGATTCAGATGTTAAAGGACAAAATGATTTAATTTCCTCACTGGAGTATTCCAAAATGCTATTCTAAATGTTGATTTGCTCAGAATTAGAATTGTACTCTGTAGCTAGCTCAGTTAAGAGGAAAATAAAGTGCGAAGAACAAAGACCCTTCCCAGGGTCACCATGGGGGAAGCTCGCTGGACCTGCTGTTAGGGGACCTGCGCTCTGAACTGGGCTTTACTGTGTATCTCTTTTGCTCTGTTTTCCAATAGAAAAATAAAACTAATACCAGCCCTTGCTCCCTGACAAAATGATGGTGAAGCTCAAAGAACTCTGTAAGTTTGAAAAAGTTCATAACCCTACTACAATATGATATCATTGTGATTATAGCGATGTTAATGGAATTTCAGCTCCATTCTTTCTTCAAAGGCCTAGTGTTTAAAATTAAAACATTAAATAAAATAAATGCTTGTCTACATCTGAAAGAACGCATGGAAAACTCTGCTTGCAGCCATGGAGTAACCCAGATGCCCTTGAAGTTCTCCCACTCCTGAAATGCTGGGCGAGATGGGCTCCAGGGCTGCGGCAAATTCCAGTCCTAGAATCTGTGGAGCCTTGAGACTCTGCAGGATTCCTGTGTTTTCTGAAGTCTTCTTCTGGTCTCTTTTCCCCTGAGTTCCTGTTTCTTTGTGTTGAAGATTTGAGGGGGTAGATTTGGGGCAGAGACGGGAATACAGGCAGGTTTTACAAATGATGTATCTAATAAAGGGTGAGTATCCAAATAGAAAAAGAACTATACAAGTGAACATAAAAAAAAAACATAATCCAATTTTAAAATGGGCAGAAAACATGAACAGACATTTCTCCATACAGATGACAAATAGACACAGGAAAAGATGCTCAGCATCACTCATCACAGAAATGCAAGTCAAAATCACAATGAGATATCACTTCACACCTATCAAAATGGCTAAAATGAAAAACATAAGTAACAAGTGTTGGCGAGGATGTGGAGAAAAAGGGACCCTCAATGCACTGTTGGGGGGGGATGCAAATTGGTGCAGCCACTGTGGAAGACATTATGGTGGTTCCTCAAAAAATTAAAAATAGAACAACCATATGCTATAATAATCACACTACTTGGTATTTACCCAAAGAATACCGAAACACTAATTCAAAAGGATATATGCCCCCGATGTTTATTACAGCATTATATTTACAATAGCTAAATTACAGAAGCAGCCCAAGTATCCATTCATCGATGAATCGATAAAGAAGTGGGATGGACCATTACTCAACCATAAGAAAGTAAGAAATCTTGCCACTTGCGACAACATGGATGGATGGATCTAGAGAGTATAATGCTAAGTGAAATGAGTCAGAGAAAGACAGGGCAGCCTGGGTAGCTCAGCGGTTTAGCACAGCCTTCAGTCCAGGGCATGATCCTGGGGATCCAGGATCAAGTCCCGCGTCGGGCTCCCTGCATGGGGCCTGTTTCTCCTTCTGCCTGTGTTTCTGCCTTTCTCTCTCTCTCTCTCTCTCTCTTGAATATAAATAAAAAATCTTTAAAAAGTCAGAGGAAGATAAATATCATGATTTCACTCACATATGAAATTTAAGAAACAAAACAAACAAAGGGGGATAAAAAGGAGATAAATCAAAAAACAGATTCTTCACTATAGAGAACAGATGGTCACTGGCGGGGGGTGGGGGTGTATGTGTGTGTGAAAAAAAGAAAAGGGAATTAAGAGCACACTTATGATGAACACTGAGTACTGTATAGAATTGTTGAATCACTGTATTGTACACATGAGAGTAATATAACACTGTATGTTCACTATACTGGAATTAAAATACTTTTTTTTTTTTAAAGACAGGTTTTACAGCACAACACAAAAACTTTCCCAGGAAAGGCTGGCCTCCACCTCCCTGGTCCTATAGCTCCCGCCTTCCTTCTATGCTCTGCGTGTGTCTCCCGAGGAGTGGCTTCCCGTCCCCAATAACTTGGCGCTGGCGACATCCAAAGGTCTCACCCCATCCAAGCAGGCTCATGACGGCATGTTTCTCAAACAGGCTAAAGTAGCCCTGCTGTGAGAACAAACCTGCTCTCAAAATGTGGTTCTCTCCACTGACAGCGTCGGCATCACCTGGCATCTTGTTAGAAATACAAACTGGGGGGATCCCTGGGTGGCTCAGCCATTTAGCGCCTGCCTTTGGCCTAGGGTGCCATCCTGGAGTCCCGGGATCGAGTCCCACGTCGGGCTCCAGGCATGGAGCCTGCTTCTCCCTCTGCCTGTGTCTCTGCCTTCTCTCTCTCTCTCTCTCTCTCTCTCTCTCTCTCTCTCTCTCTCTATCATTTATAAATAAATAAATCTTAAAAAATATGTATTTAAAAAGAAGGCGGCAGACCTATCATAAAATCAGAAACCCTGCAAGTGCAGCCCAGAGAGCTGCACGTTTAGAGCCTCGAGGAGACTCCCATGCTGGCTTGATTTAGGGGAGTCACTGAAGGCTCTGAGGCTGGTCAGCGTGTCACAGCACGCCACGTGAACGTGTAGCAAGTCCCAGTGGGTGCTCAAGGAAGAGCTGCATGGACAAAGTGCTGCGCCCTCAGCCCCCCGATGCCACATGAAGGGGAGGAGGAAACCGTATGAAACACACTCTCTGCTCTTGTGACTTGAAACCAGCAGTGAGAAAACAACACATGTGCTTGTGGCCTTAGAGCAACAAGTCAACGTATAGATACTGAGCCTGTGTTTTTAGGGACGCGCAGGGGAAAGCAGGGACTGCACGACTTGAGGTGTGAAGGAGCAGAGCCCGCCCGGCCGCAGCCCTGGGGAGCCTGGCCTCCGGGTGTCCTGGGATTTCCTGGCTCCAAGGCCCCTCTGTGCCGAGGGATGATTAATGGCTGAATTTCCTGGTTAGGCCTCCAAGCTGCAGGGGCTCTCAGGGAGAACTCAGTGTGGGCTGGAGGAGTTAGAGAAGGTTGTGCCCCTGATGGGGAACTCGTGCTGGGCTTCTTTTCAGTACAAGAAAGATCTGGATGAGCAGAGATTTATAGGATTTTCTTTTCCAGTTTTGGTAACTTTCCAATGCATGGAGAGAAAAACATGTAGCAAGCTTTTCTTTAGTGGACATAAATTCTATTTGTCCGAAGGAGGAAGCTAGATCCAAACAGCCAAACAAAGATGTAGGCCAGGCCTGCAGGCCTAGCACGAAATTGTGGCTGGGCGCTTGGAAAACAGCTTCTTGGCAGGTAGGTCCTAAAAGGTGCCTGCCTCCTCCATTCCCAGCCCCTCAAGGCCGACGCTTACTTTTCCCTTCACCTTGATGGTGCTCTTGGCTTTCTCATGTCTCTCTTCTTGGGCATGTCTCTCCCTCCTCTCTCATCCATCCCTTCTTGGTTAATTCAGCAGCCAAGTCTGACAATTTCTTTGACTTAGAGATGCCCCATGCATATATCTGCCACTGCCAACCAGAGGTCCTCTAAGTGGTCATAACCTTGGATTATTTGCGGTGTCCGTGAAGGAGAATGGGAGGTGTGAAAAAGCCAGGTGAAACCTTGACCATTTTCCTTCCAAAAAAAAGGTAGACTGGAGCCCAGGAGAGGAACAAAAAATGCTAAAGTCACTAATTTTGGGAAGAACGTGACTAACATTCAACCTACAGCCTATCATCGGAAGCATTAGAGCCTATAAGTGACATTTATCATGAAACCTTGAGCAGCAAAATCTGACATCCCACATGAACGAATGAATGAATGAATGAATGAATGAATGAATGAAAAGAGGAAAAGAAAAGTGCCTGTAGAGCTTTTCAAGCACCTGAGGTGTAAAACACCAATGCACGAGTTGATACTTGTCTTTCAACAGTATTATAGTGCGGAGAGCCCTAGGAAACCCATCTAATGGATAACAGGTGGCTTTGTTAGAATCTCTGTTAAACTAAAGATAAATACAGTCTGTTTAGCTACCGAGGTGAGACAATCAACTAATCCGCAAAAGAAACAGCTAGTTGGAATTGGACAAACTACAAATCATCTAGAATTGCAGTTGATCTGATTTGTAAAAAAAAACATCAGCTGCTTCATCACAGATTTATGCGTAGAAGGAAGTGGTGGGAGGGATGTGGCAGTGGCAAGTGAAACATAAAATCAATAATTCAATAACAGAGCTTCTTCAGAGGCTAAAAACAAAACAAAACAAAACCCTTTCCTATTATACCACAGAATAAGCCCAAGCAGTTATACTGGTCACATAGCAAGGAAATACCTGTGTATTCCAACATCAGCAAATACATCATGGCCCCAGGAAGTCTTCTGGGGAGAAGAGCACACTTCTGAAGGTCACTGAGCATCTTCTGGCTGGACATCTAGATATCTTTAATAGTTGGGTAGCAATGTGCTTCAGTTATAAAACAGTGTTTTTTATCTAATTTTTAAAAAGATGTTTCATTTATTCATTTGAGAGACAGAGAGCAAGAGAGAGCATGAGTGACAGGGAATGGGGAGGGAGAGGGAGAAGCAGATTCCGCATTCAGCAGGGAGCCCCCACGGTCCCTCTCAGGACCCCAGTATCATAACCTGAGCTGAAGGCAGATGCTTCACCAAATGAGCCACCCAGCTGCCCCTTTTATCTAATTTTTTAAAGGACAGCTCACTCCACCTCACTCATACAAAAATTCAATTACTTTTTGAGCAATTTCTGGAAAAAAGGTCAACATCCCAGTAATGAAGCTGCCATGGAGCTTGTGTGTTGACTGAGGTCCCCATCACAAGTAATCTGAAACAATCCAACACTGCCCAGAGCTCAAGGAAGTCTAAATCTCAGCCTGAAAAATAATCCAAAGTTACACATTTCTCCCCTTTGAGGTCCTAGGAACTAAGCACATTCAAATGAAGTTTAAAGGAGCATTCTTAGGATTTCTGACCGCTGTGTACTGGGTAACCCAGGGTGTCAGTTATCCAGGTGTCTTTCCACCTTCCGTGTGAAAAGCTCAGGGATCACAAATAATAAACCCCCATGGATTCCACATGATTGAAGGAAGAAGCATTCTAGCTCCTTGTGTATTCATTTCAATAGCTACCTCCTCAGCTCTATTAACAACACTCTCATAGTTTGTGTTCATGTCTGGCTTCCCCGACTATCCTATGAGCTTCTGTAGGATGCATTTCTTCATGCGCTTCCTAGTGGGTACCCAGTGCCTGATGTCAGGAGACATTTAATTAAGCCGTATTAAAGGAAGAAGTTAATTTTTCACATATGACCACAACGCAATTCGCGCTTAAAATTCTCAAAATATCATTTCATCTTTGTGTACTCAGGTTATTTCAACATATTAAACTTTGCACCATTAACCACATACTGATTAAATGTGTCTATTCTGGGTCAGTTGTTTGTGTTAAATGCTAGTAAATTCTTTAAAAGCATTAACGGGGGATCCCTGGGTGGCGCAGCGGTTTGGCGCCTGCCTTTGGCCCAGGGCGCGATCCTGGAGACCCGGGATCGAATCCCACGTCGGGCTCCCGGTGCATGGAGCCTGCTTCTCCCTCTGCCTATGTCTCTGCCTTTCTCTCTCTCTCTCTCTCTCTCTGTGACTATCATAAAAAAAAAAATAAAAAAAAAATAAAAGCATTAACGGAGCTCTTAGGAGCTCTGTGTCTAGATGTGATAATAACTAGCAGCTTCCAATGCTTGCCCTGTGTGCTAGCTAGTCAAGTCCTTTCTCAATTCTGAGATAGCGTCTTTCTTTTCTAGATGTGTGCATCCAGGCTCAAGAGGTTAAAATAGGAAATTAATCAACTGAATCTCATTGCTCAAGAATGAAGCAGGAATGGGATTCAAATGCAGGACTTTTGATTCCACATCCCATACCCCAACATTCCTTCTGACTTAATATTAGAATAAGGGGGTTGACTTAAAATCAAGTCTGGTCTCAGAGCACATCATGGAAGCTTCTTCTTAACACCCAGTTCCACATCCCACATGTCCCACTCACTGCTTTTCTCCTCTCCTGTCCTCTCTCTTCCCCCTGCCCCATCCTTCCCAACATCCCAGCTTCTCTCACACACATCAATAGACCACGGAGAAGAACACTTCTTATCTCACCGTGACAGTTGCTTAGATTCCCGATAAGTGGAAGTTTCCCTGTGGAAGCAACCTTGAAATACATTCATATAGAGTGTTACTACAAAAATTCACAGTGATTCCCTTTTTAAAACAATATTGATCACCGGAAAGTATTGATCACTTGAGAAAGTGACTTTATATCATCTTGTAAGACTGAATTGAGCAAGGCACAACGTTCCTGATGTTGGTCCTCATTTGTGGACGGAGCTACAAAAGTTGTTGGGGGTGAGGCTTGAGCCTGGAGTCTCTGCAACACTCAGCCTGGAAGACAGGCACATTCTTGAGTGTCTCCTTCCACCGAGGAATACTCTCCTGAGTGCGAGTCATACTTCTCTGACCAGCTCTGTCTGGCCCTGAGAGGTTTAGCACTGTTACTTGAAAGGAAGTGCTTATTATTATTGTTATTATTATTATGCTCAGATTGATCCCCAAGGAAGAGAAGGAATGGATCCTGAGCCAAATATTTATTCAATCAAGATGAAAAAACTCAAGCCACGTAGGGAAGAAATCTTCTTGCCAAGGAAACAGGCAGTGGCTATGAAAAATAAGATGTTGCAATGCTTACATTGCAGATTAAAGTAGAATCCCTTCCTTCACCTTCCCAAACTCTACTTAGTCACCATTAGTCTCATTTTAGTTAATCTGTCCAATTTAGCTGTCAGCATTTTACACATTTGGCTGTAAATCTGGGTTTAAGCGATCCTCAAAAACCCCTAACCATGATGCCTACAGCAGAGATGGGGACACAGAAAAGGGTTATCTCTAGTCTTATGTGACCAAAATGTCATTTGAAAGACAGTCCAACACAGGCCCAGGTAGTTTCCTGTGTGAAACCCAGACTCATCCTTGGTGAGGAAACACAATGCATCAGAAAGACCCAGGGCTCTCTGTTCCCAAAGCACCAACAAGCCAGTCGGGAAGGCAAGATCTAGACAGAGAAAAGTCAAACAGCACTAGAAGGGTCAAATGATGAGAACGCCAACGAAGTGAAAAATGACACAGAGCGACTGCCGTACATTCCAGAAAGACCATAACACCCTACAAAAAAACTGTATGGCAATAGTTGCAGTTTTAATTGTAGCCACATAGCTCACTCCTGTTGGAAAAGAGCAGAGGTCTTTGCAAAAGGGCCACAAGGACGACATGTATCGTTGACGTGGTGGTGAGGCGTAGGCTGAGGTTGAGGCCGCTGTGCTGCGCCTGCTGCTGGCGATACTGGGGACACTGGGAGGTGCTTTCCTCCTGCTCTGAGTCCTGGAAATTGCTAAATTCGTTGTCTGATCCTCCTTACTTCCAAGCCAGTGTCCCAATAAGACATAAAGGATTTTTTTTGTTGTTTTTAGCAGATTGTTCTTTTTTATGGGACATCTAAAAAAAGAAGCAAAAAATTGTCCTATGTCTTGTTTAGGGACAGAAGATAGAATAGGTAGTTTCCACATGTTGGTTCCTCTGCAACATGCCATGGAGCTCCTGGGGAAGGGGTGGTGGGACTGGCCCTGCTCCAGGCTGCCGCTGGGAGGAGGAGAGGCCATACGGGGGCGTCCCTATAGCCAAGACGTCTCAGCTGCGCGCCCCTCCCCTGGCTATCCCCTGGCTATCGCTCAGGCCTCAGATACTGCAGGTTCCTGCCCTACTCCCCTCTCCCAGACCATTCCCTGAGTCTCCTTTAGTTAGAAGAGAAAAATGTGTTTACTTTTAAGACGAGGACCCTGAGCCTGAAACATGATTGGCTGCCCCTATTAAAGCAGAAATTTGGGCCGAACAGGGCCCATCCTGAGAGAAATGTATGGGTTTTAATAACTAAAAAGCTTGCACTGTTGATTGTGAATGATAACATACCAGGGTGCTTTCAACTAACTTTAAGACCTCTTGCTGTTGGAAGACCGACTACCTTGGCTATTTATTAGATCCAATTGCAAGTAGAAACTACTCTTGAAAAAAAATGCAGCTGTCTATAGTCCAAAACCATGGAAACCAGCTCTTTCTGCAAACAATGAGCCTGCTTCCAGCCAAGGCAGCTAGAGATTCTCATTTCTCATGATTTTCTTCCAAATCCCAAATAGCAAATGCCTTTAAAATGCACAAAAGAGCAAGGAGCCTACTGAATTGGCAATTATTCCCGTTCCTTTTTAGTAAAGGAGGGGAAGGCATAAAAGCTCTGTGTTTTGCTACTTCTGCGTTTCCAAAGGCAAGATGGCCTCAGGACAAGTTAACCCTCCATAGAGAGAAATGCTCAGAGCTGCAGAGGGAGAGTGTTTGGCGTTTTCATGACCAAGGTATGTTTTCTTTTTCGGCAAAGGCCTTGTTCCAGAGGGAAAACGATATGTACTAGTTCCAGAATGAACCCCATAGAAACCACACTGCTTTCAACATGGTTACAGTCAGCACATAGTTTCTCAGTTATAAACCACCCTCCCCCTCATTCTCCCATCCCAGATAGTCCACGATCTGCTTTCCAAACACACTCTCGCAACAAATAGCGATAGCCCGTGTTAAGTCGGAATTTTAAATATGCACCAAATTGCAGGTCGCCTTATCAGAGTCAGCCTTTCCAGGTCTGACCTGTTCACCCGGTGCCTGACCCACGCAAAGCCCTGAGACAGCGGAGGCCCAGTGCTGGTGGAGGCTGTCCACTCTGACCCAGCCTTTCTAGCACACTGCTTCCCCCGTGCCCACAGACTCATGGCAGCATCCTCGTGACAAGGACCTTCTGTTCATTCACACCAGCCTGCTGGCTAACGTGCGCATTCACATCGGTGCAGAGGTCAGCAGCCCAGGATGGCTTATTGTCTTCCCCGTTGAGAGTTTCTCCACTGCCCTGGAGTGGGTGAGGTTACCCAGCATGCTCCCAAAAGATAGTGCACTTCTGTTATCCTAGCATCTGTCTTCCACTCCCCATCCACCACACTACTGCAAGCTTCAGTCCATCTGCTGCTGGGTCTTTAGTCCTCAGTTCGGTGCCCTGTACACAGAAGAAGCTCAGTAAACATTCCCCGAATGTAGTGGGAAAGATGATGTCCACAGAGATCCGTGCTCACTACCCACTCATTGGAAATGAATCTCCACGAGTAGAATTTCCATGAGAGAAGTGTCTGAGTAAGAGAGACATTTAGCCCAGAGGGAACTTGTGAAAACCCATCAAACAGGGTGGCACCCCCTTACCAGTCCTGTAACCTTTCCAGTGTGCTGGACTCTAAGAATGTGATTAAACCTATGTGCATCCTCTGCTAAGAAAAAGAATGTGCACGCACACACACAACACACAGATAAACATGCAATCTTGCCTGCAATTCAAGGAATTAAAGGATTCATTGAAATATATTCCTGAGACCCCAGGCTAAGAACATCTGCTTCATCTCAGCTGGATACTTTTCTCCATTTCGACAGATTTCTACCCACCTGAGGGCAGGAAGGAAATCTTGGTCAGCCCTACTTCTACCAGTAGTAACCACAGTTCTCAGTACGTATCAAGGGCCTCAATAAGCAGCCAGTGAAAAAGTGCACTGTACTGAGGAAGGGTGAAGAGTGGAATTTCAAGATTCAGTAAGAGTTTTTATCCTAAGCAATCCACCAGCTGCTCCTGCACTTCCTCTCCCCCTGTCCACGCCCACCCCCAAGAAATACGGGCATCCTTATGTCGTGTAGACCCAGCATAAAGGGTGCTCCTGTCACTGGTGGACATGAGTGAGTAGGACACCTGCCCCAGACCAGTTTGACCTCCACGCACTGTCCTCTGTGATGAGGCAGAAGGTTGCAGGACCTCCCCAGGGGGTACTTTGAAAACTCATGGGGGCACTTTCTGGTTCTCACGATAACTAGGGATCACTGTCACATTTTTGCAAGGCACAGGCACAGTCCACACAGCAGAGACTTCTCCAAGGTCCCAAATCACCTCCAAATGTCCCATCAGATATTCACATAGGTCAAAATATGGATATAATCTTGTAATCCTGGGTCTTAACTCTGTGTCACATACCATCACAAAGGAATTTTGCATGAGTTTAATGAATGCTGAGTTTTTCGAGAGTGCAGCTACAGCTGAAGTCCATGTAAGATCGTACACTGGTCTGGAACGTTAGCAAGAGGTGTTTACCTTTGGAAAAATCATAGTGCCCGTGTCCACACCTCTAATGGGATCTGCATCCCCAGAGCCTGCAGCAGGCCTGCTAGGAGAGCTGTAACCATCGTCATTCAACCCAAACTTGCAAGCTCTGACCACCTCCTTGCATCTTTTGGCATCACTCTGCCTAAACATTTACCATTTAAATGCCTATTCTTCTTTCAAATTATTTTTAACATTTCTCCTTTATATTATAGTCAAGGTGTCCTACTGACTTTTTAAATTATGTGTATAAGTAAGTTTTATTACCTAAATAGTTAGTTTCAAAAGAGTGAAAGGAATGTAACAGAAAGTTTGCCACAGAAGAGGGATGAGACTGACGGTGAACTGTGGCATAGCAAATCACTGGTGCTCTTCACTGCCAAGTCATCGTGTGCTAAAAGCAGCTTAGATTAACACATAAAGACAATATCTTCATATAACAGGAAGCCCAGAGGTAGGTAGTTCCAACACTGTTTTAGTGGCTCCATGAGCTGGAAAACAACCCAGGTGATGTCAGTCTTCCCATCTGCTGCTTTCAATGTTTTAGCATTTGTCCTCAGGCTCATCCCTCCATGGCTGCATGAAGACCACAGCCACCCACTCGGTTTGGACCCAAAAGGCCGAGGCACTGGTTTTCCCTTGCATGGTTCTTTTATCAAAGAGGAAGAGTTTTCCCAGAAGTTCTAGGGAAGACTTCCTCTCCGGTTTAATTCACCAAGACTTAATTGGATGCCCATGGCTGCATGGCTGCTGGGAAAGTCAGTCTTTTCATTATTAACTAGAAGTGGGCTCTGCTGACAAAGATATGGGGGAAGGGTGGCTGCTGGTTGCCATCACAAGTGTTTGTTACTCACCGCAGCATGAGTATTCACAAACAATGAACAAACAAAAACGAGCGAATGGTAGCTTTAGCATGACGTATCTGTATGTTTATACTTCAACTAGAGTGTGACAAGACTGCATTCAGACTCTGTCTAATGCTCTTGATTCTCCACGCCCCTTTACTCCTACTTTCCATAATTTGATTCCAATGCAAAGTGCTATGTTCTGTGTTCAAAAAAAATATTGAACTCTTGTAGCCTACTTCAGGGCCTTGGTATGGATAGCAAATAAGAATTTGTGCAATTATACAAAACTCTTTAACACATGCAAGGTATTCTTAGTCTGATAACATCAATCCCAAAGAATTACTTAAGGAGCAGAACTGTAGGTTTATTTTATTTTATTTGAGATTTATTTATTTATTCATGAGAGAGAGAGAGAGAGAGAGAGAGAGAGAGGCAGAGACACAGGCAGAAGGAGAAGCAGGCTCCATGCAGGGAGCCCAACGTGGGATTCAATCCCGGGTCTCCAGGATCACACCCTGGGCTGAAGGCGGTGCTAAACAGCTGGGCCACTGGGGCTGCCCACTGTAGGTTTATTTTAAACTCAGTTTCCCACCCTAATTAGAATTTAAAATGGAACAAAGAAATCTGCATGAGATTGAAATTTAACTGTAACTTTCAGATTCCAAGTAGAGACCCTAGGCTACACTGCTTTGAGAATGTGACCTTTCGGAAAAATACAGAACTAGACAGAAAACGAATCATTATAGACTAAAGATACAGTAAGCAAAAAAGAGAACAATCTGTCCTGTTTTAAGCCCCATTGACCACGTACTGTGCAAGACCTAGACCACAGTTTGGCAGTAGAGCCAAGAGCAAGAAATGGCAATGCTCTTACCCCTGCCGCTGTACGGCGAGCATTTAAATGCTCTCTCAGTACTGTGCAATGGAACCAGAGCTAAACCAGGTGACCACGTGTCTGGGCTGGCCCAAGAAGGTCCCGGTTTACTCCTATTAGTCCCACCCTAATTATTAATAGTTCTCTTCTTTTCATCCTCAGAAGTGTCCTGGTGTGGGTAATACTTTATAAACTGTCACCCCATTAACTGATTTAAAATTAAACATCAACTCATGCCCAAGCCCCCAGCTTTAGGGCTAGAGAAAACAAAGCTAAAAGAAAGAGAAAGTTGTAGAGTTGGGGAGTTGGGGCAGCAGAAGGTTAACAGGGGGGAAAAAAAGCATGGACAAATTTAAAAATAAAACATCAAGACCCCGTTAGGAAGAACAGAACCCCAGAATGCCATTCCTCCAGGTATTCTCCTCCTCCGCCGGGAGGACTGGTGGGGAAGGAAAATCTCGCAAAGGCCTGATGAATGGATGGTTTGTTTCCCTCCAAAAAGGCTTACAGCTGGACACCAGTAGTCCGAATACCAGCCCTGTTTCGCAGGCAGGCTCCTCAGGCCGCCAAGTGTTACAAGCCCTTCACAGAGTAGCAGATTTTAAAGGTGAATTGAAACTATTTTAAGATCCCTCTAGGGCAGCAGATGGACAGAATGACGGATTGTTACTACGGTGGAGTTATTTTCATTCCTGGCCCAACTGTGCACACAGTACTGTAGGCTCGTGACTGGTGAGGTTTGCTCTCGGCACAAGCAAGATGCCTTCTGTGAAACAGGCAAAGGAGGGAGGGTGGGAACCAGATTACAGGTTCTTCTAGGTGAAATTTTAAAATACTGACTAGGCCATATTAAGACTAGGCAAGCCCATGTGGAACTTGGCTGTGACATTATCTTTGAGATCCAACTGGGAGAGAGAGGAGTGACATGTACATGAAATTGTCCTTTCAGAAGTTATGGTCAGTAAGTCAAAAACCGAGACTTCTTTGGATTGGACCAATGCCACCAAATTCTTTCGCCAAAATAGCAATAAATTTTTGTAAAGCTCAGTGGTTAAGAGTTCCAGTTCTGGATCAGATAGCCTTGACTCAAATCCCAGCCTCACTGGTTACCAGTAACTTTAGGCGAGTTTCTTAGCCTTTTGGTATCTCTGGGGATACAAATGGGGATAATTATTCTACCTACCTCATAAGGTTATTGAGAAGAGTTGATGAGTGAAATGTCTAGAATAGTGCCTGCTACATACTAGCACTTATTAATGTCAGTTGTGGCTGTCACCATTATTAAATGCGTAACCACAGGATTCCTTTGTAACCTCTTACATGTACAACTTGCTATGCTCAAGGTGGTGAGCCAGTGTCAATGTTTTGTTTTGTTTTGTTTTGTTTTCAGAGACTACCCACTGCTATTTTGATAAGTGTCCCAGTTTCCCAACCTTGAGTAGGCTAGTGGGGAGAAGGTTTGGGGAAGAACAGAGATACGCTAAAACACAGTAACAGGATTATATAAGTGCTAGAGTGCTTCCACACTACCCCTGGTTACAAAATACAGAGATGTCAACTTCTTAGGAAAGAAGTTGATAGCAATCAGCGAGAATTCCCCAAAGCTGGAATGTTAGGACTAGAATGTTCTCATACTACAAATGTTGGCTAAGAATTTATGCACACAAAACACTTTATCAGGACCCTTTTGTGCTACAAAGATGTATATAATGCTCAAGGAGCTCATTCATTCACTCAGTCTTCGAATCCGTGAGCTTGTCTCAGATAAGGCCAAGAACTATTCTAGGGACTAGAGATAGAATAATGAATACAACAGGGCCCTAAGCTTAGAAGATTCTCAAAATATGAGGAACTGCTGACCAATAACAAACATCAGATGTGACCTAGATATGCAATAGTTTGGGGGAACTCAGGGAGCATAGAGAAAGGTGCCAAGCTCAGTCATTTGACATGTGACAAGTCAATCTTGGGTTCTGGCACTACCAGAGACTACACATGGAAGAGTTTCAAAGTGGGTAATCCCTGATTTGGTTCATTGTAAAGGGCAGGGAAAGCTCCAAGTCAATTTAGCATCGGCAGCAAGGGGCATTGGATAAGGCAGGGAATAAGGAACACACACTGGCTCTTTGCTGACAATCTGGTGAAGTCGAGGTTGCTGATGTCTTTTGACAGATGTGGGACCTAAGACTGAGTGTTTAAGTAGCTCGGTCGAGGTCTCTAGCTGTGGAGCTGGGTTAAGCAGGTGGGTGTGGCCCCAAGCCTTGGTTTTTCCACTTCCAACTGGGGCTCAATTCCAGGAAGACTAATGGAGCCCAGCCAGGATATTGTGGAAGAAAAATTAAGAGCATACTGTGGCATTCCGAGTGATGGTAATATGTTTAAAACTAGATTCTATTAGGAAACCGATAACACCAGGTGTACCCAGGTGTGCTCAAGCCTGGATGACAATTCAAACACATTAAATTCATCAGTAATGTCTCGATAAGCCCCAAAACAAAGTGCTCATTCATTCAAAGGGATAGCGCCACCCAGTCAATCAGATTACTTGTGACCTCACTCTTCCTGAGACACCCATCTGGCCCAGGGATTTATGCAAATAAGTGCTGGATATTCACAAAATCTGTCTCCCCTAATCAGGAGGTTTCGTTTTCCTTATTGGCACCCTTGCAAGTGCTGGGAGAGAGGCTCAGGGAGGTAAGGCTGAGGCCTCTGACAATTTTTGCTGCAGTTCTGTTGTCATAACTATATTCTTGGCAGAAAGAGCAGGAAGCCCCAAGGAGGAATGGACAAGACCTGTGTTTGAAAAAGCAAAACTTGTCCAGAAATCTCCAACAGAGTTCTCATTATGTTTCATTGGTGAGAGGTGAGTTTCAAGGGTACCTCAAGTGCAAGGGAAGCTGGACAATGTAGTTTTTACCTGGGCACATTGCTGCCTCACACAAATTCAGTAAAGAAGATTCATGGAGAACAGCATCAAGCCAAGATAGCTGTAAGAAACTGCCGACAAGATCACAAATCTGTGCCATCCCGTGAAAGAACAAGCTTTCTCCTAGAATGTCAGACTTTCTCTTCCACTCACCAGGCATGTCCTAGAACCCACATGTGCCAGGCACTGTGCAAGGCTCCAGGCAGAAGCAGTGCACAGCTCGCTGACTGGCCTCAAGGAGCTTGCCGCTCAGCGAGGAAATACACGTGGACACAAGCAATTTCAGTATGCCCGGGTTCTGACTTACAGTGTGATGGGATCCCTAGAAGGGTCAAGTAGTGTTTGAAGATTTAAACTTAAATATCAAGAAATTAACTAAGGGCTGGAAATATGTTTTCGTAGGCTGAAAATGTTGGTTTTCTACGGGTTCATCACGTTATCACAAATAGTAAACATATCATTTATGGAAAACTTGCATATTGAAAATGCTTGCTTATAAAAATGCTTATTTATAAAGCCTCAGAATTCACTAATGAGGTCTGATCACATGGCAGATTGTTCTTCAACCACTGGCTGTGCTGTGCTCCAAGGTCTCCATTACTGGAACGTTTGCATAGAAGATTCAGCGCTCTTCCAAACTCAGCACTATCATCTGGGGGACAGCTTTCAATAAGGTGAGTTCCATGGTCAATGTCACAATCCCTTTGCAACCCAAAACTTTTAGTGACTCCACAGTCAGGATTTGTTTTTCACTAGTGCTTAATCTGAGAGCCCATGTGCAATGGTCATTGGCACTTTCTGGTTACACATCCATCAAAAGCATAAAAGCTCTAAAAAAAAAAAAAAAACATGCATTCCTAGAGCACAGGCACAGACTCCTGACCAGGCCAATGACATTGTCATGAGAGGCCCTGGGAGTGGATCTAGGCTGGGAGGTTGCCCTGCCCATGCTGGCAAGAGTCTCTCTCTCTCTCTCTCTCTCTCTCTCTCTCTCTCCTCTCCCTCTCCCTCTCCCTCTCCCTCTCCCTCTCCCTCTCCCTCTCCCTCTCTCTCAATCTCTCTCCAAGTTTGCTTGGCCAACCTGCACCAGGCAGCCAGTGAGAGACCACAAAACCTTTAGCAGGCGGTTTAAAGTATATGGCCCTTAACTGTACGTGTGCACGCACATGGGTGCCCACACACCCATGTATGTTCATTTGAAATTTTTGCTTTTTAAAATATTTCATTCTGAAAAGGAAGCATATGGTGTGATATTTCCATAGGGGTAAGCAGTGCTATAGGAGCCCACAGGAAGTATGTTGTGTTTGAGGGATCAGTCAAGCCCCCGCAGGCGGTGTGGTATCTGAGCTGACACTTGAAGGATTTTGAACTCCCTCATTTGGATCCCCACCCCCCTTCCTATTAATGCAACCCCATCCTGGAAACTGAGGAGCAAAGCCTCTGTGGTGGAGACGAGGTGGCAGGGTGGGGTGGTGGTGGCGGGGATCAGCCTCACTGCAGCCCCCCTCCTCGGGGATGATGTTCGTTCACTCGGTGCTGATGGCTTCAGCCTGAAGTTTAGAGGCGACCTTTTCTGAGCCCTCCCCAGGGCTGGGCGTCCCCTGGAGACTGAGGATTGGGACGCTCTCCATTTCTCCACCTCGAAGCAGAGGATTTTTTTTTTTCCCTCCTGCACAGGAGTGGCCTCAACTCATTATCAAGATTTCCATGACAGCTTTTAAATGTCAGTTTTGTGAGTTTTAACACAAAACATTTGAGAACAGTTTTCTTTTTGGCTTATCCACCACCGTTTGAAAACAGTTTGGTGTTTTTATTGTTTCTGACTGTCCTCACTGACCGTTTCTTGTCAGAGTAGGCTAAGTATTTCCAAGGGTTAGGTGTTGTTGTTTTTTTTTTTAAGATTTTATTTATTTATTCATGAGAAACACACAGGGAGAGGCAGAGACACAGGCAGAGGGAGAAGCAGGCTCCATGCAAGGGGCCCAATGCTCTACTGCTGAGCCACCCAGGCTTCCCCCAAGGATTTTAAGATGGGCCCAAGCTCTGTTCTAAGAAGCAGTTGAAAAGCAAACACGTCCCTGGGTCAGTCCTGTCACCACCCCTGCAACAGACTGAGGCCCTTGACGTGGGGGTGTGCACCAGCCCAGGCACAGGTGGGGACCGCTAGAAGTAAGGCTGGGGTAGGGGGGCAGGCATGCCTCAGCAGCACAGAAGGCCAGGCTGGGAGCATAACAAGCTTGTGGTGGGGTCCTCCACATGCTCAGAGCTGCAAAAAGTTGAAGAATTTTTTTTCAAGATTTTATTTATTCATATGAGACACACAGAGAGAGGCAGAGATACAAGCAGAGGGAGAAGCAGTCTCCGTAAGGGGGAACTTGATGCAGGACTCTATCCCAGGACCCCAGGATCATGACCTGAACCAAAGGCAGATACTCAAAGGCTGAGGCCCCCAGGTGCCCCAAAAGTTGAAGAATTCTTCATGGATCTCCTAATTCCTCCCTGCCCACCCATGCTTGCTGGCTGAGTCCCTCGCTACCTGCCTTACTCCCAGCCTCTCCCCAACTGCAACAAGCAGCCCCAGTCCTGGGGCCTTGGTCCAGCTGGGAGATGACATGGGGGCAGGACTATGTCCATTGCCAGAGAACCCTAGGTCCTTTGCTCTTCTTTCTTCCTGGTTTGCTGGTGTGCTCCTGTCCCCGGTTGGTTGTTTACTAGTGTAAAAGTTCTCACTTGCACGTTTAACCAAGAATGTTGGAAAGTTGCAGGATTATCCAGAGGGGGCTATGCTGCTCCAGTGATCGTTTGCAAGGAGCTGGAAGGTTTTTCAAGTAAAAATGTTGATCCTATCAGGAAGTAAATTGCTTACTTAGAAGGGAGGCTATTTAATTGCTTACTTAGAAGGGAGCCTAGATTATTGCTTACTATTCTAGATGGGGCCGTTCAGCTTGCGAGACGGGCTGCTGACTGTGACCGGTCACTGTGTCCCCTCCAGCTGGCCTGGTGAATGCTAACTCCAGTGGATTCAGGCTGTTAGTGGGCCAATCTGGAGGCCCCCCCGGAAGCCGCTCCCCTTGCAGATGGTTCCAGATGTGGGCTCTGGGTCAGTTCTGAGGGGATTTCAGGATTGAGGATCTTAAGTAGGATCATTTGTTCTCTCTCTCCTCTTCCTCTTCAGTCCCCAGGTTCTGCCAAGGACGTGGAGAAACTGTGACATGGGAATGTGCCTGCTGTGTGCCAGGCTCTGCACTAGGTGCTTCGGGCCCTGTTTTTCTTCCAAGCCTCCTAAAAACCTAGGAAAGGATATTATAATTTCCTTTTGGTAGATGAGGCAACAGGTTCAGTAAAGGTAACAACTTAGATGATAAGTAAGAGTCAGTCTGGGTCCAGAGCCTGTGCCCTTCCCAGGCACACGATGCTGAACCCTGAAAGTTCCATTGAGTGTGGGTAGGGGTGGAGGGGAGACGACAAAAGAGATTCTAAATCTGAGGACACCTGAGATAAGGCCAGACCCCCAGGGATTGGTGTTATTGGAAGGAACTTTCCTAGAGCCTTTTAGTGATCAGAACAAGGGTCACTGGTGGTTGTACAACACCTGTGGCTCCCCCAGGGGCTGACAGCCATAAAGGCAGTGACAACGGCTCCCTCAGCTCCTTTAGGTATTTGATAAGAGCTAAGAGAAATCATACCTTGATCTGCACTAAGGTTAGACAGATAAGGTTAAAATGCTGAAGGTTAAAATTGTGTTGCTCCTGGGGGGTGTCGTATCAGCTCCAGGTATTTGCCACAGCTATCTTGTGCTCATCAAAACTAACGTTGGTAGCTATCTCTCTCCCTTTTTTCCCTGAAATGACCTAGATTTCATCGTCAGAAACAGATGAAATGGACTGTTTACAAGAGAAGAGAACACATTGGTGCCTTTTGCAAATGGCACTGGGGCAGGGAGGGTCTGCAAGCTGCCCTCCCGCCCCTCAACTGATCCCCACCAAGCAAATATGCCCAGTAGTTTTAGCTATCCATCCCAAAAAAAAGAGAAGGTGGGAATCTGCTGGTCTTGTGAGCTCAGGTCCTCTTGCCTGTCATTCACTCCTGACCAGCATTAGGAGCCCCCTGCTCTCTCTGGTTATCACACTTTGTGTTATGGCTTGAGGCAACATCATCAACCTGCAAAACAGGACTGCTGTGTCCACAGTGTCTTTGTAATTTCTGAGCCAGTAGCTACCAGATGCCCAGCTCTTACGTGTCCTCCAAGGTAGCTGTCCCACCAAGTCTGCCCCAGGTCTCACAGTTCTCCTGTGGGTGGTTGGCCCTAAAGGAGGTAAGCATGAGGATTCTTTCAGCAATATCTATAAAAATGAGGTGATGTGGAAACTGTAGAGAAGAAGATGTAATAGAAGGAAGAGTCAGTGTATTTAGTCACTGAAAAGGGGAGTCAGTGAAACCTCAGCTCTTGTAGAAGAGTTTTGGAGTAGGTTGTCCAACTTACCTTGATGGAATATGGTCCAGTAGAGGGCTTCCCATCCTCTTTGGTGTCACAGAACACAGAGAATATGATCATGTTTGAACCACACACAGGAGGAAAAGGTAAGAATATATGTGGTGGCTCAAAGCCAGAAGCCAAGGGCCAGAAAACTCTGGAAGCTTCAGTCTCACTGCCAGCCCAAGAATTGAGACACCAAAGTCAGGACACACCAGTGGGGACCTCTCTACTAGTCAATAGGATGGTCTGATGAAAAGTCAGTGGGACCCAATCCTGTTACTACTGATGTGAGCATTTCTCAGGCAGCTCAGGAACCCACACAACTATTTGGGGTCTAGAGCAATCTCTTAAACCCTCTCTCTCTCTTGTCCCAACCTCTCCCTAGTTTAATCCCCCAGCGATACTGAGCTCCTGATGGTGAAGAAGGGTCCTTTTGATGCTCTGTTAACAGAGCACTAGAAGAGCTTATTAAGGATGAGAATTTGTCTCCGATTCACATCATTACTGGACATTCAGGACATCATTTCTTCTTTCCATGAAATCTTGGGGAAAAAGTGCTCTATTTTGAAATGTGACATCCACCAAAAAAGTCTAAGGATATAATCTCTATTTTATTTTGGATAATCCCCACCTTGCCACATCTTGGGTCTAATGTAAAATGTTGATCACATTTTTAAGTCGTCATGTTTTTTATGATTTATTGTTCCTTCAATTAAAGTTATGATATAACTAAATATTGCAAAGATATATGATATCCTTGACTGAAGTCCAGAGGATCACTGCAAAAAGTAATGTAACAGAAGAAAAAAGTAACCTAAACTTGCTTATATCTGTTTATCAAATTTAATTTAATAAGTGGTTTTGATATGACCCAGAAACCCTACTCCTAGATTTATGTACCCAAGAGGAACTTGTGCATAGATCTGCCAAAAGATATATACAAGAATGTTTATAGCAGCTTTATTCATAATAACTCCAAGTTGGAAATAACCCACACATCTATCAGTAAGAAAATAGATAAATAAATTGTGCTGCATTCATATAATGGGATATAATGAAGGCTATGGAGCCTTCAGCAATGAAGGCTACAGACCAGTCAAGACAACATAGATGAATCTCACAGACATTATGTTAAGCAGTAGAAGTCAGACACAAAAGAAAATGTATTGTATGATTTCACTTACATGTTATTCAAGAAGAGGGGTCTGGAGTGAGTGGTTACATCCAGATGGAAAACCAGAGATTGACTAGAAAGTGAACAAAGAACTTTCTGGACATATATGCTGGGCATGTGCTATATCTTGATCTGAGTGGTGATTACAAGGGTGTACACATATTTAAAGACTGAGTAGCGCACTCAGATTGGCACATTTTATGCACTTTACAGCATGGATATCTCAATAAAAGAGATAAATGGACTTGACATGCATTTAATGTCTGTGAAAATTCCCCTAGTGACTTAACTTTCCCTGTGTTAAAAATAATAAGAAATAGGGGCACCTGAGTGGCTCAGGGACTGAGCATTTGCCTTTGGCTCAGGTTGTGATCCCAGGGTCCTGGGATCAGGTCCTGCATCAGGCTCTCTGCAGGAAGCCTGCTTCTCCCTCTGCCTCTGTCTCTGCCTCTCTCTGTGTGTCTCTCATGAATAAATAAATACAAATCTTTAAAAAATAATAAATAAATAAATAAATAAATAAATAAATAAATAAAGCTAGAAGTTGAACCAGACAAGGCCAGGACCCTCTGGGAATGTACATCACCTTACGATCTGTTGAAAAAAATACTGAGTGAAATCAGGAGATACCCTTCTGCTGATATGCTCTATCCTGAAGTCTCACCAGAGGGCTCATTGTACCCTGTCTGCCTTCCACTATCACATTTTCCTATCTGGGGTTTGTTATGGGCTAAATGGTGTCTCCAAAATTCATATATTGAAGCCTTAACCCTCAATGTGACTGTATTTGGAGATAGGGTCTTTAAAAAGGTAATTAAGGTTAAATGCAGTCACTAGGGTGGGCCCTAATCTAATCTGTCTGGTGTTCTTGATAAGAAGAAGAGATCTGGACACAGACACGCATAGGGGAAAGACTGTTGGAAGACACAGGAAGAAGATGGCCATCTGCAAGCCACGGACACTGGCCTCAGAGAGAACCAACACTGCCAACATCTTGATCCAGGGCTTCTAGCCTCCAAAACTAGGGAAAATTAACTTCCAAATTTAAGCTGCCCAATCTGTGGTACTTTGTTATGGCCATCCAAGCTAAGGCAGATCCTTTCCCTGGTTGAGAGGATCCACATTCCTGCTCTTACTTTCTTCCAGCTGTGTCTACTTCACCTAAGTAACCTTAAATATTTTTTTAAAAGATTTTATTTATTTTATTTAGACACAGGCAGAGGGAGAAGCAGGCCCCCCATAGGGAGCCTGATGTGGGACTCGATCCCAGGACCCCAGGATCACAACCTGAGCCAGAGGCAGATGCTTAACTACTGAGCCACCCAGGTATCCCAGTAACTTTAACTTTATCCTTAATCTGTGACAAGGTCTCAATTCCCGAAGTTTGGGATGCCAGACTCAGGACATACAACCAGGAACAAACCACTGAAGACAAACACAGGAAGTCCATGCCCATTTTCTGAAAGAGGGAATAAAGAAGAAGTAGAGGAATGGAGTTTAACACACAGTGATCCAAGAAATGTTTCTGTCTCCTTCGCTTCAAGCCTTTCCCAAAGAGAAGTCATTGTTCTGCCTGATTTGTGGACCTTTTTCTAAAAAGAGAGAAGTGAATGATGGAGCAGATGAGGACTATAGCATCAAAGGGCTGTGCTTTTTATGCTAACATGGTGAAGCCATGAGAAACTGACTTCTAGGAAGAGAGGGTAGATGTAGTTTTGCCCATTCCGTTGGCTAAGTCCAACTAGAAACCTCAGACATTATGTATGAAACCATGAAAGAAGAAGGCTAATGCATTAAGAGACCCAAAGAATGACACTGGCTTTCATGTTCCCTGAGCTTTCATGTTGTCCTATGTGTCCAGACATGGAGCTGAAGAAGCAGCCAACCAGGAAAACTCATGTGCACAGAGAAAAGAAGGCCCACTGTCCTTAGCCAAAGGACCAGGAAAGGGACAGCCTAGTTAAGATAATCTGCCTTAACTAGGCTGTACTGAGAACAGACAGCAACTGTTCTCTTCCAATCAAACACCATGGAAAAACCTGTGGCCCCACTCCTAGAAAAGGTCAAGTGCAGAGGCTAGACTTTCATCTTCACAGACTGCAATGGGGTGGCCCTCTTCCTCCCCCCTCTATCCTCATGGTTGGGTGGAGGGATATCAAAGAAGAGTAGGAGCGGGAACTTCACCCCTCTGGGTGGTGACACCACCATCCAGCAACAGCAGAATGTACTTTTTCCATAAGTGCCTACAGACTGGATATGGAAATAGACCATTTCTCGGATCATTAAAATAATTTTTTTTCGAGAAATTTAACAGGCTTGAAATCATGCAATGACTTCTCTGACCATAATGGACTGAAAGTAGGAATCAATAAAAGAAAGATGACAGATAAAATGTCCAAAGGCTTGGAAACTAAACAACGGTGGATTATTATGTCTCCTTAGTGGGGTGTCTTTGTTAATTTGTTTTGCTTTGAAGTCTACTTTATCTGATGTTAATATAGCTACTCTTTCTTGCCTTTGACGTTTGCATGATATATCTTTTTCCTCTTTTTCAATTTTTTTTCTTCCAACCTACCTAGATCATTTTATTTGAAGCAGGTTTCTTGTAGACAGTATATAGGTGGGTCATGTTTTTAAATTCACTCCATCAATCTCTTTTTAAATTGGTGTATGTATTTAGACCATGGACAAGCACTGAATGCTTTCCACCTAAGATTGGGAATAAGGCAAGGAGGTCCACACCCACTACCCTAATTCAACACAGTGATGTAAATTCTAACCGGTGCAATAAAGCAAGAAAAAAAAAAAAGGCATACATAATCAGAAGGAAGAAATAAAACTGTCCCTCTTTGCAGAGGACATGATCGCTTACATAAGAAATCATAAGAATTTTTTTTAAGATTTATTTATTTATTTATGATAGACACAGAGAGAGAGAGAGAGAGAGAGAGAGAGGCAGAGACACAGGCAGAGGGAGAAGCAGGCTCCATGCCGGGAGCCCGATGCGAGACTCGATCCCAGGACTCCAGGATTGCTCCCTGGGCCAAAGGCAGGTGCCAAGCCGCTGAGCCACCCAGGGATCCCCCAAGAAATCATAAGAAATTACCAAAAAATCTTCTAGAATAAATGAGTTCATCAAGCTCACAGCATATAAAATAAACATACAAAAACCAATTGTATTTCTATGTACTAGCAATGAGTGTGTGGATACCGAAATGAAAAATGCAATACTATTTACAATTCTAAAAAAAAATGAAATAGGTGTAAGTCTAGCAAACCAGGGCTAAGATCTGTATACTGAAAACTACACAATGGTGATGAACAAAATCAAACAGGGTCTATTTAAATAAATATACCTTGTTCATGGATTGGAAGACTTAACAGAGTAAAGATATCAATTCTCCCCAAATTGACATACAGGTTTTATGCATTTTCTAACAAAATCCTAGTAAGATTTTTTTGTGGATATAGAGTAAATATTATTCCAAAATGTCTATGAAAGGCAAAGGAAGTAGAATAGCTTTTAAAAAAAAAGTGGAAAAGAAGAATAATGTAGGAAGAATCTGATTTCAAGACTTATTAAGTAGTAAGTAATCTTATACAGTAAGTAACCAAAACTGTATGGCACTATTAGAGAAATTGGTGCATAAAGCAATAAACAGAATGAGGGACCGAGAAATAGAGTCACACAAATATGCCCAACTAATTTTGGACAATGATGCAAAAACAATTCAGTGGAGTAAAGTTATGCTTTCCAGCAAATAGTACTAGAGCAATTGGATGTTCAGACACACACACAAAAAAATCACCCTAGGCCTCTGTCTCACACCTTGTACAAAAATAAACTCAAATGGACCACAGACTTAAATGTAAAAACATAAAATGTTTAGGAAAAAAATAGAGGAAAATTTTGAGATTAAGACTTTTTAGACCTGACACCAAAAACACAATCCATAGAAGAAAAATAAATAATTGGAGTTCTTTAAAACTGCAGACTTTTGCACTACCAAAAACCATGTTAAGAGAATGAAGACAAGCTACAGATGGTAAGAACATATTTGGAAACCACATATTCAACAAAGGACTACTCTCTCAAATATTTAAAATAGGCTCAAAATTCAATGGTAAGAAAAAAAGTCTCATTAGAAAAGGGGCAAGAGGGACATCAGGGTGACTCAGTCGGTTAAGCATGTATCTGTCTTCAGCTCAGGTCATGATCTCAGGGTCCTGGGATAGAGCCCTGCATTGGGTTACAGCTCAGTGGGGAGCCTCTGGCTTGTTCTCTCTATATATATATATTGTTCTCTCTCTCTCTCTCTATAACATCTCTCTCTCTCTCAAATAAATAAATAAAATCTTTTTTTTTTAATGGGCAAAAAACATGAAGTGATATTTCACAGAAGAAACATGAAGTGATATTTCACAGAAGAAATCTACAGATGACAAGTACATATACAAAAAAATGTTCAACGTCTTTTGCTATTGGGTAAATGCAAATTAAAACCACAGTGAGGTATCACAACACACTTATCAGGATAGCAAGGTTGCAGAGAAACTGTATTACTCATACATTACTGGTGGGAGTGTAAAATGGTACAGCCACTTTGGAAAACACTTGGGCAGCTTCTTAAAAAGAATAGACCTGCAACTACCATATGACTCAGCAATTGCACTGCTGGGCATTTATCCCAGAGAAATGAAACACATTCACACAAAAACCTGGCACAAATGTTTATAGCAACTTTATTCATAATAGCCCCAAACTGGAAAAAACCTAGATGTCCTTTGGTGGGCGACTAGTTGAACAAACTGCAATAGACTCACTGTGGAATACTTCTCAGCAACAAGAAATTGATGGTTGTGTTCCCTCTCGCTGGGAAGATTGATGGTTGGCCTGGGACAGCAGGGAGGAAAGTGAATTTGGCTCTAAAATGTCAATATGAGGGATCTTGTGCTGTTGGAAATGTTCTGTGTCTTGACTGTGCCACTATCAATATCTTGGTTGCAATATTGTACTACAGTATTATTTTAATTTTTTTTGAAGATTTTATTCATTTATTGGAGAGTGAGGGAGCCGGAAAGAGAGCACATGAGCAAGGGAGCAGCAAATCCCCCTTGTTGAGCAGGGAGCATGATACGGGGCTCAATCCCAGGACCCTGGGATCATAACCTGAGCTGAAGGCAGACACTTAACAGACTGAGCCAGCCAGGCGCCCCTGTACCATATAGTTTTGTAGAATGTTACCATTGGGGGAAGTTGGTAGGGGGTATGTGGGATCTCTCTGCGTGATCTCGCATAACTGCATGTGAATCTGCAGCTATTTCAAAAAGTCAAAAAAAAAAAAAAACCCCATGAGAAAGAAAAAGTGCATGCCAACAGTACCAGGAGAAAATTCTCCAGATTAGACTCTGGTTCAGGAGGCTATTTGTGATCCTGTCATTTTCTGAACAGTCTTTCTTAGAGTTGAGTTGTGATTATCCAGTATGGAAAGGATAGGAATAAAACAATGGCATCAATAGAGTGGACTCATTTTGCTCGTGTAAACTTGCTGCTCACCAGACACTTCAGTGAGAAATGGAGTATAGCCCACCGTGGTACTCAGAATCTTTCCAGAAGAGATCGTCCCAGCTGTGTGTTGGCTTCTTCTTACAAACGTGCCATTAAAGAGAAGCTGATAGGATCCTGCTTTTCTGTGCCCCTGATTCCCAGAAAGAAGGTTAAGTGTGGCAGGGAAACACTTCAAGATCCAAACAGTCAAACATCGAGCCCATCTCTGATGCTTTAATTGATAAAAAGGAGCTCAGCTTTTGACTTCTGTCCAGTTTCATGACATCATCAGCAAACATCTGGGGTAGAGCTAAGCACATGTGCCTAGAATACTGGGGAGGAAGGGTAGCCTACCCAGGGGTAGGGCATCAGAAGGACAGGACCCCAGGAAGGGCACAGGAAACGACTGGCCAATGACAGTACACAGCCCCTACCTCTGGGATGTTAGTCCCCTTGCCTAAGGAAATACTCCCCTCTTGCCCTGCAGGTGAGGACATTAGCATGACCTACCCTTGACATCCCTAGGAGGGAATGAGATAGAGCAAAAGTCCAAGAAGAATGGCCGGAAACTCTATTATCACCTCTGACATCTGACCTCAGTGCAACTGAAGAATAGATGAGGCACACCACAGTGTCTCCAATTTTTCACTGAATGTGTGCCGCAGACATGGAGGAGAGGAAGTACTTACCCTCACAGCCAGGGTGCAGTCTGAGATGATTCACTACACACTAAACACTTCTTTGAGGTTTTACGTTTGCATAAGACTCTGTATCTATTTTATCATTGTAAAAAATATGTGAATTACTCACCATCAGGCAACCTGACCCTTCAGAGAGATGGCCATGCTCACTCACGGCTTCGGGCATAGGGGTCCTGACATGCTGTGGCTGAGGGTTGGGGCTTTGGAGGTGAACTGTCTGATTCAGGTCCTGCCTCTGCCTTTTGCTAACTGATGACCTAGAGCAAGGTTCCTAATCCTTTTGTGCTTCGGTTTCCTTATATATATAAAATGAGGATTACAGCTGTGCCTACTTCATAGCATTGTTGAGAAGCTTAAAAAAGTTAAAATGCATCAAATACTTGGTACACATGCTCAGTAAATGTTAATTTTTATCATTATGGGTTACACTCTAGCATTTTACTCCTGTACCTAGATCCCACTTGAAAAGCAGTAAATAGCACAGCAAAGATAAACTTGCAAGGTAAAAAGCCTGGAAAGTTAATTTTTTAAAAGATCTAATTTATTTATTTGAGATAGAGAGAGATGTAGCAAGAGAGAACACAAGTAGGGGGAGGGGCTGAGGGAGAGAGAGAAGCAGACACCCCCCCCGCCCCGCCCTGGGGGCAGGGAGCCTGCTGCAGGGCTTGATCCAGGACCCCAGGTTCATGACCTGAGCTGAAGGCAAACGCTTAACGACTGAGCCACCCAGGGTCCCCTGGAAAATTATCTTTGATTCAAAATAGTGGATTTAAAGATACAGCAATATGTTTTTGTCGTATTGGCAAGAACATTTGGGCACACACTTGTACTACAGCCACTCTGAAGTAGGAATCTGAATCCATTCAGGAATTAAAACTGTCTCTCCGTCTCCACCAAGCTGGTGAAGGATTTGTGCTCCATGAATCACAGAATAACATAAATGAGAATACACACAGTTTGGGCCATGCAATTTTGTGTGTCAACATGGTCCATACACCGCCCCCCTCTTTTAATCAATGGATGAATACTACATTTTGACAATGGCAACAATATCCGTGTCCTCCACAGAAGCTACTTTGTTGGCTACATTCGGAAAACCTGCGAGGCTGTGGAGAACATCAACAGGGTTCATACGGGGGCCTTTGGTGACAGGCTCTTAGGTGGAATGCGGTACAGTGACAGCCTTCTGAAGCTCGCCCAAGTTAAACACGAGATTTGTCACACACATGGCAATGACATAAAACTGGTGTACGATGGTGCTCCTGCTTTTTCTGAAGTGTGAGACCGTGGCTCAACCCTCCACGTTAGGGCCCGAGAGGTCCGTATTGGGGGTGGCTGCACTAGCGAGTTACCTTTAAATCAAGGGTCCTTAGAAGCCAGAATCCTTTGTTGTGTGCAAGAAGCTCTCACCAGCTGTTTTGTTTCCACTGAGGGCAGGTCGGGAGGAAAATAGAATGGTTCAAACAGCACAGACAGGATTTAGCATGGTTAAGAGAAAAAATGTCCTGACAGTGAGAATTATCGAACAGTCAGGGACAGCTATGTGGGACATTCTAAGACCCTCTTCTCTGAATATCTTTTTAAGAAAACTCAACTTTGAACCAGTGATTGGCAGCCAACATTCCACAAAAAGGGGCACCCATGTATGAGTTCCCGATTTTCTGAAATATTGGTGGAAAATAAAAAATCCTCCAGACAAGAAATTGCACCATACACTCCCATAATCTTGATTAATAGCTTTCCTTTTTAAAATGTAAATACTGCCATGTGGCCACATGCATCAGCCATTCCTAAAGTATAAATCACCAGAAATCAGGTCATCTCTTAAACCCCAATCAGGATGCTTCTGCCAGGGAATGAAGGTTTAATGAGCCTAGGAGAAGGCCAGGCCCAGGTTGACCTTGGGATACACACTGAGGTGGGCCCTGGGTGCCAGGAAAGAGAGCTGATGAAGTCAGAGAGGATAAAAGGGCAGGAAGACCTCCAAATCATCCATCTTCCCCACAGTTTTATCAAAGTTTCTATCAACCCATACAACTGCTGGGGGAAACTGCCCACCTCTGGTTTCATGCTATGAATTTCAGGTATAGGAGGATGGACTTCTGGACTCATCATTCTCTGATTCCAGGATGCCTCTATTTCCCAAAAAGCCACACACTATCTTTAAGAGACATTCAGAGAGTCCCACAAGGGAGGATCCCTGGATAAAGATAAAGTGGAATCATTAGCAATACATGGTATTGAGCCACCATAGAAGGAATGGAACTTTTAGTGGGAAAATAAAGAGATTATATATAATTTAATAACAATAGCTGACATTTATGGAGAACTTAGTACAGCCAGGAAAATATTCCAAGGGCTTTTTATGTGTTATCTCATTTAATCCTCACAACAATGCCTTATCATCCCCATTCTAGAAAACCATGTGAGGAAACTATTACACCAAGAGGTTGGGAATCATTCAAGGCCTCCCAATTGACAGGTGGAGGAGCTGGTCATGTAGTCACTAAACTCCATGGGAATGTGCTGGATGGGCATCCTTGTTCTCTTTTTTGAGCCATGTCTTTGGTTCTCCCTTCACACATCTTTTCCACTGAGCTTGTGGGCCAAGGCTGGATGTGTTGCAATGGCCACCAAAAGAGTGCCAGGAAAGAGCTTGGGCCAGATCTGAGAATCAGGAGAGAAGTCTTTGGTCTCTCAATCACTCTTTCCTCTGTAGTAGAAGGAATGAGATCAAAAGGCCAAAATTCCAACAAGCACATGAGAAAATGCTCCACATCACTTGCCATCAGGGAAATACAAATCAAAACCACAATGAGATACCACCTCACACTAGTGAGAATGGCTAAAGTTAACAAGACAGGAAACAACAAATGTTGGAGAGATGTGGAGAAGGGGAAACCCTCTTGCACTGTTGGTGGGAATGTGAACTGGTGCAGCCACTCTGGAAAACTGTGTGGAGGTTGCTCAAAGAGTTAAAAATAGATCTGCCCTACGACCCAGCAATTGCACTGCTGGGGATTTACCCCAAAGACACAGATGCAGTGAAACGCTGGGACACCTGCACCCCAATGTTTATAGCAGCAATGTCCACAATAGCCAAACTGTGGAAGGAGCCTTGGTGTCCATTGAAAGATGAGTGGATAAAGAAGATGTGGTCTACATATACAATGGAATATTATTCAGCCATTAGAAACGACAAATACCCACCATTTGCTTCGACGTGAATGGAATTGGAGGGTATTATGCTGAGTGAAGTAAGTCAATCAGAGAAGGACAAACTTTATATGGTTTCACTCATATGGGGAATAAAAAAATAGTGAAAGGGATTATAGGGGAAAGGAGAGAAAATGAGTGGGAAATATCAGTGAGGGTGACAAAACATGAGAGACTCTGGGAAACGAACAAGGGGTAGTGGAAGGCTAAGTGGGCAGGGGGGTGGGGTGACTGGGTGATGGGCACTGAGGGGGGCATTTGACATGATGAGCACTGGGTGTTATACTACATGTTGGCAAATCAAACTCCAATAAAAAAAATATACCAAAAAAAATGAAAAAGAAAAAGGACCAAAATTCTTACTGCCACTTCGCTCTCCATGCCTGCCATAGACTACTCCCCTTACCCTAAGCCAGAACAAAGCTGTAAAATCTTTGTCAACACAGTACTGGAAATGGTGATCAAAATGATTTTTTTTTAAATTTTTGCTATTCTTGACCTGACACATGGTCTGTTTTCTTACAAGGCCTCTCAAACTCACTTGTAAGTCAGGCATCACACTGTCACATCAAAACTAGCCAGTAAATCATGACCAAATCAACAAAGGTATGACCAGCCAGTCACATGCAGCTCTGGAGCTTCTTCGGTCACTTCTTCAATCCTCAATGCCTCACTTGATAATGCTCAGAATTGTTATTCCAAGAGCATCCCCTTGGACTGCCCAGGGCCAATTAATAATGCAGGGAGGAGCAAACACTTATGAAAAAGCAAGAGGGTGCCAGGGATCTTGGCCTCAAGTTGGGATTGGGTCCCACTCCTGAATCCAGGCTGGGAGGGGAAAACAGAGTTTCTGTGAGAGCTTTCCCAGCCTCAGTCTAGTCCACAAACCAGCCCAAGGGTCCTGTCACCAGCCAAAGGCAGGATGACTGGGACCTTATACCAGGGAACTGTCTGTTTTTCAAACACGGTGTTCTTCCTTTTAGTTCAAGATCATTCAGCCCCAATGAAAGTAAGCTCAGTTTCCAGCCACCCCTCTTGCTCTTCTTAACTTCTCAGGTCAAGAAGAAAAGTAATTCTAACGAGCCAAAGAGCGCCGGCCCACAAGAAATGTTTGCCTGTCCAATGGACTTGAAATTGATGTGTGAAATTGAGTTCACAGAAGTGACTGAGAAGTAACTCTGGACATTGAAGAGAAAATGTTTCAAGAAAGTGAAGAGTCTAGAGGGAGAGACCTAGAAGACAAGAAAGAAGTTTAGCCACAGAAAGCAGAATGGGATTTTCCCTTTCTCTACCTTTCTTGAAGGAAACTGGTGTGCTAGAGACTGATGGCATTTCTTGGGTGGACAAAGCCAAATGGTTGCGTTCATTAATTAATTTGCCTTTCAACTACTTCCCCTCAAGGAAACATGTTAATAAAGCAGTTATGAGTGAGTTTGAATTTTTCTTTGTGCTTTTTAAAGTGGCTAGCTAGCTATATATGCTACATGTGTGGATTTAATTCTAAGCTCATCTTCTCACATCCAGTCCAGAATAGTTAATAATAGAGCTTTTCAGGGGAGAAAAAAGACATTTTTTTCACCATTAGGATATGACTTAAATAAAAATGCAGAAAAGGAGGATAAGGGGAGAAGACTTGCCACGACTCTGGCAAGATGCTTACAATTAGAAAAAGAAACACAACCTCCAAAAAGGCCAAGGAAGACCATGAATGAGGAAAAAAGAATAGGATCATGGAGCATGTCTGAACATTGGGATCCACCATTTATTTATTCCTTCTTCTATCTTTCCCATTGGCAAGGTTGAATCCAAGAGAATTTGATGAGTAAATGGCCCAATATTAATGTTTTAACTATTAAATGGGATCTGGTGTTCCATCATCATCATCATTATCATCCTCTGTATTCAAGTACCTACTTGCTAATATGGCCCATTATTTCTGCCATGATAACTTAGATAAAAAAATTTTTAAAGGAAAGATTTCTGGGGGAATCACAGGAGCTGCTGCTGGGCTAACCCTTGCTCAACTCTGTTGAAAGTCATGATGGGATGGAGAGTATTTAGAATTTATGAGAAGACTGGAAGAGAGCTGCTTGAGAAGAAAACACCCTTTGGTACCAACTCTAAGGCTTGTGGGTAAGTTTCTATTTTGAAGTCTTGGATTTCAGATAAATAAAATGTTTCTTGCCAAGTAGCTGACTACCCATCAGGCAACTTTCATGGGTTTATAGTTCATTAGGAGCAGAAAGCCACCAAAGAGGGTCTCAACACAATCTGGAGGACCTCAAGAATGTAAAAAGATCTACATACTCAGTAATGCCTGGCTCTTGAAATAGAAGAAAGGACAGACTTGGGATTCTGGGAAAAAGGTAGAACACTGACAGGCAATAAAAACTGAGTTTCTGAAATTTACACAGGGGTCTTTTACATCCTATACGTATACAAAGATAATCAACAAAGACATTGAGTTTCTCACTGTTAATTTCTTAATCCATCTAAAACAAACAATTAATGACAAAGAAAACCTGTATAAACAAAGTTTCCTCTAGACTAGCCCATTAAAGAAAGAACTATACATTTAATAGCTGCACATGAACAACCTGATCATCATTAAAAGGAAAGATAAGAAAAAGACCACCACCCCACCCCCCCAGCAAAAGGCAGGAATTCTAGATAAAGAGCCATATTTCCTACAAACAAGTATGCAAACAAAATAGACCAGGCAAAAGCACTACAGAAATAGGCAAGGAAGCTGAACAATGGCTTTATTGATTTAAGACATGTGGATTTCATTAGGAAAGCTGAATGCATAAAAATGGGTTGTGATATCTGAAACGAAGCAAGGAGCAAAATTAGGTCACAGAGCTCCTCGGACAAAAGGAATGATGAATCTTTATTAGGTAACTGGACTCGGAGGTAGGAGGAAAAAATAACTCTTTTCCTCCCAACCCTCTCTTTGGATAGTTTTTAAGCCTTCAAAGGTAAGTCTACATGTTGAATTGAAATGGCAAATCCCAGGGCCTCACTCTCTGACACAGCATCTGCACTGCCAAAGAACCCCTGGGCCAGAAACTAGAGATTCCTCAGGAAAAACATTCACACTGATATGGAAATAAATAATGTAGAGATCAAAGCAATAGATGTAAGATGTCCCAGTGGCCTCAACACAAAGCTCCGGCTGAATTTGAAAGTAATAAAGTAGCAATAATAATATTTTTTCACTTGAATAGACATTTTCCTCTGAAGAGCTCATAACCCATGTTAGCTTACACAAAGTTGATATGCTATTCATATGGGAGCCTCATTTTAATAATAATGACACAGAAGCGACTGTCACTGAACTGTTGAGATAAAACAATTTGTACTTCAACAAATACATGGAAAGTGAGATAGGAATCTTCTTGCATAAATCTCCTAAATTCAATTTTGACCCTTTGGCTTGGAATGCTGAACCAAGGCAAATTTTTTAATTAAGAGAAAGAGTCTTTTGACTCCTTATATCTTTCTTTCTGTCTTCCTTCTAGGCATTCCTTTTTCTAGAACATTCTCACTTTATTTTATGCTCTAGATGCCTCTTCCTGCATCCCACCAAAAACTATGATCCTGTAAAATGGCTCTTCCCTGACACCTTGCACATCCCTTTGGCCCAAGATCTTGTTCCCCTGGGACCAGCCCACAGAAGGGCCCCTCATGATTCTGGTTTAGTGTTTTATCCTCATCGAATAATACTTACACCTAAAAGGTTGCCTTAAATAATTTCAATACACAATGTTATAAATTGAACTAAATAACTGTGGAAGAATTTACTGACCAAAAAATATGCCGACTTTTATACCTTATACATGAGTTTTTAGAGCACCTGATTTGTGCAAGATATCTTGCTAAACTCTTTGAAATGATACTGGCAAATACAACACTTCACCAACCAAGTCTCCAGGTTTGAAGACAAGATGAGTAAAGTAAGCCAGGTAACTTTAACACAAGGCTGATATGTGGCCCGAGGGAGGGATATAGAGACCTGGGGTTGAGAAGGTCATCGCCCAGGGTGTAGGGAATGCAGATGGATACATAAAATGTACTGATGAAGGTCAGATTTCAAAAGGTAGTTGGGAGAGGATCAGGGCAGACAAAAGAGCTTGAGTAAAGTAGGAAGGGTCCTAATGGGAGTTTGTTCCTTAGACAAGAATGGATAGCAATAGAAGGCCTCAATGGTATAGATGAAAAACACAGGAATCCCAGCATCGGCTTTCTACCTCACAGCCTCCCTGCCAACCAGCATAGTCCTGGCTGTCACCCACTGGATTCCTAATGGAGGTGAGAGAGGTGTGGGAATAGAAAAGACTGGAAAGACATTGGGATTCCAGCGGATCCCAAATGCCAGACCAAGAAATTTGAACCTAATTCTAAGGGTCTTAGGGAGCCTCAGAAAGCACAATAAACAACCTTTCAGACTCATATTTGTGCAAGTGTATGTGTGTGTGTGTGTGCATGTGTGGTATATGCACGCCTTGGCATGAGTGTGAAGTTGTGTATGCGAGCATATGTATATGTGTGAGTCTGTGTGTGAGAGAATGTGGATGTGTATGACATTAAAGAGTCATTTGTACATTAAAACAACACACATACCCAGATCTGTAACTATACATTGAGAAAAAGGCTGGAAATCAAATGTGTAGTGACCTATGAGAGGAGTATTTGGGCATCCTCTTCTCTGGATCAACTGGACGAAGCTGCCTCATCTGATACTCGGGGGTCCTGGCACTGAACCAGCGGTGGCCGTGAGGAGCAAGCACACTTGTGCAGGTCCTGCCACACCTGACAAGACAGCAGTTGTTACGACAGGATTGTGGGAGAGGCAGACCATTCGAGAAGATATTCTATTGGCTCAAGTTATGGACAAAGGAGAAATGACATTGGCTGGCAACGGGGCCAGGGAGGCAGCCGGGCTGGGAGAAGGCAGCAAGCACAGACCATCTCTCAGAAGCCAAAACGTCCAGGACCTGGAGCAGCAACGGGAGAGCCAGTGCAGAGCAGAGCCCGGAGACCACGGAGAAGCCGGTGCGGGAAGGGAGCTGCCTTGCCCGGGTCTCCGGACATCTGGGCCAGGCACTGCTGTCTTCTCCACCAATACACAGCACCATCTTGAAACACTACAGAGAAGAATGTATGACAAAATCGGATCCACACATACTTTCCCAAACTATAAGTATCTGTCAAGTCAATCTCCAACTTCTTCTGAACTGTTCAAAGAAGTTGAACACAATTTTTCCATTACCTGGCAGCTCCTAGCGACAAGTGGGTACTCTCTGTTCACTGAATCACTGGCCTCTTGAAGAGAATCTTAGCGAGGTTTTGTTTGGGCGTTGCTGGGGATTTTTTTTTTGCATTTTTTTATAGTGGCAAAATATATATAATATAAAATTTAGCACTTTCACTATCTTGAAAAGCAATGTTCAGTAGCAGTAATACAGTTGTTGAGCAACCATCATCACCATCCAGCTCCAGAACTCCTTTCATCAAAACTGAAATTTTGTACCCATTAAACAGCAACTCCTCATACTCCCTTCTCCCTCCACCCCCTCAACCCTGTAACCATCCTTCTGATTTCTCCCTGTGTGAATTTGACCAGTCTACGTACCTCATAGAAGTGAAATGATCTGTGTCCTGCTTACTGGACTTAGCCTAGTGTGCTAGTGGCTTTTAGAAGTTAATGCAGCTTCCATGTGTGCATGAGCCTGGGAAACAGGTGAAATACGGAGCAAATTTGGCCAGAGATTTTTGTATCATAGCAGACCGTGAGGAGGTGGGCAGCTGAGGGCAGAATGCCTGCCTTTTATTTTTTTTATTTTTTAGATTTTATTTATTTATTCATGAGAGACACAGAGAGAGAGAGAGAGAGAAAGAGAGAGGCAGAGACACAGGCAGAGGGAGAAGCGCAGGCTCCATGCAGGGAGCCTGACATGGGACTCCATCCCGGGTCTCCAGGATCATGCCCTGGGCTGAAGGCAGCGCTAAACTGCTGAGCCACCCGGGCTGCCCAGAATGCCTGCTTTTAAAGCAAAATCAGGAGTGCTGAGTTAACCAGCTGTGTGACTTGGGGCAAGTCACTGAAACTCTCTGTGCCTGGACTCCCCCACATGTAAAATGGACATAATGACAGTGCATATCCATGGGTCTATTGTGAGGATCAAATAATATATGTAAAACACAGAAATGCCTGGCACATAGTTGACATTGGACAAATATTAAGACAATTTAAAACAAAGGACATACATGAACATCTGTAAAATTAGGGAGTTTATATTCTCACGAAACACATATATTTTGAACCGATTAGCATATAAAAAGCAAAAAAGTATACTCTCTAAAAGCATACCTTGGAAAACTAAAACATGCATTTTCTATTTGAGACATTGAAAGAAAAATTTGTTGAATATGACAGCCCTTGGTCTTAAGAAAATGTGAAATCTAAAAAGAATCTGGAGGAATCTGGACAGGTTTCCAAAGGATATGCCCCAAACCTCCGTCTGACAGTGTGGATAAAGCAGGTCTCATTCAAGATATGAAAAGTAAAACTTAAAACACAAGGTGATGAAGCAAACTATCTTAATAATGTTCGCAGGTTTCAACGGGAGATACTAAAAGAAGTGAATTTTCAATGAGAGAGAGAGAGAGAGAAAGAAAGAAAGAGAAATCCCCTTGCATATTTATGATAGAGATTCCCCCATTATTGAACAAAAAGCTGGCTATTTATTTTAGAAAAGCTCATTTTATGGATTCTAAAAAACTGAAAAAATCATTTTAAGTATAGACTTTGTAAACAAAATTCCTTACCCACAATATTAACTTTCTCTGCCCCATTATTTTTCTCAGTCAGAGGTCACCACGATCACTTTGTGGCTTAACTTGGCCAATCACCTTCGAGAGTTCTGTTGTCTTCCCTCCCAGGACTCTGGCAGGGAAGTCACGCTGCCTCTGCAGTGGGGCCTAGTGGTGGCTTTCCAACATCATAGATGAGATTTGCATCCCATCACAGACTGTTTTTTTCCCCCACCCGTTTTTATGGATTTGGTATGTAATTAGTTTTGGGATAGACCAAAATCAGAAGTGCCTAATGTAGTTTACTAGGGAGCCATCAAGAGGGCCATTTGAGTCAGGCCATGGGTTTCAGAGTGGGGCAGCCAGAGGTCAAGTCTCTCCTCCCATCTTGAGTCTGAAATCAAGTGGTTCTTCACTTACAGCAGGACTGAAAGGACAAAGAATTAAATTGCTTTGACCCCGCAGGGCCCATTTCAGAAATACAGTTTTCTTTTAAGAGAAAAAAAATATTTTTAGAGAAAAGAGAAAAATTCTCTCTTCAGCTTTCACTCAGTCCTGAGCTGGCCTACTCAGAGTCTGTTGTTTTAAAGGGTTTTGTTTTGTTTTGTTTTTTAATGTTTACTCAGGAAGCACATGGAATGCACCCTGACAAGTAAAGCCCACGTTTCCACCATTCACTGAGGCTCTTTGTTTTCACCTATCACATACCTCATGCCTTAACTGAATACTTTATTTGCTAATAAAGACTCAAGACTTCAGCCACAGGGAAAAGAAAGGGAACCAGTGGAAATTAGTGGAATCCCAGTAAAAGGGAAAATATTTCATTAATTTTATTTTAAAAAGCAGGCTTTCATGGGTACTAGAAAATTTCCCCTAGAGTTGTTTCATTAAAAAGCACAGTATGTGTCAGAGTATGAAAACAGGAAAGAGGGGAGAGAATCGCCGTTGTTTGATCATCTCACTCAAGGGGAAATTTGTCTGAGATAAACAGTTCTCAGAAATAGCAATCGTTTCATGAATCTGATGTTTTCAATGGTTGTGGTATCCTCCAAATCAGGCTTGGACTAGAAGTCCATGCTCTTTACCGTTACAAAAGGCAGGGTTAAGTCAGTGGACTGTCTTAGGAGTTGAAAGAATTAATTTGGGGCCCTAAGTGGTGAGGATTTCACTCTCAGAGAGTAACTTTCATTTGAGGGGGCTAGAAAAGAAAAATAAGACATAATTAAAATTTGGGTAATGATAGGGAAATTGATTGAGAGGTTATTGTAGGAAAAACATAGAAACATCCTTGGATTACCCAAAAGGATAAAATATTAACATTGACTTGGTAATTAGATAATCATAATAAAATTTCTAAGGGAGCTATAGAAAGACTAGCTATAGAGTATATAACTTCCAGACTAGTAGGGGGGAGGGAGCAGTACAGAGAAGAAGATTTATTTCCTAAATTTATATAACCATTATATTACTTATATAAAAAAGAAAAAAAGAAAAATTGAGGTGTTTTGGGGTGACTCAGTGAATTAAGTGTTAAACTCTTCATTTTGGCTCAGGTCAGGGTCTCAGGGTCTTGAGATTGAGCCCTGTGTCAGGCTGTGTGCTGGGCATGGAGCCTGCATAGGACTTTCTCTCTTCCTCTCCCTCTGCCTCTCCCTTCCTGCTCACATGGACTCTTGTTCTCTCTCTCTCTCTCTCTCACACACACACACACACACTCTCTCTCTCTCTCACACACTCTCTCTCTCTCTCTCAAATAAATAAATAAATAAACAAAATATATTTTTAAAAAGGATAATTTCAAAATTACTGAAATAAGTATGCAATTTAAGAAGTTAACTATGAAAAACAGTATAATCCATTCAAAGACAGTAGAAAAAAGAAAAAGCAGAAATTAATGAAATGGAAAAAATAAAAATAGTGAGGATCCAGATGCCAGAAGTTGGATCTTTAAAAAGGTTAATAAATGAATATTTGTCTAGCATAACTGATCAGAAAAAAGAGAGAAAGTATAAATAAACAACATTGGGACTGAGGACGGGAAATGGCCAAACCACAGATAGAGGGGAGATTATAAAGATAAAAATAATGTTATGAATAAGTTTATAAAAATAAATTGAAAACTTAGATGAAATGGACAATTTTCTAGAATGCCTCAAGCAGTAACTAAAAATCTGAATTGTTTTATAACTACAAACAAAATCAGACCAAAGTTTAAAATCTTCCCACAGTAACACCAAGCCTAGCTGGTTTTACAGGTGAGTTCTCCCAAAATTCAGGAACAGATATTTTTGATGTTACCAAATTCAGGAAGCAGAAAAAGAGGAAACATTACCTTAACTTATGTTACAAAATTAGCAAAATTCTTTGTTGAAAACCAGCGCAGGGAAAAAACTCACCCAGGAGAATAGAAGCCAAAACCCTAAAAAAATATCGGTAACCTGAATTCTATCTGTTGTGTACTACACAATCAAGTTAGGTTTATTTTAGTGATACAAGATTACTGCAAACTCAGAAAAATCTGTTGATGTAATTGACACTATAGATTAAAAGGAGGAAGGGAGATGATCATCTAAATTGATTCAGAAAAAACATTCAATGAAATTCAACGTGCGGCTGAGTAGGAAGAGAATTTCCTTAATCTGATCAAAGGTCCCCATAGACAAAATGACAATAAATGCCTTATTTAGTGTTGAGATGTTTAAAAAGTATATCTTTAGAAATCAAGAACAATTCAAGGACATGCATTCTCACTTCTATTCAATCTTGTTCTAGAAGTTTTAGTCTTCTGAGATAAGCAAGAAGATAAAAGATATGTAAAAATAAAAAAAGGAAGAAACAAAACCAGTGCCATATATAGATCATATGACTGCATAGGAAACCTGAAAAAATATCTACAAATTCTTACCAGTAGAGCATCTAGCATCTTTACTAGATATAATACTAATTTGTAAGAGTTCATTGTATATACTCTTCATACCAATAACAAATATTTAGAGTTTTATGCTTTAAAAAAGATACCATTTAAAAGACCAAGAAATATATATGATACTTAGAAATAAGTCCCAAAAAACACATACAATACTTTTCTGCAAAAAATTCTATAAATGTGTATTTATAAACATAAAAATATCTATATAAATGGAAGGACGTACTAATTTCATAGACTAGAAAGCACAGTTTTCCAAAGATGTCAGTTCTTATACAAGTGTTTTATATATTTAATGAAAGTCCAGTTGAAATCTCTAAATGATTGTTTTGCAAGTTGACAAACTAATTCTAAAATTGATATAAAGAAGGTAGGGGGACATCTTCAACCAGACATCAGAACTCACTACAATGCTACAGTAATTAAGATAATGTGATCTGTCTTAATGGAATAGACAGACAAGGGGAACCCGGGTGGCTCAATGGTTGAACATCTGCGTTTGGCTCAGATTCTGATCTTGAGGTCCTGGGATCAAGTCCTGCATCAGCCTCCCTACAGGGAGCCGGCTTCTCCCTCTGCCTATGTCTCTGCCTCTCTGTGTGTCTCTCGTGAATAAATAAATAAAATCTTAAAAAAAAAAAAAAAGGAATAGACAGCCCAATGGGACAGACTAACATGCCTAGCCTCAGACCCACACAGGTGTAGAAACTGACATTCGTTGGAAGTGGCATTACAGAGGAAGTTTGGAGTATTTCCAGATGGTGCAGAACTCTTAACTATCTCTATAAAAAACTATATTGGATCTCAAACTCATAACTTACTCAAAAATTCCTGAAGGATCAAGAACATAAATGGAAAAAGCAAAATTTTGAAAACTTTACTGAAGTATAGAAAGAAACATACACTGAAGTATTTAGGGATAAAGCATCATGATTGATCTACCTGACTTTTAAATGTTTCAGGAGAAAAAGAGAAAAAGTAGTGAGAAAGAAAATGCAAAAGGAAATGAAGATAAAATGTAAACAATATAGGAATCTAGGGATTGGGTTTACTGAGTCCCCTTAGTACTATTTTTGGCCATTCAATTTATCTATGAACTTGAAGCTATTTCCAAATAAATAGCCTTTTTTCATTTACACAAATTTTTTAGAGGATACAGGAAACAGTCTTTATCACCACGGGGCATAGGAGCCATTCGCAAACACAACTCAAAGAGTGAAAAATCATGAAGGAAAATTTTGATAAAATAAATTGAAAACTATCTATTCATTAAAAGATACCATAAAGAAGGGTACAAAATATATGCCATGAACTGGGAGGAGATATTTGCCACACACAAAACTGACAAAGGATTAGGATCAGAAATACATAAAGAATTCCTTTGATATAGTTCTTTTTGTTTTTAAAGGTTTATTTATTTATTTGAGAGAGAGAGAGAGTGGTGGAGAGGGGCAGAGAGAGAGGGAAAGAGAACCTTAAGCAGACAGCAAGCTGACTGTGGAGCCCAAAGTGGGGCTCAATCCCTCGTCTCTGAGATCATAACCTGAGCTGAAACCAAGAGTCAGCTGCCTAACCGACTGTGCCACCAAGATGCCCAATATAGTTCTTTATGTCATATATACACATATGTATATATGATATATCTATTGATATATATCTTCCTATGTTCTAAGCTCTGTTAAAGAAATAAACAACCCAATGGAAAAAGACTAATAAAATCCCACATATTTCACAAAGGAAGAAGCCAAATATTAACAAACATCTAAGATGCTCAGCTATTTGTAACCAAGACATGCAAATTAAAACTCCAAGGAGATGTAATTTTAGACACACACAATTGGCAAATATTAAAATTTTTAACAATATCAAGTGTTTGTATGACTATAGCTAATAATACTATATGGCATATTTGAAAGTTGCTAAGAAAGTAGATCTTAACATCACAAGAAAAAATTTTGTAACTACATATGGCCACAGATGTTAACTAGACTTATTGTTGTGCTCATTTTGCAATACATACACGTATTGAATAACTATGTTGTACACCTGAAACTAATATGTTATATATCAGTTATATCTCAATTTTGAAGAAGTGTTCAGAAAGACATGGAGCAACAGGATGTCTCATATGCTGAAGAAAAATCAGTAAAACCTTCAGCATCATCTATTACATTTGGCCCAGCAATTCCACTCCCAGATACTTAAAGATGCTAGCAAAATTCTTGCACATGTAAACCAGGAGATGCATATAAAATTGTTTATTATTAGCATTGTCTGTGATGAATAAAAGACTGAAAACAACCTAAAATTTCCATGAATGGAAAAATGAATAAATATAATGTGATATATTCATGGAATAGAATACCAAATAGCAGCACGAATGAGTCCCCAAAATATGGAGGGGGACAAAAGTCAGTCCTGAAAATACATTCAAGCCATCAAGATGAGATTTTGAAAAATGAGTAGTGAGCTAGACAAGGAGAGGAAAGGACTTTGCAGTCATAGAGAAGGAAGAACAAAACCCATTTAGGATCTGCAAGTGCTTGCCTCCTCCATCAACAGTGACCTAATGATGGACCTCCTATATCCATGAATTCACTGCTGATACCTTTTATAAACCGTGAGAAATTCTGTATAAGTGAATTGCTTCTTAGAAATAGTTGCACAAGGAGAAGAATGAGGTTAGGAAGCCACTAAAAGAAGTAAAGTGGTTAGAAAAGGAGTAAAAATGTTTGCAAGTAACTCCTCATAGGAAACCCTGTGGGGAAATTAAATCCTGTACTGATGCTGGTCCTGCAGTGGCATCCCCCAAGGAAGAAAGGAGTAAAGACAAATGTAAGGCATGTTTCAATGTGGAGATTATAAAGATAGAATCAAGCTGCATTAACTTGGATTTTGGAGAGGGATTTTAAAAATCTAGGACAACTAACTTAAGGTTTTCCCTGAGCCTTTTCCATCTCAAGCATAAAGTTACTCCACATCTCTGAGATCACAATGGAATGAGCAGTTTGTAAAAGTCAGAAGGAGTTTGTGTCTAGAAAGGAAGACTTTCTGTAGCAGGGCTTAAAAGTAGTATTCAATTTATTAAAGCTATCAGTTAAGAATCTCAGTCCTTATAAATGTTTAAGTTCAACTTATGAATCTCATTTCTTTTTTATTTAGAGATACAGTAATTGCCCAAAAATAAGAAAAGCCATTTCACATCCCTTGATTAATGTTTAAATTAACTCATAAGGAATCAAATTTTTCTCTTAAATAACAAAACGTACCTAGACATTTCACACTACAGTTACATATTTAGTACATCTATATGTAATACATAGGTCAAATGCCTGTCAAGTAAATTTAACAAATTTTAAAAGTACAATCTTTTCAACATTTAATTAACTATTGCGACTCCAATAAACTTTAAAATATAGTAAAGCTAATAATTCTAATCTCATGTCTTAAAATCACATAGAGCATATTAAATGTAGCACAGTAATGACAAAACTTATTACATTTGTAAGATCTTTACAAATCCATACCTTACATAACAACATCAATATTACTTTCATCTTCTTATCCTGGATTTATGAATTAATCCAGTGAAGACCAGCATTAGCACCTTTGGCTGGCTCAGCAACCAGGGTAGAGTCCACTAATAGATCTTACCATTGAACGATGGGATGATACTTCCTGACCCATAGGCTAAGAAGCGGAGCCCTGGTTCAATCTTAGGGTCTGTCTGCTTACCCAATCATTTACTAAAATACTTTCATAATATTTTTCTGCATGCTCAGACTCCTTTCCAATTCCCTGCCCCACCCAGATTGCAACATTTTTTTTTAACTGAAAAATGTATCTTGGATTTTTTTTTAAAGATCAGTTTATAAAGAACTTCCTCAATATTTTGAATGACTGCAGTGATTTTTATTGTATGGATAGATGTACCATAATTTATTTAAGTACTCCTTTATTAATAAATATTTATGTTGTTTCTATTCTTTTATTAATACAATCGATGCAATATAAAGTCTTGTACATATGTAACTTCTTTTTCGTTTTCTTCAGCTTTATTAAGATATAATTGATCAATTAAAATTATGTATATTTAAGATGTATAATGTGATGTTTTGATATATATATAGATACATTGTGAAATAATTGCCACAATCAAGCTAATTAACCTACCCATCACCTGACATAGGTAAGCTATGTGTATGTGTGCCTATGTGCATGTACATTGAGGACACTTGATATCTACTTTCTTAGCAAATTTTAAGTATACATTATAACATTAACTACAGTCACCATCTGATGCATTAGATCTCCAGAATTAATTCATCTTATAACTGAAAGTGTGTACTCTTTGACCAGCATCAGGTTGCTATGTCTTTATGTCTGCTCATCTGTGAACTTCTGTGTCTTCTTTGATATTTTACTTTGTCATCTGTTTTATCATTTCTATAATCATTAATTCACACAAGGCAAACACAGAGGGGGAAATTAATGCTTGGAATCACAAATTCAGATAGGCATTGGACACTTGGTTAGAAGATGAGTCAGAGACAAAAAATATTCTTAGAATATGAAGTATCTATGATAAAGAAGAAAAGGTTTATAAACATTTTGAAACTATGGGTGGGGGGTCAGTTTCCCAATTGTTTCTGACAAGCAGAGGGTGGAGAATAAAAGTTACTTCGGCGCCCATGTCTTAGTCAATTTGGGCTGCCATAACAAAATACCATAGACTGGGTGGCTTGAACAACAGTAATTTATTTCTCATAGCTCTGGAGACTGGGAAGTCTAAGATCAAAGTGCCAGCAGATCCAACATCTGGTGAAGGCCAGCTTCCTGGCTTGTAGACAGCCACCTTCTCACTAGGTCCTCACTGGCCAAGAAAGTGATCATGTTTCTTGTGTCTCCTTATAAGGGCATTCATTCCAGCATAAAGGCTCCAGCCTCATGGCCCCACCTACAAATACCATTACATTGGGGATTGGGTTTCAACATTCAAATTTTAGGGGGATATGGTCAGTCAACAGCAAACCATTATAACTAATTTAAGATGAGTAAAATGTCATGCCTTTGTCTCACTAGTGCCAACCTCCCCAAGGGGGACACAGATGCTGTGATAGTCACAGTAGAAATCCAAATGTAATCAGTTATCTCCCCTACCTGCTAGTTTAAGAACTTGGGCACCTCCAGCTTCCACTCAAATATTTTTGGTGATCCCCCACAATTATCTCACACATTTTCATAAACAAATTCACTCACACAACTGAAGCACCAATAGTTTTAGTTTAAGCACTTTTTAAGCACCTGCCACTGGTTTGCTGGAGACTCCCAGGCTGTCACATTCAGCTGTGCTCCACATACACACAGGCGAACAAGGGTGACACCCTGCAGGAAGGATTTCAATGTGACACAGAATGAATTCCTCTAGGCATAGAGTTTGGGGAAATTGCAAAATGGTCCTTTCAGTTTTTCTTTTACCTTCTGAAAGTTCCAGCCAAGATGGGGGGTTTCCCAGGAAATCAGACCTAACATACTATAGTACTTGAATTTCCGAAGAAAACAGAGAAGCTAGAGCTTCTGTTTATGTCCTTGCCCTGTCCCTTAGGTCTTTGTTCCTCAAACACATGATCCTCTCCACACCAAAGCTTGGCCATTCCAAAATAGAAGCAAAAACCAAAACCAAAACCAAAACACTCTGGTCTCCTCAGAGTCTCATCTGAGGACAAGTATATAGATTATCCAGTAGCATTTGGGGTCTGGAGGAGCTGACATGCTTCAAAAGTGTGTCTCAGCTGCTCAGACCCAGGTTTTTTTGTTTTCTACCGACAGAGACCTTCTCAGGAAAGTGTGAATAATAATAATAATAATAAATTTTTAAAGCATGAATAAAAAAGAACCCTACTCTTACTATCTCAATTTTGGACCATATAACAAGTACCTTTCAGTACTTTTCAGCCCTCTGTCGGGTTAAAAATCACACCAATCCAGACAGTATGCAGTTTATTAAAACTGTTCCCACTGGGGTAACACAAGTAGCTAATATTATTGTTGTAAATACATTGAAGCCAGGTTTTGGGGGTTATTTTTGTTAGTACAAGCCAATAGGACCAACCATCTCCCTTTTTATCCTTCAGAACAATTGGGAGGTGTTTGGGTTTTGCTTTTTTTTTTTTTTTTTTTCAACTGACTCATTTGAGAGGAATAAATTCACATGTCAGCTTGTGGTCTGACCAACATGACGTATCCATAGGGGAAAAAAGGACACTTTCAAATTAAGGTATATTCAGCAGTTAGACATTCTTGTTTGAATTTTTCCTTATTCTTTAAAATTTATTGACCAGCAATGAGGCACATAAGCCAAGGGCCTGTGCCTCAGATTACCAGGGAGGAAAGTTGGTCAACATCATTCCCATTGTTTCAATCAAGATAAGTTGGTTAAAAGAAACAAAAACCCATTTCAGGCAGTTTTAAAGGGGAATCTATTGCAGGAAGAGTGGAATATTTCATGAAGTTAAAAATATACACCTAGGAAATCCATAGCAGTTGAAAACTAAATGTTTACTCTCTCTTTTTCCCACCTCCTCCAACCCCACCATGATGGCCTCTCACCTCTACTTCCCTGTATGCCTTTGCTTCATCCTCTGGTTTCTCTTGGCAGACTGGCTCTCTCTGTGTGTATACCAGTCCTCATGGCCCCAATAGGCTGCTCTAATCCAGTCTTCTGGGTGAAGAAACGTGCATGGAACAAGTGTCTCTTTATCACTTAAATCAAACTTTTGTGATTTATATCTGGGTTCTTCAAGGTTGAGTCTGATGTCCCTGATCTACTGTTACAAAAATAGTTGCCGAACTCCACTCTTCCAACAAAGTCTATAAAATGTACTTGTAAGATAAGCAATGGTCTTTGTAGGCACCCCAAACTGTTCACCATACTTTTTACTTTCATATTTGAACCTTTTAGCAAATCCAGCCCTACTTCCCTTGGCAGGTAGTGAGCTGAGAGATAAGCCATCCATCTTGGTGAACCTGTACATCATGTTTGGTTTTGCATAGACTGCCCAACAGGGATGGGACTAATAAACTCAAGATCCAAATGTATAATGTTTATTTTTGAAAGAAAAGTAAGGGGAATTATTCTAGCATATTTCAATATATTAGTGGAGGCATTTATTTTTTAACCAAAAGTATATTAATTAAAAGTATCCAAATAATCCCTTTGATCTGGGAATTTCACTTCAAAGAATGCATACTAAGGAAATAATCATAATAGAACACAAAATGTTATAGAGAAAAGTGCTCATTATGAATACGTATAACCTATCAATTGGATTTCAATGACAAATTTATGTGCTATGCATGTTGCCAGTTATCATGCAGCCTTTTAAAATCACCTTTCTGAAGACTATTTACTGACATGGAAAAAGGTTCATAATATACTAAAGGAAAAAAAAAGAAAATTACATGTCTGGTCTGAATTTTATCTTCAATTATTTGCCCATAATGCAGTTAAAGAAAATGCATCAGAATATTAACAGTGATTATTTCTGAACAGTGAGGGACATGAGTCTTTTTTTAAAAAATATTTTATTTATTTATTCATGCGAGACACACAGAGAGAGGCAGAGACATAGGCCAAGGGAAAAGCAGGCTCCTTGTGGGGATCCTGATGTGGTACTCCATCCCAGGACCCCAGGACCTGAGCCAAAGGCAGACACTCAACCACTGAGCCACCCAGGTGCCCCTGTATTTTCTTCTTGATTGTTGATTTATTTTCCTAATTGTCTGAGGTAAATGTAAGTTGTTTTATAATATGAAATATATTTACAATACTTATTTCAATGCCCTTGTTGCCTGAATTATTTGATTAGCTGCCTCAGCCTTCCACCTCACAACAGTGTGCTCCATAAAATAAACACTAAAAGGAAAAATAGAAAGAGAAAAAAACGCTAATGAAGTATCATGAAACAAGACCAGTGTTGGCCTTTCATTTCCTATCTTTCATTCTTGTGGGAAGGACGCCATGGAAACCAGCCATTTTCATGAAACTGCCGCCTGACAGGAGCTGTGTGTTTTCTTATTCTTAGTGTTGAGGGGCAAATGCCCCGACGTGATAGTTGTGAACCCTGTCAGTTATTCATGCATCTCTGCTTCCACTGCGGCATGGGATGGGGAGGCTGATAGGGTTGGTGAAAATGGTTGCTCCCATCATTTTTTTTTATGAATGGTCATGTTTATTATTACAATAGAGTGTTGACAAGCATGGCAGAGACTAAAAATATAGTTCCTTTTTGAAATAAAATATTCAGCATTTTCACTGGCTGAAGATTCATTTGGCAGTAACTTCTTGGTTAAAATTCCCTGAGGTTTGTTTATATGGCTATTTTGGTTCTTTATTTTAAGTCTATCAGCATTTTTCCACAGCTTCAAGCTATTCTCATCTCAGCATGTAGGAAGTTAATAGGTAGCACAGAAGCTTATTATTTTAATTCCAGTGAAAACACAATTGACTAAAGAACCAAAGGCAATAACACCATCCTTTCTGGCATGCTGAAGGACTGACAAAGATAACCACAAATTCAAACTTATCATGGTTCTCTGGAGCACGGGTCCAGGTGACCAAAGGGTTGGGCTCAGCAGTACTAGGCTTCAAATAATCTCCAGGCATTGCCTGTGAATATGAAACAAGAACCACTTGGAATTTTGTTTCTCTGGTGTGACAAAACTTTATGAGATTTTTTTTTTAAGAAGCATAAAAGCAATGTAGTTCTATTTAAGGTGGTGGTCCACCTTAAATATACATTTATTCCAGTGGAGCCATCGTTCTTCAAAACATCTGTGAAATTCCTGTTTGGGAATTATTTTGAGATATAGTTTATGCAATGCATCAGAAAATTAATCTTGTCAGTTTCTAATCACATATGAATGAGATTATAAAGTTAGATTACTCAACTTATTTACCAGACTGGGCTCCAGATGCCTTTTACATTTTCTAAATAGCAGATCCTCTCACAAAAGCAAAGTTTACCACCAATAAATCCTTCAAAACCACATGCCTTGGTCTAAGACAGGAATTCCAATATGAGAATTCCAAAAGGGATTAGAAAAATGGAAGAATCATTGGAATAAGCGTATAGCTTTCCAACCTAACAACTCTGAACTGTGCCATTTGGGTTTGTGGGATCAGAAAACTTTAATTAAAAAGAAAGAAATAAAGAAATTCTAACATTTTTTTTCATATACTTAGTAGTAAGTGAGTGCCAGGCACTGTTCCAGGGGATAGACCAGCAAACGTGGCAGACATAGATTTAACCTTAACCCTATGGCAATACCAATCTGGAGAGTACTAATTTTAAAAAGTGATTTAATATGCTATTTTAGAATTATGTGACTTTGAACTATCTCAGGGAGATATGTATAGAATAGGATACTTCAAAAGTTAGAAAGTTAGGAAAAAATTGTTGAAGTCTTTTCCTTTGTTTTTTTCTCTGCAGGACTTTGAAGCGAAGCAAGGAAGTATGTTTGACTTTATCTCAATATAATTCAAGTGCCTAGACAGCCTCTGAGAATTTGAAATGCTCCCTAAGCTGGAATAAAACCAAAGCTACCAACCTACTTCAGCTGGTTGTTATGAAACAACAGACTAAAAACTTTAAATGCTGTTTAATTAAAGTATCTTTGCCATCATCAGTAGCAGTGGCAACATTCTCTAGTAGCTGAGATGTCACAAGTTCCATTCCTTTTACAAAAAGGCAAAAACAGTTTGGGGAAAGTCAGTTCAAATTAATCCAGCTTTAGTCAACAAATATAATTTAGATACCAGGAATGGAACCAAGATATGAGGATACAAAAATGAATGCTCTGATGCTAATTTCTTGAGCTTCAGGAACTTATCCAAGTTACCTCAAATATTGGGATCTTCCTGAGAATGCAATAGGGATGCACAGTCTGTCGGTTCTCAGCTAGGACCAACTCTGGAAGCTCAGCTGCCTATTTCTATCTGTCTAGATGCCTAGAGATCTCCTGAGCTTAGTGGTGTCTTGACATAGGGGAAACAATCTTGCTAATGAAATAACAGTGGTTTGGCAAACAGTATCCAGAAATCCCAGCAGTTTGATGTTCCCATTCAGAAGGTGAACAGAACCTTAACAAAACAGAATTGTATTGCAGCAGCATCAAAGCTCCTGTCATACTATAAAGCATCACCTCATGTTGGATGGAGTCCTTGGTCCCTATTGGAAATTCAAGGGCTACTACTCACAGTGTTCTTCCTCCTTTTCAAAGCATCCCCAAATTTGAACATAGAGGACATTCAACTGATTCCCTAAAACCATGTCCACTTTCCCTGCCTATTCCCCAGTTACTACCCTTCTCTTCTCTACATCCTCAAGGACTGGTCCATATAGAATAACCTCACAGGTTTTTCATAAATGGTGTCATTACATCAAAAAAATAAAAGTACCTGCCCTCACTAACCATGATCTTGACTTCATTACTTCTCTTGGGTCCTAAGATCTTGACCTTCAAAGATTCTGAGATGCTGTGTGGCAAGTGTCTGTTACTGTGCTCTGGCCTCCCCATGCTGCACTCCTCCACTCCCTATCAGTCATCTCTTTGATGAGTGAGCCATGAAAAATTATTGGTACTATATCTCAAATTAAAGGAAAAACTACTCATCCAACCCAGGGATTCTTTTTTGTTAAAAAATATTAACCAATTATTCCCAACTCTCTAAAAATATTAGCCAATTATACCAAATTATCCAAAGATCCATTGCTAAAATCATCCCATCAATTCAAGTTAGTTCCTTCCTACTGGCTTGATAAACAAAGATGTTTTTCCTCTTACTGTAAGTGCAAGTCCCATTCAATACATAGGCCTGCACATATTCCATTAGTAATCTAAATTCTCCTTTCAGGTTACCATTATATTATTGAGCAGTAGTAGGATTAACTGAAATTCGGGGATAAAATGAGTACCTGTCTATTTTGTTCATTAGATTAATTTGAAATAAATGTGTATCTAGCAAATTGATGGGGTTGGTGGTTTAAGGTGGATAAGAATTCAAACGATTTCTTCTCACATATAAAAGTTTTGTAGACAAAAGAGAAAATTTAAATTGACCTGCATCACTAGCTTTTTCTGTGACCTTATGAATATCTCTAAGACCTCTAGGAATGCATTTTAAATAATGCCAACTTGTACGGCCTTTAACATTCTAAGTACCTTGGTGACCAGGTATTTAGATAATAGATTGGAAATTGACCTCAATTTCTTCTAAATCTAAAGAGGATGATGTATCTGTATTTTTCCCTTTGGCATCCAGGAAAGAGTACTCCCTGCTATATCTTGTTTTCACACACCTGCTTTGAATCTGTGTGCAGTGAATGATGTATTTACTCTTCCAAAGTATCTTGTAACAGCATGATTAGAATATTGGTAGACTTTAATCGTTGATTTATATCTTTATTCTTTAGACATTATATAGTACCTAATATATGCCAGTTATTACACTTGGCTTTGAAAATATAAAGATGAAGACATAATCTCTACCTTCAAGGAATTAAAGTCTATCTGGGAAGAAAGATGGATAAATTACTAACCACGACAAAATATGATGAATACATAATGAAAACATGGACAAAGTGCTTCGGAGGCAAAGAAGAGGTAGTGAATAATACATGCTTGAAAAGCTGAGAATTAATCAAAGTTATATTTGCTACAATATTTTACAATAGTAAAATTGCTGGCATGACAGTTGTAAAGTGGATGAATTATGTGCACACACACACATATATACACATGCCTTTTGGAGTACAGTTTTAGATGTCAGCATAAAGTTGTATTATGTTCCTATTTCACAGCTGAGGGAATCAAGACACGTACCTCTCTGGAGTCTCAGTTGGCTTCAAGGCCATTGGAGCTGACCCTGGCATAGTCTGGCACTTTCATTCATTTTCTCTGCCTTGTTTGCTAGAGAATATTTTGCAACAGTGGACGTTCATGACTTCCAAGCACTCAGAAAAATGCTGTTTGACCACTGAACAAATTCTTCTTGATTGTTTTGGATTAAGAATTGCTACTTTGCTGAAATTAAGCCAAAGCAGCATTCAGGAAACAAGGTATTTTGTTTGAACAGAACACAAATCAAAGCTGGAAATGGGGGCTGCTTAGGTTCCCTGTTCTGAAGCCCTCTCAAGTCTGTGAGTTCCACTGCAAAATCCTCCCTTCCAGACCTCAGGAACATGGCTTCACAGGACTGCCTGTTCTAAACTCACATTTGCCATTTGCTTTCATTCTGTGGCTTGTAGGGCTGTTTCAAGAATGCAATGCAAAATTGTAATTTCATGGACTGTTATGCAATTCTTTCTAATGGAAGGCCACTAAGATTGTCCAATTTCATTGGTTACCAAGCCATGTAGATGACTGATCAATGGTTACAATCTGAACAGTCCGTAAAAGTAAAAATAAATGGAATAATTCCAAAGTATTTGTAAGCTGTTTCATTGCTCTTGATTGGGTTTTTCTTCTTGGGACATGTATACAAAGAATTGAATGATGACTGAGGAATGAGAATCACTATTACCTCTATGATGTATCTCTCAGACAAACATACCTGCCGGAGATGGCAGTGGTAGGTCAGGCCTCAAGGCCTATTAACTTACTGTGGGATATGAGTTGAGTTTTTTTAACTTCTTCCTAGTTTAGGTTACCCATTCATAGAATAAAATAGGAAAACTATGTTGAATTTTCAAAGCACTCATATAAAAACATATTGTAAGACCAGAGAAAATCTCATTTTTATTTCGTTGAAATACAATAATACTATGGACTGAATGTTTGTGCTCCCCTCAAATTCATATGTCAGAGCCCTAATGTGATGGTATTTGGAGGTGAGGCCCTTGGGAGGTAAATAGGTCATGAAGGTGGAGACTTCATGATGGGATTTGTGCCTTTATAAGAGAAGGAAGAGAGCTAGCCCAGTCTCTCTTTCTACCATGTAAGGATAAAACAAGAAAATGGCCATCTGCAAATCTGGAAGGTGGACCTCACAAGGCATTAGATTTGCTGGTGCCTTGGTCTTGGACTTTCCAGTTTCCAGAACTGTAAGAAATAAGTGTTTGGTGTTTAAGCCACCCAGTCTATGGTGATTTGTCACAGCAGCCCAAACTAAAACAGTGCTGACTGTCTAATATTTCTAAATAGAAGCAACTACAGTGATACATTAGATCAGAGATTCTCAAACTTTTGATAATAGAAACTCTTTGTTTTGTGACATCTTACATTTCTTTCCTTTTTTCAAGTTGTGTATATATATATATATACATATATATATAATTTTTATATAGTACATTTTTAATGAAAAAAGTGATGCATGCTCATTGGAAAAAACTGAGACAGAACAGAGTATGAATTTTTACAACAATGTCTTGTGCTACAACAAAAGTCTTATCTATGGGATAAATTCCTAGAAGTGGAAATGATGAATCAAAAAATATGAACATAAAAAAAAGTATGAACATTCAAAAATTTGATAGATACTTGTCCAATTGTCTCCAAAGTTCATGCCTCCAACAATAGTATTTGTCTCCATGCACCTTCCCCACACTGGGTATTACCAAACTCTTATTGTGCTTTCCATTTGCACATATTTAATTATCAGGAAACTGAACAGTGTTTTGCTTTTATTAAAGTTAATAAGCCCTTATTTCAGAAAGAATTATATAACACCTCTTGAAATAATAGATAATGCTCTGAGATAATCTATTAAATTAAGGGCAATATAACTTACGTTAGAATAATAAAGATGGAAAGTAAAACTTAAACAAACAAAAGGAAATTTGATGTGGCTGTGAAAAGTAGGAAAGGAGAAAGGGAAAAGAAGCCATGGTAAATGGAAAACATGAAATTAGATGGCAGAAATATATATTCTAATCTAATACTTGTATTATTTATGATGTTACATAATATTATTAAAGATTTTGTTTATTTGAGAGAGAGAGAGCGCACTGGGAGGGTGGGGCAGAGGGAGAGGGCAAAACAAACCCCCCACTAAATCGGGAGCCGATTTGGAGCTCAATCCCAGGACCCTGAGATCATGACCTGAGCCAAAGGCAGATGCTTAACTGACTGAGCCACCCAAGCACCCTATAACTTTTTTAATGTAAATGAATTAAAACAAAGACCTAAAAGACAGAAAACTTTGGTATTTATTATAATTAATTATTAATTATATTATATATTATATATTAATTATATATTATATTAATTATATTGTATGTTATAATAATAATATAATGTTATTATATAATTATTGATTGATTATTTATTATTATTTCCAAGACACATATTCTTCAAAGATACAGAAAGGTTGAAAAGCATAGAAAAGGATGCACCAGTCAAATATGAACCAAAAAATAGGCAATAAGAAGACTTTAATATTTACATGTAATACATTATATTTTATCTATCACTGATATTAGTGAAGACATTTAAGGTAAAAGAAATCATAAAATTGATTACTCAGACATGGTGTTGGCTCATTACATGGCGAATATTAAGGTTGGAGGAATATTTCACCCCATTAAAGACATAAGTGTGAAAATGAAGATATAAAATAGAAAAAAAGATGGAGAATTTCTTCAAAAAAGTCCCAAAAAGTATAAGCCATAAAAGTAAAAATTAATGGATTTGATGACATCACAATCAGACACTTCAGGTTAACTAATAAAGGCTAATATTTACTAGCAAAATTCTTGAAAGATATTCATTCACCTGATCTTACTATCTCTCCTATGAGGCAGGGGCTACCGTTCATCTGACAGATGAGGAATCAGGCACAGATCAGTTCAGTAACTTGTCCTAGACACATCTGGAGTACAAGAGTGAGAGATGAGCCCTAGGAATGCACCCTAGCTTGAGAGCCCTTATGCTTCACCACTCCACTGTATTGCGCCTGGAAGACATAACAGACAAATGAAGCATGGGTGATAGACTGGGAGAAAGTATTTTACACACCTTAACTTACATAATAGAACATATAAGAAATCCCTGGAAAAGAGCAAGGGAACAAAAGGGGAAACCTATAGAAAAGTGGGCAAAGGATACAAATGGACAATTGACAGAGGAGAAAATCCAAAGAGCTAGCTAGTATGTGCACAAATAATTCATCTGGCATTGCATTAAAAATGCAAATTTTTAAAGACAGGCTGCACTGGCCTTCCTTTAGGACCTCTCCAACTTGTCTGCTAAAGAAGTAATGAATGAGTGAATAGATACACTTTGCACAAGAAGAGCACATGCTGGCCGCTCTGTCTACCTGTACCTCCTCCAACCCCAGGCATGAGACACAGCTGAATCTCTAGCCCCACGTTGGACTTGATCATCTCCTACCATAACAACTGGATATGATTTTGTTTTCCTCTGAACTTCCCAAGTCATGTGCTTGTACCTTTCCTATGGTGCTACCCAGATGTTGCCTTCTCTGTTGTTCTTTGTAGATTTGTCTTACAACTTACCCTCCAAGAGCAAAAACTCTTAGTCATTTAGAATTTTCTGTAGGACTAGCATAATACTTTGCACATAACAGGAGTCCAATAAATATTTATTGAGTTGAATTAAGTGGAGGTGTGGTATATTAAGCTCCCAGCTAGTAGTCAGGAAATCATATGAGCTTTAAAAATGAAGAAAAACCAAGGGGGAGAAATGACAATGTTGAACTAGACCAGCAGTTTCCAAAGTGTGCTCCACAGAACACAAATTCTGTAAAATCCCACCTGAAGAAAAGGTCCCGGGTCAAATCATTCTGGAGAGTGCTGCATAATACCCCCCGTAAGTCCATTCGGAGTCATAAACACTGGCTTGCTGGAACCAGTGTGTTCCAGTTTGCAAATGTGAATTGTTACATTTTCAGAAATTTTGTGAGTGGATTACTAAACACGGTCCATTATTAAAAATTAAATTCTAGAACCCACAATTAACTAAATTATACTAAAACAAAGGTGATAATTACTCAAAACAATACTTCTGAATTCCTTCACACATTTTGCTTTTATGTTGGCTCCTAAGGTTATTTACATCTGCCGTCTGTATTCTGGGCAGTCCGGAATACAGTTGTGAAGTCCAACTTCACGATCACTAATCCTGGGGCTTGGTAGCTTCAAATCAACCATAGAGGGTATATTTATAGCACAGAAATCGGGAGATGCTACAAAGCAGGGCTTTTTCTCTGGAGAACTGGTTGTTGAACATTTCATGTGTCATCACCTGGTCACAAACATCAGTCTGTTAAAAGCCTTGGTAGCCCCACAGTAAACACATCCACTTCACTGTTTAAATCGCTGTCCCAAACTTTATTGGATCAAAAAAATTATTTTAATGCATAACCTCTATGAATGTCCTGAGACATATCCTTCGGGACAAAACAGACTAGCTGATCACGGAGGTCTTTTCTAGATGTTCCAACATGTGTCAATGACAAACCTACACACGTAAACTTACCATCCCTACTTCTCAGCTTTTCACCTTCTTGGGGATGTGGATAAGGTTAACAGATTGTACCTTTTAGAAAAGTCAAAATAATTTAAAAGGATTCCTACTTCCTAGAAAATATTAACTGATTTGTTTATGATTTCTCAGTTCCAAGCAATTTGGTTAAGGGAGAACATCACAAAGAATGATTCTATGCTTATTCCATTGGTTAGTGAGGTGCTCAATGCCTCTAAGTCTCATTTTATTTCTGTATAAGGGGACTTGATGGGATTTTGGAGAAAGCAGACCTAGATTACATATGAGGAACTGCAATGGAAAGCTAGGCAGTTACTATATACGAAAGGAAATATGATCCTGGTGTTTCTCTCTGAACATGATGTGATAAATACGGTTCATGAACTATCTTTGCCTAAGTTCGCCAGATCTCGGAAGCCTTCTCCCAAATGCCCACTGCAAAGTGGATAAAGCCTTGGCTCGAACTCCAAAGCGACCTAACCCTGCTCCAAGCGACAGCTCAAATGTGGTTGTGAAAGATGCCTCCTGGCTTCGTGGCCACGCTCACAGGAAACTGTTTTCGAAAGATCTAATTGAAGCCAATTGTATTTGGATTGCTAGCCCATGTGAGTGAGGCTGGGTGGTCCCTGAACAGATGCGATTGTTGGGAGGGTGTCTTCCAGAAGTGCTCCTTACAATCGGGAGAAGTTTCAGGCCAAAGGAGCCACATGTCATTTGGCCTGAGCCCAGAGAAAGGTGATTTTATCTCTCAGGTCAGCTTAAGGCGGCACGGATCCGCTTTGGAATCATACTTTCATAAACATGGACATCTTCATTTTTGTCAAGGGCCTAATAATGTTAATGTCCCTCTTAGGAGGTCCCTTTCAAAGGTTAGAATGACGGGAGGGGAGGGCAGAAAGAGGGAAACTGTTGCTTATTTTTCTCTCTTTGATCCCTAAGCACATAAAAAGAGGGCAGTTTGCCCAGCACATGCTTCCTGCTTTGGCTGGCCTCTACCCAGGATTTGGGGTCTTCATCTGAGGGCCGCAGTGCAGCTCTTCTTCTGCTTTGGCCCACAGTAGTGATATTTGGGATGTTGAACCCCCCCCCCCCAGAGCAGCCTGGACTCCCACTGACCAGAACAGATGCCAGGGTGGTGCCCCAGGGGCCCAGTCTGGGTAACTGGGAGTGATAAAGTCTCAGTGGGGAGGCAGTCTCAGGGAAACAGCTGATTACCAACCCAAAGTGCCATACTATGTATTTTTACAACTGCCATGGGCATCCATGCTGAAAGTCAGCCCGGTTTGTGTCTGTACACCTCCTGGGAGGGAAGACTTAGCTAATGACACATTTTCCAGTTTCCTAATCTAGGTAAAATACTTCAGGTATGAGTAAGTAGGGAGTCACCCATGAAGAGTAATAATACAATGACCAGCTATATCTTGCTTAGATCTACAAAGGGGCGCTGATATTTGTCTACAACTTTTTTTGTACCATAGTATTCAGCATGTTCATCTCATGATTCTTATTTTATCCTCAGAAGAGCCTTGTTGGATGAGGATTATCATCCAACACCTGTATGTTATAGACGAACCTTTATATCGTAGCTCTCCAAGTTACTAACCCAAAATCACGCAAATAAAAATTGGTAGAGTCTTTAATTAATAAATCAATCAATAAAAATTGGTAGAGTCAAATTTGTACATGGTCTGTCTGGTCACCAGAAGGGGCTCATTCTGCTATGCAAGCCAAGTGGTTGAAAGCACAAGCTCTGGAGCCATGTTACCTGGATTTGAACCCCATCTCTATTGCTCAGCTAGCCGTGTGACCTAGGGTAAGTTACTCACCATCTCTGTGCCTCTCAGTCTCTTTCTCTTTAAAATAGAAATAAAACATTTTTCTCAGTTTTGTTGGAGGGTTAAGTGATTGAATCATAGCCTCTGGAGCAGTCCTGGCACTGAATAATCACACAACAAATGTTAGGCTTTTCTTGTCCTTACATCTCTCAAGATTGCCACCCGAGTCCAGCCCATTAGTCGCCTGGATCTTGCTAGGTCAACAGATCTGAAATTTACTTTTAATTTCACCTCATTTCTTTCTTTCTTTCTTTCTTTCTTTCTTTCTTTCTTTCTTTCTTTCTTTCTTCTTTCTTTCTTTCTTTCTTTCTTTCTTTCTTTCAAAAAATATTTTATTTATTTATTCATGAGAGACACACAGAGAGAGGCAGAGACATAGGCAGAGGGAGAAGCAGGCTTCCTGCAGGGAGCCCAAGGTGGGACTCCATCTCGGGACTCCAGGATCACACCCTGGGCCGAAGGCAGTGCTAAACTGCTAAGCCACCCAGGCGCCCCCCACCCCTTACCTCATTTTTACTTGCAGACCAAACACTGGGTATCTAGCAAAACAAAAACTTCAGGCTTCACTTCAGCCTTAAATATTCAGAGATTTCATTAGATCATTTCAGAGATAATATTAGGCGCTTTTGCTACATGTTCTTTGTTACATTTTCATTTTTATTCTGATTTCACTTATTGACTTACTTATCAACCAAGTGAAGTCTCAAAAGCTGAGAGAAAAGAGAACCAGCAGCAGGGGTGATTTAGGGGTGTGGGAGCAGACTGACTTGGGTAGAACATTGGCCTATGAAATATTTTGGAACTGAGTGTTTGCATAGGTTTCACTGTTATTTAGGTATGGTGAGACCAACAGGTTAAGAGATCATTACCATTGAAAAGATAGCTTGTTACTTGCAGTTCCTGAGAGAAGAGAACATGCCGCACCACGAGGGGCCACGTGTGGGAGCACCAGGTTGGCCAGGAGGAAGACCGAGAAGGGTACCAACTAAATGGGCGAAAGCCTTTATATGGTTTCTGTGGGAAGAACGAGCAAGGCTGGGTAAGCCAGTTAGGTTTGGCTAGTTTGAATCATTTCAGGGGGCTCTGGAGCATAGGGGCTGTCCCTACAGTCTGGTACCTGGCCATGGCGTGGATAATGGCCCAGCATGAAAACTCTTAAGGGAGGTGTTGGGGTGTGGGCTCTGAATTGGTTGGTTTGTATTTGACAAGCACAATTGTAGATGAGTTGTTTACTATCTCCAGGAATTGGCCTGTGCTGGGAGAGTTGGTCCCTCCAGGGTCACAAGGCCCCAAATGTCAAAACATTAGTATATAGACAATAAAAGACATAGTTATACTGAAGCATAATAGGCACCTATGGTAGAGGGAGGGAAGAATCCAGAAAGGGGAGATGAGCCCAGCCTCCGTAGAAGCACCTAGGCAGGTGCTATGGGCCTGACTCATTTTTTTCCTCCCCTCCCTCATCACCTGCATCTCCAACAGCAGCCCCTGTGAACTAGCGTTTTCTGTTTATCCAGCCTTTGCCTCTCCATGGTCTGTGTCTTGCTACTCCTGCTCATCTCTCCCTGTCCTTCTCCACAAATACCTGGTTGTCAAGGCTCTAGTCTTCTCTGGTTGGGCCCTGGAAAACCTCACTTCTCAATCCTTGCTTCAGCAGAATGCAGTAACCCTGTCACACTTAAATCCTATCAATTAGCATATACAAACAGGCCTTTTACAGAATATCCACAGGCAAAAAAGACACACATAGATTCACAATGGGACGTATTCATCAGGAAAACATGAACTTCTGGATAGGGGGCTTACATTTCAATGGGCTTTGTCGAACAGTGATCTGTGCCCTCCTCAAAGGGCAGGGCCAGGGCAGAGCTCTGAAGCTGGCCAGGCTCAGCTTTTGGGCAAATAGCCTAACTGCTCTCTGGGTATAGTCAGAGCCCTTAAAGTCATCGCTGTGTGGGACCAGCATGGGCAGAAGCACCTAGAGACACCAAGGCAGCACTCCAGTGGTGCCATTTGTATTCCTCACTTCGCAGTGTTGGCAGAGTCTAATGTGAATCCTTTGCAAAGTTAATTGGGAGAAGGACAATAACTAACTTAAGGTCTTGATGGTAAGCAGGTTCCATGGATTGTAGGGCCTTTACAAGGTCTGTTTGCTAGAATCCAGTTGAACACGGATGAGTAAAAGGCAGCCATGCTTCGCTCCTGCAGACCTTTCGTAAACTGACACAAAGCCTTATGTCTAAAACCATTGGTTTTCCTACCTTATGGTGACATTTGGAAGTTCCTGCTTTGGAGCTGAGCTTTCTATGAAGTCCTTAGCTTCTAGTAAATTAAAATGTACAGAAGTGGGGTAAACACAAGTAGAATTACATAATTGTTTTCTCATTGAGAAATCTTCCCATGTGAGATATTTCAGAGCACTTTGGATAAGGCAACATTTCCTTCTATGATTAAAAAAAAAAAAAAGACCTGACACAAAAAGACTTATCAGAGAACTTGTACAAGAATTGGCCTTTAAAATTCTGATATTTTTTACAGTTTATAGATCAGTATCATTACATATAGTATTTTATTTGAAGTTTTACAATAAAACATACATTTAAACTCTTTGCAGTACATAAGCCCAGAATACCAGCAGTTATTACAAAACCCAGACTTTGTAGAATGGATATTTTTCCTTCCACTCTCTGTAAAGCATGAAGTCCAAATGCTTGACCTTTCCCCAAAATCTCTACATATATTCTGCTTCTCCTGAGCACATCTTTCAATAGCCCCTCTTTGCCCTCTACCCACTTCATTCTCCTCACCCAGAAAGACCCCTCTTCTTTCATCAGTAAGCCTCCTGCCCACTCCAATGGCCAAGCCCTGCTTCTTCTCTAGCCACCACAACCAAAAGTCATGGCTCCTTCTCTTGGCAGTGCAGAACAATATTGCTAGATGACTTTGACAATTCTACCAGGATTGCCATAAAATACAGTTGACCTTTAACAACTTAAGGGCTGGAGGCACTGACTAAGGACACAGTTGAAAATCCCAGAATAACTTTTGACTCCCCAAAAACTTAACTACTGGGATATATTTGGGTGACTCAGTGGATGAGTGTCTGCCTTGGGCTCAGGTTGTGATCCCGGGGTCCCAGGATCAAGTCTCACATCGGGCTCCCCATAGGGAGTCTGCTTCTCCCTCTGCCTATGTCTCTGCCTCTCTCTGTGTGACTCTCATGAATAAATAAATAAAATCTTAAAAAAAAAAAAAGACTTAATTACTGATAACTGACTGTTGACTGGAAGTCTTACAACATAAACAGATGATAAATATGTATTTTGTGTTTTGGGCATTATATACTGTATTCTTACAATAAAGTAAGCCATAGTGAAAAAATGTTATTAAGAAAATCTTAACAGGAGTGCCTGGGGGGCTCAGTTGGTAGAGACTCCAACTCTTGATTTTGGCTCACGTCATGATCTCAAGGTCATGAGATTGACCTCTGCATCAGGTTCCTCACTCCGTGTGGTATCTACTTGAGGATCTCTCTCCCTCTCCCTCTGCTCCTAACCCCTGCCCATGCACATGTGCTCTCTCATGCTCTCACATAGATAAATCTAGAAAGAAAGAAAGAAAGAAAGAAAGAAAGAAAGAAAGAAAGAAAGAAAGAAGAAAAAGAAAACGAAAATCTTAAGAAAGAGAAAATACATTCTCGATACTGTCCTGTATCCAAAAAAATCCTCATAAAAAATGATGCAGCACAGTTCAAACCCGTGTTGTTCATGGGTCCACTACAGTTCCTCCACTGCTCTCTTAAAATGTCACCTAACCACTTTAATGCTGCTTAATTTTTCCCAGAGTTACATCTTCTCTCCCCACCTGGACTGTAAGTTTCTAGCAGGCCAACACTATTGCTTCTATTATTTGTATCCCGCAGGCAGCAGCAGAGTAGTCCCAGGAGGTCCTTAAACTGCTGCCAAGCCTTATTGTTGCCATTTACCCCTTTACTGCCTGTGTCCTGTGGGTCTGTATGAAGTGTCTTCCAGACTCTTCCAGAAGATTCTTCCTGGTAATCTGAAACTCTCAGTTCTGCTTGTTTTGGAACCTGGAGCTCATATAAACTGTTCAGTGCAGAAGTTTCTTTCAAATGGGAAAGATTAGAAGACTAGAGGAAACAAATTCTTTCCCATCAATGACTTCTAAGGATTTATAGACCTACCTATGTTTCAGCTTTGTCGATATTACTCCTCAGATACGTCTAGCTTATATTTCCATCTCCTGTTGTAATCAGGCTTTCTCGTGCAGCAAGGGGAGCCAGAACATTCCACAGCTGTGATTACATGAAGGCCAGCAAGATGCTACTGAGCTGGTGGGGCCAGATTTGCCTCTATTCATTTTGTTTCCAGGAATATCAGAGGCTTCTGCTAACTGCACTTGTTTGAACTATACCAACGAGACCCAAAATACGAAGCAGTGGGAAAGATTTTTGTTTTATTGCCAGACTTGAAACCAGACCTGAGAGGTACTTAAATTTTCAGTTACGTGAGCAAAGGGGTTTCTTTACACTTGAAGAGGGCCTCTTACATCTCCAAGTTGGAATAGGTTCAGCAATGGAGGTCAATAAGCCATATGTTGGCTCCCTCTACTCATCATGAAACAGAGCATGTGCTTCAGCAGCTAAAAAGCAAAACAAAACAAACAAGCACTAATCCATAGATCTGGCTTTCCTGCTTGGGTACCAAGCTGCAGTGAGTGTCCCAGGTCTGTTAGTACTCTCTTCCTCCATAGACACACAAACCCTGCCATGTCAGGGGCACTACCCTCTGCACCAGCTCAGAAGTGCCATCTGGGGTAGTCAGAGTTGCCTGTAGGATGCTGAGAGCCTCTCTGAGTTCCACCCAGTCCAGAGCTCCATCCCAAAAGAATGAAGGCAGCCTCTTTGCTGTGTTTTAAGAAGACTTGCCAGGAGTCTACAGTAAGCTTCAAATGCCCCCATTACAGAGGGAACCTTTGGGTTAGATCACTACCTCCTATTAAAACAACACACACACACACACACACACACACACACACACACACATATACACATACATAACCCTGGAAACCAGAGGAGATTAACACATCTACCTCACATCCTTGGCCTGGTCTTCCCATGTCCTCTGCTCGAGCCTGTCTCAAAGGGCCTGAGTCACTCAGAATCTCTCCATAAGGCATGGGTCTTAGTCAGCTCAGGCTGCTATAACAAAATGCGGTAGACTGGGCAGCTTAAACAACAGGATTTTTTTTTTTCACAGTTCTAGAGTCTGAAAATCTAAGAGCAAGGTGTCAGCAGATTCAGTTCCTAATGAACACCTCTTCCTGTCTTGCAATCTTTTCCCTGTGCCCTCATATGGCAGAAAGACACAGAGATGGGGGAGCAAGAGAGGGAGATAGAGAGAGACAGATAGAGATGATTTTCTGGTGTCTCTCCCTCTCCTTAAAAGGGAACTAATCCCATGATGAAGTCTCTACCCTAATGACCTCATCTGAACCTAATTTCCTCCCAAAGGCCCCACATCCTAGCATCATCACATTTGGGGTTAGAGTTTCAACATATGAATTTGGAGGGTACACAAACATACAGTCCCTAGCAGTATGAGAACTAAGAAACATGACAAGAACGTATCAGTTTGTGATGAGCCATACACCTGAAGGGTCATGAAGCAGAATCAGGCCTGTAAAAGCCAAATCAAAAACAAGAGGCAGGGACACATGGGTGGCAGTCGGTTAAGCATCTGACTCTTGGTTTCGGCTAAGGTCATGATCTTAGGGTCCTAGTATCAGCCCCATGTCATTGGGTTCCATGCTCAGCGAAGAGTCTGCTTGAGAGTCTCTCTCCCTCTCCCTCTGTCCCTCCCCCTGCACTTTCTCTCAAATAAATAAATAAATCTTTTTAAAAACAAACAAAAAAACAAAAAATGAGCTACAGTTGGGGTAGGGGAGTAAAATCAGTGAAAAGAGACGGGAAGTCACTTGTGCTGTGAGGCTGGAGAAAGCAATACTCAGAGTTGAGCTGAGACATGTTAATGGCAGCACAAGAATGTCTCCACACCTCTGACTGCTGAGGTCCCCAGAGTTTCCTGAAATCAGGAATCTCCTTCCAGCTTCAGCACCAACCCTATTAGGCTCCTGCTCCAGGATGTTAGTGACTTGTTTCTAACGTATATTCCTACCATAACCTGCCCCTTACCCAAGTTCATCTGAGTCAAGGGGAACTGGAAGCCACCGGCATCACGTACCATCTTAAAGGCCATCCCAAGCTGAACAAGCAGAGAGCAGAGTCCCATGGAAAGAGGGTTCTTACAAGTTGCATTGTATTCTCCAAACAGATACGTTAGGTCCTAACCCTCAAAACCTATGAATGTGATCTTATTTGGAAATAGGCTCTTTGCAGATGCAATTAAGACACAGGTCATACTGGAGTAGGGTTGGCCTTGAAGTCAATGCACCTGGTGTCGTTACAAGAGGAGAAGGGACACAAACACAGACATGCAGAGCGAGGCCATGTGGAGATGGAGGCAAACACTGGGGTTATGCAGCTGCAAGCCAAAGAATACAAAGGGTTGCCAACAAACACCAGAGGCAAGGAGAGAGGTATGGAGCAGATTCTCTGCTGGATCTTCAGAGAGTACACAGCCCTGCAGACACCTTGATGTCAGACTTCTGGCCCAAAAAAATAAATTTCTGTTGTCTTAAGCCACCCAAAGTTTGGTGATTTGTCACAGCAATCCTAGGAAAGCCAACAGGTATTGTTAGAGAGGGGGTTCGGAAAAGTACCAGAATCCTGGGTTCAGCCCAAAAAGGGCAGGTGTGAACAGGTGGATGTAGGGACTTTGTAAAGATGCTGTCTGTCTGCCTACTTGAAATGAAGGATAGAGAGCTGGCTCCCATTTGACACTGCTGCCTCTCACTCCACCAGCACTCATAGAAAATGCCAGAATGTCCAATGAATGAATGCTAGCTACAAGCAAAGTTGGAAGAAGAGGAGGAGGAGAGCAAGGAGGAAGAGGGGAAGGGGTGGTGGAGGAGGAAACAAGAGAGGAAGGGGAGAGAAGAGAGAGAAGAGGAGAGGAGAAAGGGGAAAGGGGAGGAAGAGGAGGACCTTTGCCGTGTAAAGCAGGGTATTCACAGGTGCCTGGGATTAGAACTTGGATATCTTTGGGGGAACCATTGTTCAGCCTATCACTGGGTCTTTAAGTAAGTGCATATTTACACAGATACATAAACATGTCTTTCTCTACTACCATTCAAAAGGAACTGCCTTTAAATTGGAAAGATCGTAAAAATGGAACCTCCTTTCCACATTTATCCTTCTCATTTCTCCCTTCAACCACCTAGGCAATGCCCTCCAAGAGGAAACAATCTGATAATCTCAGTGATATAACAGCCTGAATCACTGACTTGAACAAACGTCTCCTGAGCCAGCGTCGTGGCTGAGCAGTCATACTTTGCTTTATTTTTCACACAGGAGCCTGCAGAACCTATAACCAGCAGCCTCAGCATTGCCTTAAATTGGCAGTTTGCACTATAGCACTGGCTCACAAAACAATGGGGTCAATTCAGAAGAGGAAAAAAATCAGTCAAATGGGTTGTTTGACTTTCACGTAGGCAAAACAACCACTTGATTGATGGACTCTTTCATTTTTCATAGTTATTTTAGCACCTTATAACCACAATCTAAGTGTGCCGTTTATATAACTGCACAGTAGTCTATTTACAGGGTTATCAAATGTTTTAATTCATCTATGAAAGGAACACGAACCACTCCCAGTACTCACTTTTGCCTACGGCACACCCTACCCTCACTAATCCCCACTCTACCTCTTGTTATTCCCATTTAGCCCAGGTCAGAACTCTCCATCTAATCGGGTCACAAATTCTTTAAATTTTTCTAACTCAACAAATATTCCCTGACTGCCTATTATGTGCCAGGCACTGAGCTGGATCCAAAGGCAAAAAAAAAAAAAAAAAAAAAAAAAGTAGCAGGATGCATAATGAGTCAGACTGAATATTTTTTAGCGGGGGACTCTAACAATCTCTTACCAGTCTGGGTGAACTTGATAGTTTGGAAAAGACTTGGAGAGTTTTTGCAGGAGTTCGGGGAGTATCATTTGAGTGGCCCATCCTTTGTGTTCTTAGGTAGGCCAGTGTCAGGTGGTAAGCTCCACTCCTCCTCTGGAGGAAAGCAGTCCTTAAGGTGATTTGATCAAACTGACACCTCATGGTCTACAAAAGAGGTAAATTTGCAAAAGTGTCCCAAGTGCCGGTTCCAGGTGTTTGTAGCGTAGGAAGTGTGGCAATACAATTGCTGAAAGTTTGGGCCCTTAAACTAGTCTTTGCTATAATATTTTCAAGCTTGGAAAAGTTACAGCTCTGAGATAAGGGAAGGAAATTCTAGCTACACCGCCTGAGAAAGACTAAAGAAAGAACCAAAAATAAGGTTCTACATGAAGAGACATGAAGAGGTATCAGGGAACAACAATGCAGACAGGTCTTTCAGCATGACATCCTAATACGACCCCAGTGGTTTGGGCCCAACTCAGAATCAGAGGAATCCATTCAACACAGTGATATTCAAAGGATGGCCAAATTGCTGTATTAGCATCACACACATAAACAACTTTATATGACAATTCTACTTTCCATTACCCTCACCTTTTTTGTTTCTGAAAAAATATTGGTTGACCTTTGAAATAACAAAAAGAATTGGTATAAAAAGTGTACATTATGAAAGTGACTTCAATATTCAGCTCCCATCGAATCCTCTCTTCATATATAACAAAGCAGGACATATAAAAGGGGATGGTCCTATAATTCCAAGAAGTGCGTGGCTTGTTTTGATACTTCTTCAGGCAAACAAAATATAATAGAAAGTTTTCTGAGAAGTCTGATTGACTATGCCATAATATGATCAAACTCCTGTATGTAGAGCGCTGTGCTAAAATTGAGGAGTTCTGATCCCAGATCTCTTATTATCTAACTGTTATGTCTTGGGCCCTTGTCTTTGTTTCTTTCTTCACCCTTTCTGAAATAAAAGGTTTTGACTAGATGATGCCTTGCAAGCTGCTTACAGATTTCAGGGTTCCTTTCATTGCCACAAACACATTTTGAGATTCTATTTTATGGAGATGTTATCTAATGGGTTGGTAGGCTCTTAACAGAGGTTTGTTGGTACAGGAGGAACCCTAGGAGCCCAATGGGGACACCACCTGGAAGGCATGGGGTATTTGGAATGACTCCTTTCCAGTATCAAATGGATAGGAAAGGAGAATGCTGGGTACAGGGATGGCAGAGGGCAAACCTGTCCAGACACAGCACTCCTTCCACCAAGATTGGACTCTGAGATCATTTGGTTGAGCATGTGAGCATAAACTTAAAAAAAAAAATCTGGGGACACCTGGGTGGCTCAAGCAGTTGAGTGTCTGCCTTTGGCTCAGGTCATGATCCTGGAGTTCCAAGATCAAGTCCTGCATCGGGCTCCTGCATGGAGCCTGCTTCTCCTCTGTCTGCCTATGTCTCTGCCTCTCTCTGTGTCTCTCATGAATAAATAAATAAAATCTTTAACCAAAAAAAAAAAATCTGTACCAATGGTTCCATAAACACCATTTAGATCTGAAGGATCTAGATGAGAAAGAGCACACTTAAAGCACTGGACAAAGACATATTAGACTGTAGAAGTCCATTTTCAACCAGGAAACCACTGTAGGGCTGAAAATGAATCATGGCAGCCATAATCCAAAGCCCACTAGCAGACTTATCAGATTTTCTGGCATTTGGGGACAAGACTGACCCTTGGATTGAATAAGATTCCAGGATGCTTGTATAATTTGGGAGTGGGGATACATGATATTAAGAGCAAGAAATATGAACTTCCTGTTAAAGAGAGAAATGGCTTCTGATTGCATCACTGGAGAGATTAAACAAAAGACATGGGACTATATATTCATACCTAAAGATGGTGATATGAGTAACTCACATCTGGTTGTGAATATCCAAGGCCCAACAACATGCTCAGACAATTACCAGGATGATGTCTATCACTACCAGAATGTCTTAGGACCAGAAAAGAGAAAGCCCTGTATAAGAAAAGGAAATGCAAGTGGAGAAGGTGAGGCATGCAAGGTAGGGAGAAGGAAGAGATGAGGGCAAGGATGGCAGGGCCACAGCAGGAACCCCTTCTTGCTTCTAGGATTTGCAGGGTCCTCCTTTTCTTTCCATAAAGAGGACCTGAAAGTGCTGTTGAACCAAACTATGGGTTACACCTACTGCCTATTAAGGAACTAGTAATTTTGCATTTCTGAATATCTCTAGATAAATATTCATCTCAAAGGCTCTATACCGGAAAGTCACCAGAGAGCATTTTCTTTTGGTCCTCAATTAACTAAAACCCTGCAATCCTAAATTGCTTTTGTAAAAAGGTACATTATCACAACTGGTTAAAAGTCAGTTAAACCTTTTTAAAATGGGGACCAAAATTTCACACTAAATAAAAAGCTAATTTGATAGGAACCAAATCTTGAATAATAAAGCTAAAACTTATTTAAAAATAGATTTATATCACATTTAGCAAAATTTATGCTAAGAAATAATTATGACTTAATTTAAAAAAAAAAGATCAATTCCATGAGGATTTCCTTGAAAGGGAGATTATTATTTTTCTTTTTCTTTTTTTTTTTTTTTTAGATTTTATTTATTTTAGAGAGAGAGTGAGAGCAGGCAGGCTAGTGAGGGGAGGGGCAGAGGGAGAGAGAGAGAGTCACAAGCAGACTCCATGCTGAGAGCAGAGCCCAAAGCAGAGCTCCATCTCACGACTCTAAAATCATGACCTGAGCCAATCAGGGTTGGACACTTAAGGCTGAGTCATCCATGTGCCCCGAGATTATTATTTTTCAAACAAATTGCATGATAGCCTAATAAGATGTAGTTCACTTGATATTCAAGTTTGGCTTTTTCAGTATGGTAATAAAGAAAGTAATTAGAAAAAAATCTAGAACATTTTTAACTCCCCAAGGCTTCCCCTAGTCCTTTAGTAATCAAATCATTTTCTTCCTAGGGATATATCCTGGCCTCACACATACTTGATTTCTCTCCTTAAATTGTTCACCAGGTTAACTCTGTCAGACTTTCATCATTCAAAACTCTGAGTGTGATTCCAACAATTCTTCTACATTATTTTCATCAACTTTATAAATTCCTGAATCTTTTGTATTTGCATTTTTAATTGTTGTACGTTAATATCTGACCATCAGCAAGAGACAGGCCAGCCACAGACAGCCTTGACATGAGGAGCTGAGAAATACTCGACGGTTAAGGTGGAATGGTGGTTCGTCAGATCATTAGTAAATATTTTCTGGCTTTGATGGTTTGTGCTTGCCTCTGACTTTGGCTTTCCTATAAATCCTGCAACCTCATAACTGTAGAGACTCCTGTAATGAACACAGGATAACAAGGTCTCCCTATAATTTGAAACTCATATTGACTCGGAAACTCAGTTCCTCATCCAATTCAAAAGCCAATTTAGCCCTTAATATATGCAGCCTGGAGTCTGATCATTTGTTTGCAACTATAGTCACACTCCTTTGTGGATGATTTTTATGACAAATACATCTGGGTTGTGAATATACCAGAAATCTACCTTCCCTTCCAGCTAGAAGGCAACAACTACAGTGGCAGCCTCCTGGGCACTGCAAGATCATTAACTCTACTATAGAATGGAGGAGGGCACTGATTATAAACTCCTTCTAGCTCTAAAGGTTCATGACAACGTGATTCTCTCTACATCAGGTGAAGACACCTCTCTGGATGGTAGTTTCAAGTGTGCTACAGTGGGGAGCCAAGAGCACGGGTAGCAACACTGACAGATTGTTCTCCTAGCCAGAAGTGACGTATAAACTCAGTGCTACCTAGATATTTATCTCTGTTTAGTTTCACTGCTTGATTTCTTTAGATATATTATGGTTTATTTTTAAATACTGAATACATGGGCAATTATCCATGGTTGGAACATAGTTTACCTTGATACTTTAGAGAAGACAATTCATGTGTATAAATCATTTAAAGCAAGCAAACCAGGCATGCAAGAAAAGACAAAAAGAACAGAAATACCAACTTCCCTAGTTAATTCTAATGTGTGTAGTTTTATTTCCAATTATGACTAAAGTCTACCAAATATTTTGTCTTGTGAGTTTCAGATTTATTATTGTAATAATAAGGCAAAATGTTTTTTCCATATTAATGCTGAAAATATTGTTACTTCTAAGAAGGTACAGAATATATTAGATCTGAGGGTACCAATAACCACTGAACTACAACTTAAATGGTTTCATGTTTTAAACCACAAAAAGTCAATGACCTCATTTCCATTACATGAAAATTGAGACTCTATTTATGGAAATCAAATTCATATGATTTAAAAAATGGGATCACAAAATGAGTTTAAAATTCTAATGATGTTCACATACGTTTTAAAAACAATAATATAAAACCTACATTGAGAGGATCCAGAACTATCGTCTGGCCATAAACAACTAAAACACTGGAGAAAATATAAGAAACAGCTATTTTCAGAAATTGTACAACAAGCAGTGTTGAGTTGTTCTTCCTGAGAAAAAGGAAAACAAATGAAGATAACCCTACTATTGACAAAACTTTCTGCTTGGAAGAACTTTATGGACTTCAATGTAAAGAGATATAATGCAAAGAGAGCCTGGCTATCGTTCTGAGTTAGGCGACAAAAGACTTGAATTTTGGGAGTCCAAAGTAACTCTGTGGGCAGAATATATAATAAAGGGGAGCCATGCAGAGAAAGAACTATAGAAATCTGCCTGGGCTCTTCTGAAGTCTTTAACCTGCTGTAACTTTATTTAAAAGAAAGTCTTTTTTTTTTTTCCAAAGATTTTATTTATTTATTCCTGAGACATGCAGAGAGAGAGAGACAGAGAGAGAGAGAGAGGAAGAGACATAGGCAGAGGGAGAAGCAGGCTCCATGCAGGGAGCCCAATGAAGGACTCGATCTCAGGTCTCTAGGATCAGGCCCTGGGCCAAAGGCAGTGCTAAACCACTGAGCCACCCCGGCTGCTCCTAAAAGAAAGTCTTGATAAAACTGATCCCAAGTAACAAGTACTTGCTAGAAAAAAAAAAAAAAAAAAGAACCAACACTCATTAAAAGAATATAGTAAAATGAGCACTCATAAAAATAAAATTGACAATGCCCAATATCAAATAAAAATTCACAGAGCATGAAAAGAAACAAAAAAAAAATTGACCTACAACCAGGAAAAAAATACATGAAAATAGACACAGAAATGACAAAAATAATGGAATTAGTAGACAAGGACCTTAAACGATTGAAAATGAAAAGATTAAGATTTTAAAATCTTGTAAACATGTTAAAGGATATAAAAGAAAGCATGAATGTAATGATGGAAAGACAAAGGAAATTGGAAAAAAGATCCACATGGGCCTTCTACTTCTAAAAGTGAGAAAACAGCATCCAATAGGAAGAAATATAACATGGTGAGATTAGCCACAGCTTAGTCTCTGCAAATAAAGAATTGACTGCAAAGAAGACTAGGAGATTTCGCAGGGCCATGGAAATGTCCTGTATCTTATCTTGATTGTGGCAGTGATTACATGACTGTAAACACTGATCAAGTCATCAAACTGTACACTTAAAATGAGTCAATTGCATTGTGTGCAAATTATACCTCAATAAAACGATCTCTAAAATAAGTGAAAGATCCCAAATATAAAAGAATACATGCTCTATGCATCTGTATCTGGAAACGTTTATAACTAATCTATGGAAACAGAGAGCAGATGAGGGATTGCTTGGGGGTGGAGTGGAGGGAGGACAGGAGGATGGACAGGGATGGGAGTGATGGAAATGTCCTAGACATTCATTATAGTAGTGATTACATGGATGTACACATTTGTCAAAACTCATCAAAATCTATTTAAAATAAACACATCTTATTTTATGTAAATCATACCTCAATACATTGAAGAGAAAAAGCAACTAAATGGCTGTATTTAAGTCTTACTTTGAATGTGTTTTGAGGGAAGGCAGGATTTTTTTCAGCAGGTCTAAACTAATTGAGGCATTTTAAAATTCATCCAGTAATGTTTGTGCTGAAGACACACTGTCTTATTCTTGGTAAGTTTCCTTATACTGAGGATAAATATTATTTAATGCCTCACAGAACATCAAAGTGAGTTCAAAATGAAGGTTATCAGTTTTCAAAAACCTTCATAAACTATAGCATCCTCTGAGTGATATGCCTTTGCAAATCTGTAAAAGGTACATTTAGGGGTACCTGGGTGGCACAGTCAATTGGGTGAAGGACTATTGGTTTCCTCTTGGGTTGTGATCTTGAGGTCATGGGATTGAGCCCCTCATGGGGCTCTACACTCAGCAGGGAGTCTGCTTAAGACTTTCTCTCCTTCTCTCTCTATTCCTCCTCCCTCTCTAAAATAAATAAATCTTTTTTAAGATAATAAATAAATAAAAGATAAATTTAAATAGCAAGTCTTTTAAAGGTAAAGAAAAAAACAGCTAGCTGGGTGTTTTTTACCTCTTGGGCTTATCAGGATTGTTGGTATCCTTGAGTATCTGGTCATTTGGGAATCAGAAATAGGAAAATATTAGTGTAATGCCTGCCATGGGGTGCTGCCCCACTCTTCCTTTCAGGATTGAGGTACCATATACCCCACTAGCTTGGGGAATTGACGTCCAACTTAACCTAAAGCAGTCAATAAATGGGAAGAGGAATCGCCTATGTCTGGTGTGATCTCTTTATGGTAAAACAGAAATATCCAAAATTCACTAGCTTTCTTTGTTACCACAATTAACTGGTTATAAGATATAATTTAAAAATCCCAATCACAATGACAAAAATTATTTGGGGAGAATATCTAGCAATAACCACAAGGCAAATGTAGGACACATCTGAAAAAATGCTATTAAAAATCTTTATTTAAAAATGTGAATAGAGGTATATGGTTTATTTAAAAATGTGAATAGAGATATATGGTTCTTATGTAAGAAAACTCAGTCCCAATAAAGACAGTGATTCTACCTAAATTAATCTATGAATATAGTCCAAATTTGAAATTTGATAAAAATAATACAAAGTTCATGTAGAAGAATGAACATGGGAAAACAGGAAAATTTTAAAGAACAGGGGAGATTTGAGAATGAGTGAACCTATACACAAAATTTTATAATATGAGGTGGTGATCACTTCATCCAGGACCACTTGTCCTTTGCAGGCCTTTGCCCAGAGGCTAAATCCCTCTTTCATGCTTCTCTACCTCCTCTCTCTCCTGCTGTGGCAGGTACCTGTTTATTTTGTCTCTTCCATTATGCTGTAATCTCTTAAGGGGACTATCTCTGCTTTTCAAGATACATCTTCAGTGCCCAGTATAGTGCTTGCACAACATGTTAAATGAATGAATAAATAAATAACCACCTAAAAGTACCACTAAGTCAAGCCAACTAAGCTACAGTGGAGCCTAGTTCATTCCTTCCTTTGAGGAGCCACTGTCATTATAATCTAAACTGATACTAATGCCATCAGGTAGTAAATACTTATTTCCTGCAGATATGCCCCATTTCCTCTGTGTGAAAATTTACATTTAAAATAATGCAAGTAACAATGGAATATTATTCATCCATTAAAAAGGAAATCTTGCCATTTAGTGAACTAAGTCAGGCAGAATGACACGATTTCACTCATATGTGGAATTTAAGAAACAGTACAAACAAGCAAAGGGGGGAAAAATAAGAAAGAGAGACAAAACAAGACACCAGGCTTTTAATTATAGAGAACAATCTGATGGTAACCAGAGGGTGGGGGGGGGGGGGAATGGGGAGAACAGGTGATGGGAATTAAGGAGTGCATTTGTCGTGATGAGCACTGGGTGTTGTATGAAACTGTTGAATATTTACACCTGAAATTAATATAACATTATAACTGGAATTAAAATTAAAACTTAAAAAGAATAATAATACATGCATTTGTAAACATGTCCATGTATGAACAATTAAACTGCATGTTAGGTTATGTTCCTAAGTCTGCCCAGCAATGGAGACCTCTAAAGCCCAATATTTTAGCTCCCTTTATGAGAAAAGATGCTTTAGATACCGTAGCTGAGAAATGAAAGTCAATGTCATGAGATCTATTTTTCCCTTAGGAAAGTCAAGGAGGGGCACTGCAGTTACACCAGGACATGTTGACAGTGTCTAACTACATTGAATCTTATCTACACGAGCAGTAAATCCCCTCACCCATCAAACTAGTAAGAGGGCAGGTTTGCTCCACCACTGCCGCCAGCCAAGGTTTCAGCCCTTCTGCTACCTAAGAGGTTTCATTTCAGGATCCAGATGATAAAGTATCCAAATAGTACAATCCGAGTCCCAAGGAATTTTAACAATAAACCCCTTTAGAGAGCAAAGGAGAAAATACGCTGTCCTACTCAAAACTTCTGGAAATCCACACAGTGATTTGAGTATCTGTGCCCAAACCCATTACCCAAGAGCAGGGTTCACCTGGTTAACGAGAGGTTAAAGCTGAACTTAATGTTACCCAGACCCCAAAACACATTTCATTTTAAGTTGATTAATACAGCCCCATTCTAAGAACTGATAGCTGGGTAGGTTTAAAATTTCAGCTTTCGTCAGTGTGTAGCTCAGAGTTGCAGAATGCCAACTAGGCAAATGACCTAATGAAAGCAGAATAAATGCATAGGCTCTAATACTACTAACAGACACAGTGCAAATGTGTTTTTTAAGGAAGATACGTAAATCTGATGAAAGAAAATTTAAGGAAAATTGTACTTTAGAGCTCTCTTGAAAGCATAATAAAAACTCCTCCCACATTAAAGGTGTACACATAAAGGTCTTTTGCCAACTAGTTCTCACATTCTTGTAACTTCAGGACCTGTGTACCTCACCTACAGATGTGCCAGGCCACAGGTTTGATAAGAATGTTACAATGAGGATTCAGATTCAGATCAGGGTACTAAAACTTGAAACTAGACTCCCTAAAGTCTTCTAAGAAAAACAGCCTTCTTTAAAAAAAAAAAAAAAAAAAGATTTTATTTATTTATTTATTCGTGAGAGATACAAGCAGAGACACAGGCAGAGGGAGAAGCAGGCTCCATGCAGGGATCCTGAAGTGGGACTCGATCCCAGGACTCCAGGATCACACCCTGGGCCGAAGGCAGGGGCTAAACCACTGAGCCACCCAGGGATCCCCAAAAAACAGCCTTTTTGGTGTTTATGTCTTTTGTTGCTTTTGGGCCTAATTACTTCATAAAAGAGCTTGAAGAACATGCAGAAAAGATGCAGGAAAACACATATAACATGCATAAAAGATCTTGAAAACATGCATATTGAAAAATACAGAGTATTTAAGCAAGACTGATGCTTTTTTAAATCTTCATAGCAACTCCAAGAGGTAGGTATTATTTCCACAACAATCCCCAAGATTCAGAAAATACTCGAGAAAAAACAGGTAGCTGACTTACCCTAGAGAAGGAAAGGTTAAAGACTCTCTGATCTTCCTGGGGAAGGAAGAAGACATTTCATTCCCAGAAATCTCTTTGAGTCGGAGCTGCCCGGAATAGCTGTTTCTGGGGAAAGCCATGAGGCAGAGTCAAAAGTAACATACTAATTCTAAATCCTCACAATTACATGTTGAGAGCTTGCCTAGATATTCTAGGTGCCACCTTGCAATAGGCCAGTTGTGTTGCTGACAGCTCAGCACATATCAGGGAAAAGACACACTGTCAGTTGGCGCCTCTTATAGCCACATTAATCCAATTGAAGTGTGGTTCTGGAATACAGCCAGTCTACCCCACTGAGGCAAGGCTCTATGGAATATCAGGCTAGCATGAGTGGACCTGGGCCGCTGAGAGGATGAAAGATGGGAGAAACAAGGTAGTTAAAATAACTGTATGGCAAGTCTTCAAGCATCACTAATACTAAGAAGAACCTTGGAGTCCCAGCATCCCATGGCATAGCTGTGGAAACAAAGGCAGTCACCTGATTCTGAAGGGCTCACGGTGATCTCAATCAAGGTTCATTTTAGTCAGATAAGCAGAAATCATGTGGGCTTCAATGCAAAGATGTTAAGCCATGAATACAGAACAATTTTGGCTGACACAGAGTCATTAACCAAAAGACAGTTTTCACATTCCCAGAATAGTCACAGCAGCAAATATTCAGTCTACCTCTCTCTTCCAGTCCCAAACAAAACTTAAGATAAATTCCTAGTCTATCTTAAGTCTAAAACTTAAGATAAAACATAGTCCCTAGCTGGAGAAAGGACGTCCAGCTACAGAGGCAGAGGAATATACACTACACTAGGAGAAGACATCCCTCAGTCAATGTCTAAATTGTATAGCCCAGATAGTAAGTGCCCTAACAGTTCCGGTGATGCAGAACTCCTTAAGGGAGAGCTTGACCCTGAAGGGCAAGTGGTTTAAGTTAGGAGAGAAGCAAGTATCCTATGGAGAGGAAGCAGCATAAGCAAGGCATGTAAAAACTAAAGAGAGTGCTGGACATTGAAATACTGAGAAAACTAAATTATAAGTATTGGACCAGTAAACAAAACATTCCCACTTGATGATCAGACCAGTGATTGTCAAGCAACTTGAAAATTTCTCCAAGTAATCACTGCAGAAAATGATAAGAAAGACTGGGAACTTCTATGCCACCACTCCATCTACTAAGTATGGTTTAACCAAACTATTCAGCTTTGACCTGCTTTATGTAATCAGGGTCCATGCAAGATTTTTTTTAGAATAAGATGCTTAAAAAGTTTAAAAACATTATAGGGAAAAAAAAAGAAACAATGATGTTATACGGGCCCTAACAATGAGAATAAGCAAGATAAGCTACACAAATCATAGTTTTTAAAAAGCCAGACTGGTTCAGTCCATTAGGTGTCTGCCTTCAGCTCAGGTCATGATCCCAGGAGCCGCACATCAGGCTCTCTGCTCAGTGAGGAGCCTGCTTCTCCCTCTCCCTGTGCCTGCCACTCCCTCTACCTGCACCTCCCCCTGCTTGTGCATTCTGTGTGTGTGTGTGTGTGTGTGTGTGTGTGTCAAATAAATAAATAAAATCTTTAAAAGAACCAAACTTAGGTGAACTTAATTTCAGAAAGTGACAAATTCTTCCTAGGTGAGAAGAGATCCATAGTGGCTTCATACTTGTCAGGGTGGTTAGAAAAGGAATAATCTTGCATAGAAGGGAATTGAAAAAAGCCAGTTGAACTTTAACAAATACATGACAATCACAGAGTCTCAATTGATGGACTAGAATTTAGAGCAGCATCAGTTAGAGCCAGCTCTTTCCCAGAGGTTCTCATCAAGTTCACGAGAAAGTCCACCCAAAACTGGAGGTGAGGAAGAAATTCAAAGAGAGACCTTTCTGAGGTACACAGACCTTCTCCAAATACTAGTTAGTGCCATACTGAAAGCTAGAAGAAAGGCAGGGAAGTGGAGAGAAATCCCTGGAAGGCACACTAGGCCTTCCCTGAGAACACAGCCAGTCCTCTGAAGTCTAGGATTAGGACAGGAGAGGTGATAAATATCCCTCTGAGATACTCTGGACCTTCACTGAATGCCCTGTAGCGGCCCTGGAGTTTGGTGGGGACAGAGAGCTGGCGAGATCTCCCAAGGAGTAAAAGTGTGGAAGTCGGCCAGAAGCAAAGAGAACTCTGCCGAAGCCCCAGAGTTAGTAACCTGCTCATAAAGCAGAAATCAACCCTGTATAGTTTAGAAAGTTGGTGGCTGGTCTCTTAAGCATAAAGACAACTATGGAGTTTCACCAGTGCTCAGAGCCTATGCTCTACTGAAGGGAAAATCCTGTCGCTGCCTTCAAGACATTGAAGCTGGTGACTGGTAAATCACTCTTACTTAAGTTGTGACAAACTCAGTACCAGCTTAGCTAGATTAGATTGACTTATCCTCCCTCACTAGCAGCCTGTCTAAAGAAGAAGCAAGCTCTTGCCTGAGAGTAAACACCATTTGCTGTATTCTCTATTATTGTTTTTCATACAAGATTTGGCATAGAATCATGAAGTCTAAGACCTACAAAGAAGCAAGAAAAATGTGTTCTGTGATCAAGAGAAGAAGTAGTCAAAAGAAGTAGGCCCAAAGATAGCCCAAAGACAGTGGGGTTATCAGACAACGACCTTAAAATAACTGTGATCAAGTATATTGGAGGATCTAGATGGAAAAATTAGACAATATGCATGAACATATGTGGAACTTCAGCAGAACTAGAAATATATATAAAAAAAAGAACCAAATAAAGATGCCAGAAATGAAAAATAATGTATCAGAAACAAAGAAACCATTCAATGGTTTTATTGCCAGACTAAACAGAAGAGGAAAAAATTAATGAACTTTATGGCAAGTCAATATATATTATTTAAACCAAACCCAAAAATGAGGTGGGAAAAATGGAACAAGCATCCAATATGTTTGCTATACCATATGAAACAGTGTAAGATAAATGTAATTAGAGAAGAATACTGAATGGGACAGAATATTCAAAGAGAAGATAGCCTAAAAGTTCCCCAAATTGATGAAATGCATCAAGCCATCAAAGAACTCAGAAAATGCCAAACAGTTTAAATACAAAATATCACATCTATCATATCATAATCAAACTGTTAAAGATAAAGAGAAGAAATGAAAACAGCTAAAAAATAAGATGTATTACTCAAAATTGACAGCAAAACGAATAAAGACTCACTTATCTCAGAAACAGTGGTGACCAGAGATGGTGAAATAATATCTTTAAAATGCTGAAAGAGAGGGCATCAGGGTGGCTCAGTCATTGGGTGGCCAACTCGTGTCTGCTCAGGTAATGATCTCTGGGTCCTGGTCGGGCTCTTCAGGGAGTCTGCTGGAAGATTCTCTTCTCCCCCCACTCATACACATGCATGCTCTCTCTTTCTCTCTCAAATAAATAAATCTTAAGAACAAAAGTTGAAATGCTGAAAGAAAAAAAAACTAGAACCCTCCATCCAGCAAAAAGTATCATTTTATAAAAAGGCAAAACAAAGACATTTACAGACCAACAAAGTTGAGAGAATTCATGGCCAGTAAGCCAGCACAGCAGAAAATTTCTTTGAGTAAAACAAAATTGATATCAGATAAAAGCGTAGATCTACTAGGAATGATGAAGAATACAGAAAGATATTTTTAAAAATCAAGTACTTAAGAGTAAATCTAAAACAATAGCCAAAAGTCCACTATACTGAAAATTAAAAGACTTTTTCTAAGAAAAAATAAACAAGGTCTGAATAAAAGAAGAGCTATATCATGTTCATGGATGACTAAGCCAAATATAGTTAAAAGGTCCATTTGAAGACTTCTACTTCTGGCCCAGGTAGAGAAACATGATTTACCCTCCCATCTCATACAACTAAAATACTTGAAATGACAATTTTCAAGACATTGGGTATCAGGTAACAATGAAAACTGATTTTCAGGAGATGGGAAATAGACAAGCTGAGTCTTATGATTGGCCCAGCTTATCACCTTGTATTTCCTGGCCATGACACAGGGAGGGGTGACCTCAGTGGAGGCCACCAGATTCTCTAAGTGGAAGAGGTGAAACTGAGATACCAAGGCAGTTGGAGCTTACAGGGCATAATACCAGAGAGGAAAGAACTGCAGAGACAGCAAAATCCAGAGATCTGAGTATCCTGCAGGGCACTGATCAGTGCCTGTACACAAGAACCCTCCCAGAAGCTGGGGAAAGAACCACCATAAAGGATTAAAGGGACCAGTACCAGACGCTAACATAGAATCCTCATAATTCATGGGCACTTGAGGTTCCCACTTCTGCAGTGACACCAAATTAGGCTTAGATTAAATGCTACTCTGGGCCCATCTAACAATTGTAAAAACAGGATCTGAAATCATCAAACTGTGTCCAAGTACAAGTAACCCAGAACAAGGCTCAAAAATATTTATAGAAAACAAAAATATCCAGCATCCAGCAAAATCAAGTAAGCATGTTTTGTCTGGTCACAGTTCAATAACTTACCTAAAGTCTGACTCCAAAGTCTACCTCCTCTTTGCCCTGTATGAGGAGAGGAGTTATATTTTCCTAGATTGGAATCCAAATACCCTTTCTCTTCACTGATTGATTGAAAAACTTACCAAAAGAGAGACAGATATTATGTGCCTCCTTCTGTGATCAATAGAAAGTTCCAGCTCCAACCACAAATTTTTTCTGCTTAACAGCAAAACAAACAAACAAACAAACAACAATCTTCTGTATGATAAAACCTCTGGACTTAACTACCAGTCATAGGAAATATAAGGGGTAGAGTCTATGTGAAATGATACCACAATGATGCAAGCAGCCAAACCCACATCATGGGAAATTCTAGAAGACAAATGATTCAGTTTCTTCAACAAAGAAATGATACGAATGGTAGGAGGAAAAGGAGGAATAGTATAGATTATAAGAGAATTTTTAAAAATACCAACCAATGGGCAGCCTGGTGGCTCAGCGGTTTAGCACCACCTTCAGCCCAGGGCGTGATCCTAGAGACTCGGAATCGAGTCCCACGTCGGGTTCCCTGCATGGAGCCTGCTTCTCCCTCTGCCTGTGTCTCTGCCTCTCTCTCTCTCTGTCTCTCATGAATACATAAATAAAATCTTTAAAAAAAAAAAAATACCAACCAAAGTGTGAATCTTACTTGGATCCTAATCTAAGCAAGTCAACTGTAAAAAAATGTTTTGAGGACAATCTGAGTATTTGAACATGGAGTAGATAGTGAGAGCCTATATAAGAACAATATGAGGAATAAAGAATTATTTAACAATTTTATTAAGTATGATCATACTAATGTGATTATATAAAATAAGGGCTCCCTGCATGGAGCCTGCTTCTCCCTCTGCCTGTGTTTCTGCCTTTGTGTGTGTGTGTCTCTCATGAATAAATAAATAAAATCTTAAAAAAAAATTTTTTTTTTAGAGCTCCAATATTTGCAGACAACACTTAACATTCTACTACATTTGTTTTTCTCACTTTTCTCTGACACATTATCGAACTACATGTCTAAAAATATGTATCAACTTAGAAAAATAAAACTCTTTTCAAATGTCCTCATATTTTACACTGAAAGAAATATTATTGCCTTATAAAATATTAACAGAACACAAAATATTGTGACTTGTCAAAATATAATGTTAAACCATCAAATACAACCCAAAATAAAACTGGAAGGTAAACATCAAGAACTTTTTGAACTATATAATTTTTCAGTCTCCAAAATGGGCTCCATAGAGACTGTAATTCCCCAAACAGAATAAGGATTAGGAAGTGGGAATGAAACTTTAAAAGGTAATTATCCAGGCACCTGATGGCTCAGTTCATTAGCATCTGATTTCTGCTCAGGTCATGTTCTCAGGGTCCTGGGATCAAGCCCCACATCAGGCTCTGTGTTTAGTGGGGAGTCTGCTTCTCCTTCTCCCTCTGCTCCTCCCATCTGACCTCACACCCAGGTTTCTTCTGCAGCATCAATAATTCAGCAGTTTGTTGAGGTTGTTTGCTTTGTAACAGTTTCAAATAACTGTAGTTATTTCTAATTCCATATAGAGGGAAATCCATTTGTGGCAGAATGGAGTTTTTCAGCATTACAGGACAAATCCTTTCAGCAGCACAAATAGAAGTTGTTGGAGATTTTTTTTCCTCTTTTTTTTTTTTTTTTTCTCTCCTGGGGTCTCAGACCCAGGTGACAAAATGAGTGAGGAACTCTTTTAGCAGAAGGAAGGGAGGGTAATGCCACAGTCCTACTAACTTGAGCAGGGGAAAGCTCTGGCTTTCCTTCCCACCAGGCTCTGAGGACAGAGAAAGCCTCTTTTCCTCTCCTCTCCTCCATCCTGCAGGATTCAGTGAGGCCCACAGCACCCAACAGTGGGAACCAGATTAATCTTGAAGAGGAGGGATCAAGAGCTAAAGGACAAAGAGAATTCCATATGTAGAAGAGGCAGGACCCTGGGGTTGGGGCATATTGAAGAGAAATTGTTCTGCCGCTTGTTAGAAACCTCAAGGAAGACTTTATAGAAAGGGAGGGAGATTGAACGTAACTGAATTACAGGAACAAGTGAGAATTTATAGCCAAGCAGTAGGGTCAAGGAGTGGATGAGAAATGACTAAGGGGAACTTAGTCAACTATCAAGGGTGGGTAGAAGGAAGAGGAGCTTGGTTGGATGTCAGGAGTGGGAATAATTCTCCACAATCTGGCTTAGCAGGATTCTTTGCTAAAATTGGATGACTCGATGAGCCAAGAATGGAGCCAAGGACGAGGCCACCTTGAAAAGAGAGCTCACAGGAGGCTGAGTGAAGTTTTGTCGAGGGGAGAGCACTTGTAAGGAATAAAGGAGATTTGGAGGTTTGAGGAGCCATGGGAAAGGAAGGAGGAGTGGATGATAAAAGCCAGAGAAGGTGACTGGCTAAACAGAGGTAGCCTCATGGATACCCAGAGAATCCATTAGCAGGCCTGCCCCGTGAGAAACGAGAGAGAGAGCATCTGGAAGAGGATCAGGAAACCCTGGAGTAGGGCAGAGAATATATGATTCAGAGTCAGATCTCTTGTATACATTTTTCCTGTAGTCTGTGTGGACTCAGCTCGCTAACAGTCACTTAGGGGACATCTCCCCCGTCTACTCTTGGGGGGTGGTGCTGGGGTAATACTTTGAAAGGTCACTTACTTTCTTTTTCCCATCAAGTACACTCAGTGATGACTTTCCAAACCTCTCTCTTGATGTGTCAGCTCTTGATGACTGATAGCTAGACAGCTTTAAGGAGCATTCTTTGTCAATAAAGGAGATTATGGGGTTAAATCAGAAATCCCACAAGTTCCAAATTCCTTCAAATGGATATCTATTTATTAGAAATCCTGAACTTAGGGAGTTAATTATTCATCTCTATTATTGAAAAACAAACCAGACTAAAATGAGTGTTTGAGGTAGTCTGAATTTAGTGGAGAGGCTTTTTGGTTGATGTTTTTGTTTTGTTTTGTTTTCTGTTAAACCTCCTTCCAGGCAATGCAGATAAGGAACCGATTCAGACAATTCCCCCAAAATGCACTCTGTTGCAATTGTTGCCAGAGCTAAGCAGAGAAGCTCTAAGGGAATGAAGTTTTCCTCTTTCCCGCTGTTCTGTTGTCTTTCAAAACAGCAGAACTGCCAAGATCAGCAGTTTGAAAGCCTCCTTTGAGGTATCCCTCATGCCTCTTTCACTGGCTTGAGCAAAACAAGCACCTAGACTGCCTGCCCAATCCCCAAGGGGACACCCAGGAGGCCACACATTCAGTGGGGCGGAAAGGACAAAGGCACAGTGAAGACAGGGAAGCTGCGGGCTGCCAGGGGTTAGATCCAAGAACTCAGAAACATGGGCTTAAGTCACTATAAATACCTTTGTAAAAGTGACGGGGGTGGCAGCGGGGGGCGGACAGGAACAGGTGGTCGGAGGCCCTGTGTGCACATCACTGGCCTAGAACAATTACTCTGGGGGCATGAGCCCTGCGAGCTCTATTCGAAGTCCACACTTACCAAAAGAACAGATTGCTTTCTCCTTTTCTCTTGGTGTGCCCTTCCTCATGCTCCTAGGGATTAGTTTACATCTTCACAAAAACCTAGTGTGATTTATTTTATACTGTATCACATGCCCCTTAACAATTAACAAGCATAGGTTGGGGGGAGCTGTATCTCCATCATAAATGTGATGGAAAATGTAGAGCACTATTATGGAGGAAAAGAATCTCTCAAGTGTTCTAGGCAACAGACAAAAAGTGGGAAAGTAAATGAAGACCAACCAATGAGAACATGCAGCTCTATTTATTCAAGTTGCTATAGCAAGAGGGTCAGCCAAAGTCACTTTGGAAGGCAGGCAGAGGAACAGGATAGTTTTTATTTTTTTTATTTTATTTTATTTTTTTTTTTTAACAGGATAGTTTTTAGTGGAAAAAAGCTTTGAAAGGCTTCAAGTGTGCCCTCACTGCACGCTGTTGGCATGGAAAACCGTGGGCAGCTAATGAGAAGCAAGGCACCATGTGATTGGTTAGGAGTGCATACTGAGCTCTCTCTGGTTGGTCCTAGAGAAGCAGGGATCAAAATTAGAGAAACTGAAAAAAAAAAGAAAAAAAAATTAGAGAAGCTGGCAGTTATTAATCAAATCCCAACAGCTCAGGGCCAATTGTTACAGAGGTTATTTTTTAGACCTGGATTATTATCAGAGATAGGAATCTACAAATCTGATTTTGAGCAGCCTGGTTTCCTGGGTTGTTTATCGTAGGCAAAGGGCTTGGTTTCCTTGGCAGATTGCAGATCAAAGTCCCTTTTTTTATATATTGTCTAGCATTGTCCATCTGTATATTCAGTCTCTCAAGTATCCTGAAACAAGGAGACCAGCAGGTAGGAAGAGCAGTCATGAGTCAAGCCACATCATCTCCCTGTGGAAGAAACCATACTTAGGATTTCATGAATTGGGGTTAATGTGGAGATGTATTTTTCCCCTATTTCTTTTTTTTTTAATATAATTCTCTCAAGTATTTAACTTACTTGACCATGTGGCTTCTTGGTCCATGTTCTCCCACACTTCATGCCGAAGGGACCCAGTATCCAACTAAATAAGAAAAGATGTTTATAATTCTCTGGACTTTGGGCTCCAGATATTCTTTCCTTGGAGGCAAGTGCAACCTTGCTTTGGGAGGAATGGAGGAACAGAAATTCCATCCCTAAAAAAATAACTATAACTTGGATTAGAATAACCCTTCCACTCCATATGTACAATGAGAGTTTGAGGCTGGGTGTTGCACTAATCGGCTTGGGTTACCAACACAAAGTACCACAGACTGGGGTGGGGGGCTTAAACAACAGACATGGATTTTCTCACAATTCTAGAGACTGGAAGTGCAAGATCAAGTTGCCAATTTGGTATCCTACTGACTCCTCTTCTCTTAGCTTTAAGGTAGCAGCCATCTCCCTGTATGCTGATGTGGTCATTCCTCCCTACGACCACTGAGAGAGATGTCAAGCTCTCTGAGGTCTTTTCTTACTAAGACACTGATCTATCTGTTCAGGGTCCCAGTCATATGACATGTAACCTTAATTACTTCCATAAAGGCCTATCTCTATATATGGTCTCATTGGGGCTTAGAGCATCAACATATGAACACAAATATTTAGTCCCTAAAAAATGTGGAAAGTGGCCACATCTCATTGAAGGTAACATCCAAATCCCTGTAAAGTATGTGGTAAGAGCCAGTAAGATAAGCCTCAGTTGTCCATAGCTGAATTAACATCACCTAACTCCCTCCAAATGAGGATACACAAATTCAGCTTACAGAGTTTGAGCTTATTATGTTTTGATTATGAGACAAAATCTTTACCTAAGATCATTTGTGAATTGATAGAATAATCACAATCTGACCTGATCACAATAACTTTTTAAGTGTGATTGATTTTAAGATGTGCTATCTTTTTCTGAGAAAAGTTTTGAGATAAAGAGACAAATATAAATATGCCATTTTGGGGAACCACAGGTCCTTAAAGAGAGATCAATTTTTTTAAAGATTCTGTTTAATTATTTGAGAGAGAGAAAGATAGCACATAGAGGGGGAGGGAGAAGGAAGGGGTGAAACAGGTTCCCCCACCAAGCAGAGAGCCTGACATAGGGCTCCATCTCAGGATCCTGGGATCATGACCTGAGCCAAAGGCAGACATTTAACTGATTGAGCCACCCAGGCACCCCACGAGATCAATTTTTATTAAATATAGCCTATCCCATGTTATTCCTTGGCTACCAAACTTTCCATAGCCTGCAAATTCAAGTCCGATCTCTTGAACTCCAGCCTCTCTGTCCAAAATGTTTTCCTATCTTTTCTGCACTAAGAACAGTAATAACAATGGTTAACACTTTCCATGTGCTAAATCCTGTATGTGCATTTGTTGCTGGTTATCAGTACTTGGCCTAAACTTATGAAATGCATCCTAGTAGTCCCTTCTACAGAAGAAGAGGTTGAGTGACTTGCCAAAATTCCCAGGAGGTTTCCACCGAGAAGTCCCACCCAGGACCACCTGACTCTGAATCCTTCACCACTCTGTGCTACATAATCTTCTCCATCTACAAACAGTTTTGCTTTTCTGCAAATATTCTTTTGCAGCTCTGGCTCTCTTTAAGATCGATGTGTCTCACACTACGGGTCCCCAACAGTGTATGCTCCTAAAATGTTGAACCAAGTTCACTCTGCAAATCCTGTGAAGTGGAATGGACTTCTCTAAGCAGGAAAGTCAGATGGGAAAGGAAAGACATCTTTGATCATTTAAATGGTTTTTAAAAACTGTTTATGTCTTTTGTCATTGAAAGGACAGGAAAAAACATTTGCCCTGCATCCAGCAGGCATAAGATTATACCACTAACATGCAAAAAGTGCCTGCGAGTCACCAAATTAAATCCATTCTGTCCCTCATATATTTCTTGATGATGCTCACCATGCTCCAGCAAAGGGTAACACTCAAGGTAAGCACTCCATAAATTTTTGAGTGAATGGTGGAGGATGCTTTAGAGCAACAGCCTTGAACACCTTCTAAGGAAAGGTTATGGGAAAATGTCGTAGGGAAATGAATCTGGAGCTTTAGGCTCAGTAGAATAGAGAATCAGCAAGGGACTAAGTCAAAGAGCCACAACTCCGTGAACTAGAGCCCTGGTGACCGTCACCACCATTTACAGGGGGCAGTGGGGCAGGCCTGGAGCCCTGCCAGAGTGGACACTGCTTCTCCAGTATGCTAAGAGCCTGCACTCGGCCCAAACCTGGACAAGGAGCCTGAGACGCAGGTGAGAACACTCAGTGAGCATGTGGTCAGGAGGTGAGCCTCTGTTCTTTGTGGACCAAGCAACTGGCCTCCACGGTCATGAAACCAATCTTCCATTTAGGGGCTTCCTAAACCCAGATTTTCTGAGGACTTTCATTTGCAAGGTATCCAGGCCCAGAGATACAGACATTGTAGCAACCAGACAATAATTTGAATTACTGTGGAATACACAAGTATTGTAAAGATCACAACTTTCAAATCAAATCAAGCAAATGCAGCCAGCGTAAACCTGAGAAGCAAATAGGGTTTTTATCACCGAATCAAATGCATCCAACACGAAGCCTGGAAAATGAACAAATGGGCAGACCTCTCTGGGATCATAGCACAGAAAGTCATGTTGAGAGGATCCTTAAAATAAGTGCCTGCTTTCTCCTTCTCCCACACACAAAACAGCAAAATGTAGCTTTGCAAGGAGTGTTTCCACTGGAAATTCTCTTATTGCCACTGAAGTGGAGAAAAATAATCTAAAACAACTAAAAATACAAGATCTGGATAATTCCTCTTTCCTCTTCTTTTAGATCTGAAAAACCATGCACTTTAATACCACCGCCCATGTGAGAATGCCATTCAAAATAATGGTTTTCTATTCTCTGAATCCTTGCTATTAGTCATTTTGAGGGAATATCATATATCAGAAGGCTGCTTTTATTTTTCCCAAAATAAAAAACAAGGATATCTGAAGCGATTACCAAATGCTGATTCAGTACCCATGATAAGAACATTCTAGAGTTTTTAATTTGCCTGGTTCTGTGGCCCCTTCAAAACTGGAGGGTTATAGGCGCATTAACTAGTCATTTTACTCAGTGCCAGTGGTCATGTCTCAGGCTGTTTGTGCCCCGTGGGCTTTGTGTTTGTGGTTGTTTTCATCACTCTTTGCTTGTTATAAGTTCTTAGAAGTTCTAGAAACACAGAATTTGGTTAGTGATTAGGAAGAGCAAAAGATATTATCCAACACTAGTTATTTATGAAGAACACTAATATTGTTCTCAAAATCACTAACAATAAACTATGAAAAGTTGATAATATAAAATCTTAAGAAAAGGCATCCTGGGTCTCTTACGGATAGGATATATGTCTTTATAGATAAGTCCTAGCATTCCAATTATTTTGATGATTCTATCAATCAGTATGTAAAAACTCAAAGGTTCCATCTTCGATAAAGTGGATGTAGTGATTTCTTCTTTTTCTTTCTTTTTTTAAAGATCTTATTTCTTTATTTGAGAGAGAGAGAGAGAGAGAGAGAGCCCAAGTGGGAGTCGGGGGACAGCAGAGGGAGAGGGAAAGGCAGGCTCCCCACTGAACAGGGAGCCCAGTGTGGGACTGTAGTGATTTCTTTACCCAAGTCCTTGTTTTGTATTTGATATGCTCTCTATGCACAGTTCGTGTGATTGGAAGATCCCATTGCTGGGCAGGAAGAGACAAGGCTGCCCCGATCATTGAACCTGGCCAAGTCAGGCAGTAGGGCTCTGCTTTAGGATGGCAGGTTGGGTGCCTATGTTTTCTTTCTCTTCTTCATGGAATTGATTCCATTTAAATGACACTTAAACAAAATAGAATAAATCCATAACAGTACTGCGTGGACCAGAGATGTTGGCATATTTTTGAACACCAGGGTGTATATGGGATCACACTCATACAAAAACATCGCTGAGAAAGTAGCAGCCCAGAGTACACCTAAGCGGTGAAAGCACTCCTTCCAGAAGCTCATGCTCATCTGTATTAGTTTCCTAGGGCTGTCGCAACAAAGTACCACAAACTGGGTGACTCAGAACAACACAAATATACTTTCTCACAGTTCTGGGAGCTAGAAGTTCAAATCAAGGTATCAGCAGGGTTGGTTCCCTCTGAGGTCTGTGATGGAGAATCTGTACATGCTTCTCTCCTAGCTTCTGGTGACAATGAGCCATCCTCTGTCCTTCCTGCCTCATAGATGCAGGACTCTCATTTCTGCCTCTGCTGTTACAAGGTGTTCTTCCTGTGTGTCTCTGCATCTTTCCTCTTCTTAGAAGGACACCAGCCCCAGTAGACAGACTAAAGACCCACCCTGTTCCAGTACTTCTTCATTTTCACCTAACTAATCACATCTTCAGTGACTCTATTTCATTTCAAGTGAGGTCATACTGCAAGATACTGAGAGTTAGAATTCCCACACATTTGGGGGAGGAAGGAGGAAGGTTGGGTACTTCTCCCTCTCTTACTCTGCTCTCCATCCATAGCTACACCTATGGATCTACTGCCCACCAGGAGGCTTTGCTCCGCTGGAGTCACCCGACTCTGGTCTTCCAGCATCCAGCAAGGGAGACCCTGAGCTGCTAAATTCTGAATATCTCTTGCCCTCATGTGCCTCTTGTTCTAAAATTTGAGTTGCTTCATCGTCCTATTATATCTGTCAGCTCCCCTAAGATCTTTGTAATTAATTCCTAATTAAATTCCCTCTATAGGACCACCTGGCATGAGTTCTGTTTTCCTGACAAGACCCTTGACTGACATGAGCTTCAAGAGCCACCAAGCTCTGAATCACCCCGTAGAGAACAGGAGTGGACCAGAGGGCAGCCATTAGGGTAACTGTGGGAAGGACCACCAGTGGGACAGGGGGGCCGTGTTCACCTCTTCCTTCCTCCCCAGCAAATATAGTACAACTGTCATGGAGAAGGTTGATTGTGGGAAATAATAATTGTAAGGAGGCAAAACCCTTCATCTTTCTTAGTGGACAGTCAGTAGATACTACCCAAAGAAATTAAGAAGAGGCATAAACATATTTCCAATATAGTGTTTTGTTTTATCTCCTTCCTGAATGCCCAGCTACAGATGGTCCTTCAGATGTACTTGGCTGCAGCGAGATCCAGGCTGAGTGGGAAGGAACACCTGGCAGAAATGGTAGGACCTGGAGCACCTGGGTGGCTCAGTGGTTGAGCATCTGCTTTTGGTTTAGGTTGCGATCCTGGGGTCTTGAGATTGAGTCCCGCATCAGGCTCCCCTCAGAGAGCCTGCTTCTCCCTCTGCCTATGTCTCTGCCTCTCTATCTGTGTGTCTCTCATGAATAAATAAAGAAAATCTTAAAACTGACAAGGAGAAAATTGGGGCATGCCATGTGATAGCTATAGATGACCCGACTTGGTTTTTGTTTTTTTTTTAGATTGATTGATTGATTGATTTATGTATTTATTCATGACAGACACACAGAGAGAGAGAGAGAGGCAGAGACACAGGCAAAGGGAGAAGCAGGCTCCATGCAGGGAGCCCCACGTGGGACTCCATCCCGGGTCTCCAGGATCACACCCCAGGCCCAAGACGGCGCTAAAGCGCTGGGCCACCGGGGCTGCCCAACCTGACTTGTTTATTACTACATGTCAGGCTTTCTCTAGAGAACATCTCCCCACACATCCCTCACCAATAACGCTTGAAGAGATTTTCCCAGCATCCACCCCAGAAGGCAGCAAAAAGAGATTAAAAAAAAACCATAACAGCTTACTTACTATGATCACAACTGCGGTTTACTCATACCTAGAGCAGCGTTGGGAAACTCCACCTGAGTAAATTATACATAAACTGTCGTTCTTTTGACCACCATCAAGTTGTAGCCTTAAAGGAAAGCAGCCTTGCTTTCTTGTCAGAAACCTATTATTGGAGGCTATGATCCACAATTACTCAATGTAAAGACCTCTGGAAATTTCTACAGGCATATAAAGTATGATCTTAAGGCATGGCAGATCTTTGCAGACAGCTCTGAGATAGGTATACCCCCCGTCTCACTTCATGTCAGCTATCTCCAGGGACTCATAGAAGACCTTGTTTTTCCTGATAAAGTGATATCATTTGATAGGCTAAGATAGGTTTTGCTACAGTAACAATAAAACCCAGAAGTTTCAATAACTTAACACAGTAAACCTTTATTTCTTGATCACATAATGTCTGATATGGATAGGTGGCTGTGTTCTATCTTAAATAAATACATGGCTTAAATACACTGGAACACGTGACCTCCATGGTCATTATCAAATGGAGAAAGAAAGCTAGAGAATCCTGCAGGATGATTTTAAGTGTCAAATCTAGAAATGGCTTAGCTCACTTCTGTCCCTCGTCTCATCAGCCAGGGTGAGTCTATGGCCCACCTGGCCCATGAGAGCAGGGGAATACAGAGGAGCACCAGACCACTGGGTGAGGCTTAGAACCTCACCACATCTTTTCTTTAACCATATCATTTCTTTAGTTACCTTATTTAAGTTGCTATTACTAAATATGTTTATTTGTGTCTCTTTAAGGGACTGAGTTAGTAAAAAAAAAAAAAGTAGAAACTTAACCAAACCACCACTTTGCACACTTTAAATATATTATAATTCTGCTTGTCAATTATACCTCAGTAAAGTTGGGGGAAAGGAACATTTTTTAAAAAAAAAAGGAGGAATATTAATCAATGTTTAAAAAAAATTAGAAACCAGTACCAGACACTCTGATCCATCTCAGTGTGATTTATCTAGTAATGAGTTAAATACTTGCTGTATATTTACCACAGAAAAAGACAGAGCAGCCTTTATGTTCTCAGCAACAGCTCAGAAAGCTGCCAACATTAGAACCTATTTGTTTTATTGAGAAGAGGGATTGTTGGCTGGAACACAAGGGCTCCCCATTACTCTTTCTGGAAAAAGCAATGGGAACTTTAACTTTTCTCTGGACAGCTACCAACATCTATCAGGAGAAACACAAGTTTAACATCTCTTTCTGAAGGGCAGCACTTAGAATGCCTCACGGCCCTCCCCAGTCTCTGCTGGTGTGAGCAATGGCTAGGGGTCCCAAATCCAAGCTCTTTTGTGTTTAATAGAAGTGCTAAAGCAAATCAACTGTACAAATTGAAAACAACCAACTGGCCTGACCTGGAATACTAACTGGAATGGACGTCTGATGGTGCCGAGCTCAACGGCAAGAGCCAGGGCTCTCTCACAGGATTAATTCTGAGTTCTGACAGAGAATCATTCTGTGACTGGAGGGAGAGGCGTTCACATACCCACACATCAGTGAACTGGAGTTCTAACTCAAGTCTCTTGGGCAGAGAGGTTGTTCCCTGAGGGATAATTCTAGAGGTCAGGATGAGAGCGAAGTGAGAACCAATGTCTTCTGTTTCTCAGAGTTGAGTTTTTAAAACTCCCTGTCTTTACGAATCACCAATGATCTTAATCTTCCATGCTGCTTCCTCAAGTTCAGGACATTGTCTGCCTCCTCCTAATTCACAGAGAAAATCGAAAAACTGGGTGGGAAATCTCTCAATTCTCTGACCACACTGCCCACAAGTTTTTTAACTGAGTATTTTCCACTTCCTGTCTTGTTTGTCCCTCCACCCATCACCTGACTTGCACCTTCACCACACCACTGAAACCATGCTGGCTACCAATACTGCTGATGCCCTGATCCAGAGAATACTTGTAAGTCCCTACTTCATTTTACGTCTCCTTGGCATTTCATCCTGCCTCTGGCCATTCCCTCACTTTCTACTCTGCTGGTTCTGCTGGTCCCCTGATTTTTGGTTTTCCTGCCACCTACCAAGTTGCCTGAATGTCTACCCCTTCAGTGTTGACATTTCCCCTGGTAGGACCCTAGCTCTCTAGAAATTCATTTAACAAGGCTTTCTTGAATGAGGAAGTGCTTAGAGGAAGTGCTAAAGCAAATCAGCTTCTCACACTGAAAAGGGGCTCTGGGCTTGGCACAGAAATAACAAGATAGGGTCATATCCACCCAGGCCTCAAGGACCTGTGCTCTGGATCCCATTTAATGGCTCCCACATTTACTCAGGCACTCAGGCTAGAAAAACTGACCCAGTGAGGATCCCCAAGTACAATCGAATCTGTCTTTTGAATATCTTTTGAATCTGCTCCCTCCTCTTCTTGTACAGGGTCACTGGCTGAGTTCCAGCCTTCATCGTCTCCCACCTGGATTGTTGGCAGTAAATCTTCATTGTTCACCCTGTTCCAGCCTCACTCCCCTCCAATCTCCTCTGCATAATGTTCCAGAATTATCTTTGAAGAATTCAGTGTGGTCACATCATTCCCTACTCAAATCCCTTCAATAGTTTCCCATCATCTCCCTACAGGGTCTTCTATGAGCTGGCTCTCACCTGCCTCTCCTTTGCACCTTCTATTAGTCTCCTGCACAAATCTTAGGTTCCAACATTAATAATCACCTTAGAGTTTCCTTGGAAGTTCATACTTAATCACACTTCCAGAGCAATAGCCTTAAGAAATCCTTTCTAATCCTCTGACGATGGTTTTCATTATGCTATGTATGTGGTTCACTGCATACCACGGGTCTTGCACATGAAAGTGTACTGATTTAAATGCCCAGCATTCAATAGTCATCTCAAACTTAACATGTCCAAAGCAGAATTTATTTTTTTTAAAGATTTTATTTATTCATGACAGACATGGAGATAGAGGCAGAGACATAGGCAGAGGAAGAAGCAGGCTCCCTGTGGGACTTGAGCCCAGGACCCCGGGATCAACCCCTGAGCCAAAGGCAGGTGTTCAATCACTGAGCCACATGGGTGCCCCCAAAGCAGAATTTCATGTAAAATTTGCTTTTCCCTAGTCTTTTTAATCTCCATTGTTTAGGCCAGAAACTTAGGAAGCAAACTTGACTCTTCCCCATTTTTAACACATCCAAGTTAACTGTCGACTCCATAACTAAAATATACCCTAAAGCAAACCACTTCCCTCCTTGCTATGGTTATGCACATAGCCCAGGCCATTGATCTCCAGACTATTGTAAAAAACTTCCCATCCAGTCTCCCTGCATCCCACCTTGCCCCCTGAGAATCTATTCTCCATATTGCAACCAACATGATCTTTTAAGAACACAAATAGGACCCTGGCTCTCTCCTATTAAAAAGCCTTCAAAGGCTTCCTTGAGACTTACAATAAATTCAAATATTTTGAAAGTCCTGCATGAATCAGCCATGTCCTCCCTTCCAACCTCTTGTGTACACCTGTCTGTCCCTCACCCACTGTGCTCTGACACCCCGGGCTTCTTTCCATTTCCCAAACATACCAACCTTATTCCTATGTAGAAGCTTCACAGGAGCTGTTCTTTCTACACAAGAAGCCTTTCTCTCGGAGGCTGGCTCCTTCCTGACATTAGATCCCAGTTTAAATATCACCTTTTCAGAAATGCCTTCCCCAATCTCCATTAGCCTCCAACACAGCATCATAGATTGTTGTTGTTATTTATTCAATTTGCATTTAACTTCTATTTACATTCAATTCAAAATCAAATATCTTTGTAAAGCAAACTAAATACAAGATAAAAAGCAGAAAAGGTGCTGTGTTCATAATAATATCACTCTGTTTTACTTGTGTTATGACTCTTATCACTGCCTGACTTGTTTATTAGCTGCTTTTTTTTTAAGCTGCTTTTTTAAATTGACTCTTGTCAAATGAAGATATATTGTTCACAAGAGCAGGAATTTATTTATTGCTGTATCTAGTGGTAGTATTCAAAATATTTAGCAACAGGAGCATCTGGGTGATGTAGTTGGTTGAGCATCCGACTTGTGGTTTCAGCTCAGGTCCTGATCTCAGCCCCACAGCGGGCTCCTCACTCAGTGCAGTGTCTACTTGAGATTCTCTCTCCCTGTCCCTCTGCCCCTCCCACTCATGCTCTCTCTTTCTAAAGTAAACAAATAAATCTTTAAAAAATATTTAACAGTAGATATGACATGAACACCAACCCATCAAAATGGATACCAACCTTTAAGTGCTCATATGGTCTTGCTGATAAGCAGTGGCTAGATGTTAGCCTTCTTATTCTTATCCCCAACATCTCAACAGAGCCCATATCTCAATAAATATCAGCTGAATATATGAAGGAATACACCAACAGATGTTTCTTGGGTAATTTCATTGTTCCATCATGAAGACAGATCTATATTAATAAAGAGGGGTATCGGGCATCCTCACATGTTTAGATAGAATCTGTTGTCTTCAGAAGTTCAACCTACTAGTGTTGACTCCCTTGTCATACCCTCTATAGGGACCCATAGCTGAGCAAAAGTGACAGGAGCAGTGAAACTGAGTTCAGAAGACTGAGTTCAAGTTCTGGCAATAGCACAAGCCAGTTGAGAGTTGTATGGCCCTGGGCAAATTACTTTACTCTCTGTGTCTGCTTCTCCAACTCTGTAAAATGGGCACACTATAATGACCTACTACCGCCAATAGCCGAAGGAATGAACAAGATAGTATTCATCAAAGTATTCAGTCAGTCACACCTATAGCATCCAAGGTCAACATGTGTCAGTTTTATTTTGGTCATCCTTTCCCTTCAGAGTTTCTATGAACATCAAATCAGATAATGCATATACAACTGCTCTGAAAAACACATGTATTGTTCAGATTATTAATATTGTATCAATAATAACTTATCCTTCTTTAGGCTTATCTGTTTAAAAATTTTCCCAGTTTTATTGATATATAATTGACATATAACATTGCATTAGTTTAAGATGTACAGCATAATGATTTGTTATGTGTATATTTTTTTAAAAAGATTTTATTTATTTATTCATGAGAGACACACAGAGAGAGACGGGCAGAGACACAGGCAGAGGGAGAAGCAGGCTCCATGGTAGGGAGCCCAACGTGGGACTCGATCCCGGGACTCCAGGATCACGCCCTGGGCTGAAGGCAGGCGCTAAACCGCTGAGCCACCCAGGGATCCCGCTATGTGTATATTTTGCCACAATGATTTGACTACTGCTCTAAGTTTCATTAATATCCATCAGTTCACATAGTTACAGATTCTTTTCCTTTCAATGAGATCTTTTCAAATCTACTCCTTTAGCAACTTTTAAATATACAATACAATATTATCAACTATAGTCACCATATTACACATTACATTCCCAGGACTTACTATGTATCTTATAATTGGGAGTTTGTACATTTTCACCACCTTCACTCAATTCCTCAGCCCCTGCTTCTGGCAACCACCAATCTGTTTTCTGTATCTAAGTTTGGGGTTTTTTAGATTCCACATATAAATGAGGTCATACAGTATTTGTCTTTCTTATTTCAGTTGGCGTAATATTCTCAAGATCCACTCATGTTGTTGCAAATGGCAAGATTTCCTAATAAATTATGCTTGATTTGAGAAATCAGGTGGTTTTCCAGGAGTCATAAAGGAGCTGGAAAGGAACTCTGGGTCTTGTGGGGGCAAAGCCAGAGTACTCCAGCAGAGGAAATCCATGCTTTGCTTAGCTGAAAAGCTCTCCCTGGAGACAGTATCATTCTGGGGAGATCTGTTCATATGTCATTTAAAGCTGCTAGATGCTGAAAAATAGACTTGCCAGTTACCTACAGAGAAGGAAAACTTTCAACATTCAATGGGTTAAATGAATGAAATGGGTTTAAGCATTTCCCCAACAGCAAGGGCTGGGGGCACTTTCTCCTTTATCTCTCCTCCCACTCAAATATCTCTCCCTTTATTTAAAAACAGCTCACCTGGACTCTGGCCTCCACTGACAAAGGCTAAAGTTTCTGTTTCCCTGTCCAGCTCAACCAGGCTTTTCTCAGCTTCTGAAATCCTGTCTCCTCTGACCTCACCCAATACTAAGACCACCACATACCACAGTGCAGATTATATACTGCACAGCTACATAGGGCCACACACTCATCATGGTCATATGGCAGTATACAATGGTCCCGACCAACACACACCTTCCTGCTATTGTGTCCTCCCACCCATATCCCCCACCAATATCTATATATACTGAGTTAACCTGATTCAAAGAAGTTAGGGTAACCAGGAGAGCACTTACAACAGCCCTTAAATCAACAATGGTTCATAATGAGTTTTCTTATCAACAACCTTTATGTAATTTCTTCCCATTTTAACTAATAATTTTTGCTAACTAAATGCTAAGCTCTTAAACATTATTTAAGTCTTTTGTGCCCTTGAAATCCACCATCTTGGAGCAAATCTACAGTCACAGGCTCTGATTACTCCCTTGCTCAGACCTTCTTGGGGAGCGGAGTCAGAGTGAGCTGCACAGTCAAGGTCTTCATTCAAAATCCATCTGCCACTTACAAGCCAAACAACCTTGAACAAGTCACTTAGCTTCTCTGAGCCTCACTTTCCCCATAGACAAAACTGGTGATGATGATGATGATGATGATGATATGTAGTTCACCGAGTTTTTGAAAAGAATAGTCAGGAAAATGCTGGTGAGGTGTTCAGCACAGTGCCTAGCACATATACAATAAATGGAAAATAAATGTTAATTTTAGTATTAGTATTATTGCTTGTTTAGTCCAGGAGAAGACAAACTAAGGCCCAAGTGCCAAATTCAGCTACATACATTCCACTATGTATGGTTCAAGAATGCTTTCACTACAACAGCAAAGTTGAGTAGCTGCCCACAGACAATATGGCAGCAAAGCCTAAAATATCTGCTATTTGGCCCTTTACAGTAATATTTGCCAATCTTTTGTTTAGCCCATAATACCTCCCCATCTCCATGGTGAGATCAGCATAAAACTATTGGTGGCAGAGGCTGTTACTTGCCTCCCAATGTTAGGAGTGAGCTGGACAGGTCGGTAGTCAGGGCCGGAGTCCCCAACAAGAAAATATGGGGTCAGGACAGCTAAGATAAAATAGCACTGACATCCTGTTTTGCAGGAGTGCACTAGCATTCCGCTTTGCAGCCTTTGCAGAAATGACTTCTGAAATATCCTTAAATAAGACAGTTAACTACAAGACTCATGTCCCTATCACAGGGAGAGGGCAGTAAAGACATAAGCCCCCAGATGTCATCCAAAAAGACCATCAGCACGTGGACATGAACCTAATAGGTAGGCAGATATGTGACCAAAGCTCCGATTGGCATGACTCAACACACCCTGATCACTGAAGATAGATAGTTCTGCAAAAAAGAGCTCATAAAAACCCCTACACTTAAAAAGCTCCCTCTTGCTCCAGGAGCTTTATACTCTTGCTCAATCAACTTTGCCTTGCTGCCCACCACTCTTCATCTGATCCACCTCCTCATCCTTTGAATCTATGTGACCCAGAACTGCCAGCACCCAAGGCAGAGAATTCCTGCAACACCATTATCTGTTTCTCCCTTCTCTACTGTAACAGAAACTTCTCCCATTTTTAGCCTGTACATGATTGCCTGGAATAAAAACTGCATTTTCCAGACTCTCTTGCTGCTAGTTATAGCCATGTGACTGAGTTCTAGACAAAGGGATGCAATCTGAAGTGCTATATGGGACCTCCTGCTCCTTCTTCTGCAAGCCTAGAATGCAAGCATAGAGGCTAAAGCTATGTCTAGACCATGACATGACCTTGAGAATGGTGGCCATTCATGGTAAAGCTACAAGACAAAAGGAGCCTGATCTTGTCACTGCAAAACTGACACAGACTGTGGTTTCTGTCTCTCTCTACAACTCAGCCAGGATTTTCTCAGCTTCTGAAATCCTGTCTCTTTTGCCTCTCCTAGTGAAGGGGTATGCATCGCCAGTGAACTTACTTCGGATTTTCTGCACTTGGTGATGAGTCTGATCCTAACAAATGTTCCCAAACACATCTAGAAGAACATAAACTTATCGTTAGCCCTCAACCACTCTTATTTTTACACTACCTAAAAAACTTTATGTAGTAAATTTGGTACTTGCATAAATCGGTTCTTGGCCACACAGAACACTTATCCTTGCAGAATGCCAAAAGAACATTGCACGTGCTTTATACTTATTCAGGAAAATTTCAGATTAATGCTCATTCAGGGAAAAAAAAGACATTAAAATGCTTATTCAGGGAAAAAAATTAATTTGGAATCAAGATTTAAAAGAAGTTTAAAAACAAAAAAAAAGAGTGATGTGAAGCCTGAAGAAAGCATCCAAGTCCTGTGTCTACACTAGTTCAAGTTGGGTTTCTGGTCTTACAGCCAAAGAGGCTAAAACAGGCACACACTTCCACTCTGAAGTGTGCTCTGAGGGGCACCTGTGTGGTAAAGTCAGTGAAGCCTCCAGTCTTGGTTTTGGCTCAGGTTGTAATTTCAGGGTCATGGAATCAAGCCCCTTGTGGGGCTCCACCCTCAGCATGGAGTCAGCTTGAGATTGTCTCTCCCTCTCCCTCTGCCCCTGCCCCCAGAGTGTGCACTCTCTCCCTCTCTGTCTCTCTCTCTTTCTTTCTCTCTCTAAAAAATGAATAATAAATCTTTAAGAAGAAGAAGCAGCAGCAGCAAGTGCTCCGAGCTGGCAGGGCTAGGAGTAAGGATAAGAGGACACTGCTGGCATGTTCTAGCAGATGTGAAGCCCCAAGCATGAAGTAGGTAGCTCGTCCAGGGTGGCGCAGCCAGGTGAAGGTCAGCACCCCACCTGGCAGGCTCTGGGTGCAGCACACTCCACCTCCAGGCTCTCCTGGAGCAGGAAGGACTCATGACCGAGTTTGCTTCTCCAGGGCAAGCTGACCAAAAATGCACGGAAAGCAGAAAACAGCCCCTGTTTCTGGGAAAAGAATCTCCTGTGATCTTGTGTCCTGTGTCTGTTTGGTGAACTACAGCAGGGAGGCCTAGGAAATGCACACTAATGAGCAGAGAAGGGAAACCTAGTACTTTTTTTTAAAGGCCATTAAAATCCCTGACTGCAAAGAAAAGAGACCACTAGTATACTGCCAGCAGAAGCTGGATTGAGAAAAGAAAGAGCTGTGTCCAGGAAACTCGAGAACTTTCCTTTTGGTTCACTCACCTTCCTTTTTTTTTTTTTTTTTTTTTTTTATAAAACTTCTTTTGTTGTCACTTGCTTAGTTGCTGATTAGAATAGTCTCCAAGGAGGGCGTAGGGAGGGGGTGCATCAGTGACAGTCAGAGGGCAAAGAAGCCACAGAATCCCTCCCAGAACTCAAACTATTAGGGCCCAGAAGCTTCACAGTTTAAAAATCCCCATTCTGGATGAGGTAGGGCCACCATTTGCCATAGTTATGACAGCTCTGTTTACTATTAACTTTTGTTTTCTTAAGTATTTCACATTCTTGTAGTACGTGTGTCTCTGTGTGTGTGTGTGTTTAATTGACCTGCTAATATTAATATCCACTGAACATTTACCATGCACCAGGCACTGGGTCGGGTACAGAAGACTGCAATGCCACACTTTTGTACCTAACTCTATGCATTATTATCTCGTTTTACAGATAGGGAAACTGAGGTGGCCACTAGGATCTGCCTGGGTTACATAACTAACAAGGTAGGCTTGCTGACATTCCAACCGAGAGCCTGTTCATTTAGGATCCACTCTTTTTTTTTTTTTTAAGATTTTTATTTATTTATTCATGAGAGACACAGAGAGAGAGGCAGAGACACAGGCAGAGGGAGAAGCAGGCTCCCTGTGGGGAGCCCAATGCAATACTCAATCCCAGGACCCCAGAATCACACCCTGAGCCAAAGGCAGACCTCAACCACTGAGCCACCCAGGCGTCCCTAGGATCTGCTCTTTTAATCACTTTTTTTTTTTTTTTAATGGAGAGCTAAGAAAGGCTTTTAGGTCCAATGAGGGGACAGGAGCCTTTTTAAAGTTACCTACTATTTTTTATGTTGTCTTTATTTTCAATCAGTGACCTGATTCATCCCTGCACCTTAGCTGTTCATTATGTAATTAACTCATGTTTCAATGAATCTCTTCTTGATCTCCACAATCCCCAAATTCTTGCCTCACTTTTGATAACTTCCCAGGGTGTTGCTATCATCCCTGAAGGCACCAGGAGCCCCTTACTCTAACCTGTAGTTGGCACGCTAAGCGTACACCAGCAGTTACCAATATTTTTTAATCTCCAGGACTCTTTTACATTAAAAAATTATTGAGACCCCCAAATAACTTTTGTTTATGTAGATTAGATATATCAATCTTTGACGTTTTATGATTTAAACTGGGAAATTGTTGGGCCTGGGTGACTCAGTTGGTTAAGTTGATCTTGGGCTCTGGTCACGATCCCTGGAATTGATTTCTGAGTCGGGGGCCCTACTCAGACAAAGATCCTGCCTCTCCTCCACACTCATGCTCTCTCTCTCTCTTTCCAATAAATAAATACAATTCTTAAAAGAGAATAAAATAAAATAAAACTGGGAAATTGTTAAACTATTGATTAACTCATAAAATCATAATAGCAGCATTGCATGTTTACATAAATAATTTTCACAAAGAATAATAGAAGCATTGCATGTTTACATAAATAATTTTCACAAAGAATAACCATGATTTTTAAAAAATGAGTGAGAGATGTACATTTTTGTAAATCTCCTTATGACTGTCCAGGTCCTCATGTCTTCTTCTGCGTTCAATCTGTTGTGATATGTTGCTTTAGTTGAAATATGTAAAGAAAATCAAGCTCTATACAGATATGAAGTTGGAAGAGATACAAATTTTTCAGATAACTGTGGCTCTTCCTCTGATAGCATACCAAAGCTCAACTTTTAAAAGAAACTTTTTAAAAGTTTCTTTTAAAAAGGTTAGCAAATGAAATCAGAATCCATGATGGATGGCCTTCATATTCTGTTACTTTGAACTCCACTGGACTCTGTTTCACTATGACCTGTACATGATTTTGTAACATCATGAGTTAGCTCCTCCAAATGTTGGCACTTTTCACTATATAATAACCCCTAAAGTTAAATTTGTCAATATCACTACAAATCTCATCAGAAAAGCTGGAGTGTAGGGAAGCTCTCAAGTCCACAGCGGAAGATTCAATTTTTTTAAACACCTGATTTTCACTGGAAAGTTTGCATTTTATCATTGGCAACAAATACTGTCATTTATTTTTCTTGAAATGAAAGCTTGCCTAGTTCATTTGCAAGAAAATATCTGCCATGTGTCTGAGTCAGAATAACCAATGTTTGCTTGTCAGTCATTCTTTCAAGGAAAAGTGGTATTCCATAAAAAGAGCAGCTAGTTAAGCTCACGACCCACCTACCCATGTGTTTTTCTGAAGCCCACGTGGTACTTATGAATATAGCAGAAGGGCTCTACGTATACTTCCCATTTTGTCAAAATACTGATAAGACCTGTAACTGAGGATCAAAATTAAGGCAATTAATACTTTTTACTGCTTTGTGAGGCATTCTTAAGTGAAACTAGCATATTTTAAAAACAAATGCATGACAATAACCAACATGATGTCAGTTGCACAGGTGACTTGACTTGAGGTCTCAGCAGTGGTACCCACCACCATTACTCATTGGTGAACGCAAAAGTGAATCCAGTGAAGAAAGCAAATAACATCTGTGTTATAAAAATTCGAACTCACGAATCTTTCTTAAAAGGCTCAGGGAACCCCAGAGGTCCACAGATCCCACTTTGAGAACCACTGCCATAAACCAAGCTAGGGAGCACTCTGAGAGGCCAGACTTTCTGTCCCTGTCCCTCTCACAATGAAACAGCACAGGCTCTAATCAGAGCATTTAACTTCCTGAATAAGTCTCTCCATTTATTCCATGGATGAGAGAGTAAAAAAGTTCTTTATAAAGTTTAAGTCAAATGGGTTCTGCTGGGTCATTGATCCTGCAACACAAGCAAGACAGAAGTGACTTCCTGAGCATCTGAGCCCTGGTCTGACATTCAGAAATGCCAGTATTCCAACTCCTGATTTCCATTCCTATTACCAGACTTGTGGAAACTTACTCACCCCCTCTTGACCACATGAATGTATGTAACAGTTACTCCCTTTGAAAATAAGGAACTCGTGGATAATTAGAAGTGTGGCCCTATATACTTTTCTTCCTGCTGCCTCGGCCCAGGAGCCATACGATGCTGCCAGTCTCTCTCTCTCTTTCTCTTCCTCTCTTTCTCTCTCATTCTCTCTCTCCCTCATCACAGATTCTGCACATTTAGAAAAGCTATTTTCCCAGAACAATTTTCCCCATATAACCAATATCACATCTATTAGGAATTTCTAATTAAAAGGAAAAATTAACAAAAAGATGGAGAGTATTAGAAATCTATCCTCCTGTTAGGTTGTGACCTCTTTCCCCCTTCTATTCGTTATTGTCTGCATCAATCTCATTTTCTGAACCAAGATCAAGTCTAATAAGACAAAATTATTTTTGCTCAGTAGCAACAACCATGCAACATAAATGATAAACTCAACAGGCTGTCTTATAAAAATCAAAAGGGATATTTCATTACAAAAAGCTTTTAGATAAGAAAGCAGGGAGTCATCAGCTCTGTTTCAGAGTGGACAACAGAGCCCATTCTGTGTTTCTGCTGCAGAACTCGGTTCTCCGAACTTTCTGACCTATGAAGGGGACATGTCAGACCATCTTATCTTGCACCAGCTTTCCTTTGTTTCTGTGGTATGCAGAATCTGTGCAACTAAGGAGACATTAAAACAACTGATCCCTAAGACTCATTCAGCTCTGACATGTAACGGTTTTAGAACTCCCATTAGTTTCCAAACTGGAGCCCATGTTTCATGCTGCTCATTGCCTTGCCCTTTTAGAAAGTATGGTCCAGATTCTCTGCCTCCTCCAACCCACTGGAAAATACTTCCAACTTGCAATGCAAACTTGGACAATTAGAAATGAGAATTCTCTCCATTCAAATCACCATCGTGCAGGTTTTCTGTGGCTTAGGTGATTAACTACATAGCACAGAGATTGACCCTATTATTTTTGAGGGTTCTTCGGATGTTGTTTCAGCTGCTTGTGTAAAAAAAAAATGTTAAGCTACGCGATTATTTGAAAACTTGATTTAGTGATGTTTTAAATGAACGCTTTCCATTTTCTGGACATGTAATCCAATTTTGTACGTACCATGCCTAGTTTAAACCTTCAAGGCTGTATTTCAAATGCACTAGTAGCTAAGACTAAATGCAAATATTCCTTCAATCTGGCTGAGATGACACATCTCTCCCTTTAGGAAAAGGAAAAAAAAAAAAACCTGTAGGGACTGTCATAAATAATTTTACTTAAGTGAATGCTGAAATTAGGCACCACATTGCCTGGCTCCCAGTAACCTATTTGCAGCCAGATATGTCGAGTACCCACTGGCCAAAGCCTCGCCTTTTCAGAAATGGAAAGCAGGAAAAACAATACGATCATCTTTTAAAGTGGCATGTTGGACCCATCCCCAAAGTTAAATATACCTAGACAGTTCTCAGTGAGGTAACTACAGCTGACCTTGGAAGAAAATGATGTTTATAGCAGCCCAGGAGCTGGGAAAGGTGATAATGAATGAGATGTAATCATGTGTTTCTGGCACACACTTTGGATAGTACAAGGAGCTAATTGCATTTAAGTATTATCTTACGATATGGTGACCCAATCATTTTGGAAGATGACCAAAGTCTCCCTTTTTGGAAGAGTTACTCTATTTTTAGTCAAAATTCATTAATGTCGCCCTCTAGAACTCCAAAAACTCCTTCCTGGATCAAATCAAATGGCTTGGATTTTTCCTGTAAATCTTCCTATCCATGCTGTCAAATGCTGACGAGCATATCAGTGGTTCATGGGCTGAACTCTGAAATAATGGATCCTGATTTCCTTTTGCTCCTGGTAATCCTTGGTCTAGTGTAACTTGCGGCAATACTGACTCTGGTTCTCACTCAGATTACATGAAGGAAACATTCACCCTGCCCGAATCTGGTGCCTGTCCAGGGAAGCATGCCAGTCCCCAGCGCCACAAGGGGTGAGAGAGAGCACAAATGTCTCCAAGAACAAAAGAGCAACAGGAAGAGACTAGTCCTAAAATGGCAGGGTAAAGAGTATTCTTTGCCTGGCCTTTTTAAATCACAGACAGGTTGATACATAGATTAATGCTGCCCTACATACCTTAATGTGGGAGTTAAGCAGACTCTTAAAATGTCAAAAGAGAACTGACAAAGGAATTAAGGCATTTTCTCCTACAGACCTATTTTTTTTTAGAACGTGTCAGTGTAATTGATAGCATACGATGCTCTCGGGTCATCTTGCAGTTCTGTGTTGATACAGGATGTTGGGGTTAATTGGTCTCTTTCTGGAATTTGTGTTTTGATCAAGTGCTTATAATTTCTTCTAATACTTTTTTTTAAAAAAAACTGATGTTTTCAGCTGAAATATACTTATAATCTCAATGTGCTACATACATTACAGCCAAACAGAACAACAGCAACAAAAGCGACACTGTCTCTGTTTCAGGAGCGTACGTGCTAAGCCCTGAAAATGGAGAATTTGTGGTGATTTGTAAACTTATTTGTCAACGGAGGCAATAGGGACATGAATCTTTTGAACAATCAGAAACACCAACTTGAGAAGTGGCTGGTAGGCCTTCGAAATCCATCTGTGTTTTAAAGCTTTACCATAACTAAATCCAATTTGTACATCAGAAAAGTGGAAAAGAACGTGCTTTCCTAACAAAAAGAAAAAGTAGAACTCATTGTATAAGGGAAAGTTTTTGGAATTTTCCAGGTTTTAAATGTACTCTAAAGTTTTTCGGCATGAACCAGGCAGAGCAAGAAATGAGGCAAGCGTCTTGCTGTGGTTGCTGGGAGGGCTCAAAGCAGAGCTATGATATAAGGGGGCTGGAGGCCTCCCTCCGAGCTTCTCTCTCTCCCTCTTGTGGATCAATCACCCTTTTAGAATAGTAATAAGAATTTTATTTTTGTCCCCAACCAAAGCACAGGGTCACAATTTTTAAACTGAACTGGAAGGGCCTTACCCATCCCCTGAGGTAAATTTCATCTTGTACGAAAATCACCAGACAATCAGCAAAAAAGGAGCTCATGCTCCCCGCTGGCACCTATGAGTGAAAAATATGTTTTGGTGTTAGATCGGCCCATTGCTTAAGAACGGGGAGAAAATAGAGTGTCACATTTCGAGTATTCCAAAAACAAGCAGAATTTGAGAAGCAGAAAATGAACAGCTAAGAATCCAAGATCAAAGCATCAGAAGTTCAAGGAGGATAATAAAGCAGGCAGGAGGCCCAGGGTGGCTGCTGAAGTGAGCAGGACCTGAGTCCTGTTGAAGCCTTTCCTTGCAGATGCTCCACAGGCAAAACTGGGAGTCCAGCTGACAAGGTACAAAAGCACAAAAGAGCAACCACCAGGGACATACGAGGTTCTAATTCTAAGGTCGGGCTTAGGTGCAAGAGGAAGGACTCCAGGACCCTGAGCTCTAACCATCTAAGGCTGAGATGATGGTTTGGTACAGCATGGGAACCTGGCTTTGGAGCTGGCTACACACCTGCTCTTCACCCCAGGACGCAGGAAATACCTCCAGCTAAGGTGGGGCTGTGGGCTGAGAGTCAGTCAAAAAGTGTTGTGAAAGGAAGTGTAAGGACCTATCTGTTCCTCTGTGACTCCAAAGAATGTGCCATTGGTCCTACAGGGGTGCGTGCGTGTCCATGCACGGGCACCACTGAGTTCCATGATCCATCCCAGTCCCTATGGTGTGTCCGGTCCCCTTGCTCCAGCTCTCTGTTCCGTGATGCTTACACAACCTGAGGCGCATAAGTACTTAGGATAATTTGCTCTTTTAGAAATACAGTTGGCCCTGGAGCAACATGAGTTTGAACTGCACAGGTCAACTTATACAGGGATTGTTTTGATAAATACAAGACAGTACTGCTTTCTCCTCCTTATCATTTTCTTAATAACGTTTCTTAATAACGTTTTCTTTTCTCTAGCTTACTTGATTGAAAGAATACAATGTGTAGCACACGTAACATACAATCTATGTGTTAATCGAATGTTTATGTTATCAATAAAGCTTCTTTTTTTAAAGATTTTATTTATTTATTTATTTATTCATGAGAGAGACAGAGAGGCAGAGACACAGGCAGAGGGAGAAGCAGGCTTCATGCAGGGAGCCGGACAGGGGACCCGATCCCAGGACTCCGTGATCATGCCCTGGGCCTAAGGCAGAGGCTCAACCGCTGAGCCACCCAGATCAACAATTGGCTATTAATAGTTAAGGTTTGGGGGAGTCGAAGTTATATGAAGATTTTGGGGGGCACCTGGGCAGCTCAGTTGGTTAAGTGTCTGCCTTTGGCTCAGGTCATGATCTCATGATCTTTTTTTTTTTTGAAGAAACAGTTATCAATTATTTAATTCTTGATGGAGAAATGGAAATAAATCTCAAAACCAAGTATTAGGGAGTCACTTGAGGAAAATACAGAATAAAGACCGAACAGTTCTAATGAAAATGAGATGTGTCCACCTCCCCACTTGGTGGACCCTGGCCTGTGTTGTGCAGTTCTGCAGACAACTCTTGGCAGAGGCCAGTGGAGAGAGGTAATATGAAAAACGATGAGCTCTAGAAACTATCCAAGAGTATTAACTGACTAGGTTATAACATTTGTTTTCATTTATTCGCATCGTTCAGGGCTCTGGGATAGAGCCCTGCCTCCAGCTCCCTGCTGAGCAGGGAGCCTGCTTCTCCCTCTCCCTCTGCTGCTCACCCTGCTTATGCTCGTTCTCATTCTCTCTCTGTCAAATAAATAAGTAAAATCTTAAAAAAAAAAAATTTTTTTTTGACTGAAGGGGGGACGGGGTCAGTGCCTCCAATCATTAAGTTGTTCAAGGGTCAAATGCTTATAACACTCTCCTTTCCCAGGTAAAAACTGTTTTATCTTAATATGTTCCGAATTGATCTTCATCTGCAACAGGTCAGAAAGCAGAGAGCAATGAAGACAAGCAGATCTTTGACTCCTCCAATCGCACAACAGAATAACGTCTTTCCATTAACACTGGTTTTTGTAAGACAGTAAGTGCAAAGACAAATGGAAGACATTTGTGTTTTGCTAATATTGATGTGCTTTTATCCCAGTGTGATCAATGTCAGCTACTGCATTCAGTGAGGCCACTGTTTAGAAAAACAAAATGCCAACAAGAAACACTGGATGCACCTAAACCCAAACTTACAAAATGTACTAAGTTAACAAAGTATTTAGAGCTCAAAGTGTTCAAGAAGGATGGAAGGAAGGAAGGAAAGGGAAGAGTTATTTTTTCATTTTTAAAAAGAGTTCTCTGTTTATCAAATAGATTTATTTCAAAATCCACGTGAAGCACTCCAGATTCAACAGAAATTATTTACTGTCCCCTCCCCTCCGAAAACCAAAACAAAACAGGACAGTATATATCTAGTTTTCTCAGGAACATATGTATTATGGAAAGCAAGCCTCATCTCTTACAAACAATGTTTAATGTTAGAATTAGAGAGGGGGTTTTTTGGTGCCACGTTATCTGAATTACAGAAATGAGAAACGGTAAACAAATTCTTCACCTTCTTCTGGGCATGACTAAGTAGTATTATGTCCAGTCATTTTCTTAAAATGACTCTCTTTTCTTTGTTCCAGGACACTTTGATCATCCTGACCACAGCTTTTGTAGCCTACTTTGTGTTGAAAATATGAAAAATGAGTGAAGCTTGTTTGTGAAAAATCTAACTCCTTGATGTCCCAACCATAGGCTAGTATGAGAGGCTTTAAAAACTTGATATGAGCTCAAAGAGAAAGGGAGTCGTGTTACCACCAACAAGCAGACAAGGCAAATTCCCATGATGCCGGGCCACTGCCTGAGGGGTGGAGGCGAGAGGGGGCACGTCAGGGCATTCCTTCAAGGGATTGGTTTCCTATGTGATGTCACTGGGGGTGAGACCGGGTTGCTACTTGCCCTCTACTTCCATGAAGCCATGACTGCCCCCGGAGCATGTCACCAATGAGGAGTCTTTTCTGACCTTGGGTATGATATGAGCCATGCAGGCCATCCTTCTAAACATCTAGAAGAGATGCTGACATGCTGAAGTGTATTGGATGAAACAAATGAAGTGATTCTTTTTAAAGATGTGGAATTTGCTTTAAAGTAACCGATGGGGATAAATGAGATGTTTTGATCATTCCTATTACTGGGTGATGTGTACATGGGAGTGCATTACACTATTCTGCTTACTTTTTGTGTATGGTTGAAACTTTTCAGAATATAATGGGGTTTTTTAGCTTTTTATTTATTTTTTAAATTTAAATTCAATTAATTAGCATACAGTGTATTATTAGTTTCAGAGGTAGAGGTCAGTGACTCATCAGTCTTATATAACACCCAGTGCTCTTTACAGCACATGCCCTCCTTAATGTCCATCACGCAGCTACCCCATAACCTCCCCTCCAGCAACCCTCAGTTTGTTTCCTATGATTAACAGCCTCTTATGTTTTTTTTCCCCTTCTCTGATTTTGTCTCATTTTTCTCTCCCATCCCCTATGCTCCTCTGTTTTGTTTCTTAAATTCCACATACGAGTGAAATCATATGATAATTGTCTCATAATAAAATGTTTTAAAAAGAAAATTCCCTAACATAGTTGGGGTGAGAAGTAAGCAGAGAGAGAGAACAAATAGACTGTCTATACTAACCCCATTTCTCAGGACGAAAAAAGCAAAAAGTCCTTGCTATTGGGTGAAATATCCCAGCCGGAAGCACTGCCCCTCTCTGATCAACATTGTGGCAAAGCCGCGAAGCCCAGCACCAATTCAGATAAAACAGCTGCAAAAATAGAGGCTGCTCCAACCTTGAAACCTAAGGAAAATAATAATTTAAAATAAAAAAAAATCTCTGAAATGAATCCATTCTCCCCTCATTTGCAATAACAACTTTTCATTTGAATTATGCATCACCACGACTATTTGAATTACAAATGTATGAATTATTCATTATCTGCAATGTGACTGAGTGTTTTGATCCCACTTGTTGAAAGCCAGGGCTAAGCCTGCCTGGGATCTGGCTGGCAAAGGCCAGGTGGCATCTGGGGACCCCGGGAGGCAGTCGCCCTTCGGAGCCCTCTGCCACCAGGGCAAAGAATGGAAGGGTACATTATACTGTACGGAGTCGTCAACCTTGACCTCCTTGTGCCATAAAACGTCCCCATCGTCTCCTGGCTCCCCAGCCTGTAACAGCTGCTACCCACTGGCACCACCTACATTTTAAACCAGCTGGAGACAGAGTTCTACGTGATAAGCCTGTTATATTTGCAGAGTAAGCAGGAACACCTAATGGCTTGGCCCCCTAACGATTCTGGGACTGGCCTCTGACAGACTGCAGCACTGTGCACTGGCAAAGCAGAGGAAAAAATAATTAAAAGAGCCTTTGTCAAAGCTCCCTCTAAATCAACCTTTTAAATGTGCTCGGTTTAAGAGTCCCAAAGTGCCAATTCAATCACACTGGCCTCTAAGAACCACAGAAACCCCCAGGATAGCCATGGCCAATTAGTCAAGCAAGAGGGGAGTGTGTGTACATGTGTGCAGGTCTGGGTGAGGGTATGTTCAGAGAATCCACGCAGATGCTGAAAGGGCCCCCTGGAGAGAGAGAGCAGAGTGACCCCCAGACAGAACCGAGCTGCTCTTCTCTTGGCCGGGAGATTGCAACAAAGCCAAAGGAACAATTAGAAAGACGGTAGTAAGGCCCGGCACTGATAAAAGAGGGGAAAGGTTAGCACCCAGGGGCCCTTTAAAGGAGCGAAGCTAAACCGAGTGACCTCAAGGTAATCCACCCAGAGGAAAGCGAGGGGGCTCTAACCCGAGGGCTCGGGCTCGCATTGCGGAGGACCGGGCCGGGGAACTGGGAGACACAGATACGAGAAGAAAACACGCAAGATGCCAAAACCGAGAGGGAAGAAAAAACCTGTGCGGTGTCAGAAAGCAAACTCGAGGGCAGGGATGGAGTTGTCAGCAGTGCAAAGCAAAACCCTCAGCTGGCAAATGGTGCATTTGCTAACAAAGAAGACGTGTGCTTTTCGTAGACAGCCCAGCAAACCTGGAGAGAGACTTGCGTATAAACGTTGTAAAGCCAGGGCCAAGCTTGCCTGGGGGTCAAGGGGTGCGGGACAGCGGCGACAGTGGGCGTCTTCGCCGCCACCACCACCGGGCGCTGGAACCTTCCTCCGGAGAACTGCAGAGGCTCTGGGTGCAGCAGGAGAGCCGCAGCCCTCCCGGTGCAGGGCAGCAGCAGCAGGACGCAGGCTGTGGTCTGCAGAGGTGTTGCTTGGTTGCTGGGAATGCACGGGCTTCTTTCAGTGAGGGAAACTGGAACCCGCAGGGAGTCAGCTATGCGTGGAAAGGAGGCCCCACAGCGGGTGGCTCTAGAAAAGAGCAAAGATTCGGGCACTTCTAGGTGCTGCTGACAACCGGATTTGCCATCTCCTGTAAGGCTGGCTCCTCAAGAATCTGGTCTAAACCTTTGCAAATTCTTCAGGTCATCAGTTTCTTGTTTGCACCCCTCTGGGAGCCTCACGTGACATCCTTGACTCCAAGGATGCCCTTGGAGGTTGCATTTTCAAACCATTGAGCAGAGTTCAATTGGGTCAGTTTATTTGTTCTTTTAGGGGTCATGTTATCATTTGGACGTGAGTTTTAAATTTCCCCAAATCCTAATTGCAGTTGCTCAGGCCATGGGCTAGTTTCAAGTTTTAGAAATATGTTTGGACACATCTCCCAGAAGTGGGTAAGAAGTTAGAATAACGGAAAGGCTTGGCTCCAAATTCAGCGGAATGTCAAAAAAGCCTATGTTTGGCTGAATGGACTTTGTATAATGAAATCTCAGCTTCCCTCTGTGCTCTTACAGGCCAAATACATACTGGATGAAACTGATGAAATTAAGCAAAGCAAAAAGCTTTTATTTACTGCAATATTCTATTGGTGAAGTGTATTTATTGCAATATGCTGTTGATGAGGAATATTTACAGTAACATGCTAATGACGAGCAACAGTGGATCTCTCTTTGGTTTCATCCTATATGAACGTTTTGGATCATTCACTAATTCTTCTACTGGTGATTTGGTACATTAAGCCTCTCCCATTGACTAGTCATGAGAGACAGAGTAAAGAACCCCTTCATCAATGATGCCCTTCCCTTTACCCTCCTCTTCAGAGCACTGCCCCATGGAAGTTCCTAAAGTCCTGCAAGCTTAGGAAGTTATTCTGTTCAGCCCAGACAGCAAGGGCATGCTTCTCAGTTTCCTAGTGTCTCAAGTGTTAGGGACTTCAGTTGTTCTACCAAAAAGACTGATAAATTGGTCTCTAGTCCAACTGAAATCAATAACAGATATTTTCTAGGTCAAGTCCTGAAGCAAAGAATGGTGTTTAAAAATAAATGTATCAAGTTCTTTAGCCAGGCAGCAGAGCAAAGCTCACTGATTCTTGGGATGGCTGACTCTATTTCCTTGATAATAAGCTAAGAGACTATTTTGGCCAACGATAATCCATCCAGCACAAGGAAATCTGCAGATGGAATTGGCTGGGCCTTCTCACCAGCACACAAGCAAGCTGGGCTCGATGGAATCCTCTTTGCCTACAAGGCCATAAGGACGAGCTGTAGTGAACTGGAAGGTCTATTTTTGTCCTAGGAATTTGATCCCACTTTTGACACCCTGGTATTCAAAATAAAGGTTAGGAAATTATATTACATGTTTTTCTATGGTCAGGTTGATATTCTAACATCTTAGGGTAACTGAAGACAGACCACTGATTTTCTTGGAGCTTTTTATGTCTTCACTGCCCCTAGTTTTGCTACAAGAGAGAGAGGAAAGCTATGGAGTAGGAGGCCGGCAAGCTCACTGACCGAGCACATCAGCCACTTTCTTCCAGGAGAGATGGATGTCAGGTCCCTCTACCTTCAGGACACCTCTGTTCTGATCTTGGGCTACTGCCCTAAAAGTGGAGCCTTAACATTACAGTTCAGTCCTTGTACTTTGAAACTTTTACATCAGTATTTGAGGAGCATCAGGAAGGAGAATGGAAGTGTAGACAATGATTCTCTTTTATTGCATATGTGAAAAGGGCAATGGGGCCGATGATTAACTACCACATGCTTTGTGAACTTGAACAGTCACCACATTAATGCCAGACTTTATTTTCTAAAAAGCTAGAAAAAAGGCATGCATCTGTGGGTTAAACACTTAAACAATTAGAGGCTTAACTACATTCTGTAAATTGAAAGTATGTAGGGAGTTATAGGTCGTTTAATAACTTTTTGTGGTGTTTCCTTCTAATTTTCCTACAAATTAAATTTTAAGCTTGATTTGGAGATAATCCTCAAAGTGGGTTTTATATGCTTTAAATATCTTTTCTATATAGTATTCATAATCTGCAAAAAGCACTTAAAACAATATATAATCACTACATATATATATATATATACACACACACACATATATATATATGAAGAATGAATTTACTTTGTCTTGAAAGCAAAAATTTAATTAAGCTAAGTAAGAACTCTTGTATTTAAACAATTAAAGTTCATCAAAATTTCTCTTAAATAAGCATAGAATTCTCTTCTGGAAAGCTGACAATGGGTAAGAATCTAGAATGCATCTCCAGTCCTGGGTGGGACACTCAATCATCTGAGGGCATAGGAGGTGTTTACATCTCTTGAGGTGGAGTTTCACAAGTTGAGAAAAGAAGGGATGAGGAATGAGCAGTGGGCTTTCAATTGGTATCAAAGAGCAGAGTTTGGTTTTCTGGACCAGGGCTCACCACATAGAACAATAGTTATTGGCAGAGGGACAGTGGAAGCTCTGGAAGAACGTGTTTGGCAGGAAACTCACTGACCCAAACAGGAGGATCAGAAATAGAAATTTGAAGAGGAAGGGAGAGAACTACCCCAGTACAACTGTGAACTTTACAGGACAGGGAACGAGAATGGTTCAGGAGAAGCCCGTCCGTGTTCAGCAGAGAACAAGACGGAAGACGGTGGAATACAAGACTCACCTCCAAGGACCATTGGCCAACACACACCCAGAGGCAAACAGAGCATGATATCTCAACACAAGGTGGAATTGTGACCTCACGAGTGTCCCAGGGAGAGGAAGCTAGGCCCATGACAGGAATATGGTTGGGAGAATGTGTGCCTCATTCAAATAACAGAAGTGGTGAGAGGTTATCACCATAGTGAATAAAAAAAAAAAAGAATTAATTTAGCTATTACCATGTACCGTACACTGTGATCATGGCCTTCTGTTAATTATTTCTTTTAATTCTCTGAAGAAGGGTTCCATTTTACAGATGTGGACATTAAAGCTTAGAGAAATGGAGTTGCTCAGGATCATTCAGTTGATAAGCTCTAGAACCAAAGCCCTTGCTTTTAGCCATGTATTAGACATGAGAAAGCATCCCAGAACAGAATAAGTCCCGGAATACCCATCATACCCACCCTCTTTTGTGAGGGACACTGCCATACTTCTCCCATTGTGATCTGCACCAGAGCCAAAATCTGACAGGCCTGAGCCACAGCTGAGATCCCAACGGGAGGATCCCCTCCCCTGCCAGGCCATAGTACGTAGCTGTATAATGAGCTTTATCCTGAGGTTGCCCATTACTCTCCACACTTCATACCAGGAAAGGGTCATCCTGTATGAAAATCTACCACCCCAGAGGTAAGGGTGGCAAGAAGAGCTTTGTGGGTGAGGCTAAGTAATGAGAGAAAATAATCAATAAAGTAACTAATGCTATGGTGACTACCTGGCCAGGGAAGAGCAACAGGGCTTTTCTGGCACAAATTACAACTGGGACCACTTAGCACAGTGACAGGATCTCAGCCATTCGGGTGTCCACAGTAAATTTCATTCTTCTCAATGTTCTGGCTCAGCTTTTCCATCATGAGACCCCTATGTATGTAAAGGAAGCCTATCCTGGGAGTTCAGCCTCCAGGGAGATGCAAACTAACACTCCTTCCTACTTTGACCTAGAGCTGCCCAGTGCCCAGCAACCTGCTCTTATCTCTATGTTGGATTTGTCACAAATAAATGTCATGGTCAAGTCATTTGTCTATCTCCTCCATTATACTCTGAGCCTCTTAAAGGCCAATACTGCTGTTTGGTACCTAAATCACCAATATTGACCATGACCTAACACAAGGAATCACTAGGTAATTAGAGATCTTAACTATTCTTTAAATGTGAACCCCCTTAAGAAGGCATTCCTCGGTTGATTACTCCTGCTTTCCTTTGCAACGGAAATTGCCTCGCTTGGATAGAGTCTACCAGTTACTGAAAAGCCTGAGGCCTACTGGGGGCTAACCAGACTTGGGGCCAAGAAGAAAGAGGTGATAATAAAAGATCCTGGTATCAGAAATTTCTTTACCGAGGTGCTGGGCCCTACCCCTAGGGAAAAATAATTCCAGGGTCACATGCCTACCCTCTGACTGTCTCAGGGAAATGACAAGAAGAGTCTGGCAGACAAAACTTCCAAAGACGTGTTTAATTTCCACTTCAGGAGGACATCTATATTTGTCCAACCCAGGCTGCTCCATGGAAGGTAGGTTATGCCCAAAAGATCATGGTGCTCTTAGGAAGAAGAAATGGATTTAAGGCACTCCAAAAAATGAAAAATGACCATGACAGAGAGCTCAAGATAAAGAAATATGTGCTAAATATTAAAGTGGTCCAGGAACATAATGTCCAAAAGGTCACTCTCATCCAAGGTATTCAAGCATAGATCACAAGATCAAACAGGGGAGGTTCCAACCTGACGCAGAAGGTATTGTTGGCTGAACTCAAAGACCCCTTAAATTCTAAGAGTCAACAACTCTAAGTAGTTTTCAACCCATGGACATGTCAGAATCATGTGATGAACTTTTTCAAATTGCTTCTGCTTGACTCTCCTCCCTATCCCCAAAGAATCTAAAGTCCCCTTCCCATCCCCCATGCCTTATCTTTAATTGAGAACCAAAATAACCCACACATCTGAGGTTTCAACTATTGTGTCACTAGCTGACCTTGGTGAAAAAGCCCAGGAAGGCAGACAGGATGCTCATCATATGGGAAAATTCTTATTTTGTTTAACATTTTTTTATACATCAGGAATGTCTAACTTGTAGATTTAAGCAGTGTAAGAAATATCTGTGAAAAATGAAAAGGGACTCGGTTAAAGAAAATTAATAGTTGGAGTTATCTAACAATGCTGCAAATGTTGGCTTCCTTCTGCTACTGCTATTTTGTTTGGAATGGGTCCAATTTTCCCCTTGCATAAAAGGAGACAAGATCTGTTTGAAGCCATTAACAGCACCAATAGGAGGGACATTTGAATTAATAACCAGAAGACCAGTCAGCCAGGAGCAATTTGGAGCATAATCTTTTCCTTTGACTTTTTTTGTAAGACTGATATTTTGCTACATTATACTTGGTCTGACATGCCACTGCAGAGCCAAATAATTTATCTTTCCAGCTCTTTTTATTTTTTTAAATTGACCTAAGTAAAACGTTTTAATTTATTTGTATGGCGATGCCTTCTGTGGATTGTGTTAGGCGCTATTAAGCATTATTCCTGAGCATAAAGAATTCCTTGGAATTCAGCAAGAAATAACAATATATTTAAGGGCATAAGCAGAATCTCTTGAAATAATGCTAAGCAGAGTAAGATACAAAAGCAAATATAATGTGTGATCTTCATTTTGCTTCTTTGAAAGTAAATTTATACAAAAATTAACTTTTTTCTCATTCTATTTTGCTTGAATCTACTTGCTATTGCACCACCATGCTTTTTTTTTTTCAGATTCTTTATATATTTATTTGAGAGAGAGAGAGAGAGTGAGAGGGAGAGAGAATCTAAAGCAGACTCCACTCTGAGCACAGAGCCTGACATGGGGCTCCATCCCACAACTGGGAGATCATGACCAAGAGTCAGACATGTAATTGACTGAGCCACCCAAGCACTCTCGTACCACCGCACTTTTTGCAAAGTCTTCTTGTAAGGATTTTCTGGAGGCCTCAGAGGACTCTCACATGTGCTCGGGAACTAGTCCCCAAAGATGCTATGTGATCCCTGTTGCAGTCTCCCTCTTCTCCATCTCAGGTTTCCTTCCACCAAGAGGCATCACATCAACCTGGCACCCCTGCTGCTTCTCCAGGAATACAGAACTCCTCAGAAAGCAGCCTCCTGGGACCACCACCTACATCTTGGATGCATTGGGTCCACCAAGGGGCCATATCTGGGCCAAATCCTGTACTAGAGGAAGAGGCAGTCAGTCCTGCCTTTCCTTGGGTTCCCACCCATTCTACACTAGGTCCTAGGCTGATCTTTCTAAAATTTACACTGGAATATGGGCCTGTCCTTCTTGCAAAGCCTTCAAGAGCTTCCTAAGATCTATGCTATAAAACCAGAACCCCTTAGCCATAACCATGCAGCCCTGCTTCAGTTTCTATCAGGGACTCTTTCCCGAATCTTACTCTCTCTTCTCTGGGAACAGCAAAGGGCCTCCCATGTGACAGCCCATCCCCTGGCACTGAAGGTATCCTACTATGTGCCAGGCCCTGGTGGGCTCAAGGATGAGCCATGGTCCCCATTCCCAGGGGATCAAGCTGTCCTTCTGCCTCAAACACTCCCCTGACTAAACCCATCAGCCTGACAAGTGTCTACTTCTTCAAAACTCAGCTCAAATGTTTCTTCCTGTGATGTTTTCCTGAACACTCCCACCCCTGGTATTGTGTCTGCCCCACACTCAGCATCCCTACTGCACTTGGTTCTCCTTTTTCCCTCCTTATTTTGTGATATTTAGCCCAAGCTCCTACCAGCACCTACTCCTGTTTGCTAACCTACCTCCTTTGCAGGATAGTGAATTCCTGCAGTCAGGGAGCTTTCCATCACTAAGGTGGACTCAGTACCCAGCGCAGTGTCTGGCACAGACCATGCATCCACCAGCCTGATGAAAACATAACTGCACAAACGAGAAACTCCACAGTGGAACGCTTGAGATTCCACACTTGAAATTTCTGAAGGTCCGTAAAAGTCCATGTTTCTTTTCTCTTAGGCTAGAGGGCACCTGGTCTCTCTGTACCCCTTTTCTCTGCGCATGAGGAAGTCACAAGATGTGTTTGGTTTCTGGCCTGTGCTCCTCCAAGATTCCAAACCTGGTGTGTGTGTACAAGGCATAGCTAATCAGCTAGGTTCAAGATGATGGCAATTAAGACTGACCCTACACGGCCTGGCCCAGTGACCCAGCACTGAGCAAGGGCACCGGCCAGACAGACACCCATCCCTCTGTGCCCCAGCCTCCACTACCCACCAGTTCCCACCCCACCCTGTGACCAAGGCCATCCCCCGCCCACCCTAGCCCACCCTGTGAGAAGAGGCCCTGCAAGACACAAACCTGTCCAAGTCTGGAAGCTGTCTGAGGCTTCAAGGGCAAGTTCTCATCTCCTCTTAAAACAGGCTTGCCTTTGTTCACCTAGGGCAGGCTCTGTAAACGCAGCAGGGTTTTCTGCTCAAAGGGAGCCCCTGCGCTCCCCCACAGAGACTCTCACTTCTCAGGTGGCACAGCCAAGACTTGCTTTCACTTGCTTGATATTCCAGTTCAAAACCACCCTGCTTTGCAGAGCTCAGGCTGAAGACATATCTAATCTTAGCTGTAAAACTCACATTTATCATATTCAGATGACCGGTTTGGAAAAGAAGACAGCAGCCGTGGAACTATCTCTGGGACCTCCACCAGGGATTAACTCAATCGACTGTGGAATGTCAGGCCTCACCAACTGATATCCGGTCACGAATGCATTTCTCTGTCTAAAACTCAAGTGACTCTTAGAAAGGGATCATGGCAGATATCACACACGCAGGGCATTTGTGTCTCAGTGAGCCTGGCGTGTCTGACCATTATGAACACCAATGTCATATGATCTCCTGACAGGCAAGCCCAAACCAATGCCGGGCCTAGACTCTTGGTCACCATCACTTTAAATTTTGCCCAGAGTTGCCATGGCCAGAGCTTACTGGGATTATGTGGTGAGGTCACCTGAGCCAGAAACCTAGCCAGGAAGCCAAGGCTAAGCCGTTTGATGGGCAGACCACGGCTCCAGCCACAACATCTCCGTCAAAACAATGTCATAGACGAGCCTAGAATTTGTGGTGATCAAAAGGTGCTCTAAGCATGCTAAGGCCTTGCCACAATCCTAGGCTTTCAATTAGAAAGGCATATGTAAATGTTTTGACATGGTGTTAAGACATTTCACTTAAATATAGTGAGCTTAGGTACTGGCAAGAGAAATCAGACTGCATTTTGTTCGAGCTGTTCCACAAGCTTCCTTATTCTATCCTCTTGTGTGCTTGTTTTCAATCATGTTAAGAAGGGATGGATTTTGTCCTGAACTTGGCACTTGGTTACCCCCTTGAGGTTCAGAATTGCGAAGTGTGAGTCCTTATTCAACAAATGCATGTTGAGCACCAATCACGTGCCAGGCACTGAGCGAGTCACTAGAGGGTACAGTGCTGAACGTAGTAGAAGTATCCCCTGTTCTCACAGGGATGGCAGTCTGGCAACAAACGTGTTCTAGACGTAAGCTTGGCCTATTGTCAGGCCTTTCTGCACAGGAGCAAGGCCAGTCTATTCAAATCCTAGACCACAGGGTTAGCAGCAGCCCCCAAATGAAAAATGGGCCCCTGTGACCACAACTGACAGCCCAGCTGTCTACATCCCTCTGTGGAAAGTGGTAGAAAGTAGCAGGAGTTTCGGGCCTGGAATGGCCAAGTTGGCCCTGCTTATGGCTGTGCCAACGTTCCTGGCTGCACTGTTTTTATTATTAATTCTAGCAACAACATTTTATTGAAGGTTCTCTAGAGACTGGGCCTTCAGCTAAGGGCCTGACCCATGTAACCTGGCTGTGGCAGGGACCTTCCTTGTCTCTTTAGCTCCGGAGGAGAGGAAGAGGAACAGGAGTTCAGTTCTTAACTTTTTTGGCCAAAACGCTCATCTAGCTTGCTACCTCCTGCGGTGGTGGCAGGATTTCTCCAGGCTATGAAACAGCAGGGACAAGCCCTGCCTCCACAGGGAGACTGCCCCTCCCTGCCAGAGCCCTCTCACCATTCAATGGACAGAGGCATTCAGGAAAGAGTTTCTGGAATTCCAGTGTAAATGAGGTCAAGTAGGTCAAAATGTTTTGTAAACTGTAAAATGCTATAAAACTATAGGATGCCATCATTATCATCATTATAAACCCATAGTGGTACTGACACCATTAGGCTTTGACTAGACTGATTCAAATTGAGAACCTTTACCTTTATTTTCCCACTCTTTCCATTACGTGTTTATTCTTTCCTGATTGTGGTATATTCTATACACAATACAATAAACAAATTTTAAGTGTCATAGCCATTCATTTTGTTTGCTACTTTTTGACCAACATAAAGTCAAATAGTTATATTTAAACACGTGCAAAGTTTTAACTAATATAAATATGTAAAGCTGCACCTTTAATTATGATACACATTATGGGGACACCTGCGTGGGTGCTCAGTGGTTGAGCATCTGCCTTTGGCTCGGGTTGTGATCAGGTTTGGCTCGGGTCCTGGGATCAAGTCCCACAGGGAGCCTGCTTCTCCCTCTGCCTGTGTCTCTGCCTCTCTCTGTGTTGTGTCTCTCATGAATAAATAAGTAAAATCTTAAAAAAAAAAAAAAAAAGATACACATTATGGACTGAATGTTCACTTCCCCACCAAAATTCCCACATTGAAGCCCTAACCCCCACCGTGACTGTATCTGAAAATAAGGCTTCTAAGGGGGTGACAAGGATTAGAGTGGGGCCCTGGTCCCAGAAGACAGGTTCCCTGGGAAGAATAGACACCAGGGCTCTCTCCTCCCATGCAAGTGAACAATAATAGGTCATGTGAGCGCACAGGGACCAAGCAGCATCCTAAGCCAAGAGGAGAGGCCCCAGAATAAACCAACCTGCCAGATCTTCATTTTGGACTCCTAGCCTCCAGCAGTGCAAGAAAGAAATTTCTGTAGCTTAAGCCACCCGGTCTATGGCATTAGTTACGACCACTGGGCAGATTCAGATGATACATTTTTGGCTAAATTTCTTACCTATACTTGATAATAAGTAGGAAAACCACTCTTCCTTTTTTTTTGGTCTTTTCAAAGGTGGCTTTTTGTTTGCAAATGGTTGCGTTTTGCCTACACTGTTTTCCTCCAGAGGCTGTTGATTCTGGGTGCTGTAAGTGATTTTAATGTTCTTAAATTTGCCATTACAAGTAATAACTTGTTGGCTGTATTTGTTATGTCAGACCCCAATCCTATAACTGTTTGAAAAGGTTAAATGCCTGCAAACATATTTTAGTTTGAACATGCTCTCCTTTAAAATCTGCTTACAAATTAATTCCATGCACAAGCCACTGTGTCAATACTGCGGGTTAGGAAAAACAATGCAAATGAGGCAAGTCAAAGAGGAAGGTCAGACACTGCAATCTCTAAGAGAACACATGAGACTCTCAGGCAAATAGTACCAACAATTAATACCCCACCACGCTAGTCAGAGTGATTTACAAACCAGATCGTGATTTCTCTTATGGCCCCAGCTAAGGGAAGAGACTGATTGCACCTCTACAGAGGCACCACCAAATCAGCCTGCAGGATGGCTTCCCTGAATTCAGACATGCATATGGGAAGCGGGAAGAATTGAAGAGGAGGCAAACTCGACCCAAAGCCGACCCTCTGCCTTCTCTCTGGTGGCTCCCGTCTGCACTGCCCAGCCAGGGTGGCTCTTGGGGGCCTTGCGGTCTTTCTCAGGTACCACATCCTCCACTGCCTTCCCCGGGGTTCTGACTTTTCCTCAAACACCCTGGCTCTCAAACCTTTTCTGCCATGTGCCATTGGGCTCCACTTTCTGTTAGAAGACTGATGAACTCATCTCTATATAATGGGGAAGTCGTTGCTCAATATGGCACTCCTTCCTGCCAGTTAAACATCTTTATATTTAAACAATGCTCTTGGACAAATCATGCTTGACCTACACAGTCATTTTGATGATGCCAGTTCTAATCTTTGGTCTCTGGCTGTACTGGTTTTGTGGACCTGATATTCATTTTTATCAAATTTGGCTAATTAGTTTTTTCCACGGGAATGCAAGAGTCCCTGGAGGTTTGAGATAACCCAACTATTGCCCGTGGTTCCATTAATACTAATGTCAATAAAAAGTAATTTTTGAATATAAATCAAAACCTGTTAGCAGTGTGAAATCTAAACAGAGCTATTCTCTATTTATTGTTAGTGTCATGCTGTCAGTTCAGACTGCTATAATTCCCCAGTTTCTAGAGTCTGGGAAGTCCAAGATCAAAGTGCCAGTAGATTCAGCATCTAATGAGAGCTGTTTCCTGGTTTCCTGGCTGGTAGACACAGCCTCCCTGCTGTGTCCTGACTTGAAGGGCTGGGAGGCAGTCCTAGTCTCTTCCTCTCCTTATGAGGGCACTGATCCCATCATGGGGCTTTACCCTCCTGATCTCATCTTAACCTAATCATTTCCCAAAGGCCCTACCTTCAAATACCATCACCTTGCGGGTTAGGGCTTCAGTAGAAGAAGGGAGGGTGGGATACACATTAACATTCAGCCCATGGCAGTCCAAGTATGCAATGACAAGGTACATAACATTGTCCTTGAGTAAAATAAAAAATAAATTTCTCCCAGTGAAAGGAAATTGAAGGTTTTTTTTTTTTTTTAAGATTTTATTTATTTACTTGACAGAGAAAGAGCAGGCGAGTGAGCACAAGCAGGGGAAGGGGCAGAAGAAGAGGGAGAAGCAGACTCCCCACTGAGCAGGGAGCACAATGAGAAACTCCAACTCAGGACCCTGAGATCATGACCTGAGCCAAAGGTAGATGCTTAACCAACTGGACTGCCCAAGCGCCCCGGAAATTGAAGATTTAATAACAGACTCCCAATGCTCAAAAGGAGACATTCCCTCTGGTATTGAGCTGCCAACAAAATTGAGGTGTCCCAGAATGGACGGTTTAAGAGAATTTCTAATGAGAAACAACACTGTTCTTGAAGAGTAAACCTTCTGTCTTGGTAGTCCCCTGATGAACCAACCCTAAGGCAGCTTCTGTTTTTGGGCTGTTTGGCCACAGAGAAAAGGATATGATGTAAGGAGAACCCATCTCCTCTCTATAGGGCTGTTAGACTCACCCCTACAGGTGGCCTTCAAATCCCCCCTGGTGCCTGGCCCAGGGACAAACCATGCAAGAATGGCAGGCTGTGTAAGTCCCTTCCTCCCAGGGGAATTGCCAACTACATCATGCCAGAATGGTGACCCTGAGTACCCAGTCCTTTCATCACTTCATTAGAAACTGGAATTCCCAGAAATTAGAATCTGAATCTGGAATTCCAGTAGGATCCCCATGTGGGCTCAAAATCTAAAAAGAGTGAAAAAATTAGCTATGCCTGCTATTGGTCTCAACATCTGAAATAGTTCCCTGCTGATTCATAATGTAAACATAGGGGTTAATTTCCTCCTTTCAGAAATCTGCCTGTGTGCACCCAAAATTATTATTATCTGTGTTCAACCATGAGAGCATGACAAGCTGAGTGGCTGCCAGCATGGCCCTTTGCCTTTCCTGATTTAAATAAATAGATCTGGCTTTGGGCAGTCTTTCCAGACTGACATATACTCCAGACATGAATGTTATTTTATTAAGATATATAGTGACATAAAAATATTTGTATAATCAATATATCTTGTTCAGCTTTAAAATCTAGGACAGGTTTGCAAGTAATCTCATTTTCACAGATCAAATAGACTAGTCAGAAGCAATGACGAATGTTGGAGGAGATATCATGTTTATTTATAACAGATTGATATTATATCTAGTTTCTGTGTACTAGGAAACGGAAATAGGTTTGTCCAAACCTTTCCCCACCCCCAAACCTAAAAAACAGCACCTCATCTGAGCCCTCTGACTTATATAATATTTTCTTTCCAAACAGATGGATGGTCCGTATTTTCACCTTACTGGCTTTCCCCAAGCTTTTTGTTTCACGGACAGAATTCCAGGCAAGAGTAAAGGGCCATTCTTTGAAATGGAATTCTTCCTAACAGGATCCCTTGAACGGGTCCCTTTATAAGTCCTACCTTTCCTGATGATTTTCACTTCAGTGCACCATCCAAGGGGAGGAGTTGATGAAACGAAATGAAATTGAAATGTGGGCCTGGGTAGAGGTGACCGAAGGTTCTTCATTCAAGGGCTTGGTTCCTTTTCTCTTATTATATTATGGAATCTGAAAATACCCTTTGAAATTCTGGTCACCATCTTGAGGACACCCCAAGAGAAGCCCCCTTCACACTTCTCCCTCCAAGATTCTCCCACCCCATTTAGCAAAAAAAAAAAAATAGACTCAGACTCTTCTAGTGGGCAACTGGAAGAGATACCAAAAAAGGAAACCCACATGAGCCAAGAAACACATAATTTAAGTTAGAACATAAGTGATATAAAGAAAGGTAAATTAGACAACACACACCAATAAGATGTGCGCACTAATAGGCGTACCAAAATGTAAGCACAAACACTGAGGCTTGCTGGGGTGTTTGGAAACAGCATACATCAGGAAGTAGACCAAGAATGGCTTTATCCATCCATCGTCCCTTCATCAATTTAGTCTTCACTCCACGCTAGGTGCTGTGCCAAACCCTGGCCAAAGACGTGAACCCTACGGTCAAGTTACTCAAAGCCCAAGAGTGATGGGTGGGAGGAGACAATTAAATAAATAACTGAGGGGAATAGTCAAAAAGCTATGTCCTAGAGGAATCTTGAGAGATGGGTGATAATCACAGCAAGCGATAAAACACTATATGGCAGACACTGCTCCAAGTGTTTTGTGATGTCTTAACTGGTTCCACACACCCCCCCCAAGACCCTGTGTGTGGATACCAGCATTATCCTTTCTTCATGAGGCATGGAGAGATGAAGCAACTCGCCAAATCAAGCAGCTACCACATGACAGAGCTGGGCTCTGACCTTAGGCATCCAGGGGGGCCACACTCTTAACCAAGATGCTAAAAGTTTGTCAGACCGGCTTGATGTGACATTTTTTGAAGAGGATCAGGGTCATAGATTTTGTGGAGAAGCAGAGAAAGAGCATGACGTTAGGTGTCAGTGGAGCTTAAGGGTCCAACTTTTGGAAAGTGGGACATGCTCTGGATTGAGTTGACTTCTCAAAGTGGGCTAGGAGCAACCTTAGGCCCATGCCATGGTGACCAGAGGACTCACAGCCATTGGATCCACATGGCATGTTGTTTAATTCTCCCCAGATTCACAAGAGGATGCTTTTATCTCACAACACATCACGTTAAAGTGTTATTTTATATCATAGAGTAGAATGTGAAATCCCCATGAAATTTTTCCACATTTCTTCTTCCTTCAGACATCTGATTCAATTACTTCTTTAATGTGTTTAAAAATGAAATTTCAAATTACAGAAGTATTTGTATTTACTGAACTAAATAAAATAACCCACAGCTGTGTAAATTAGAAGCTATTTCTCCTCCTAACATCTTTCCATTCTCACTTTCCTGAGTTAATAATACCTCTCTCTGAGTTTATACAAATAGATAGTAATGCATATGCACAAAAATAAAGCGTTTTGTTGTTTCATTTTATGAAGATGGAAGCAGTACACATTTTATTCCACAGCTTACTTTGTTCACTAAAGCATACATCACAATCATCTAGATCTTTCTTTCTATAGACACATGGTACTTCACACCATCAACATTCCACCATTCTCTGGTTGATGGATGCTTTCTAGGTTTGTGTCTTTCTAAGCTATGCTGAAACAAGTATCTGTGTCTATCCACCCCTCCTTCTTGTGCCTTTAGGCTTTAACTTTTTACCACAGATGGACTCCTACCCCATACTGAAATGGCTGCCTAGAATTTGCTCCTAAAAACAAATGATCTGTGCAGGGCTAAAAACTCAGTTGAGTTCAATCGTTGACTTCTTATAGGACACTGCTTCTCTAGCCAGCTGCATGAAACAGTTTTCAGCAAATGTAAACTCAAGTCCTCCTAGATGATTCCTTCAATCTACTTAAGATGCGTCCTTGAAAAAAGGCCCTTCATAAAACCATTAATTGGAAGTTCGTATGTGTTTTGACAACTTAAAAAAAAAAAACTGAAAGGTCAAAGAAACCCAGGTTTACCTGCTGTCGTGTATGGGCCTGGACAAGCCCTGAAGCACCAACTGTTGGGCATGGGACCATCCAAGGTGAGGAAGTCAAGAGCCTCCAGCTCAGGTGGTAGGTCTTGTTCTTGTTTTGAAGAGCTAGGTGCTCTTTTGATTTCCCCTCTCCAATATTTAGGCCTTTGCGATCTGAAAGTTATTTTTATTGACCAAAAAAGACTAAAACAAAACAGAAAGTTCAAGAGTTCTGCTTCCTTTGAGCTCACTGCCCCACAGTCATGACCAACTTTTCAGTTCCTTAACTTGGTGGCTCTCCCACTCCTGCTGCTCCTCTACCCTCCCTCTCTCACCTCTTCCAGTCTCAGCTTCCATATCTCTTCCCCGGGTAAGCACTCCCCGTCTCTAGACTCCTCACATGGTCATTCCTTCTTATGGTACCTTTTACTTCTTCCTCATAAATGTAAGCTCCATGAAGGTGAGGACCTTACCTCTCTGGTTCACCAGCATATCCCTGGGCCTGGCACAGGATATCTGTACAGATATAGGTGGCCTCAGGCATGCCCTATACTCCTACTATGGGCCACTCTTCCAAGTGTTTCACACATTCTATTTTGCTTAATTTCTTTAAAAAAAAAAAAAAACCCATGGGGTGGATAGTTTTAGTTTCCCCTTAATAGATGTAGAAGCTGAGATGTAGGAGCGCATGCTCTTAACCATTGGGCTTTCTTGTCACCCAAACTATACCCTTGATCTTCTGCCCTAAGATGATGATAAAGACTTCATCCCCTTTTACAACCCTCAGCATATTTGGGGTTTTAGCATTCCTGACACGAGTCTTACTTATGTATACCATGTTCCTTACTTGGCTTCTAATTTGGTTGTAGGCTTTTCTTGCCAGCTTTTGTACCTGCCCCTTTAGATTTAAAGTTCATTAGACAGCTCCTGGGGAAGCCACTCTGGGTTTGGAGGGTGGGGGGGGCTCAGGGGAACCCTCCCTTCTATTTTCAGTAAGAGCAACTATAATTACACAATCAGAGTCCCAGTTGTGAGCTCATCAGGACGTCTTGAGCTCCCTCTCTTCCAAAATCCTGGGCCATGGGATCATATCCATCTTGAATTTTTTTTAAAATCAGCATCTCACAAATTTAGAGTTCATAAAAATTGTACACGTCTGAGTTTCCCTGGCCAGCTATTGCAGACTTTCTCCCAAGGTGCCCGTAAGAAGCACTGTGTGAACTCAGACTCTGCCTTGTTCGTAAAAATTTATCGAAGGGAGCAGTTTCCCTAGTTCCTTCTGTACCCTCTGGGAAATGAAATTATCAACAGGCTAAGTCAGGAATTTGCCTGTTAGCAGGTCTGCTCTAAAAGGAACGAGTGCCTGTCCAGGGGAATGTCCCATCACCGCTCCTCCTTGGCCTCTTTCCTGATCTGGGTCAGGGGCCATCTGCCATTTTTTTTTATCTTGTCCCAGGAGCCGTAATGCCCCCACCCCCAGCTGCTATCACTTCTGTTCACTTTTCTGCCATAGTTCTACCTTTTTAAGGACACGTGGCAACCCTCTCCTGGCTCCTCACCCGATTCTCCCAACCGCATACTCACACAGAGGCTGAATTGCCCAGAAGAGGAATGCCAGGTGGAGCCAGTCATATTTACGAGATTCCCTCCTGCATTTTCTTAATTTTCTCTTTGCTCGTCTAGTTTCAAACTTTGCTATGCTGTAGTCTCTTCTCTCTGTTTCCTGCTCCCCTGTGTGCATGCACACACATACACTTGATCTACTAGATCCATTTCTGGGTCACATCTCCCCAGAGCATGGCCAGTGCCAGGAACATGCCTGTGGTCCCAGGCAGACAGAACTCTGCTCCTAAAGGTTCAGTGTCACCTCCTAACTTCTGTCCCCATTTCCTCTTCAGCATTGGGCCCTCCAAAGCATCCTCCCAGGACCTACAAATCTGGGACTCTCCCCGATGGATGACTCCAGGTGAAGGTTTCTCTCTCTCCATTGCTCCTCACTGCCCTGTCCACCCTGGTCCCTTGCTTTCAGGACCTGTCTCCCTGTGACTTGTGTGACTCCACCTATTTCTTTTCTTTCCCTGTTTTTTGTTTGTTTGTTTGTTTTAGATTTTATTTATTTATTCATGAGAAACAGAGAGAGAGAGAGAGAGGCAGAGACACAGGCAGAGGGAGAAGCAGGCTCCATGCAGGGAGCCTGATGTGAGTCTCGATCCCGGGTCCCCAGGATCAGGCCCTGGGCCGAAGGCGGCGCTAAACCGCTGAGCCACCGCGGTCCCCTTTCCCTGTTTACTTACAGTCAGTAACTGCGGGCTCTCTCAGGCCCTCACTTATCGTCAGTTTTGCAAGCCAACTCATGAGATAGATAATCAACTAATATTACAATTCTAAGTTCTATACTTGAAGTACAAACAATGAGCTATTTAAAATCAGAGAAGGAATGATTATTTCTGCCTAACCCATGAGGGAAGGCTGCAAAAGGAGACCTATCTGTGATTTGGGTCTTGAAAGGTAAGTAGGAGTTCCCTGAGCAGGGCCAAGCATAGAAATCACCAGAGGCCACGGTGTGGGAAGCGTGATTCAGGACTGGCTTTTGTTCTAAGTGAATACAGACCCAGAAACAGCACATAGTAGTAAATATTTATCTTGGGTTTTAAATGAAGTAGGAGAAAGTCTGAATTTAAAGCGCATTTTATGCCATGCAAGCAAGTCCACATTTTAGTTTCTAGACAGTAAGAAGTCTCCAAACTTGTTTTAATTAAAGAAATGCTGTGTTTACATCTGGGATTTTTTTTTTAAGGGATGAGCTGTAAGACTGCATAAAACAGGGGTGCCCGGATGGCCTAGTCGGCTAAGTGTCCAATTCTTGATTTCGACTCAGGTCATGATCTCAGGGTGGTGAGATCAAGCCCCACGGAGTCTGCTTGTCTCCTCCCTTTGCTCGCTCTCAGTCTCTCTCTCTCTCTCAAATAAATAAATACATCCTAAAAAAAAAAAATACTGCATGATATAGATTTCAAAGGGGAAATTTGGGAGGGGGAAACATAACATTGCACTAGCTATTTGTTAAAGGGTATAGTATTTTTTATGAAGTCTATCCCATTCTCTGCTCCAAATCTTGGTTTTCCTTCCAAGTTATATTTACCACCTCAAGTTAAAAATTCACTCCATATTGATGTTTAATATGTCACCATAGAAGCCCCCGAAGCCACTGACTTTGCTCCTGCCTCTCCTCATAGCTTCCTCCAAAGATCTCACTCCTTTTCACGCTTATTTCCAAATGACACTTGCTGTCCTCATACTGTCCTGCTTCCACCAGCATTTCAAAGGTTTGTATTCCCTCTTTCTCTGTCTCCATTTGAAATCCCACTGATTACACAGCTCTGCCCCTACGAGTCAGTCACTATCTGAGTATCTTTCTCAATAAACACGTTAGCATTTGATACGCCTCTAGAAGACGCAATGCCTTGATTACTTATGTAAATGACTATAAGGGTGAATATTTCAGGCTCCACGTTAGGCCATCATAGGAAATATTTGGAGGCTAACAGCTCACTTAGGATCAGTCAGTTCCAACTGCAGAACAAGATTCCTATTTCTCCTTGGTTTGGTGCCAGCCTCCACCCCACCCCTCCTTTCCATAAGTCTCTGGGGGCTGCTAGACTGAGTGGGGAGTGTCAGATGGTGGAAAGGTGATTGTCACCCCATATGAGCCAGCATGTGATTCCCACCGGGACAAATTGTAGCTCTAGTATTTCAAGCTAAGACTTGAGATTTGTCATTTAAATGAAACAATGTTAGAATTTTAGATCCAATTTTTTTTCTTCTGGTTTTTTGAAAATTATTTCCCACATAATTCTATGGCAGTCCATGGACCCATGGCAGTTCCACACACAATGAGTCCTGTGAACTTGGGAATTCTTTCTTTCTGTCAACATCCTCAGTGTTGGGATCAGCACATCATTCACCACCCAGGACAGGAGAAAGGTCTCCCCATGCTAACATGTGCTCTTGAATTCCTAAGCCAACCTCATTTATAAAAAGTTAAGCATCCATGGCATAACTTGCAGTTGATCCAAGAAGACTTTCACTGTACTTTGTTAAGACATGTACTGTATTTTAAAAATCTAAAAATACAACGAAACAGTCACTAGTGTGACTAAACCCTGCTAATTTTATTTTTTTAGAGATATACTAATTCTTAAACTAAAAAACAAGAAATGGATTAATGTATAAGAACCATTGCATGGAATTTTATTTTATTTTCTTGTTTTGTTGCCTTTTTTTACCAAAGAAGTCTCAAGAAATATTTTATTCTTTGGGATATTTTCTGAAAATTATTCCTATTATGTTTCTTAAAGACTTCCAAGATAACCAGATACTTGAGCTACAGACCTAGAAAGAAAAAAGCAACAAACCTCAAGAGAGCAGAGTTATTTTTAAGACTCCTAAGACTGAGGCACGAAAGTCCTATAAAGGGAACATTGTAGTTGGTGATCTATGGTAAATTGAGATATATAGGCCCGAATTCTTTATGCTTCCCTATACTGATGCTGTCTTTATTTAAAAATTTGGCACTATGCTTAGGATGGTTTTTTTTTGCATTGATTTTGATTTTTTAAAATATTTCATTAAAATATTTATCTTGATTAAATATCTTGGCACCTCCACCTTAAACTTGGAAGACAGTGCTCACTCACCTCACCCTACCCTTAGCTGTGCCCACAGTACCCGCCATATGATTTTGAAGTTCCTCCACTAACCAGACAGAGTATATTTCTTCTCCTTTTGAATTAACGTGGTTTGCTTTGGCCAATAAAATGAGACAGAAGTGATGGTGCATCACTTCTAGACCTAAGCCTTAAGAGGCTTTGCATGCTTCCACGTGTCATCTTTCACTTGTACCATCATCATGAGAAGAACCTGCCTGTAATCCCAGGAGAAGCTACATGGACCAGAGAAGCAAGGCAAACCCAGCCAAGTTATAATAGCTGGGCCAGTCCTACATCAGACAGCCACAGTCCACACGCAGACACAGGAGCTAAATAAATGCTTATTGTTGAGACTCGGTGGTTGTTTGTTACACAGAAATGCATCACAAATACTATCAATTCTTTCACTCTGGCTGATTATTTTGAGTCAATCCTATCAACCTTCCTCAGTAATGGACTTCAGAATAGAGATGTCTAGGCTCATTGCAGCCAACATAGATAAAAATATTTGCTTAGAGTCTTCAGAGGAAATTGTTGTTTTCTTTTATGAGGTATACCAAGTGACCTTCTGACCCTCTGGGAAATGAAATTATCAACAGGCTAAGTCAGGAATTTGCCTGTTAGCAGGTCTGCTCTAAAAGGAACGAGTGCCTCCTCACTTGTTATCTTCCTTTCTTCTCTGTGAACAAGAAAGCAAGGTAATTCTGATGGCCAACTGTAGCCACCCAAAGACTTTCAGACGAATTAGCCTGGGGAAGCAAATTCATCAATAGAGGAATGAAGACTTGTGACAATCACAGAAAAATGAAGCAAAAAGCTTGATCAAACCATACCTGAATCTGAACTCCTCTAGATTTTCATTCAATGAAAATCTATTCCACATAATTCATACATGTCCTTTTTGTTTAAGCCAATTTGAGTTGGGCTTCTGTTTCTTGCAGCTGAAAGCATTCTTAGGAGCTGATTTGGACCATACAACAGTTTCTAAACTCACTTTAGGACCCCTCCCTTCCCCTTATTCCATGCTGGATAGATGAAGTCTCTGAGTGATCTGAAATAAATAAAGTCCATAAAGTCCACAGACATAATTTGAAAGTCCCACCCTTTCCCTCAGGCCTTCCTCCATAGACAGCTCCACATGGCTTACCTATCTTCATTGCAGATGCTCTCTCTCTCCCTTATTGTGGCTGTAATTACACAAATAACTTCTCATCTTACCCCATGCTATTTCTACCCTAAAATGGAAAAAATAGGCAATGGATAAGATTAATTATGGTATTTTCATATGATAGAATATTATGCATCCAGTAAAAATAACTTCTTTATTAATTCAGTAAATTTTTACTCAACATCTGCTCTGTTCCAGGGACTATACTGTGGAAGAATCCTTGATGATATGGCAAAAGGTTAAATATGGACTATTTTTAAAAATCAAGCTATCAAACATACTTCTAGTATGATCTTAAATACATAAAAAAGGAAGGTGCATACATATATCTACATCCCTACAAAGAAAATAAGACCATTAGACTTAAAAGATATTCTATAATTATTAATAAGGATCATCTCCGAAAATGGACACTTGATTTCTGCTTTGTGTTTTTCCACATATCACATTTTCTGTTATTTTTTTAAAGATTTTATTTATTTATTTATTTATTCATGAGAGATACAGAGAAAGAGGCAGAGACATAGGCAGAAGGAGATGCAGACTTCTCATGGGAGCCCGATGCAGGACTCGATCCCCCAACCCTGGGATCAAGCCCCAAGCCTAAGACAGACACTCAACCGCTGAGCTACCCAGGTGTCCCATACATTTTCTGTGATTAATTGTTATTTTCTATGATTGTTATCACAATTTCTATGATTAATTAATTTCTATGATTAATTTCAATGCACCTTGATGTTTAATATATATTTACATAAGGTTGCTGTGTGGATGAACTAGAACAAAACAAAGGAAAGGGATATTGTGGAGTGACCGAAAAGTTGTATTTTCAGTTAGAAGTGCCTCTCTTTTCATGTCAGATTTGAAACCTGAAAAAGGGAAGAACCATGGGAACTACAGGCTGTTTTTACTGCTCAGGCCTCCTCAAAAGCCTGAGTACACTTCTAAGGGGGACAAGGAAAAAGGAGAAATAGAGTGTCATGAGACTCAACAATCAGGGGGCAAAAGAGTGAGCAAGTAACTCCTTCCATCAGCTAGGAAGCAGCTGATGTACTCCTAACTCTGACAGACTAGCATGGGGAAAACCCACATTATGCTGAGACACTTATGCAAAAGAATGAAATTTTTTAAAAGAAAAGAAAAAAAGAGCAGGCAGGGGGTTTGTGTACCTGGGTAGTTCAGCTCGTGGAGTGTCCGTCTCAGTTTCAGCTCAGGTCATGATCTCAGGGTCGAGACTGAGCCCTGCATCCTGCTCTGCACTCAGTCTACTTGAGATTCTCTCTCTCTCCCTCTGCCCCTCTCCACCCCCCTTTAAAAATAAATAAATAAATAAATCTGTAAAAAGAAAAAAGTGAAGGAAGATGAAGCATTTTTATGATTTCATCTCAAAATGATAATACAATAATTCTATTGTACTCCTAGAGGGAATTGGAATAAAGGAAAATAAATTGAAATTGTTAAGGCTGGAATGCTCAACATGCACATAGAATTTAATATTTATAAACTACATTCAAAAACTATATTATACCATTATAAACTATATGACTTGTTCTTACTCTCATATAAAACGTTCGCTAAGTCCTTGCACTTAATTCTTACAGCCTCCCTATGTGAGACTGAAGACAAATATTCTTCCTCCACTTCTTTACAGTCTTCCTGTAAATGAGAGCCATAGAGACAGAGCTAGGATTCAAGCCTGAGTCTTATGTGGTTGGGGGTTCTCTTCTATAAATAACTCAGATGTACTTATTCTGCTGATAAGATATAGAAAATACCTCATTTTGCTCCCTTTTTTTGTGTTTATTGGACTAGAAAAATCAAATACACTGGATAAAATTTTCCACACGTGGAAGTACCCAGTAAACTCCTCACATTCACTGGATGTTCCAAAAATATAGGATGACTGACATGCACTTGATCTTAATAAGGAACAGACTTCTTTAGAAAATTATAGCCTTTATATTAGATTTTTCATTACTCTTTCCTTTCTTTGAAACTTGCTTACACGCTACTGAAAGACTGCATCCTGGGGGGTAAAAATTTGTATCAAATATCAAAGGGCTTGAGGTCCAAGTCTCACAAGGTAGTAATTTTTCATTCTCTATTTTTCAATCAACTCAGTATAAATTAATTTGGACCATATTTTTAAAGAAAACCAATCTGGTCCCATCCACGTGTGAAATGAAAAAGAGTAAAGTTAGCAACCACACAACCAACCAAACATTTTCCTTCTAAGAAAATTGCTGGAGTCAGAGTGGTTTGCTAATAAAAAAACCGAACTGGGCTGAGTTTGGTGAATACTGAATCCTCCCATCAACAGACATTGTCTGTGGCTGTGAGGTTTATGTCTGCACAACAAACAGTAAACACATCCATGGAAAGTGAAAAGTTCAGTAAACTACTGAAGCTGTTTCAAATACTCGGAATATTTGGGCTCATCAACACAAATCTTGGCAGATGTGTGAACTTTTCACATTTCCACCTGATTGAAAAAGTGTCCTCCTCTCTGGGAACCTGGGGATGTAGTATTCTACACCCACCTGCCTGCATAATAATCATAAAATTTTGTATGCCAGATGCAGCAGAGAGGGGACTTCCTAGGAGTGAGGCTCTATGTTTCTTTAAAATGACTCTGCTTATTCCCTACTGAGAACTCACAGTGTGTGGACACCATGGAGGTGAAGATATCTGGCCTGCCAGTCTTCCAGGAGCTCCCAGGCTGGACAGTCAGCATGGCCTGAATATGAACCCGTTGCCTCCAAATCACCTGGTGCCTGTTGATACAGCAGATCCTTAGGTTTCACCCCAGACCCTCTGTGTGAGAATCTCTTGGGGCAGAGCCTTATAATCTGCATTAACAAGCTCCTTTGCTGATTCCTGTGAATTTTGAGTGCCACTGATTTCCTGCTTGTCCAACAAGCAAGGACAAGCTAGTGCAACTCAAATAAAGGGTCTCTGACCCAGCGGTGTAGGGTGCAAACAATGGAGTGATAACAAGGGGTTGGACAGGTCAAAACACGTAAACAAATTCTAGACAGGAGAGGTTCAGATACTAGTAACAAAGGAGCAACCTTTTGCCCACATAAGAGAGCTTAGCTCTCAGCACAGCCTACAGCTATGAGAGCAACTAGAGATGTCTAGACAGCCTAGGGAGAACTGCCAGCTAGTCCTGATGCATCTGGGGATCTGCCCCTTCCCCATATACAGGGCTGTGGGACCCACAGGGGTAGCACTGCCAAGCAGGGTTTTTGTGCACAAACTGAAAGCAGTGAGTCTGCTGTTTCATGGTTAACAACAGGCTCTCCAGGAAGAATAAAACCCTGACTTACAGCAAATGCCGATTTCCACGGTGTAAATTCTCCCCCGAATGTGAACTTAGGAAAATTGGCATACAATGGTTCTCATAAGCCAATGTGAGCTGGCTCTAGTGCACAGCTGGCTCAACACACACACACACACACACACACACACAAGCACATGCGCGCGCGCACACACACGCATGCATGCATGCACATACACTTCTCACTAAAGATACTCATCACATTTATATCATTTTGTCTCACACCCCTATGTCTAGGTATGCATCCTATCCCATAATTGAACATATAACTATTCTTTGCTAATAGTGCATTTGAGAAGGTGTCAGTTTTATACAAAAGATGATTTTTTCTTAATAAATAAAAAGTTTGAATCCAGAAAGTGCTAATTGCAGATTATCTATCTTGTTTTCATCAAATAAATACCGCGTGCCTGTGTTGTAAGCAGGATAATTCTCCCCACCTAAAATGTCCACATTCTAATCCCGAGAACTGTATGTCAAATTACACGGCAAATGGGAATTAAAGTAGAGGACAGAATAGATTTTGCTAATTATCTGATTTTAAAACAAATTATCCTGGATCATCTGGATGGGGCCAGTGTTACCACAAACATCCCACAATGTGGAAGCAGGAGGCTGAAGACTCAGTGCCAGAGCAATGTGACATAGGGAAGGCTCAACAGGCCACTGCTGGTTCTGAAGATGGAGGAAGAAGCCACGAGCTAAAGAACATGGGCCCCTGTGGAAGCTAGAAGGACGAGACAACAGATGCTCCCTGAGCCTCCAGAGAGGATTACAGTGCTGCTGACACCTTGACTTTAGCCCAGGGAGAACCATTTTGGACTTCAGACCTCCAGAAACTATTATTTAAGATAATAAATAAATAATACATCTAAATTTGTGGTCATTCTTGACAGCAGCGATAAGAAACTAATACAGCCTGCTTTTTCAGGAAAGAGGTAAAACAAAAGAAGAAAAATGTATAACTAAAAAGCTATAAATGACATTAGAAGTGTTGACTGCATTTGGTCATAGTACAAACAGGGGGAAGCCTGTCTATCATGCTCCCTCTACACATATACACACACACACACACACACACACAGAGGATGGGGTCTCTACTAAGCCCAGGGAAGCAATTTGACTCTCTGAGGAATCTGTAAGAGACTAGTGAGCTTAAGCCTACCATTTTCTCTCAACTCTTCTCCCGGAGTGAGTGTTTCATCTCAACATTACATCATTTGGATACCTTAAAACAAGATCCTTAGCCTGAAGTTAACACCTGCGCCCATAGTCAGAATTGGCTGTTAGCACTGCCCTCCCTAGCCAAAGCCAAGACATTCAGAAGTCTCTAGAGGAATCAGGCAGCCTTTTTCACAGATGCTTATTCATACAAGAGTAGGAGAGCCTTGAGGTGTAAAATATACTTTTCTCTTAAAGCTTCTAATTTGCTGCCTTTAAAACTTCTCCATGGTGCTAAGAGACCCATTAACTAAACTTTGACATATTGCAGATAAGGAATAAGCAAAGAAGCAAGTGGCCCAAAGTCACCCCTTGAGTTCATTGGCATCAGAACCAATACTCAGAACATGGCCTGGCCCTTCAACTCTGGGTTTCTCTTCTACTGCCCATAATTTGGATCCGGTGAAGAATCTGGAGAAGAAAGAAAAAAGAAAGAATCATTGCTACACACAACCTAGACAAATCATCCAGCAGACCTTATGTTGACAGGAAGAAGCCAGACACAAAAGAGTACATCTAATATGTTTCCATGCATATGAAGACTGAGAACAGGCAAAACTAATCCACTGTGCTTGACAGAGACGGGTGGTTATCCAAGGAAGAGTTGAGAGAGTGGGTGATATTGACTAGGGAACAAGGAGGGGACGCCTGGTGGCTCAGTCAGGTAAGCCTCCAACTCTGTTTCAGCTCAGATCATGATCTCAGAGTCATGGGATTGAGCCTCAAGTCAAGCCCTGCACCAGATTCTGTGTTCAGTGCAGCAGTTGCTTGACATTCTCTCCCCCTCTCCTTCTGTTTCTCCCCCTGCTCACTCCCTCTCTCTCTTAAATAAATAAATAAATAAATAAATAAATAAATAAATAAATAGTAAATAAATAAAATCTTTTTAAAAAGAAGATGAAGGGACTCAAGGGGGCCTTCCAGGGCATTGCAAACATGCTCTATCCCCATGGAAATGGTAGTCACACAGGTATGAAAGACATTTGTTGTCATGAAAGACATTTGTTGACCTGTGACAGAGAACTGTATACTCATTTAAGATAAAATCTTTGTTTCTCACATGAAATGCTAATTTCCAGATGGTTCTATAAATGAAAGTGCTTTGAAATTCTTAAAACTAAAACTTGAGAAGCTATATTTACTTGATTAGGTTGAAAAGTAGCTTAAGTCATGTTTAATTACATTCTCAACTTAAATTGTCTTTCTAATTAGAAAAATCAATGGAGACACCTTATATCATCCACTTTCAAAAAAAAAAAAAACTTTTTTGTTTGCCTATTTGAGGAAAGGCAAGGCAAGAGTTAGACATTTTAAGAGTTACCACACTTTGGTTCTTCCATATTTTTGTCTAAAGGAAGCCAAAATCTTTATCAGCTCTTAAGATTTTTCACAGCATCCTCTTTGCTGCATAAATATTGTCCTTCATCTCTTCTAAATAAAGGGAAATGGAGAAGCATATAAAAGGCCAAAAATGTTTTTATTATCTTGTTGAAAAGTTTAGAGGAGATTCTATAAAACATGCATGTACATTACTAGAACAGATGAAAACACAATATTTTAATTTTTAAAAACGAAAAGAGCTATTTTAAAAAAGCATGTGTTTTTCATAGCATACTTTATACCAATGATTCTAAGGTTTCTATTAAACAGAAAAACAAATTACAAGTCTGGCAACCACAAAGATGAAAGGGGGAGAAGTCTCTATAAGTGAAAGGGATTGTAACCAATAGTAAAGTGATGACAAAATACCACGACATATTGACAGCATTGTTAAAGCTCCAAATTACGCTTAATGATAGCTAACTAATGTCTAGGGGTCCAAGAATCCATGGATGTCTAACGGTTGATGAAAAAAAGAAAAAGAAATGAGGGATTGTGTCTCCTCCAGAGAACAGCTAAGTTCCACTGATCCAGCTGAGACACAGCTTCCAGAGTAAAGTAACTTCCATTCTAATCAACTACATGGAGCAAGCCCAACCCTTCCTTACATGTACAACTCAAGACTACTTTATCAGTCTATGGGGAATCAATTTAGCACATTTATAGTAGCTCTGGATCCAAATTTCAGAGTAGACACCAGTGCAAGGCAGGACTCTTATCTCTATGCAGGTGGAACTTTGCTTGTCAAAGGCAATTTAAAAGTGAATGGAGTATCAGTTGAAGTTCAGTGAAATCCCTATTCCTTGAAGAAATGGAATATTGCCCAGGAAATCGTGAGCTAAACTAGGCCTGGTGGAAGGGTGTGGATGTTTAAGGGCGTTTAAACCTTTAACAGAGAAATGTAATATGTGTATAAACAAAGATTATTAGATTCAACTGATGACCACATTTAGCGTCAAAGTCAGCCATTATAAGGTCTGTTTTTCTAGGTAAAAATTTCAAATGCTAAAGTTGTCACCTGGCAAAATAAATTCCAGAGCTAATGGAAGGAACTTGAGAGGACTGTATTCCTTGGCTGAAGAAAAAATCTCTGCCATTTAGGGAAAACAACAGGACAGCAGGAGGAAGCAAATCCACGTCACTAACCATCATCCATCTTCAATCAGTAGCTCCCACCACGAATTTGTCCCATATGTAAAAATTAAACCCAATAGGAAAAAAAAATGGAATTAAGTAATTAAGACTTACTCTCTTAATTCTTTCTAAGTTAAATATTCTTTTGTGAAAGAAATTTTCAACTGATCATATTTTAATTATTTTTTCTCCAGGATTTAGACAAAGTACAAATGTTGAGAAGTTTTGATAATGATGTCTAATTTTCAGAACTGTTAAAATATTCTTATTAGGAAAAAAGAGTCATGTTATAGTTGTTACAGAAAAAAAACAAATGTTTTTAATTAGAAATAAATGGATAGTTATCTATATCAAAACAGATTTTTCTTTACCTAAATTTAACAAATTCCTATTACTATCCAGACACAAAAACCTCAATTTAATTTGGCCACCTACTATGCACAAAACATTTTGTTGATATTGTGTGGAAGCCAAGATTTACCAGTCACCACCCTGCAGGAATTTACAGTATGAAAGCTGTGTGCAGGCGGTAAGTTCCGCAGGAACTGGTTCAGGGAAGATGTGCCATGTTAGCCAAACCAAAGTATTGGTAGGATATCATCATATGGAGATTGACAGAATGTTCCAAATGAATGGCATGATCCAAGTTTACCCTAAATGGTGAAAAATAGTCCCTCCTCCGCCCTGGAACTGCAGAGTAACTTAATAGGCTTCTTCACTTCTGCAACCCCGGCGTACAATTTCCCTAAAAGGAATTTCTAAAGGCTATTATGGGACAGGCCGGTGGTATTCATACCCACGAACTCTCCCAAACATTCCGTAGTGGACACGCCTCTCGCATGGAGCCATCTCTGTGGGCTGTTTAGTAGGCAGGCAGTTCTGAGGCCCCAACCCCATCTCTTCTTGACTTTGGAAACTGGAAAATCTGGCAGGGTCGTGTTCTTCTTTCCATGGCATATTCCCAGCCAGCCTCCTGCCAGCTTCAGAGGAGGATCAAGAGAATGTTTTTTAGCTGATGCTGAAGGTAACACCTATTCTGCATGCCCATAATGTGAATTCAGAAATGTGAAGGCAGGCTCCTGGGGGTTTTGTTGTGTTGTGTTGTGTTGTGTTGTGTTGTGTTGTGTTGAAGGCTCCAAAGCACAGACAGATAAGATGGCACCTGGTCTGAGTCTCTTGAACAAAGAAGAGGGACAAAGGTCACACATGAGCCTCTTTGGCAGGGCCCAGGAATGCCAGGAAGGATAATCTCTACTGTGAAGAGCAATGTCTGCTCATTCCCCGAGGGCGTGCTTGCCGGGGTCCCCAGCAGAGGGACTGTATGAACGCCAAGACCAAGTAGAAGAAGACTTCTGACATTAATGGCTAATGATCAGTGACTAATATTTGTAACAAATGGAGGTGGTTCTTCTTCTATCCCAGAGTGGTAACCACTGAAGATACAGGGATCCGGGAAACAGAGCAAAGAAGTAAGGAATGCCATAAATGTGACCCTGCAGAGGTTTGCAATGGCAATCACATCTCCAGGACGCAGCAAGGTGAGCCACAACAGAAAAGTGCAGAGGATCAAGACAAGTGCACCAGGTATGTGAGGCCTCAACCTCAGAGATGAACTTAATGACCAAAGAGAAAGTGAGCCAATACCAAAAAGCCATGACGTGGCCCACATTTTCCAGTGACTGCCATAGTAGGGGACAAGTAAGACAGCCTGATTGGTTATATTTTGTTGTTTACCCAAATATTTACCCAAACATTTTGCGCCTAGGGACTTAAGATACACTTATCTTTAGAACTGTGTGATCTCTAAATCTGAGTTAGGCAAACTTAGTGAGTTGGAACCCTAAAAATGGGAGGGGATTGACTCATTTGAAATGATGCTGGAAAAATGCATTTTAAATGACAAGGGTTCGGAATCCTTTCTTTTAGAGCACAGCAGTTTCCAAGGTTTACAATTTTGTGGGTCTCTGATGGCGAAGACCCTACAAAGCAAATCCAGTGTTGCCAGCATTCTCTTTTAGAATGTTCTTGGAATTCGGTTGAGGTTAAGGATATTTCCATAACGTAAGTCTACACCTTAGATGTTTTCCAACATCTGAACATCACTGTTCATGCAACCGTTTCTCTTTTATTTTGCTGTGGCCTTTCTTAGCTTCCCACAATTGGGATAGTATTTCATATCCACAGGAATGGAAATAATAACCAATAGCTCACTTTCCTCTTCTGTGGTTTATGTTTGTGTTTTTGCTCCTGCTTCCCTGAGCTTCCTCGGTGCCCCTCCTCCCCAACCACTTACCCTTCGACCACTGCTCCACCCATCATCTTTACTGAAAGCAAAGTTTCACAAAGAGTAAGATAAAGGGAATATAACAAGGGCTTATACTCAGAGGCTGTCACCTCCTGAGCACTGGAGTTGGAGGTGGGAGGCCAAGGTTCGATGCTAACCCCTCAATCCCCATATACAAGTCTTTGATGGTCTCTTAAGGTCCATATATGGTACAAGCTCCTTAGCCTACAGTTCAAAGATTTCCCCAATCTGACCCTGACCTGCATCAGTCTCCTACCACGGTACCCACATAAATTCTCTTCTCCAGCCAGATAGGAAGTCAGCCCTGAGCAAGGCACGCTCGTCCCTTCTCTCTGTGCTGGGCTCAGCACTCCACTTGGTGACACCACTGGCCACGTCTTTCCCTGCAAAGGCCCTATTGATTCAGAACCCATTCATGGGCCTTACACTGCATCACCATACTCAAACACTGACATAAAGGTATGCCCTCAGTTAAAAGTGGGATATATTCAGTGATACTAGCTTTTAGTAAAAGTCACCTTAAAAGAAAAGTCAAAAGAATAAAAGGAAATGAAACTATCATTTGGCGTTCACTGAATAGAAAAGAGAGAAGTAGCTACATCCACATGCAGAAGGAATATGTGAACAAAGTAAGGGAACCTTACTAGAACTTAGAAAAAGGGAGACACACATTACCCATGGATCCACAGATTGTGTGTCTGCGTCACTCGAAAGGGCATCCTTGCTGGTGAACATAAGTGTTCCCATCCACCCAGCAGGCTGTCCCTTAGCAGAGACAAACACATTAGAATATCATAATCTAGTCACCTCACCCCACTCTTTACCTTTGCTCACATTTCATGACCAAGGATGCTTTGATCACATCTGGATGCCTATATAGGTTTCCTTAAGAAAGAGAAGGGCTAACCGCAGAGCACGAATATACCAAACCTACCTCACCTAACAAATGGTCATCAGGTTATTACTCTGCACCTTGATCTCCTGTGAGTTTGCTTTGCAAAGACCCACTACCAAGAACCTGGCCACCTCGAGGTTCACTGACCAAACAGAGTTTGTGAACGTCAACAGCTAGGAGCCAAAGCACAAATGCAGGAACTCCCAAAGGCAAGACCTCCCAAAAGCCTGTGTGGGAGGCCAGCCCCATTCCCTGGAACACCACCCTACTATCTCTATAATTGCCACATGGTCTCACTTGCACCACTCAGGGCTAAGTAAGAGGAAGAACCCATACCAGATATTCTAATGGAGAAAACCTAATATAAAAAACTGAGCACTAGAAATTAAAGAACCCAAAATGCAAAAAAGGAACACAAGGTTTCATGGGTTTAAAAACTGAAAAAAAGTAGCTCCCACCCCTAGAACTCGGGAAGCAAAGGAAAGAGTTTGGAATTATTAAAATTTAGGAGGTTGGAATAGTGTTATGGTCTACGTTGTGTCCCTGCCAAAATTCTTAAGTTTAAGTCCTAATTCCCCGTACCTCAGAATGTGACTGTATTTGTAGATAGGACTTTTTTTTTTTTTAGATTTTATTTATTTATTCATGAGAGACACAGAGAGAGAGAGGCAGAGACACAAGCAGAAGGAGAAGCAGGCTCCATGCAGGGAGCCCGACGTGGGACTCAATCCCGGAACTCCAGGATCACGCCCTGGGCTGAAGGCAGGCACTAAACCGCTGAGCCACCCAGGGATCCCTGTAGATAGGACTTTTAAAGAAGGGAAGGAAAAAGAAAAAAAATAAAAATAAAAAAAAAAATAAAGAAGGGAAGGTAAAAAGGCCCTAGTCCGATATGACACTGTCTTTCTAAGAAGAGGAGATTTGGGTACAGAGGGTACAGATGGGTACAGAAGGAAGGCCACGTGAAGAAAGAGAGAAGACAGGCTGTCCGCAAGCTAAGCAGAGAAGCCTCAGAAGAAACCAACCTGACCACACCTCTGTCTCAGACTTCTAGCCTCCAGAACCATGAGAAAATAAATTTCTATTATTTCTGTTATGACAGCCGTAAAAATGAATATAATTGGGGAAGAGGGGATTCCTGCAAAGCTGGAACCAGACAACAAGGAAGGGAGCACCTGCCACTCGTGCTGATGCTTCTCAGGGGAAGCAATGGGGCTAGCACTGCACAGAGAACAAGAAACATGCATATATCCCTTCTTGCTCTTCCAGCAGTCCAAACTTTCTTTGATGGCCCCTCTCAATAGAACCCCACAAGAATCTGGCAGCAAAGCAGAAGCATGGTTTGCAGAGTCTCAGCTCCAGCATCATAATGCAGAAGAAGGATAGTTTGGAACAATAGCTTAATAACTGGCATCATGTTGTCTGTATAGATATTTATTCATTATCTCTCTCCTCCACTCAAAAGTAAGCTCCAAGAGCACAGGGATTTTGTTTTGTTCACTGCTATGCCATCAATGTCTAGAATAGTCTCTGATGGAGAAGATTCAGTAAACTCCGTGAAGTTATATTGAATGAATAAGTAAGTTGGTATTATCACCTAAAACAAAAGGTGAAAACAAAGGCTATGATGAAATATACTCTACAAAGTACATCATAATCAATGTATTCAAACTAATTAGGCTTTAACTACCAGAAAAGTAAAAATGGTACTGGCTTACATAGGCACTCACTCACAAAAAGATCATCAGTCCAGGGCTGATATAGCCTCCATAGTGTTAAGGACCCATGCTCCCTCTTTGTTATTGTGCTACCATCCCCAGGTCCATGTCAGCATTGGCTACTCCAGCTCCAACCATCATGGTGCCCTGGCTCCCACCATCATGTCAGCATTCCAACCAGAAAGAAGAAAGGCAAGAAGTACTGGCCTTTCTCCTTTAAGGGCACTTCTCAGAAGTTGCTTACCCAGCCTCTTCTGACATTTAATCATGTGGCCATGTATAGCTGGGAAAAATAATATTATGGTGGTCATGAGCCCACCCCAAAATTGTGTCTTCTATTTACTAAAGAGAATGAGAATGGACATGGAAGATAACTGGCATTCTCTGTCACAGTGACACTGAGAAATTCTCTCTGTCGTATATATAAAAGGAGAAAAGTAAATCTGATTTGCTAAGCAGCGGTTCTCTGTGTATGCTATGACACCTTCATATTCTTATTTTAGAATGCTACAGTAATTCCAGTTGCTTCCAGTATTTGTCCAATACAGGAATCTGGAAATCATCATAGACATCACCCTCTTACTTCCACATCCAGTTGTTCTCTGGGTCTCTATCTTGATTTCACCCTATAAATATAGTTGTTGAAAATGCTAGGAGTTTGCATAGCACGGGGTCAGAAGTCAGAAAACCTGGGTTCACTATTAGGCCCCAGGACTTGCTAAGTATATAACCTTGAGCAAGTTACTTAACAACCCTGTTTCCTCTTTTTTTTTTTTTTTTTTTTTTTTAAGATTCCACTTATTTATTTATGAGAGACAGAGAGAAAGAGAGAGAGTCAGAGACACAGGCAGAGGGAAAAGCAGGCTCCACGCAGGGAGCCCTACTTGGGACTCGATCCCAGGTCTCTAGGATCACACCCTGAGACAGGCACTGAACCATCCGGGCTGCCCTCCTCATTTTAAAATTTAAATTCCAGTTAGTTAACACACAGTGTAATAATAGTTTCAGGTGTATAATATTCAACAATTCTTTACATTATTCAGTGCTCCTCACGATAAGTGTACTCTTAATCCCCTTCACCTATTCCCCCCATTTCCCCCATTCACCTCCCTCTGGTACACTCACTCTGGTAACCACCAGTTTGTTCTCTTTAGTTAAGAGTCTGGTTCCCGGTAAGAATGGAGAAAGGGGAACCCTTCTGCACTGTTGGTGGGAATGCAGACTCTGTGAAAAACAGTATGAGGTTCCTCAAAAAGGTAAAAATAGAACTACCCTATGATCCAACAATTGCACTACTGGGTTTAGCCAAAGACTACAAGAACACTTCAAAGGGATATGTGCACTCCAACGTTTATAGCAGCATTATCTACAACAGCCAAATTACAGAAACAGCCCAAGTGTCCATCAACTGATTAATGGATAAAGAAGATGTGGTCTATGTATACAGTGAAATACTACTCAGCCATAACAAAAAACAAAATCTTGCCATTTGCAATGATACAGATGAAGCTAGAGAGTATAATGCTCAGCAAAATATGTCAGAGACAAATCCCATATGATTTCACTTATATGTGGAATGTAAGAAACAAAACAAATGAGCAAAGGGAAAAAGAGAGAGTTTCCCCATTTGTAAAATGGGACTAATGACAGTGTCTATCCTAAAGGGCTGTGGTGGAGATTGTTGAGCACTGCTAAGTGCTCAATAAACATTTCCTATCATTATTATAATTATTCCCTGGCCATTCTAACCTCTCAACATCTCTCCTTTCTCCTCTTCACTCCCAGATGCACACTGCTCATTTAGGCCATTATCAATTTTCAGCTGGACCATTACTCACAGGTCTTTCTTACTGGTCCTTCTGCTTTCATGTTTATTCTCCCACAATTTACCCTCCACATATAGCCATATGATGTCTTTATATTATAAAGAGACATCTTTATAATATACTTATCAAATTATGCCATGCAGTTCCTTAAAATTCTTCATGATGCCCCTTCATGACCTGACCATTCTGGCCTCAGCTGTTGTTACTTCCCCACTGACAAAGCTCACTACACTCCTAGCAAAGCACTCACAGTTCTCTCAGGTTTGGGACAAATTGTTGTATCTGCCTGGGATACATTTTCTTTATCTTCAACTCAAAAGTCACTTCCTCCAGAAAACCTTCCTTGGCCTCCCCGGGCACAAATGAATTAATACACCTAATAAGCTTGGGCTAGCACCTGACATGGTAATTTCTCAATTGGTGTAAATTGTTCTTATTGTCACTTTCTTTTACTGTTACCCCATGTTTACAGAATACCTTATATTTTGCTATTAAATTTCTGTACTTGTTTTCAAGTGTCTGTCTTTTGCAGCAAGCTCTCTTTTACCATTTACCAGAAACTTATTATCCCAAGCACCTAGTACAATGGTTGGTATACTACAACTACTGAACAGATGCATGGATAATTAATAGAAAAATGAATGGAAGATAACTCTACCCTAAATGGGTCCAACGTGAATTTAAAAAAAGGAATGGGAAAAGAGAGAAAAAAAATCTCTCATGATGCTCTATCACTGACAGGAGCTTCAGAATGAGTTCATAGGCACAAAATAAAGTGCCTGCCACCCTATCTGAATAGGTAACTAGAAAGATATCTGCAGGGATTTTCATCTAGTGTGGTAAGAACTTTGGGCAATACTTTTCTACTTTCTACTTACTATACCTCTGCATTATTTGAGTTATTTTATTGTAAGCATGTGATTTTTTAAAAAATCCTAAAAAAGCAAACATGGTACATGATTAATTCTGAGTGGTAGAAATATGAATGATTCTTAATCTCTCTTTTATACTTTTTGTGGTTTTTAAATTCCTGCTCCCACACCCCAAATTTTTGTTTAATGAATCCAAGAATTTTGTCTTTTCAGATAGTAATGGTTAAGGTAGCAGGCTCTGGAGTCTGACTGTCTGGGTTCAAATTCTGTCCATATAATTCACTAGCTGTGGTTCCTTAGGCAAGTTACATAACCTCTCAAAATCCTCAGAGTCCTCATAAATAAAACAGATTTGTCCTTCCATGTAGCATTGTTATAGCAAGTATCTGGCATAAAGTAAGGCTGTTATTATTCCCTAGCATATGGTACATTGAGTCTTAAATTCATGTGTTGAATTGAACTGGCTTTTGTTTTTGTTTTGTTGTTTTGTTTTGTTTTGTTTTCAAAGATAGAATACATTTTTCATGGTACTTGCTCCAGGCCTCCTCTGGACTTCAGCCGTGGTTTTGCTTTATCTCCATGAAGACATTGGAAAGCTCTTCGACCGGAAGCATGTTGGCAGCCACTAGCAAAGGAGTGATTCTCCCTCTCTGAAGGGCCAACAGGGAGACTGTAATGTGGGAAGAAGAGAAAAATGTTCTCTTCTTCAACTCTGAAAAAAAGAAGTTGCTGGTACTATTGTGAATGTAGAGAGACTATCTGCCACAGTGATTAAAAAAACAAATCTTCCCTTTTGCATTTAAAATAAAATATATCTGCCTGCAATTTCTTCTGCCTGACTTTCCACAATTTCTAATTTCTTTATAATGAACACATCTTGCTTGTGTAATAAAAACTTAAAAAAAAGCACAGTACAGTAGTTGTTTCCAATTCTCATGGTTACAGAATGAGTCAATCTTTTTAATGTCAAAATTTTTTTTTTCATAGAGTGACCTAGTAGACGGAGCATGAGTCTGGGAGCTAGAAACTTCCAAGTCCTTATCAAAGCACTGAGAATTCCTTGCTGTGTAGCCTTTGTAATGCCTTTAACCTCTCTGAATCTTAGGTTCCTAGTGTAATACATAAGGATGTTCGGAGACATTGAAAAGTTCAATTTGTTATTATTCACTAGATCTATGAAGACATAACACATTTTCTTTTAAGATAGGGCAAGATTTGAGCCAGAGGCATAACACCTAAATAAAAGCCACTTTCATTAATCTCCATGCTATGAAAAATGGTACATCCTTTGAGTATATTATAAACACCAGAGTTTCAGTAAGCTGAAGACTCACAATTCAGGACCTGTTTTGGTTGACACAGAGAGAGCAGATTGGAAACATTCCTTGGTTTATTTTACTCATTTGCCAAGCATTTACTAAGAGCAGACTATGAACACAACTCATCTGTAGTAAAGGTACCAGTCATTGCCTCCCACATCCCTTCTTTACTAATCTGATTTATGCCCACAGCCCCAGCATTTCAGGTCTTCATAACCCAAACTCTCTCCAGCTACAGCTGCCTACCCTGAAGTGAAGAGTTAACTCATGGTTAGCTGAGCTGATCAGGTTTTATCTCTTGTGAACCGGGACCGGGCCAGAGATCAGTTAGAACTCAGAGTGGCTGCCATATTGGGCCATGTACAAACAGAAGAACCTGGGCTGCAGCCAGGGCAGAGAAGTATGATGGAGAGAGCAGCGGAGGAGAGAAAATGAGGGGTGATGAAAGGGGAAAGGTGTCCCAGGCTTTCTTGTTTCCACATACCAGGAAGAGCTCTTGCATTTGGGTTCTACAAGAGTCCTCTATATGTCCTTAGTAAACACCTCTGTCAATATGATTTGAGATGGTTTTCTTTTACTGCAACAATGATCCCTGATTCAATCTATGGAGTTTGGACTTCGAAGGCAGTGAATCCTAGACCTAGATTACATCCACAAGGAAGATGTCCACCAAAAATCTGGGATTCCAGTACAAAGTTGCCAACTTTTTATTCTGCCAAATAAAAAATAAGAAATGTTGTACTGTATTATCATTAACAGAGTGTTACAAATTATAATACATTGTATAATACATAACATCTTTAACTAGTTTGATTAAAACTTCACTGTATTATTCGTTTTCCATTTTTCATTATAGTTTACATATAGTAAATTTCACCCTTTTTAGTGTACAGCTCCTTAAGTTTTGACAAATGGATATAGTTGTAGAACCCTACCATGATAAAACAGTTAAATAGAATAGTTGCATTACCCTCCGTGCCTGGCATGGAGCCTGCTCAACATTCTCTTTCTTCCTCTCCCTCTGCTCCTTCCCCTCCCCCAAAAGAACTAAGGCAAACTTTAAATATAGACTGAAGCTTCTCCAACCCTAACACAGTGGTTTGTTTCCAGTTTGGGTGATAATGAATAAAGCCCCTACAAATATACAAATACAGATTTTTGTGTGAATATAGGTTTCATTTCACTTGGGTAAATATCTAGGAGAGGAACTGCTAGGTCATATAGTAAGTGTGTATTTAACTTTACAAGAAACTGCCAAACTGTTTTCCAAAGTGGCCATCCCATTTTGCATCACAACAATAGATGAGAGTTCCAATGCTCCTATCCTAGCCAATTCTTGATAATGTTCTTTTTTGTTTCACTATTCTAATAGGTGTTTGATGGTATTTGCAGCTTTTGATTTGCACTTCCCTAATAATTAATTAATGATGTTAAACATATTTTATGTGCTTATTTGCCATCCATATATCTAGTTTAATGAAATGTCAGTTTAACTCTTTTGTCCATTTTTAATTGGTATATATATATATATATATATATATATAGAGAGAGAGAGAGAGAGAGAGAGAGGTCTTTATATCTTGAAAGTTCTTTATATATTATGGAAACAAGTCATTTATCAGATACATGCAAATATCATCTCCCAGTCTGTGGCTTTTCTCTTCATTCTCTTAACCACTACATTATTGTTATTTTTTTTAATTTAGACTTGGACAGTTGAAAACATTATCAGGAACATCATCGGTATGACAGTATTTGGGAATCCCTACAATGTAGAACACAGAAATGGATAAGAATGTGAGAATTTTGTTGATGAGCTTGTACATACAGAATTTACTTAATTAAGGATAGGTAGATAGTTCTACTCCATGGAGTCATCCAGAGACCCAGGTTCTTTCTATCTTGTGGCTCTGTCACCCTCTGGCATATTGTCCTCATCGTTTGGTTGAAGTTAATTCACCATCATTTTATCTGCATTCCTACTCTAGGGAAAAGAGGAAGTAGAGGGAAAGCTACTTCCTTTTAAGACATGACCCAGAAGTTACTAACATCCTTTTGCCAGATCTTAGTCACTTATCCACAGCTAGCTGCTGGGAAGGCTTGAAAGTATGCTTATTAGATGGGAAGTCAAGTGCTTTCCTTAAAACTATATTACTATGGAAGAGCATATATTGGGAGGCAAGTAGTGGCCCACCAGAGGTAGGAAATGGAGCTGCCATACCTGAAATCAGATCTTCTTACTCGTAGAGAACTAGAAAGCAGAAGTTCCTTTTTATAAGCTACAAAAGGCTTTGCACAAAGCAACTTTTGAGGCTAATAGAAAGTTGAATGGGATTTTTCTTCTGCCTTGGAATTAGCAAAAGGAGTTGGCAAAAGCTGGAGACAAGAAGCCAGGCACCGATTGTGTCAGATACTCACACAAACCCAACACTACACACCTCCAGCCCCACCTCCAATATCTCAAAGACTGAGTTAGTAGAGTGGTAAGAAGAAGTTGTTGAGCAATTGCCCTGTAGGGAATGTAATATTATGTGGTAAGAGATAATTCCTTCCTCATCCTAAGAGAAAGGAAAAAGAGACATCCCTTCTCAAAGCTAAGTGAGCAAGGCTCAAGAAAAACCACTCATAAAACTTAGAGCAGCATGTCCCATCCCGGAATAATTCTGTCCCCATATAGGAGGATCAACAATCATGATTTGGATTTGAGACAGGAGTTTTCAGGCATTTTAGTTTCCTATTGCTGCTCTAACAAATAAGCATAAATGTAGTCACTTTAAATGCTGCAAACTTCTTATCTTATAGTTCCAGAGGTTGGAAGCCCCCCTAGAATAAAATCAAGGATTGACAGGATTGTGTTCCTTCTGGAGGTTCTCAGGGAGAATCCACTTCTTACCTTTCCCTACTACTAGCTGCTGACTCTGTTACTTGCCCCAGCCCCTTCCATCTTCAAAGCCAGCAGCTGCATCACTCTGATCTCTGCTCTTGTCACATCTCTGACTCTGGCACTCCTGTCACCCTCATATTAAGGACCCTTGTGATTACCATGGCCTCTTCCAAATCACTCAGGATTTGAACCTCAGTTGGAAAAGGGAAAGAGGTTGGGGGTTCCAGAGAAGTGAGAACCAGGTCAGTGCTTATGGAGGTCCCCAGGAGGTGCTAAATCCCACTGGCCACATGGGTGCTCAGAACTTGAGCTGTGGACTGATATTCATACCCCACTCATCTCCTCAATTCTCAATAGAAGAGCAAAGTTATCTGAAATTACATAATTAAAATGACCATTTTGGGGATGCCTGGGTGGCTCAGTGGTTGAGCATCTGCCTTTAGCTCAGGGCAGGATCCAGGGTCCTGGGATCAAGCCCCATATCAAAGCCCTGCTCAGCAGGGAGTCTGCTCCTCCCTCTCCCTTTGCCACCCATTTGTGCCCACTTTCTCTCTCTCAAATAAATACAATCTTTTTAAAAAATTAAAAAATAAAATAAAAATCCTACCTTTGAGGAGGTTATAATGATCCACTTATAGTGGATTAGAGTTGGAGACGTGAATATGAACTCAATTTAGTTTAATATAGATATAGATGGTTATGTAAGGAAATACTTAAAGATATATGTATATACTTTGCTTAGTACACATATATCTATTTCCTTACTCTGTCCGCTGAGAGGACCTCAAATCAACAAAAAAACTGAGAGGACCCCAGTAGCAAAGAACACATCTAGCACCTAAATCTAAGTTTCTTTTTTTTTTTTTTAATTTTATTTTATTTATTTATGATAGGCACACAGTGAGAGAGAGAGAGAGGCAGAGACACAGGCAGAGGGAGAAGCAGGCTCCACCCACCAGGAGCCCGACGTGGGATTCGATCCCGAGTCTCCAGGATCGCGCCCTGGGCCAAAGGCAGGCGCCAAACCGCTGCACCACCCAGGGATCCCTAAATCTAAGTTTCTAATACCATTCTTCAATAAATGAACCAGGGTCCCTTAGAGAAATGGCTGATTCTAGGCCTAGGGAAGGAAATATACAAGATAAGTCTACAGTATCATGTAGTACCAGAAAAATAAGGAAATGTTAAAACACACATATATACAACACACACAAAATGGTAAGAGTACGTCCTAGGGACACAGAAACCCACTGAAATCCCAATGGCCAAAGCTGAAACAATTTGAACAATAAAAGTGTAACTTAAAAACACATGAAAAGATGTATAAAAATATATAACAATATATATAACAGCACAAAACAAAAAGAGGGAGGGGTTGTAAAGAAAGATTACTATGGAAAGGCTCATATACTGTATCTGAAGTGGTAAAATATTACTTGAAGGTAGGCAGTGACAAGTTAAAGATGTACACCATAAACTCTAAAGCAATCACTAAAATAACAAAAGGAAGAGTTATAACTAGTAAGTCAAAAAAGAGATAAAATAGAACCATAAAAATACTTGATTAATTCAAAAGAAGGCAGAAAAAGAAAAAAGTAGAGAATAAAGAACAGATGGGACAAACAGAAAACAAATAGTAAGATAACCAACCTTATCACTGATCATATTGATGTAAGTGGAATCTAAACTCCTCAATTAAGAGGCAAAATTGGTTCAGAATGGACTTTTTAAAAAGCAAAATTCAGCTACATATTTCCTACAATAAACACACTACATATATAAAGAGGTAAAAACACAAGGACGGAAAAATATACCATGCTAACACTAATCAGAAGAAGGCTGGGCCTTCTTAATATCTGACAAAGAAGATTTAAGAACAGAGTACTTTACCAGAGACTTTTTAAAAAGTCATTTCATAATGATAAATGTATCAATTCATTAGATAAGAATCCTGAATGTTTATATAGCTTATAACAAAGCTTCAAAATATATGAAGCAAAAACTGACAGAACTGCAAGGAGAAATAGACATATTCATAATTATATTCGAAGAATTCAGTAACCCCTCTCAATTAATGATATAGCAAACAGAAAATCAGTAAAAATACAGAACACTCAAACAAAACCATCCACTAACTTTACCTAATGATATTTATAGCACATTCTCTGTAACAACAACAAAATAGACATTCTTTTGAGGTGCATATGGAACATTTACCAAGTTAGATTATAATATGAGCCATTAAGCAAAGCTTTAAAAAATTTAAAGGGCTCAAGTCATACAGATCTAGTCTCTGACTACAATGAATTAAATTAGAAATTAAGGAAATAGGCCACAAAAAAATTGTCATTATTAAATGTGTGATTTAAAATGTTACTGCATTTTCAGATCATATTTTAGGACAACAATCAAAACAGATACAAATTCAGCAGGAATTGACTCTCTTTCCACAACAAAGCCCAAGACTACATCTGAGTCACGTGCATTAGTCACACACTGAAGGAGCTCTGGTGGCCACTGCTCTTAGAGGAAATGGCTTTTGCCATGCACAGACAAAAAAAAAGTATTGCCTGCATTAAAAAAAAAAAAAATCTTCCCACCCACCTAAAGCCATAATACATCACAGAAAAGCATTCTTTACTGGTGGTTCATGGTAAGTTACAACCTACTGCAAGGCTTAGAGGATCCTGGGGGTGGAGAGGCAAAAGAGAAAAAAAAAGCTACGTGAAGATTTTATTTTCTACCTTCATAAACGAAAGTCTGAGAAGTGGCCACATAGAAAGAGTAATCCAGCTCTTAATAAATTAAGCATGTTAATAAATGAAACATTTCTCCAATTAATAGTCTTGAGTGGCTGTGTGGGAGGCCCCCAGGCTGGAATGTTTTACCAGCTCCCATCTCCTCTCCCACTGTGCTCTGTTTGCTCCACTTGGTTGATGTAAGTGGGTTTAGGTAGTTGAAGTCATCTCTTTCAGGTCATGACCTATGTAAATAACATGACCTATGTAAATGACCTATGTAAAGTAACCAGTAACCAATAGAGAAACTAAAAAAGTGATACAAGTATAACATGAACTGAGAGGAAGGGAGACAGCATGTTATATCTTTGTGTAATGTGACAAGAAGTTTACTGAGAGTACCTAGAGTTAGTAAGTCGCAATGTAAGGGCAGAACATCATTTCCTGGTGTAGAAGTAATCACAAGAAGAGATAACTAGAAAATAAGTGGTGGATTTTGCACAACTGGACTAGAGTTGAATAAGGGACAGGACAGCAGGGGGATGGCTAATAACTGTGTGTATCTTTGATTTTTAAAAAAACATGTTTAAGGTATAACAAAAATCCTTAAAATCAATGGTGCAAATAGTTCCACATTTCAGAAGACAAATAATGGCAATCTTGTAGGTGTGTGGTTGCTGGGATCCACCAATGATTAACTGCGACATCCCTCCCTCTCATTTTGCTTCTGTAAACTAACACTCATTTGCTAGATCATATAACTAAAATGCAAATTGACAGATGCATTTCCCATCTTAGAGCATTTAATGGCCTCCTATGGTCTACAGCAGAAAGGCAATGCCCCCAAACAGTGCTTAAGAAATTCATACCTCTCCTGTGACTTCTTTTTACCACTTGCTGAATTGAATCCCCACTTGCTGTATGCTGAAACAATACCAAAATGCTTTATCTCCCCACAAACCCAGCCTGAGTGCCTCTAGCCATGTCTTCCACTCTGACTTGTATCCACTCTTTAAGAATCAGCAATTGGTTACTTTCACCAGCAGGAACCGTCTCTGACTTCCCCCTAACTGGGGTGCCTCCTTTCCATAATTCTGTTCCATAATTCTTTGCAGACATTTCCATCACTCTCCCATCAATAATGTTTTATAATATCCCTAGTCTAGTTCCTCCACTAGACTGTTTCTTGAGTTCAGTTTTTATGTCCCAGTGCCTCTCACTGAGTACATAGTAAATGCTCAATAACTATTTTTTAAGTTAGTTTTAAGAATGCTAATCTCACTAGCACTAAAAAGAGGAACCATCAAACAAAAAATAAGATCCACTTTTCATTCTAGATTAATCTGCATCTGCCACAGAATGATCCCTTTACACACACACACACACACACACACACACACACACACCAAAGCATATATACATATCTGTCCTTACTCATGGTCAGGGTAGATTGATGCCAGAAGAGCTTGATTTGGAAAGTTCTCCTTAACCCACTCCAAAATATCTTATCCATTAGCTATATGGTTTGTTTGTTTGTTTATTTGTTTGCCACTCAAAATTTGCCACTCTAAATTGTGTCTCTGGCATGTAGATTATTTTAGGCTGATTATTTTTAAGAAACAGAAGTCTAAAGAAGAAACATTGACCTTCTCACTAACTGCCTAAAAGAATTTAGCTAGAAGACCTACTCCTGGAAGAGAGTTATTATGATAGATAACTACATTATGTTATGAACTAAGAGTGGTAGACAAAGAGGAATTTAGTGAAGTCTGTTAAAATTCCTCTCTGGGTCCCATTGTTTCTCTATGGCCCTGGAAACATTTGTTTATCAAACATTTATTCTTTTTTACTCTTTCTGTGAATTACTTTCCTTCCCTTTGAAGCACCAAGCCCCTATCCTCTTCTTAGTCCAGAATGATAAATATTCCTCCTTTTACCTGTCTTTGGAATATCTCATATCTATGTAGATTCCCTATATTATGTAATTAGATTTATTTTCTCTTGTTAATCTGTCACATGTCAATGTAATTCTTAGACCAACCAAAAGAACCTTAAAGGGTAGAAGACAACTTTTTCTCCCCAACAGCTGCTGTACTGCTAGAGAGGCCCCCAAAACTGTTAACATATAAAAAGCTGCCTGTCCAAGCATTATTTTAGACACAAGCAATCCTGAAAGAGGTTACCCTGAATTATGGCTACTACCCCATTTAGATAGCCACTTCCCCATACCCACTGCCCCCACAGAGTCAGGAGCATCTAAGATCACAATTTGAATGGGAGGTGACCAAAGGGAGGAGGAAGGCACCATTCTGGAATCTGGAGAATGCTCAGAGATACTGTAACAGAGAGATAAGAGCATGACTTTTAGAATCAGGCAAGTCTAGTCTGACTTGTCTGATTTTTCTATCTCTGATGTGGGCAGGTTATTTTATCTCTGTGAGTCTTGTTGCTTTTAAGAGGCCACATTCTCCTGGGATAGTTGTGGAATTAAATGGTACATGCTCACTGAGCTCTTTAAGAAGGTGCAAGATAGGCTTTCAGTAAATGTGAGTTATCACCCATACAGCCACAATGGGTATGACCTCTGGGAGAGAGAGCCAGAAGACACTAAAGACAACTCTCAAATATTTCTCAGTTGTGCCTGGAGCCTGGTCTTGTACAGTTCCTAGAATCTCTTTACAGGAAAATAGCTTCCACACCTCCCAGGAGTAGCCCTAGCCTATCTCAGACAAAGTGATCCACCTCCTTTTCTTAACTTTTTCTGCATTTCTACCCATTATTCCTATTAACCATATGAAATCTGGAAAGAACAAAAGAATCTTTTCTCCTCATAAGGTAAGAAATGGGGAAAAGTTTCTAAACCTGTATTTTCATATACATATACCCTCTTAATCAAATACACATTGAGTGACTTCTCCAAATACATGTAGGTAAGCACAACTTATAAGGCAGAAACGTCCCTTATACGTGTCTAGTTGGCTGTTATATAGCCTCACATGAAGGTGGTTTGGGAGGCGGGCAAACCAATTTGCTTTTAAACCCTAAATCAGTGACTCTCAAACTTGGAAATGCATCAGAATCACCCAGAGAGCTTGTTAAAACACATTGCCAACCCACCAAGCACAGAGCCACTCAAACAGCCTATTACTGAACTCGTTTTCCTTATGGTAATATGCTTGGTTTTATTTTCTATATGTGTTAAAATAAAGACATTGTGTTCACTTGAGCCGCCAGGCAACACTATTCCCTGTAGACAGAAATTCAGGAAAAGATAGGTTGGTCCTGAGAAAGTTAAGAACACTTTCTTAAGTGGAATAGTAAATGAAAGATTTGAAAACCTATGTAATGGGTGTTTTATTTACAAGGAGATCTTAACCACAAATCTCAGTTGAACAAATCTCCACAAAATAGTTTCTCACTAGATAATGGTTAAAGCTTTGATGCTGCCATAAACGTGTGCAACTATGTTTAAATTCAATCATCAAATTACTGTTAATCCAAAAAAATAAAATATGATTATGATGAATTATGTTAAATATTTCAGTGTATATATGTCTAATATAATCAAGAAACAAATTGTATAACAATACATTTTTTTAAGTCCTTACTATGTAACTTCCAGTTATAAGATAAGATCTGGGGATGTAATATACAGCATAGTGACCATAGCCAACAACACTGTATTGTATATTTGAAAGTTGCTAAGACAGTAGATCTTAAAAGTTCTCATCACAAGAAAATAATGTGTAACTATATGAGGTAATGGATGTTAAGTAAACTTTCTGTGATCATTTCACAATATATAAGGTATCAAATCATTCTGTTGCACATCTTAGACCAATGAAGTTATTACATGTCAATTATATCTCAATAAGACTACAGGGGTGGGAGGAACCAAAGTCTTCACCATGATCTTCAGTGGATCACCTGGGCAACCTTTGAAAACCAGAGTCTCTGCTTTGGGGCCTAAGCTTGAGTCCTTCAAATCCTGATTCATATCCATGCTGCAAATCTGGGATTTGTTTGAGTAGCCAGTATGGAGAAATACAGTCCTGCAGGATCTGACGTGGCGTTTCATCACTCACCTCCTCGCCCAACCCACTCCAGGCCACTGGGCTGCTTGCTGGTTCCAGTGTCTGGCAGGTACACACTTCGCTGCTTTTCCACATGCAGGTTTGCCCATGGCTCATCCATCGCTGCTCCTGGTCTTTGTTCAAACACTACCTTTGCAGAGTATACTTACCTAACCATCCTCTGTATGCTTCCCTCTCATCTTCTCTATCCTCCCTCCTGGCTTTATTTTCCTGCATAGCAACTGGCATTATCCAATATGTTTACTAATTCTTTTAAAGATTTATATATTCATTTGAGAGAGAGAGAGAGAGAGCAAGCGGGGAGAGGGTCAGAGGGAAAGAATTTTCAAGAAGACTATTGCTTAGCACAGAGCCCAGCATGAGGCTTGATCCCACAACCTGAGATCAAACCTAAGCCAAAATCTAGAGTCAGCCACTCAACTAACTGAGCCACCCAGGCATCCCTATTTACTAACTTTTAATTGTGTTTCTGCTATACTCCTCTCCACTAGAACGTGAACTCCAAACGGACAGGAATGCTTATGTGTTTTGCTTTCTTATATATTCCAAGATCCTAGAAGAGTATGCGGTACATATAGGTGCTAAATAAACCTTATTTATGCAGATAATTTAGTAGGTAAACCCCATTTTCATAGCTTCAGCCTAGGCCTTGTATGGCAAGTTACCACAAAATCATAAATAATGAGAACCAAATTTAAAAGATGTTCTTCTTTTAGAGGTTTCATCCCCTTTTGTTAAAATCAAGCACAATCCTGCTTTATGCAGAACACCACATAGTAAACTTTCATTTATTCAGGATGATTGGGGATAGCATGCTCTGTGGACTGAAAGTGATTGCATACATTCATCATTCAGAGACTGTCAAATTTCAAAAACTCAGAGTACAGTGTGAAGCTCAGTTTAAACTTTCTTTGATAATTCAGAGTCCACTCAAGAACTTTAGTGTGATTTGATGTCATCATTAGGAATATTATTGGAGATTTCTAGGTGAATGAGTGCTAATCTCAGCGATGTTGCTGGTCATATGAGCAATAGAAGACAGTGTCTGCCATCAAGGGTCTACAGTCTAACTATGAAGATAACTCATAAGAACTAAATCATTAGAAAACAAGTTATAAAGCAACATACCCATAAATTTTCCTTGAAATCACATAAATGCACAACTGAGGAACAAAAATGGGTAATCTCAGCAGCCTCCCCAGAGGAAGTGATTGGCAACTGGATTTTTCAGACTTTAAGAGATGGCAAACGAATTGATCCACTGAACAGAAGCATGGTGCTTCTGATTAAAGCAATGCCCTGTAAAGAGTGAGGATTTTAGTAAAATTTTGACAGCATGGACAAAAGAAGCTCATTTCCTAGTACCTTGTACCACAGACCAAGCTCTATCAGTGTTGGCATCAGAAAACTCTTTCTTAATTAGGAGTCTGTGAGAACTGGGCATGTCCAGATAAGGAGCAAAATTTTAGATTGAGTGATTGATGCAGTTAAAGTTATTAAGGATTTGGCTATAAAGTAGAAAGTTTAAACAAGTTTAAATGTCCAGTAGCATTTCTAGAATTTTTGCTTACTTTAAGAAAAAGCATTAAATAAACCAAATAGGTTCCTTTTAAATAAAGGAAAAACCAATTATTAAATTTATTTTTAAAACACTAAACCCTATGATTGACAGTGTTCCAACAGGTAAATTAAGAAGCACAAAAGCTACATAGTAAGAAATCCAGCAATGAGAACATTGGGAACAAGAGTAACTCTGAAGTTTCTACAAATCGATATACCTTAATTAAGCAACAATGAGCTTATTCAAAAGTTAAAGTTATTTCAGAGCTAATCATATGACCTATTTCCTTAACATTCTTAACCTTAATTAAATTCCTTTGTTTTTCTTTAATAAAAATATCATATAACTCAAGCTAATCACAGAAGTTTTCATTGTTATTCAATATATGAGAATTAAATTATAATTTTTGGTCAGATGAATAAATTAATTTTTCCAGGCACATATCTTTATTAGTTTCCCTGATTGAAAAGTTGGCAGGTTGGAGGTTTCCAACTGAGTTGTGCTTCCCAATCAAAACAACTATGTGAACTCCAGAAAATGTCTTCTCAGGCTAGGCCTCCTGACTACAGGGCCTTGGTTAGGGGGCTTTCTAATGACAATACAGCATTAGAAAACTTCTGAATTGTCCTTCTTTCTCTTCATTTAGAATTGGAGACAGAGAGGATGGGGGATGGGGAGGAGAAATTTGTGGTGAAAAGTAAATGGAATTGTTTTACTTAGAAAAAAAATCATTGACTATAAAATGTTCTGAAATATTTTCTCCTATGTAATGTAGTATAAATTTGTTTGGTATAAATCTACCATCTCATTCAGGATGATGAGTTAACCTACCTCTTTTAATCCTAGAAGAAGCCTGGAAAATGCAATTGAATTTTTTTTCTTTTTGAGCCATCTCCAGTAAGCTGTCATTAATTCACTTCTTATGTGTATTGCTGTTGTTTATTTGCATGGGTTTTCTGGTTTCAAAATAAAACTTGTCTCAGATGCAGCTGTCCTGACTTGTTGTCTGAATCTTTGCACATTCCAATAGCATTTTTCACTGGAATGTTGAATTTAATGAATGAAAGACCAGATGTTCCAGGTACATTCAGCCTGAGTTGAGAAGGGTGTATATGACAGGGCCTCAATACCTTTTGGATAGTTAATAAATTAGTATTCATGTCAACTCTTCAAAATTAATCCTCTAACTATAAGCTTAACATGTTCTCTTAAAGAGAAATTTATTATATCTTTCAAAATATATCAGATCACTTCACAGATAATATGACTTAATTTATATCATCTGATAATACAAAAAGTCATCATCAAAGTGTTCTACTATAGAGGCACCTGGGTGGCTTAGTCAGTTAAGCCTCTGACTCTTGATTTTGGCTCAGGTCATGATCTCAGGGTCATGAGATCGAGCCCCGCATCAGGCTCTGTGCTGGTTATGAAGCCTGCTTGAGATTCTCTCTCTCCCTCTCCCTCTCCCTCTGCCACCACTCCCTCTAAAAAAAAAAAAAATCTACTATAAAATGATAATTTAATTGCTACAAAACCCCAATTAATCCAAAACAATGTTATAAAGACAAATGGTTTCAATGGTAAAAAGGCAGATAGAGGCTAGAGAGTATCAAATATTCAATAACAAAGTTACTTTCCCTGAAAAAGCCTTAATTAAGAGAAAGTTTTTAAAACCATAAGTGAATAGCCATAAAACTTAAACATCATTGTTCAAATCTAGCATCCAACCACATTTTGGTTTTTGTTCAAGAATAATGGCCTTTCTTTCCCTTGCTTTCCTTTCCTTTTTCTCTCTTTTTTCTTTCTTCCTTCCTTCCTTCTTTCCTTTCTTTCTTTCTTTATCACTAGCTGTATTAGTTTGCTAGGGTTGCAGTAATAAAGTACCTTAGACTGGAGTAGCTTAAACAATAGAACTTGATTTCCAAACCATTCTGGAGGCTGCTGCTAGAGTTGGGTCCTTCTAAGGGCCATAATAAAAAATCTGTTCCATGCCTTTCTCTTCAGCTTATAAATCGCCATCTTCTCTTTCTATCTCCACATGGTCTTTCTTCTCTACCCATCTCTATCCAAACTTCCCCTTCTGTCTATGAAGACACCAGCCTGGGTGCCTGGTGGCTCAGTTGGTTAAGCTTCTGACTCTTACTTTTGGCTCAGGTTATGATCTGGGGTTTGTGAGATCAAGCCCCGCATAGAGCTCTGTGCTCAGTGGGGATTCTGTTTATCTCCCTCTCCCATCTCCCTGTGCCCCTCCCCCACTCCTGTACACACACACACACTCTCTCTCTCTCTCAAATAAATAAATGAATCTTTAAAAAAAGCAAAATACCAGTCATACTGGATTAGGGCCCACCCTAATGACCAAATTTTAACTTTATCTCTTTAGAGATCTTATCTCCAAATACAATCACATTCTAGAGTACTAGGAGTTTGGATTTCAACATACATATAGTGGAGGCGGGGTGCAGAATTCAACCTATGACTTGAATCTTATCAAAGGCTTTTAACATACTTTAAGCACCTGCTCTCTTGACAAGCAAAGACACTTAAGTAAAGCAGCTGCATTTGTTAAGTTATAACTTCTTCCTCCCATCTAATTCCAAGGTCACATATGGTTTGGTATCCCTCTATAATCAATAACACCCCACATAATGTAAATGATGTTCTTGAATAAACAGATTGCTTTATGGACAATTGTTAATAACATGTATGCCATACTAAAAATGCCTACAAACTGGAAAGGCTCTTAAAGAGTTGGTAGACCTGCGTTCTAACACAGGTTCTGCTACTGACCTGCTTTGTGACCAGACCTCTCTGAATCTTAGCTTCCTCATAGAATTAGAATGATCAAATATGACCCTTAACATAAGATAGCATTGAAAATCATATGTTCAAATACTGTATATATTTTTAGCCTTTTTAGAGTGAACTGTAACTCAGATACAGAGATACAGAAAAGTACATGATTATCTTATCTAAATTTCAGTTTAGTTTCTTCCTTTCTAGTCATTACACTTTTATTTTTCTTTCTCACCTTATCATGCTGCCAAAACCTCCAATACCACGTTGAATATAATTTTGATCATGAGTGGGTGATATGGCAGTCTTAAAACAGACATAAGATTCTCTAGATGAATTTGTGAAAGATCTGATTTATGTCTTTCATAAATGTTTAGTAGAGCTGCCAGTCAAGTCGTCGAAGACTTTAGTTAGCCCAACTATCTCTCCTTTAAAGATAATCTGTCTTTTTCTTTTTCTGTGCTTGTGTTTAGGACTTTATTTATGTCACTGTTTTTCTGCTATTTCACTATAATGAGTTTTAAATGAAAGCTTGGTGTTTGGTTTTGTTGACCTGGCTAAGGAATTGATAATCGTGGATTGCATCTTTCATCAGCTCTGGGAACTTCTCTTCTATAATTTACTTAAATACTACTCTTTCCTATTGTCTTTCTCCTCTCATTCTGAAACTCCAATTAAATATAAGTGAGATTTTCTCTCAGTATCCTCTGTGTTTCTAGTTCTCTTTCTCCTTATTTCTCCATGTTGGTCTCAGGATAATTTCTTTTGACCTATTACATAGCTTATCAATTCTATCTTGAGTTGCTTTTGATCTAGTGTTAAAACTATCCGCAAAGATTAAATTTTTCATTTATGTAATTCATCTACTTCTGGTAGTTAATATTTGATAGTTTCAAATCTGCCATAATTATTCTTCTCAGTTATCTTTATACCTGTTTATCTTTGACTATGCACAATATTTGTGCTTGCTTCTACCAAGAATGACATTCTACAAACCCAAGACCACTTTCTACCAAATTAAATGCTTAACATTCCTGAAGATTAAAAGGAATTCAAGATGACTAGAAAATTTCAACAGAGCTGGACATCTCAATTGGGGTTTGCTCCAAGTTTGAGATCTTAGCTTATTGTGAAGTTTGTCACTAATCTGGCTCCTCATCTTGAGCAAGCTCTAGACTTTGATATTTGTCCTTCAGATCCTCAAGTCTATTCAAATGAATCTGTTTTAATTTTCTGTATCACAAAATGATTTCAGGCCAAAGTGACTTCTTCTTGCTTTCTTTTCATTGTCCTTCCATGTTTGACCCAACTATTTCTTACTGTCCTGTCATCTTGTCAATGTTTCAAGGAGATTTTTAGATTATTGTATCCCCTTTTAGTTGTTTTCAGCCAGGAGGTTGACTATGGACATCTTGACAGTTCACCCCTAACACTTCACCATACGTCTCCTAAAAACAAGGACTTTCTTCCACATCCAATACAATGATCACTCTGAAGAAAGTTAATATTGATATAATACCATTATCAAATATAGAATCAATTTTAAATTCCTAATAATCTTAATAATATCCTTTATAGTTTTTGTTAATAGACTTGCTATCCTTTTCTTTTATCTAGACTCTAGTCAAGGATCATGCATTATATTTGGTTGTCATGTCTGTTCCTTTTTATTTTATTATTTTTTAAAGATTTTTATTTATTCATGAGAGAACAGAGAGAGAGAGAGAGGGAGAGAGAGAGAGAGAGGCAGAGACACAAGCAGAGAGAGAAGCAGGCTCCATGCAGGGAGCCTGATGTGGGACTTGATCTGGGGACTCCAGGATCAGGCCCTGGGCCTAAGGCGGTGCTAAACCACTGAGCCATCCAGGGATCCCCTGTTCCTTTTTATTTTAAAAATGAATGAAAAGATCTGGTCAGATACAGACATACAAATAATGATTTGGAGTGTGAATAGGAATGTAAACTTTTCAGTTCATATTCTGATGCATTGTTTTAATTTTTTTCAATGAGTATGTAGAATTCACATAATTTTTAAACCAAGATATTTTTATTTTTTTTTTATTTTTTTTTTAAATTTTTTTTCTATTTATTTATTTATCATAGTCACAGAGAGAGAGTCAGAGACACAGGCAGAGGGAGAAGCAGGCTCCATGCACCGGGAGCCCGACGTGGGATTCGATCCCAGGTCTCCAGGATCGCGCCCTGGGCCAAAGGCAGGCGCCAAACCGCTGCGCCACCCAGGGATCCCTAAACCAAGATATTTTTAAATGAAGGACTACACTTTTAGAAAATTTATGATGTTTATGAAATTCATGATATTTCTGCTTAATATTTTTTCTTAGTGTACTACATACTATTTATTAAAAATATGTGGCTTTTTGTGACAATATGTTGGATTATGGAAATTCTGAAAACAATTATTTTATCTTTCACAGTTAATTATCAATTCACTTTGTTTTGCCTAAAAACTAGGGCCACCAACTTAAAACACCCCCCCCCCCCCAAAAAACATCAGTACTAAATTATAATTTAGATGAAAGACAAAATTAACAATTTAAGGGGATTTCAGGGGATTATGTCCAAGCTACTTTAATATTTTATACTGAAGTAGCTACTGTTCTAGATATCTCTGAGAATATGCATGTTATTCTTTGGAAATGCATTTTCTTTAGGGGTAAGACATGTAGTTTTAAAATTGGAAGACATTGTAAACCAAGATTCAGTAAACCAAGATTCTACTACTTACTACATGTACAACTTTGAAACAGCCATTTAAAACTCTTTGAACTTCATTTTTATTATTTATCAATTGAAAATTATGGTATTTGCTCTTTAAGATTATTCTAGGGAAGAATTCAAACATGGAAGACATTTTCAAAATCTAGGACACACAGAAACACAGAAAGCATTAATTTTTCTCATTTTGGGAGCATGTCCCACACAATGGTATTATATTCTCTTATTTGACAGAACCTGTTTGAGAATTTTGAAGATAATCTCAGCTAGAGGAATTAATTCCATAATTGGCTAAGTACATTTCTTCTACTTCTGTTGTTTTTGAATTAAATAATATGCTTAGCTTCATTATTATTATCAATCATAATCTTGGGGATTTGCTTTAAAAATCTTTTTTCATGCTAAATGAATATAGAGATTTTTTTCCTCTGGACTGGACAGCAAACTAAACATTTTTATGTATTTCACACAACACAGAAATGAAAAGTATTACAATGGAAGGAAAAAACTATGTTAAAGCTGTCTGATTTTAATGGGAATTCTCATCTATGAATATAGCATTGGTTTGAAATATTTAATTCTGGTCAAGAGATTATAGTAATTGCAGTAGCATCTTTTGTCAGCTACACATGAGAAAGGAAGTTAATAGGCCTGATAACACAGTGCAAATTAAGGGAAAATTATTTCTACTCTACCCCTGCTTTTGCTAGATAAAAATGAAGCTGGATAAACTAGACAATGTCTTTGCTAGATAAAGTTGAAGTTTCTGGGTGAAGACACAAGGAGGTTTTTTTTTAACTGTTGAAAAATTTTGGTCTCTAAGTATTAACATTATAGGAATGGTTTCTTGTATAGAACTAGGAAGAGAATAAACTGGGATAGATCCTATAATCCTGATAATTTGTGAGTGAATTAAGGAAGAGGAATTCATTCTAAAATGTCTGTGTTGATAATTACTCTGATTAAATTTTAAGGCTTTGTTTATATGTTTGACTTGAGATAACTTAAATATCCTATTTCCCTTACATGTTAGGAAAAACCAGACAGAATGGCTTTGATCAGTAAACCACGTTGGCTGAATCATGGACTCGAGATTAACTAGAGTCAGATTGTAGAACTGGTTCTACCAATAACTCCGACCTTGAGCAAATTGTTTAGTTTTTGCAAAGGTAAAATGAAGAAGTTGCAAATAGTTTTTAAAATCCCTCCCAGTTATAAAATATAAAATTCTACAGCTCTATGGGTTATTCTAAAATTCAATATAGGGCTGAAAGAGACTCTTTTTAGAGTCATTCTTTTTCCTTCAACCTTTTCCTGACTGAATTCTAGTTCTTGAGAATTAGTTTCATGTTATGCAACAGAACCATTTGTCAGTCTCAGGTCTGAAACCATCTCTCCCCCCAATACCACATCCACCTCACCTCAACCCAACCCATCCCACCACACACACATAGTCCACCATGGTTAAAAGTCAGACCCAATGTTAGGCCAGGGGCTCTGTCAGGGAATTAAGGAGACAATGACAGGGAGAAGTGGGCAGAAGGCTGAAAGAGGAGACCCAGGTTCCTCGGCTTCAAGGCCTAAGTCATTGGGGTGGAAAGTTCCAGATTTTGCATCCTGCTGCATGAAAAGGAAAGATCCTGACTTAGTCACCCAAGTACATCAGATGCACCTTAGCAAAAATGAACTCATGTGTGGTGAGTTTTGCTATGAGATAACTGGGGTAGAGACTGAGTGAGGACAAGAGGCCACTCTCCTCCTCACCCCTGAACTCATTGTGAACAGCATTAATTGGCAAAGGTCCACAGTAAGGTTGGCAAGAGCCACATCTCTGTGGGAGAGTGAGGGCTCTTGACAGAGTCAGCAAACATAGAAAATCACCAGTGACACCAGTGGAAAATCTCTGGCACTTGAGACCACCAAAACCAGAAGGCATGGCAAAAAGCCAACAGTCACAGTTTAACTCAAAGGACATTTGAGTTCTCTCTCCTCTAGTGGACAGTAACAGGGGAACTACAATAGTCAGGGGAGGGGGCAGCAGGGGAAGCCTGCTAATCAAGTTACTAGTTCTTGGGACCATTATAATCAAGAGTATTAAGGTCATTATAATCTTATTTATACATTGAGGTTGTTGAAGCTTGCTCTAAATAGACTGTCTTCAACTTTTGTAATTTCTTACAATGAAAGCAAGCAGGAAGTTAGTAAGAGGGTGAAATGGTCATTTCTGCATATTACCCTTAAATATTCATTCCTCAAGAAAATATGGTCAGGAGAAATAAGAACCCATGTTCCTACAAGAACCCTAACTCAATGAATGCCAGTCCACATATTAAAATCTCCTTTTGTTTGCTTTATCACCTGAGAGTTGTTTTGTGTCATAAGAACTGTACTTTATTTGAATGTTTCCATATAATACTCCATCTTCAGTCATGTATAGTGTGACTAAAAGAAGTTTTATGTATTCAAGGAATACTTGCCAGCAAACAGTATACTGAACATGTTAATATTCTTTAAAATCTTTTTTTTAGGATTTCAAAATAAGACACTTTTATAAAGCTATTATATAAAGTAGTCACTGAGCCACTATTTTGGAAAACAGAAAAAAACTTTCAAGGATTAAGGCATATTTTCCCATTATATTCATATATAACTTACTACAAAATTGTAAGTGCCATTTGTAAAACAGTTTTGACTAAGAGGTATAAAAAGAAACTTATTTTCAAATCCAAGAAGGAAATCATTTTGCCACATATCATGTCTTAAAGTTGTGTATGTTGCTAACCCCTCAATCAGCTTCTCTAAATTTGCAGCCTATTCTATTTCATATAGCCACTCACAGATCTACCCAAGACAGACTTGCGAGCAGATACCATCATTCTCACAAATGCTGGAAAATTATGATCACATATATGTGCATATTTTATGCGTGTATGTATGTGTATATATGTATACATTATATACACAAATATATAAATGTATGTTCATATAAACATGAATACACATTTTTTAATCTGAAAAGGCATATATCAATGTTAATAGTGTGTAATTGTTGGTTTAGAATTATTTAGTACATTTTATGTTCTTTCAGCTTATTTTCAAGTTTTCCAAAATGGCCAGGTATTACTTGTGAAATAGAAAGACTTATTAAAACACTCTAGATGAATATTTTATGGCTTGGAAACATGTTTATAATAAAGAATAACTGGGGGAAAATTTCTCGCAGCAAATTTTCAACTTCAGGAAGCATAGTTGGTGAAGGGTCTCACCTGCAGTCCTTTGAAATATTGTAACATTTGTGCCAAGGCCACTCTCCCCATATCTGTTCCCAGCCAATGATAACCTGACAGGATGACTAAGACAGGCCCCCTCCTGAGCGACAAGGGACTCCTCTCATGACCAATTTTTATTCAAGGATTCCCCCATACACTTGCTGAACTTTCCCTAGACTATATGGAAGTACAAGATGCCACCACCCAACTTTCTGTCCCTCTCCCCTTCACTGGAGTCAGACATAGGTCATGGTCTGATGCCTTGACCAGCTCCTCCCTATTCTCTCCCCATTTTCTCTCAGAGGTGTTTTCCAATGAAATTTTTACCTCTGTACCTGCCATGGACCCTGGCACAGGGCTCAGGCATAGCAGGCATATCAGGCATAGCAAATGTTTCTGGGAAGAAATGAATGAATAGATAAATTCTTTAATCTGTAAAGTGTAAAATTAGGTATAAATGACTCTGTCACAGCTTCAACTAAATTAGTAATATGTAACCATGAGGGACTCCTAACTCTGGGAAACAAACAAAGGGTTGCCAAAGGGAAGGCGAGTGGGGGGAAGGATGGGGTAACTGAGTGACGGGCACTAAGGAGGGCACTTGATGGGATGAGCACTGGGTGTTATACTATATGTTGGCAAATTGAATTTAAACCAAAAATAAAAAGTAAAAAAAAATAATAAAGGAAATAAATATATCAACATAACCAAACAACTAATAATAAATTTGTTTTGCACTTTACATAAATAAAATTAGTGACATGTAATAGTTTACTTTTTTATATTACATAGTAATACATACTTATTGTAGAAATTTAAGAAAATACAGACAAGCCAAAAACTACCTATATTGGGGATCTCTGGGTGGCTCAGAGGTTTAGCGCTTGCCTTCGGCCCAGGGTGTGATCCTGGGGTCCCGGAATCGAGTCCTATGTTGTGCTCCCTGCATGGAGCCTGCTTCTTCCTCTACCTGTGTCTCTGCCTCTCTCTCTCTCTCTCTCTCTCTCTCTCTCTCTCTGTGTGTCTCTCATGAATAAATAAATAAAACCTTTTAAAAAAATTACCTATACTCTTTCTGTCCCAAGGGAGCCACTCTTCCTACTACATTCTCTTTGTAAATACACTTGGATATATGTGTGTACACATAATGTATACACACTGCACTTCCCAAGGTAAAAATGAATCAGTGAAGTCAAGGAAGCAGGAAGCTGAATAGAGATAAGTGGATCTTGGGCAATTTCCTGAGAGAGGCACAAAGCAAGGTCCAAAAGATAGAAAAAAGACACCTGTTTGGAGGATCAGGGAAAGTTGACAGAGACGGCATTTCAGCTAGACCCTGAAGGAACAGGCAATTATTTTTTCTTTTACTTTGGAATTTTATTAAAACAGCCTCAACAGGCGGCCCCCATGGCCTAGCGGTTTGGCGCCGCCTTCAGCCCGGGGTATGATCCTGGAGACCCGGGATCGAATCCCACATCAGGCTCCCGGCATGGAGCCTGCTTCTCCCTCTCCCTGTGTCTCTGCCTCTCTCTCTCTCTCTGTGTGTGTGTGTGTGTGTGTGTGTGTGTGTCTGTCTGTCTGTCTTGAATAAATGAATAAAATATTTTTTAAAAGTAAAATAAAATAAAACAGCCTCAACAGTTTAGATTACAGTTTAGAAGTGCTTCAAAGTTTGAGCCTTAGTTTTTTATATTCTTTCATATATCCTGGCACAGGTAACATTGTTCATGATACTTTCCACCCCCATTTTCTCACGCACCAACTGTCTCCTTATGGAGGTTTCCTTGCCAGCCCAAGCCTGTACCTGAATCGAGTCATTAGCTAAGGTTACTGAACTCTTGGTTTTCTGGCCAGCTAGTGTGGTTTCTTCAAATTATTCTCTCAGCTTAAAGAAGATCTATTTTATTTTATTTTAAATAAATATTTATTATTTAATTTATTTATTTATTTATAATTAATAAATATTATTACACATTTATTATTCCACGCTGGGCATGGAGCCAAACATGAGTCTTGAACTCACAATCCTGAGATCAAAACCTTAGCTGAGATCAAGAGTCAGATGCTTAACTAACTAAGCTACCCAGGCGCCCCAAGATCTCATTAATTTTAAAATTGCTTTTGGTTTTTATAGTGATTACATCTCCATTTGTACTGATGAGCACAGTGGGTTTTACCAAACAGCTTCATTTCCTGATTGTTTCTCTTATTTCTTCAGTAACAAGTCTGGGCATCCCATCTTCAAGTGTCTGTTTCAGTTAATCAACTCTGTATTTGGAGCTTCAAAAGTTGGGCATGTCCCGGTGCATCAGAGGCAGATGTTATAAAATAGGTCACATTTTGGTAGGTAAAGATGGGAAGGCGGGGAATGGCAGGCACAACGGCAAAAGGCGAGGTCCCAATGCTCTAGCTTCAGTTCATGGAAGCAGTTGACTTTACAAATTAATAACACTCACCTGGTTTCTCTATGGAAAACACTACAGGTCTATCATGATCAGGAGCTCACCAGATTTCTCATCATTTCACCTAAAGGACTAGACTCATTTGTTTAAAAGTAGCTCAGCACTGTAGTCTTTCTAGATTTGGAAACATCCCTTGAAAATGTTGAAAATTATTTTGTCGTTAACAGAACATCTTTCTTCCTGTTCCAATATAATCCTGAAATGTTGATGATTAGTATAAGTGGGGTGGAGTTGGGGCAGCAGTGTGCGTTACTAACATCATCAAACATCAAGTTCTGCTGCACGAGCCCACAATGTCCCTTGGCTCACCACAAGCTTGAAATTCACGTACTGCAATGGCCTGTTGCCTTGAATGCATTTCCTTTTTCTAAGAGTTCTATCCAAATCTCACAAGACTCTTCAGACTCAGAACCAGTAAACATATAAAAGCACCTCCTAATCACTCCCTTATCTCCAACGTCCTGCCTGTTCTTTGTTGTCAATAGATGAGCTGTTAGAAACTAAGAATCTTGACACTATCATGTGGAAAGGAAAGTAGTTTGAAGAAAAAACAATAGAACACAAAGTTCTTCAGTGAAATGCTGACTTTGAGTATAACATAGACAAAGCAGTTATTCATAAATCTGAGGTAACATTCTTTTAGATTTTATTTAAAGAACTGCTATAGTAGCTGAAACTGGAGTCTACAAGTATTTCCTTAACATGTCATTTTTTCCTCCAATTCAGATACATAGACTTATTATTATAAAGTTACTCGGCATTCATAAGGTTTTCCATTTTATAACAGCAAGCATTGCAACATTTATTTTGGAAAAAATGCTTAGAAAATGTGAATTTTTCTAGTAAGTAAATCAATCACGAGGTCTAGGAACATGCAGATTATCCATCCAGTACCTCTCCTCAAAATGTCAAAGTTAGTTTTTTCTTTCTTTTTTTGAATTTACATAGTAATTTTGCTCAATGGGAAGGAAAGGTAGGGAAGGAAGAGAAAGTACTCTCCTATAGGTCTATAAAATCTGGACTAAATCGTCTTACTAAAAACTCACTGTGTGCTGGCATCATGTTTCTGCTGGGCTCACTAGGGCAAAGAAGCAGAGAGGGAATGCAGGCACTCTGTGTACACAGAGATAGGAAGCCTTGAGAGATTATGCAAAGTTTATTATCTGAATTTTGTAATTAGTAAACTTTTTAAGGATAAGAACGCCTTTTTAATCGAAGTGTATTAAAATGTGGCCCTCTACATAACAGCAATTATACTTTTGTCGGTTTAGTTTTCAGGCCATGCTTGAGACCTATATGAAATCACTGAGTCTTTACAATAACCCCACAGTCCCCAGGGGCAGTCTCCTCCTCCTGCCCCAGGATCTGAGGCTGAGACACAGCTCTTTTCTGTTCATTGATGAAAAGCATTGTGAGTCACAGAGGGATTCTGTTGCAAATACGATAAGCATTAGGGCCTTGAGTGTCACAAAAGAGTGGGTTGAATTAAAGATTTTCAGCCACTTTCGTGCAATAATGGCTGCAGAGCCAAGAGGACTTAATGTCCAGATACTAGTGCAAATAAGATTAGGTTCAACAAGAATGGGAAAAGAGTGACAGGGGTAAGGGGAGGAGTTCTATGGCGTCCTAAAGCCTTATTTACGTGGAAATTTACACACATTGGGCAAGATTGAGGCAGGATGGCAAACCGAGGAAGGGGCGAACTACCCCCCTCCCATTCAACTACACCCCAGCCCTACCAAAGAGACTACTGCCTGTATAAGGCCAATTATTGCTCACACTTTTTGTCTTCTGCCCTGTCAAGGTTCCTTTTCCTTCAATTCTTTTTAACCATCGTGGAATGAGGTCAGTACTCTGTGATTGTCATTTCGTTCCAAATTCTTGAAATATTTTATTATTTACAAAAGATTTCCCTACTGACTTAGGACAGGAAAAAATATGAATGTGCAAACCCTGAGATTCCCAATAATAAAAATTTCAGTTGTCATGGTTTTAGTTAAAGATTATTCATAAAGGACCTTTGAAGGAAAATATTTAAGAAACATAGTTTAATTTGTTCATTTTTATTGAAGAGTTTTATTTTGTTTGAATGTGCATAAGGAATATATTTGTTAAAAATTCAGAAGAATACCACCAAAAAAGCATAAAGACTAAAATGAAGATTATGTCTAAAATACTGCTCAGTGTTATATTCTGAAGTCTATCTTTCCAGATATTTTCTACACATACCCACATTCAGGCATACACCCATCAGTTTTAGATGTGATCAGAGTATTTTTCATAATCTGGCATGCAATCTACCTTTTTCACTATGTATAATATTGTGGCATCTTTTCATGTCAATGTATATAGACCTACATTATCCTTTTTATTTTTTTTAAGATTTTTATTATCTATTTATTTATGAGAGAGAGAGAGAGAGAAAGAGACAGGGGGAGAAGCAGGCTCCATGCAGAGAGCCTGACATGGAACTTGATCCTGGCTCTCCAGGATCAGGCCCTGGGCTGAGCTCTCCAGGATCAGGCCCTGGGCTGAAGGTGGCCCTAAACCACTGAGCCACCTGGGCTGCCCTACATTATCCTTTTCAATCACTGCATTATATTCTACGGTCTAGGGCCATACCACCCTGAATGCACTCAATCTTATCTAGTCTCTGAAGTTAAGCAATGATGGATCTTGTTAGTACTTGGATGAGAAACCTTATGATTTCTAATTTTTAATTTTTAATTACTTTGTGTATTAGATTTTTAATAATTTTGTGTATTAGATTTTTAATAACTTTGATTAGATTTTTAGATCTTAGATTAGATTTTTAATAACTTTGTGTATTAGAGATAGTAACATTACCCAATAGAGGCTGTAAACTCTGTGAGGGTCAAGACTATCTTCTTCAGTACCATACAGCCAGCCTTTAGTGTAATGCCTGACACAGAGCAGACACTGCCCATCATATACATTGAAAGTAAATTCTCCCAGTTTATGTTTCTTTTCATACTCTTTTAAAAATTTTTTTCTATCCAAAGTCTTTAAGCTTCCAATAGTAAAAATCTATTGATATATTCCCTTATGGTAGATGAATATTTGAGTCATACAGTTCCCATATGACAATTGTAAAAATAACAACAAACATTTATATACACACTGCAAGTGCCAAGAACTGCTGCAAACACTTTACATATGCTCATTCATTTAATCCTTGGAACAAGTCTTTTGTCTAGTAGAGTATGTCCCAATCTGCCCCTGCCTAATTACTTGTCCTTTTAAAACATTTTGTAGCTATTCTTCTCAATCTCCTTAATTTTAATAAGCAATGATTTCATATTTTCTAAATCAGAAGGAGGAGGAGGGATAAAAGGAGATTTCTTACTCTCTCCCCTTTACCTCGGTTGCCCTCACTGTCCTCCCCAATGCATGTGTGCAATTTTCCCTTTACACAAATTATAGCATGATATACACACTATTCTGCATCCTGGTTATTTGATTCACTTAATAAAATATCCAAATGCTCTTTAAAATCACTTTATTAGGGTGCCTTATTGGCTAAGTTGGAAGAACATGCAACTCTTGATTTCGGTGTCGTGAGTTCAAGCCCCATTTTGGATGTAGAGATTACTAAAAATAATAAACTTAAAAAAAAATAAAATCACTTTGTCAACTTTTGATTGTGTTTGAGTTAAATTCATAAGCTTGGGGACAATTTTCATCTTTAAAATAGTGTCTTCCCATTCAAGAATATGTTATTTCTGTGTTTTTCTGACTTTCTTTTGTGTCCTTCAGTAGTTTTTAGTTTTCTCCTTATAAATCCTGTATATTTCTTAACTGTATTTCTGAATGGTTGGTCTTTTTAATCTTTCTCTATCTGATAGGCTGGAAGAAAATATCTCCCTTGTTTTTTTTAACTTGCATTTACCTTATTACCAATGAGGTAATACACTTTCATACATTTTTTGGTCATAATAGTCTTTGTAAGTTGAACTTCTCATCCTTATACACTTGAAAGGTAGAGAAGGCTTGAGAGGGTCCCCAAGACAACTAAAATCATTGTTCCACACATGAAAAATTTAATTCATCATTCCCACAAAAGCAATTTGTCCACCTTACTTATCTGTTTCTGTTAATAGGATCACAATTCCCTGTTATTCAGGCTCAGAATCATATAACCTTTGATAACTTTGTTCCCCTTCACCCCTTATTTTATCTCATTGGCCTAAAGTAATTCTTTAAAATCTACTATTGCAATTTCCCTTGCTTCTGTCTCTTCCCTTTCATTGCCACAGGTTTGTTCATGTTCTCTACCTCTTTGCCCAGAAATAGTGGCTTTCTGATCTCCTCCCCTCCCTTCTCTTCCTTCTGCACCTGAGAAAGAAGAGATGAAGTCCAGACCCAATTATATTCCATTGTTAATCAAACTTGAATGGTATACCAGTGCCTCCTAAATTTGTCTCCCACCACTATCCTACTTTTTTTCTGCCGTTCAGCAAAACCAAACTACCTAATATTCCCAAAATATTCTCTATGATTTTCTGACTATACCTTTTCTTCTGCCATCATGCGCACCTGGAATGTTCTTTTTTTTTTTTTTCTTTTGCAAATCCATCATTTCCTCAAGGCTCATCTGAAACATCATCTCCAAGAAACCTTTCCTGTGATCTCCAACTCTTCTGAACTCCCAGAGTAACTTTGTTTCTCTTAAACTACTTACCCTATTATTATCACCACTATAAATTGTTTAAGCAAAGAGAGTATGACTTATATGATGGTATGATGAAAAAATCCTGGGATATGTGGTCAGAGGATCTGTTGAAATCCCCACTGTTCACTTACTAATTGCTTTAGATTGGGTACGTCATTTAGCCTCTTACCTTAAGATCTTTAGTTGTGAATTGGTGGTGGTAGTAATCATGTCTGTAACAAAAGAAGTTGTAAAGAACAAAGAATATAATGATGTGAAGAAAAAAAACCTGTAAATTGTAAAACACTGTAAAATAAATAATGGCTTAGAATTGACACTTTTAGTGTGCCTTGAGTGCCTATTTGCATATCATGCCAATGTATCAAGGTGCCATATTCCACATAAGACAGTAGCAATAATTTTTAATAAGATGTTGCATCACAGTCTAACCTCAAAAATGGAAAGTGTTATTATTAGTTGGTTGAGAAAGAACAGACTTTTTAAACACTGGTTTTATTAAAGGTAAAAAAGAGCCTTAAAAATACTGGATACCTATGCCCATGTTAAAAATGTGACATTGTTACAGATTGTAAACAATTGCTAATCATGCTGACAGAAATTTTTCTGAATGAAACATATTTTTATTAAAGAATCTATGATACAAAAAAAAAAAAGAATCTATGATACATGGTGACAGAGGGAGATAAAAATGAGATTAGCCATTCTAACTCCTGTTTTCAGGTATAGTCCTGAGGCAAAGGGTAGCTGAGTAAACAAAGAAGACTGTTGATTTCCCTTGAACTTCATTGTTATCATTCTCCTACAATAAGTTTTTAAATTATTCATAGTAACAATGTCTGGTGCTTCTCCCCACAGTGGCATCACACAACATATACACACCATATTTCGTACACATAAGAGTATATGTACATATACCACCTTATCTATCCTAAAAGAGAGAAGACAAAAATGGATGAGTGACTTTCTTCATATCACTATCTTTTTTCCATGAATTTGCAATCTCTCATCCAACACTCTTACTCTGAGCAATAGACCTTGCTTTCTGATATCTGAAAGGTTAGAGGGCCCATAACATTTCTACCATCCCTCTCTTTCTTTTCTTTTCTTTTTTTAAAAGATTTATTTATTTATTTGAGAGAGATAGAGTACACAAGCAATAATAGAGGGAGAAGGAGAGAGAATCTGAAGCCAACTTCACATTGAGCACACAGCCCAGTGCAGAGCCCCATCTCACAACCCTGAGAGCACAACCTGAGCAGAAACCAAGAGCTGGACATTTAACTGGTTGCGCCACCTAGGTAGCCCCTATCCCTCTCTTTCTAACCTTAAATTTTCTACATTGTCATTCATATTTCTTCATTTTTATAAATTTTTTATTGAAGTAAAAAAAATATTTAGTAAAGTGCCGAACTCACGCTTAATCTTAGTGTATAGCTCAATAGGTTTTTTGCAGATGTTTGAATCCAAACAACCACCACTCAGATCAAGATGTGGAACATTTCTTGTACCCCAGTAGACTTCTTCATAACTCCCCATAATCAAACTCCTTACCCAGTACCCTCTAGAGGTAACCACTATTCTGACTTACATCACTATCAATTAGTTTTGCCTGTTCTTCACATGTACGGAATCATACAGTGTGTATTCTTTTGTGTCTAGCTGCTTTCTCTTCCCAGAATATCTATGATATTCATCTATTTTGTTCATCAGTAATTCATTCTTTTTACATATGTAACAGCTGTATTAAATATAATTCGTATGCCATTACATTCACCCTTTCAAATTATAAAATTTTGTGGGTTTTGGTATATTCAGTTATGAAACCATCACAGGACCTAAAATGTCCTAATTTTAGGACATTTTTATCATCCCCAAAAGAAACCTTATACCCATTAAGCTACTCCAAATTCCTCCCGTTTCTCCAGCACCTGGCAACCACTAATCTACTTTCTGTCTATGGATTTGACTATTGTGGACCATTTGTATAAATGGGACCAAAGTGTATGCAGTCTTTTGAGTGTGGTTTTTGTCAATTAACATAACATATTTAAAGTTGATCCATGTAGTAGCATATATCAGTACCTCATTCCTTTTTATTGCCAAATACTGTTCCACTGATAGAAATACCACATTTTGCAATGCCCAGAAATCAGTGGCATTTCTATACACTAACAATGAGACTGAAGAAAGAGAAAGTAAGGAGTCAATCCCACTTACAATTGCACCCAAAAGCATAAGATACCTAGAAATAAACCTAACCAAAGAGGTAAAGGATCTATACCCTAAAAACTATAGAACACTTCTGAAAGAAATTGAGGAAGACACAAGAGAGATGGAAAAATATTCCATGCTCATGGATTGGCAGAATTAATATTGTGAAAATGTCAATGTTACCCAGGGCAATTTACACGTTTAATGCAATCCCTATCAAAATACCACGGACTTTCTTCACAGAGTTAGAACAAATTATTTTAAGATTTGTGTGGAATCAGAAAAGACCCCGAATAGCCAGGGGAATTTTAAAAAAGAAAACCATAGCTGGGGGCATCACAATGCCAGATTTCAGGTTGTACTACAAAGCTGTGGTCATCAAGACAGTGTGGTACTGGCACAAAAACAGACACATAGATCAATGGAACAGAATAGAGAACCCAGAAGTGGACCCTGAACTTTATGGTCAACTAATATTCGATAAAGGAGGAAAGACTATCCACTGGAAGATAGACAGTCTCTTCAATAAATGGTGCTGGGAAAATCGGACATCCACATGCAGGAGAATGAAACTAGACCACTCTCTTTCACCACACACAAAGATAAACTCAAAATGGATGAAAGATCTAAATGTGAGACAAGATTCCATCAAAATCCTAGAGGAGAACACAGGTAACACCCTTTTTGAACTCGGCCACAGTAACTTCTTGCAAGATACATCCATGAAGGCAAAAGAAACAAAAGCAAAAATGAACTATTGGGACTTCATCAAGATAAGAAGCTTTTGCACAGCAAAGGATACAGTCAACAAAATTAAAAGACAACCTACAGAATGGGAGAAGATATTTGCAAATGACATATCAGATAAAGGGCTAGTTTCCAAAATCTATAAAGAACTTATTAAACTTAACACCAAAGAAACAAACAATCCAATCATGAAATGGGCAAAAGACATGAAGAGAAATCTCACAGAGGAAGACATAGACATGGCCAACATGCACATGAGAAAATGCTCTGCATCACTTGCCATCAGGGAAATACAAATCAAAACCCCAATGAGATACCACCTCACACCAGTGAGAATGGAGAAAATTAACAAGGCAGGAAACAACAAATGTTGGAGAGGATGCGGAGAAAAGGGAACCCTCTTACACTGTTGGTGGGAATGTGAACTGGTGCAGCCACTCCGGAAAACTGTGTGGAGGTTCCTCAAAGAGTTAAAAATAGACCTGCCCTACGACCCAGCAATTGCACTGTTGGGGATTTACCCCAAAGATTCAGATGCAATGAAATGCCGGGACACCTGCACCCCGATGTTTCTAGCAGCAATGGCCACAATAGCCAAACTGTGGAAGGAGACTCGGTGTCCATTGAAAGATGAATGGATAAAGAAGCTGTGGTTTATGTATACAATGGAATATTACTCAGCCATTAGAAATGACAAATACCCACCATTTGCTTCAACGTCTATGGAACTGGAGGGTATTATGCTGAGTGAAATAAGTCAATCGGAGAAGGACAAACAGTGTATGTTCCCATTCATTTGGGGAATATAAATAATAGTGAAAGGGAACATAAGGGAAGGGAGAAGAAATGTGTGGGAAATATCAGAAAGGGAGACAGAACATAAAGACTCCTAACTCTGGGAAATGAACTAGGGGTGGTGGAAGGGGAGGAGGGCGGGGTGTGGGGGTGAATGGGTGACGGGCACTGAGGGGGACACTTGACGGGATGAGCACTGGGTGTTATTCTGTATGTTGGTAAATTGAACACCAATAAAAAATTAATTTATTAAAAAAAAGAAAAAAGAAATACCACATTTTGTTCATTTAAGGGCTTTGGAGTTGTTTCTACTTTTTGGTTCTCATGAAAAATGCTGCTATAAATATTTATGTACACATTTTTGTGTGGACACATGTTCTCATTTCTCTTGAATATGTATTTTAGTTTCCAATTTGATGAAGCCCAATTTACCTATTTTTTAGAAGTGACAAAAGAAATAATAGTGAATGGAGGCTGTCAATTTCAAAATCTAGCGGATGAGCTGGTAGGTTGAAGGCCTAGGAAGAGCCAATGCCACAGTTTCAGTTCAAAAGCCAGTAGGGTGGAGAACCTGAAAGAACTGATATTCTAGTTCAAGTCAGAAAGCCATCTGCTGGAGAATTTCCCCTAGGTGGGGGAAGATTGGTCATTTATTCTCTCAAGTGTTTATAATGATTGGAAGAGGCCCATCCACATTATAGAGGCAATCTGCTTCACTCAAAGTCTACCAATTTAAACGATAATCCCATAGAAGAACACCCTCACAGAAACACTCAGAATAATGTTTGGCCCAGCCAAGTTGACACATAAAATAAACCAACACAGTTGGGTCATAGAGTGGGCATATGTTTAGCTTTAGTAGATACTGCCAAAGAGTTTTCCAACGTGGATGAACCAATTTATACTCCCATCTGTAGTGCATGAAAGTTCAGGTTGCTCTCTGTCTTTCTCTGTCAACGCTTGGCACTGTTGGTCTTTTAAATTTAAGCCATTCTCGTAGGTAAGTAGTGAGTGATATGTCATTGTGTTTGTAATTTGCATTTCTCCAGTAAGAAAATATGTTAAACACTTTCCTAGGAACCTACTGGCCATTTGGAAGTCATCTTTGTAGAATACTTCTTCAAGAGTTTTTCCTCATTTATAAATTGCATTCTTTGGTTTTACTTACTGATTTATAAAAAGGTTTTTTTTTTGAAAGGTTTTTAAAAATGTATTCTGAATATGAGTCCATTGTCAATGTATGTACTGAAATACATTCTCTCTTCCTTACCACTCTCTTGATAGTGTCCTTTGATTAATAGAAGCTTTTTTGTTTTTAATTTCCCGTTTAGGTCTATGATTCATCTTGAATTAATTTTTATATATGGTGTGAGGTAGGAATGAAGTATCTTCTTTTTCCGTATGAGTAGCCAATTGCTCCAGCTCCATTTGTTGAAAATATTATCCTTTCCTCACTGAATTGCTGCAGTGCCTTTGTCATAAATCACGTTCTATTTCTGGATTCTCTATTATGTTCCTTTGGTATATTCATGTATCCTTGTGCCAATACCACACTGTCTTAATTACAGAGTCTTATAATAAGCCTTTAAATTTGGTAGTATAAGTCTTTTAACTTTGTTCTTCTTTTAAATTTATCTTGGATATTCTAGGTCCTTACATTTTCACATAAATATTAGAATCAACTTGCAATTTGCATGCACATGCACGTGTGTGCTCACACACACACACACATTTGGGGACATTGTCTTCCTTTCTTATTTTTGTATCAGAAAATATCCCTTCTCCTAAAAAGTTCAGATCCTCCTTTTGTGCCTCTTAATTGTCTAGGTTTCTCTTGCACAGTCAAGCATCATCACCTCATTCCTGCACCTTCAATCTTTCACTGTCCTTTGAATTGTTCCCCTCAGCAGATAAAAGTTGCTAAATGTCTCTTATTTCCTGCCAAAGCAAAACAAACAAGCAAAAACAAATGTTTCTCTCTCTCTTTTTTAAGATTTTATTTATTTATTCACAAGAGACACAGAGAGAGAGAGGCAGAGACATAGGCAGAGGGAGAAGCAGGCTCCCTGTGGGGAGCCTGATGCAGGACTCAATCCCAGGACCCTGGGATCATGACCAGAGCCAAAGGCAGATGTTCAACCACTGAGCCACACAGGCGCCTGACAAATGTTTTTCAACCTTACATTTCCCCCAGTTTCTATGCTCTGTCTTTGTCATCTAATATTTTTAAATATATGCATATGCATTTTAATTTAAAAATTGCTGTAACATTACACAAAATGTGAAACACTCATTGCTCAACCGCTCCAAGACAGTTGTGATTATTTCATAGTATCTTTGTACACACATGCATGTATACTCTTTGGTGTTGTAATCTATGTGTGTTTTTGAGAAGTTTATCTTCTTCTTTCACTTAATATTGTAAAAATTTTTCCGTACTGCTCCATAATCTTAATAATTACCTTAAATGACACAATTAATTACACAATAGTATATTCATAAATTTTTGTTTCTTCCAATTTTTAGTCATGTAAGTAAATATTCCTATAAACATGCTCATTCACGTAGCTCTCCCTTTCATGACTACCAAACCTTTTGAAAGAATAATCTGTACTTCATACTTCTACCTACCTATCTGCTCATTCTTTAACTCCTGAAATCCACCTGCTCCTACACTACTATAAAAAAAAAAACCTCTCTTAAAGGTCACAATGATCTTTTCTAGTCGGCAACCCAATGCTTCTAAGTCTACGTCATCCTGAATCTCTTCATAGCACTAAACAACACTGTGATCTTTTTGAAACTCCATCCATTCTCCTTCATTTCTGTACTATATATAGCCCAATTTTGCCTACTTCTCTTGCTTTCTCTGCTTCTACTTCATCCTCCAGGGGTGTGTTGTAGACCCTCTCCCCGCCTCCTCTCCTTTGGCAATCTCATAGCTTCATTTATTTTCTCTCTGTTGAGAGAAAATCCACATCCCCAAGTTTGATCTTCTTTCTGAGCTCCAGTCCCATGTTTTTAGATGCTGATCATCTCCATCTAGATAGATCTTTGGCATATCAAATTAGAAGAACTATCACAAAGATCATCATCTTTCCTTCTACAACTTCTCTTCCTACATACCATAGTCTTTTAGGCTTAAACCCTGAGTTATCTTTGACTCTCATCTCTTTGTCTTTGACACCTCAATATTTGTTTCATCATATAAACCAGGAACTGTTTCATGAATGGGCATGTGATTTAATTTTGGCCTAGGAGATGGGGTGGGGTGAAGAAGTGGCTCTGAAAAATATTTTCCCTCTTAAGGAGATCTCTCTTATTCCTCTGGACATTATGACTTTGAGATATGATCATTTGAACTGCCGTTATCATCTTGCCATTAGCCAGATAATGATGTCAACACCCAACACATCAGAGCAGAGATGGAAAGAACTTGGTCTTTGATGATATTATCAAACTTCTGGATCTTTTAAACCTGAAGTCTACTCTAGTTTATAATATCCAAATTTATGAGATCCAAATTTCCTTATTGTGTAATCCATTTTAAACTGAGATTTGTTACATGCCAGTGAGAATATCCTTACTGATAGACCACTTTACATCAATTCTTCATTATCTCTCATTTGGGCTATTGCAATGCTATGTGATCTTTACGCATCCAAATCTAATCTATTTCATATACCTACTGCTAGATTATCCTTCCTACTGAACTATTTCATCATGTCTTTGGTCTTGTCCAAAGACCTTTTGTAACTTCCTATTGCCTAGAGAATAGTTCAGACTCATCAGCTCAGCATTTGTGGTTTTATGTTTTACATACATCATATTATAGACACACATAATTAAGCGTTATTCTTCAAATATGCCTCTCCCCTTCCTTTCTTCATGTTTTCTTTCCCTGGAATATTCTTGTTCCACCTACTCCTTTCCATATGCAATTTTTTTCTTGAAACTCTCCCTTCCCTACTTCCATCCCCGGCAAAGTAATCTCTCCTTCCCCTAAACTACTACAGTCTTTATTACTGTCTACCTTGAATTGGCATTATTTATATAGCATAATCTCTTCTACTACCAGTGCTGTCCCATGGAATTTTCTGTGAAGATGGTTAATGAGCATTTAAAATGCAACTAACTGGTGGCCTGGATTTTTCATTTTGTTTCAATTAATTAATTTGAATGTAAATAGCTATAGGTAGGTAGTGGCCACTGTATCAGACAGCATAATCTTAGACTAAAAGGCACTTGAATGTAGCACACGGATTATATCTTTTTTTATCTCTGTAATAACCACAGAGAGTACCGGAAAGGCACAGTATGTTTTATTCTCTCTTATTTTCTCCACAGAGCCTTGTGGCTAGTAGACACTGAATATCTACTGGCTCATTACATTTGGAAAACACATTTACCAAATGTAGTATATAAGAAGGGTTCCTAACTATTTTTATTCCAAATTCAAGTAGATTAAATAGGGGAAAAGGGTAAGCTGAATGGACAAAACTCTCACCTATTACTGGGAAACAATGGCTAGCTAGCCCATTGTAAAAGGACCTATTTCTATTGACCTGTTCACCTTTCAACTTTACTCTCTTAATCAAGCAGAGGAACTCTGCAGTTGAAAGCTCTTTGTTTTTTAAAACCTTTAATTTCGCAATATATTTCAAATTCAGTGAGAAACTGCAAGAACAGCACAGAAATGTCCATATTCACCAGGTTTTTAAAATATTTATAAACATTTCTTAGAATTTAAAAATAATCCTGTAGTTGCCAAAATTTGGCGGAAGGGAGAATTAATTTTTAGTTGGGTATAGAGTTTCAATGTTGCAAGATGAAAAAGTTTTATAGTTCTGTTGTACAATAATGTGAATATACTTAACACTATTGAACTGCACACTTAAAAATGGTTCAGACGGTTAAGTTTTACGTTATATGTTTGTTTGTTGTTATATGTTGTTATATGTTATATGTTGTTTGTTTACCACACACACACACACACAAAATACACACCGCTTTCAAGCACAGGAACAGTTAAACCATCTTTGAAAAATAAGTTATAATTCTGTTATAGACTCCAAAAAATAAAACTTCCCTTATCCTCTGAATCGTTCTTCCAGAAGTCAAACTGTTTTTGTATTTTCAAAGCCTCACTTTTTAAAAGTCCTTCCCTATGGCTCATTTTGAACCCCTCGTTTTACAAGGGAACCCCTTTCTCATCATATTCCAACCTCAGTAGAAATAAAACTCTTTAATAAAAATAACCTAGATACAATAATTTCTGTATTTTATCAATGTATATGTGTATGGACACATGAGAAATGTGTATGTGTGCATGTGTGTGTTTGTGCATGTGTGATTTATTTTTTCTGAGCCATTTGGGAGAACAGTCCATAATAATGTCCATTTACCTTTGATATTTCACTGTGTTTTCTTATGAATAAGGATATTCTTGGACATATACTCAGGAAATTTAACATTGATACAGTAGTTTTATCTATTCTGCAGTCCATATTCCAACTGCACCAATTATCCCCAATAATGTCCTCCTTTTTTCTTAAAAAGGTTTTATTTATTCATGAGAGACACAGAGAGAAGGCAGAGACATAGGGAGAGGGAGAAGCAGGCTCCTCACAGGATGCGGGATGCAGGGACCCAATCCCGGAACCCCGGATCACACCCTGAGCTAAAGGCAGACGCTCAACCCCTCAGCCACCTCCCAATAATGTCCTTTATTGCAATTTTCTCCTCCAGGAAAGGATCCAGTTCAGGGTCACATTTTGCATTCAATTGTCGTGCTTCTCTAGTTTCATTTATTCTGCAGCTTTTTTTTTTTTTTAATGACATTGACAGTGTTTTAAGAAAACAGGCCAGTTATTCTATAAAAATTTCTTCTTTATGGGTTTGTCTGACGCTCCCTCATAAGTAGGTCCAAGTTAAAGCACTTCAATGTATGTTCGCACCTATCATACTCCTAAGTTTATAAAGCATTGTTTCTATTAAAATATCTGTGTCATTAAATACGTCTCTAAAATATCTTTGTATAAAATTCACAATTATACCATTTCAAAACCAATTGTTGGTCGTGCTTTTTACTGATTTCAAAGACGAGGGGGAAATTTGCTTAGTAATAGATCCAATTTCTCCAAACGCATTGATTCAATTATTGTAACATTGGGTATGGAAATAATTCTTCAGGCAAGGACTACTCAAAGTATCAAGGTTTGGTGATTTCTTATTACTCACCAGAGAATAAAACTACAGCATATCCATTTTTTTTAACCCTATTTCTACATCTCTTAATGATACCAATGGGAGAGAAAATATTCAAATTGATATTGTAAGTAACAAGTACTTTCTCGGCTCTTACAATGAAGGTTTTTTTGAAATGGTCCTTTATTCGAAGATTACAGGTATTTTTAAATGAGGAATGAGGAAAAAGGAACTGAGAAAAGCTCTTTAACTGTATAGAAACCTGTACTTCTTAAAATATATATATAAAAAAAGTCATTATAGCCATAGCGCTCATTCTGGAAACAAAAATAAAATGGTCCTTCAGGATTTTTCTGGGGGAATAAGTAAGAATCATTTCAAGGAAGAAACTGGCAGGGATATGGACATCTTGGACAGGGACAGAAAAATGCCGTAGTGTTTTGGACACCACGAAAGCACTAGAATCTTTAAATAAATATTTTACATTGTGAGAAATGTCTTGAGTGTTAAACACGTTGTTGTTGTTTTTCTCTCTCTCTCTCCTAGGGAAAGTTAAACAAATATTTCTTTAAGAAGATAGAAACAAGTCTCCCCTGCTCCCCCCAAGTTGAAGTGTCTTTGGCTCTGCTTCTAGGACTTTCTAGGAACGTGCAATTAAAATAAAATCGAAACGACAAAACCCCTGCAGCATCGAGAGTTTTCTCCCGAGCGCTCTAACCCTAACCTCAGGAGTCCGAGGCTTCTCAGGTCTGGAAGGTGGGAGCGCCGGGGCTGCCGGAGCCGGGGCTGCCCGGGCTCCCGCCGCACGCGCCGCGGCCGGGTCACGCCATCAGCCGGCGGCCTCCGAGGGGGTGTGTCGCGGGCCCTCCGCCGCCTCCGCCGCCTCCGCCGCGGGCCCACCTGCTGCCCCCGGCGCCCCCCCCCCCCCCCGCCCCCGCGCGGGCGCCGCCGACCCCGGGCCGGTGCCGCTGGCCGCTTCCGGACGGGCCGCGCAGGGGGAGCTGCAGCTCTCGCCTCTCGGCCGCCGCGGGGCGGAGGACTCGCACTTTCTCCGCACGCACGGACGCACGAACACGCACACGCACACGCACACGCACACGCGCGGCTCTGCACGGCACGGGAGGTCGGCATTTAAAAATGTAGGCTCGCGGGCTCTGCCCGCCTCCCCGCGACTGCGAGCGCGGCCCCTCTCGCTCTGCCCCGGCGGCGGCGGCGAGCAGCTTCCCCCTCCGGCCCTCGCGAGGCGGGCGTGGAGTCTGCGAGCGTCGGGGGAGGGGTGCAGGGCGGAGAAAGAGCATCCCCGCGCCGCCGCCGCCGCCGCCGCCGGCCGGCTGGGGGAGGCCTCGTCACAGCCGCCGCCTCAGCAGCGGCCGCAGATCTCGCGGTGTTTGCCGGCGCCGCGCCGCCATATTGTGTGGCCGTATTTTGATTCGCACTGGGCTGGCGGAGCCGCGGCGAGAGCGAGCGAGAGCTGGGGGGGTGGGGGGAGGGCAGGCGAGCGCGAGGGGGGTGGGGGCAGAGGGAGGTAGGGAGGCCGAGCGAGCCGGAGTCGAGGAGCGGGGCGCGGCGACGCCACCCAGCCAGCGTTTTTGATCTGCAGCGGCCGCCGGCGGGGCGACCCAGCCCGACCCCCTCTCCTCCCCTCCCCCTCAGCCACGAGCGGCGGCGGCGGCGGCGGCGGCCGGAGGGAGTTGGCGGCGGCGGCCGATCGGAGGGGCTGAGCGGGGAGGGAGGGAGGGCTGAGGTGTCCCCCCTGCCGGGTGGAATCGGCGGCGGCGGCGGCGCTGGCGGCGGCCGTGGTGGCGGAGGCGGCGGCGGCGGCGGCGACGGTGGAGACGGCTGCCCTAGTGGGAGAGGCGGCGGCGGCGGCGGCGGCGGCCGAGGAGGAGGAGGGGGAAGCGGCGGCGGCGAAGGGTAAACGGACAGCTCTGCCGGGCCTCGGCGGGATCCCCGGTCCCGGCTCTCCCCCCAGCTCCCCGCACCCCCCTTCGTCTGGAAGGGGCTCTGCCGACTCGCAGGGCCCTAGCGGGGCGCCCGCGTCTAGCTCGCAGCCTTCCTCCCTCCGCCTCCTTCCTCCCCCAGTGGCGAGGCGGAGTGGGAGGCCCCCCAAGTCCTCCCGACCGGGTGGGGGTGGGGAGCCTCGGGCCGGGCCTGGGCTCCCGGGAGTCAGTGGGGAGGGGGAGGGGGAGGGGGCATTCATTGGAGTCGGGAGCCGGGGAGAGCCCCGGGTAGGGGAGGGTGCCGGGGGGTGGGGAGGGCCCCTGCCTGCACCGGCGCCCCCGGCCCGCCCCTCCGGCGTGTGTGAGATGGGGGTGGGGGAAGCAAAACTCCTTTTTGGGGGAGCCTTGGTTCGGATAAAGATGACTTAGCGAGGGTGTCGGGGAAGAGACCGAACGAGTTGTGCGGGGATCCGGGGAGAGCTCGGTTCTCGTTGCAGCGCTGGTTTTCTGCAGCCTTCTTGCAGTGGGGGAGCGAGCCCCGCTGTGACTGTGTGGCCCCGTGGTTTCACGGGGTCATCCCCGTGGTGTGCCCGCTCGACCTCCAGCCCCGAGACTGCGGTTGCAGCAGGGAGGCTGAGAAAGGGTGCGGGTGTTGCCGACCAGGTGACAGGTGTATCTTTCTGCTGCTGATGCTGTCGGATGGCTGGGGCAGAGCTGTCTGTATACCAAAGTTTCCGAGACCGTGCGAGTTTGTATTTATGTGTTTGGCCACGTTTCATTCCATATATAGTATATATTTGAGATGTTAGGTTTCCATTCTTCGAGTCCGCTTAATTGTTGTGGAGAAATTCTTCAAATGCTTCTGATAAGAGGAGTTTCCAGGAGAGCGGCAGCTTCATGGGGGGTTTCTCAGTAGTTCATGAAATGCAGGTCCCCAGTGCGAGGCTGTTTTCCAGGGCCCTTTATCCACTGGAAAGTTCTTGAACGCTAAGGTCGTATTGGAGGCAACAGTGAGGCGGTATAATTTTGCATCCATTTTGTCTGTTTTAGGTAAGTTTGCAAAGTGTCAGATTTTAGGGGCAGGTTGATTCACTTTTTATAAAAGGAACTGGTCTGTGCTTTAGCTCACTCAAGAAAAGGTTGCTCATTATGCAATATCAGATTTGGCTGGGAGTTTTGGTGGGCATGGAACAGAATTTTTGCTTTCAGTTTTTACACTCTTAACTGGTTGCCACACTTTTCTTCGTACAGTAGCAGAGTACTGGCACCTTGTGTCTGTGTGTGTGACAGTGAAATTGTGATTGGTTTTAATAAACCCTGCAGTTTGAAACTTTAGTTTTGAAACCATTGCATTTTCTAATAAAGGAAGACATGCTTTTCATCTTATTGTATGTTTTGGCTGAGCACTTAAATTAGAAAGAATGGAAGGAATTGTCAGTTAAATGAGCTGCAAATTAAAGTAGGGCCAAGTTAGTTTAAAAGGGATCCTGAAACACTTAAAAATGTGTATGGAACAAATACATTGAATGATGGTACCCTCAGTGTGTTAACAGGAAATAGAGCAAAAATTCCAGTGATTCAGAACTTCTGTTGGGGTTTTTTTTTTTTTTTCTTTTAATTTAATCAGTTTCTAATATAGGGTCTTATGATTTAAATATTTAAAGGATCAACTGAAAGTTGAATGCGTTAATTAAATGAGTAAGTCACTCACTGAATATACTCCATTATTTCATTTTTTTCTCTTGGGTGCATGGAATAACTTTCTGAGTTAGAAGGTATTCTCAAAGGATACTGGTGAACTGCAACCATTCACCCCTCTTTAATGAACTGTCCAATAGTAGAGCCTGTGTTTTTGTAACTCATTAAGAAGTGAGTAAATGATAGGAGTCTCAAATGATAACTGGTTTCCTGAAAAATATATTTTGACCTAAAGCAATCCTGTTTGATTGAAATAACATCTATATTTGGTCCTCTTTTTAGTAGAAAGGAATACTTGCCTTCAACTACGCATTGTTTTAAGATTTGCATACAATTATTACATCAATGAGGTTCTTAAACTCTGCAGATTAAGTAGACACCACCCAGATCCCCAATTATGTTAATGAGTATTTCCTCATTAGTATTAATAACATGGATAACTATCTTAACATGATTAGTCTGTTTTTTGACAAATAAAAATTTATTCTGTCATTTTCTCTGTAAGGAAAATTCTTTTTTCAAAATACTATTCAGGATGAAATGTACACATTATGTCTCTGAACATACTGCATCTTGAAAAATAGGTGTAATATAGACCATTCCCATGAAACTACAGTTTATGCTAAAAATTCCTTGAGGGATGTCTGAATTTTCTAAACATTTTTTAAGATACATAAAACAATTAAGACTAAAAGTTTATTTATTTTTAACAATCATCAACATACTTTGAGAGAATTTTGGTCTTTTATAGATCTTTTGGAAAAAAGTATCTGATAATCTTTCCAATATGTAAAATTCATAAATTAAACTGTAATTCAGAAAGGCTTCAATTCTATTATGTCTCTACCTGGCCAGGCTCCCATGACCCAGAGGAGAATAGTAGTAGCACTTTCCTTTGTTTTACTTATGTCATCTTTATTTGATCCATCTGAGATTGGGACTGTCTGTAATAGAAGAGTTACAAGGTAATTACAGAGGCAAATGTGGAGATTGGGCAAAATAGTAATTAGGAGAAGAAGGTAAGGGATTATTAGATGAACAATTTTAAGTAGCTGGAAATAACGTAGATGTGTATAGAGGTGGCTAGGAAAATGATCATGTTGAACTGTACCAAGGAGATTTGCTCTGAATCTTTTGATAGACTCTGACCATATGTATGTCATCTTATTTTAAACCCTCTGTATCAAAATGGTAAGGATTTGGGAGACATTGAAATTAAGTGAAATTTAAATGTATGTACGTTCATATTATTTACCCCTGGCTCCTATTGAGAAAACACTTACAGTAGTTTAACATTTCATTTCTTATGATTCTGGTCCTATAAAATCAAGGACACTAGCTTAATCAGAAAGCTAAAAAACCCAAGGAAGTACTCCAAGGGGTAGGTAGCTACTATTGTACTTCCACCAACCTGTGATCTTGATAAGAGTCATAGGTTAAGAATGGCTTTCTTTTTCTTTGTTTTCTAAATATTTCCATCCCTCAAAACACAATGTTTAGTACCAAGTAATACTACTGGCCTTCTGGCATTAAAGTGAAGCATTTCATTTAGACTTTCACTGATTTTTTATTGACTCATTTTACCAAATATGCTTAGTTTCTAATTTCTTAATCCTCAGAAAAGGAATGAGCTACTGTTCAAAGCACAGTAAAAAAGTGTCAGCTGGTAATTGTTATTTCAGGAGATCCAAGTCAGAATTGCCACAAACTAAAATCATAGATACTAATATCAATAAAACATACCTTTGAAAATCAATTAAAGTTTAGGCACTTAAAAGTATATTTGTTCAAAATATAATTTATATATATCCCCCATCTCTTGATGTTTGATAAATTGCTGAATGTCTTTTTGATTTGCTTAACATTTTTATGTAAAACTTTAATAAATTTATTGCATTTCTAATCATCTGTTCCAATTCAAAATTTGGTTATCAAGGGAACGAAGAAATTTTTTTGACTTTTAATAACAATATCTTTTTAGTGTTTCTTTCATAGTAAGGGGAAAAAAACCCTTATATTTACTAAATGCCTACTGGAGGCCAAGCTTTCATTCACCTCCCAAATATTTATTGAGCACTTACTATGTGCCAGGGACCTTTGAGGTGTTGGAGATGGCAGCAGTGACTAACAGACAAAATTTCTGTCCTTATATAGTTTACATTTTAGTAGTGAAAGACAAATGAGTAAAATGTATGTCTGGGATGAAAAAGTACTGTGGAGAAAAATAGGAAAGTTGGTTGGAGAATGAACATTGTTTACTTGCTGTTTTTAGAACTATATTATCAATATTATCCTTGATTTCAAAAACAAGTTACATTATACATAAATTTTTTCTTGAATATACTTTATAACTTGTGAACACAATTATGTTTGTACTTTCGAGTTACAGTTTCCATTGATGGCAGTTTCCTTTTGTTAGTACTTCAGAAAACTGCTTCATTGCTCAATAGAAAATCTGGAGACTGCTATCCTGGTTTTGTCACTGACTAGCTCTGTGATTTGGAGAGGATTACAATTATAAATTACACATTTTGTGTCAATTATCTGATATGTAGAAGGAGTTCAGTAAATTGTAACATTTTTGTTTACACATTATGTGTCAATTATCTGATATGTAGAAGGAGTTCAGTAAGTTGTAACATTTTTGTTTACTGTTTATTGGAAAGTTCTGTCAAATAGGCAGTTGAAATCAGTGACCCTTCCAAAAAGCTCTCATATGGTGACCCTTCCAAGAAGCTTTCATAACACTGTGGGGCATTGTTAAGTATATATTTCATTTGAACCAAATCTTTCTTGTCTGATAGCATAAGGTTAATTAAAATGCACCTGTAACTTATAGTACTATCTGGGAAATTGGTACAGTTGTCTAGTCAATGTGATATTGGGTGTAAACCTACAGTGTTTTTCTGGTGACAGAATATTGTGACAGTCCTTATCACTTAGGTTGATGAGCTGGATCTGAGCATTTTGACAGATACAAATACTGTGGAAGATTTCAACTTATACAAATACCTAATGAAACATTTAGTACAGCCTGGCATATTTTAAGTATTTGATAAATGTTCACCTTTTTCATGATTTATGACTCCTTTATTGTGTGAAGAGGTAATCCAAAGAATTCACAAAGTATTAAGGAAACTTTTACAAAGATAAAAGAAAAGAGTGCAGATTTGGTGGTTTTTTTTTTTTTTTTTTTTTTTGAGGGGAAAGTGGAATAGCCAATCAAATTGCAGGGTTTTGTTTTGTTTTTGTTTTGTTTTTCATTTTTATTCTGGAAGATCACTAACTGAGCTTCTCAGGGACAGACTGAGCTTATTTTCATTTCAGTCTTGACTTCACCATATTGTCAGTGGCTGGCCTCTGCTTAAGAGCTCAAGAAATATTGTGTGTTAAATGTTGAATGGTTCGTAGTTTTTCTGTGTATCACAACTCATTTTGGTGGTAAGCCACTTCTGAGTTTGAAAAGTGACTACTGGACTTAAGTCTTTGAATCTCTAGTTTAAGTATAGACTAAGGTGTTAGGCAAAGTCTTCCAAATGCTATTTTTTTAAATCTAGCCAACAATTTGGAAAAATATAGAAACTGAAAGGAAGAAATCAATTATTTGCAGCTAGATTGGCACTTACTAACCTATTCCTATGAAGTTGTTGACAGTCAAGTGAAAAAGTAAATAGCAGTGTTTATAAGAAGAATAGAAAAAATAATTTATGCATAATTATAAATTCATAAAATTAAAAGACAAGTTTATCTTTCTCTTTAAGGCACTTTCAGTGAAACTAGATTTATACTGGCTTTAAATTAAATGGCATAGTCACGTTTTTATATTCTTATGATGTGGGGAATATTGGTGTTTTCACAGAAGAAACATCCCACTCCACCCTACTTTAACAGTAATCATTTTTCATATGTTTATGTCTTAACATCAACTTTTTCCTGTTTTGTGGCAAGTTATCCTCTGCCTAATGAATAGTAATTTTAGCTTTCTTAAAACCTAAGATTTCCTCAAGTTCTAAGGCATTTAGTCATTTATACAAACTAATTCTTGGCTTTAAAAAAATGTTCTTCAAAGGTATATAGGAGCGGGATCCCTGGGTGGCGCAATGGTTTGGCGCCTGCCTTTGGCCCAGGGCGCGATCCTGGAGACCCGGGATCGAATCCCACATCGGGCTCCCGGTGCATGGAGCCTGCTTCTCCCTCTGCCTGTGTCTCTGCCTCTCTCTCTCTCTGTGTGTGACTATCATAAATAAATAAAGAAAAAAAAAGCTTAAAAAAAAAAGGTATATAGGAGCAAATTGTTTTATTCAAATATGGTATGTTACAATACTGTTTTAGAAATGAGATAGAAATATATACAATTGAGTATTTCTATATTCTTGTGGGTTTTTGTTTGCTTGTTTTGAACTGTAACCTACCACTAAAAAGGGATACTCCTACAAAGTGTCAGTTTGAGTGGTTTCAGAAAGCAAGTCTCAATTTATCCACAAACATGTAGAACATAGATGAGGGCATTGTAAGAATCTGTAGTATTTTGACTGTGTTCTTAAAGAAAATGGCATTCTTGTTTCCCTTAAAAAACCAAAAACCGTCTGACCTACTATAAGTCACAGAAGCCAAATAATAGAGGTTGGGAAGGTTCTACAGAGAGAGAAACAGGAGAGAAATAAGAGTAATGTAGAATTTAACAAAGATTTTGGTGGAAATATGTGAATACTGGTTGTTACTAATAAATTATTCAAAAGAATTAATCCATCAAAGTCTGTGATGCCTGCAACCACTCCCCCCCACTCAATCTTGCCAAAACAGTAAGTCAAAGCAATGCCACATTCCTAGATACATTACAGAGATGAGTGCTACCCATCAGTAGTCTTGAACATTTCTAGAGGGTAATTCTGACTATTTAACTTGCTTGTTTGGCTGGTGCAGAAGATAGCTTCTGGGAGAATGACAGCAAATTATTGCCCCTTCCCCCAAAAAATGTGTGGAAGAGTCCTTTTGATTACCAAATTCTACCTATCCCCTCGTACTTCTAATCTGAATTATTAAATAATAGTTACTTTTTTAGCTTAAAGTTTTTCTCAACATTTATATTAAGGGGGAAAAAAATTTGGCCCTTTTTGGTGTCAGCAAAACTGAGCACATCGCAGATTTGCTTCTTGTCATTTTGCCAGCTAGCCAGGCCAAAGATACTGCCTGTTTGATCAGTATAGACCCAATGGCGATTCACTGGGATGATTTTCCATTTCCTATCAATGAGAGAAAATACTTGCCAATACAAAAGAAAACTTGAAATTGGTAACTTGACCTTGCAGAACATGGTTCTCACACCAGGCAAGTTTTGCTTAGTCAGACAAATTAACAAAAACAGTAATTCTGTTATGAACTGGAGAGAGAGGAGTTGAGGGGAGTTTACCTAGTTTTAATTGTCAGCAACTGAAGAAAGTATTACTTTGATTTTGAGTTGGTCTCTCTTAACTTGTCACCTTGTCAAAGTAATTTTAGTTACTTCAATAATATACTCTTCTGTAACTAAATAACTTAATTTTACCATGGTGAGGTTCAGTGAGGTCTAAGAAAAGACCTGGGCTTTAAAGTCAGATGAGCCTCTAGTCAACCTCTGGGTTGTATGTATAAACATATATCTGTAAGTATGTGCCCTTGTATGAATGGCTCAAACTCTTTGAGCCTAGCAGTTTACTTTAGACAAATATGTATCTAATAGCTATCTTGAATGGTAGTTTTAACTACATTATCTGTATTTTTTTGTTACTTAGTACTGTAGCAACATGGAACCTGGTGTAAGCATAAATAAACAAAATGCAAAATATACTCTATGTAATCCTGTACTTTTCAAGGCAGCTTTTCTTCTCTGTAACTTTCTTATGTCAGCTTCATATTGAGTACCTTCTATTTAGTTAAGTTTAATTTTTTAAAGTATTAATCTTTCAAATAGAACAAGGCAAATTCTTGTAGTTACATTAGACATATAGCTTGAATCGTTAGAAGTAGTTTTGCATTCAGAATTTTGCTTTGTTAGATTTTTTCTTTCAGAGTACTTATTCACTTTATTTTTCCTCAACAAATAGAGTGAAAAGGAAGTAATTTACCTACTGTTTAATTTATTGTTACTCTTTAGAACAAGGATGAAATAAACAGAACATCGCCGTTATTTTTTAATCACAAAATAAATGTCTAACTTCTTTGTATTTTCCTTACCCTTTCCTGTGAAGAAGCTTACATTTTCAATTTGAAAGTAGTCCACACTCATTAAGTTCTTTCTAATGAAAAGCATTAGAAAATTGGCATGGATCATATTTGAAAACACCTTAAATATGAGGTTAGATATAATACCATTAAACTTGTGCTAATTTATATAAAATGATCTTTGTTTTAAATTCCTAGTTAATTTTTTTTAGTTACTTCAATAATACTCTTCTGTGTCTGTAGGGATATAGTGCTAAGTTTCTTGATGTTTATTACTGGATTAACTGTGAATTTTTGTTTTGATTTTTTTTCCTGAAAATTTTTTTATTTTAATCTATTGAGTGAACTAATGTGATTGTTGTATTTTGCTCTGCCAATTAGTATTAAGTGCTATCTGCATAAATAATATCTTAACCATATTAATAAATACCATCTGTTTATTGATTGCCCGGTAAGTAAACTACAGAAGTATCCTTGGTATTCTAAGTAATACAAATAACTTATTACTAAAATATAATTGCTGTAGTTACTGTTTAAACAGAATGAATGAATGAATAAATAAATAAATAAATAAATAAATAAATGCCTGCACTTTAACAAGTATGTTTAGAACATTTTGTAGTATGTATATGAAATCTCTAACCCTAGAGGTAGTAGATACACTTTAGTCTTACACATGTGCAGTTTTTGTGCAGTCTGTAAAATAAAGCCAGAAATACAAAGAATGGAAATCTAGCCATTAATCATTAGTAACATTATTGCAGAGAGGATTGTGAAGTATATATTTTTTTCAGTATTGTTTCTATACCTAAATAATTTTTCTTTCAGCAAGTCCGTATGTAGTGTATAGGATTATTTATATACACACAAGTTCCATTTTTGTTTTCCTCAAATACCATTATTTGGAAAACATAACATGTTTTTAGAACCTTTCAGATGGGTCACTTGATGCCAGTAATTAGGTCAGCAAATTAATTTTGCTTTTTTGCCCTTTGCAAGAGAGCTCATCTTATATGTAGCAAATCAGTTGCATAAGAATTTAAATTGAAGAATCTTCCCTTTAAACATTCATTACATTCACATCTGTGGTATAAAGATAGATATGTGGGCTGTCCTGTCCTGTCTTTTATGCTAGCATTTTCTGATCATAGGTTTTTATTGGTGCTAAGTCATCCCTAGAAAATAGTTATAGAGAAGATAGCAATTGGGCCAAAAAAAACACTTGCTTTTTGAAGGGAATTCAAAGCACAGTGTATGTTCCATTTTAATACATTGAGCATATTGTACAGCTACTTGGCTAACTTTTAAAAGGCAATTAGTGACCTGATAAACATGGATGTTTACTCTTTGGAACTGAAGTAGATATATGTAGGCATCACAGTTAAGTAGTTGGTAGAATTGAAGAGAAAAGGTACCCAAGGAGATAATCTAAGATACCATTGTCAAACAAAAGTTGGTGGAAATACAGGTACTGTGTATTTGCATTGAGAGTAACTTGCTCTTTTCCTTGGAACTAGCATTTATCTGAATGGTACTTGACTAAGGTACTGTTTGCCACTTTATGATGATTTTCTAAGGAAATGGAAAAATAAGCTTCCATTTCCACATGGAGGATTCTGCTTTTTTACATAGGAAAATGTATTGACATGAAGGGTTGAGCTTGCTGACTTGTCTTTCTTTCCTTTTTGAGGTTATTTTGTTTTTCAGGGTTTTTGTAGGTAAAGTGATTGGTTGGCCCACGTAAGACACCCTCATTCTCTTCAGGAGATTTTCCCCTCATGACCAATGGCATGAAATTATAGGATCAGTGTTCAAAGCCATTCCTGTATGTCTGAAAGCGGAACAAGAAGTACTCTTTTGGGGAAGGTAGTTGGTTCATGGGAAAATTGAATGGATGATCTTAGCCAAACCAAGCTATAGGATTAGTACCTCAATTTTTATAGGTTATCAGGCAATCAAAAGAATAGAAAGAAACTCCACAGAGTTTGTTTCAGATGCCTTCTATGATATACTTGTGGAAAACATTGGCTAACCCAAGGAATATCGCCTGACTCATTCCTCCACAGTATCTCGTCACTACATTATTTATTAGTCAACCTAATTCATTTATCCAGTAGTTTTGAGTTAGTTTTGAGTTTCTGCCATGTGTTAGGTACTTTGCTAGGTGAAATGGAAAAATTAATAAGATACAGTTCTTGCCTTCAACAGACGTGTATACAAACTAGTATGCTATTCTGTAACAAATGCAGCAATGGTGTTAAACTGTAAAACCCTTAAGGAATCTATAGGAGGGAGTGTCTGACTCAGTGAGGGATAAAGGGATACAGAGGGAAATCTTCATGTGAAAGGTGATATTTTAATCTGAGGGTATGTCAGACTAGGAGTACAAACTGGGAGAAGAGAGGCTCTTTCTGCCAGAGAAAACAACATGTGTGAAGGTTGGAGGGAGGGAAGTCCACACACCTTCAGCAACTAAGTAGTTTCACCATGCATGGACACTAATGAGTTAGTAAGAAATGAGGTGGAAAAGTAGAAGACAAAAATGAAAACACCTGTGTGTTCTGTAAGGTAGATTTGCCTTCAGTCTACAAATGATGGAAGGCTGGTGCTTAAATTAACATTCTAAAAAGATATTTCTGGATGCAGTTTACAGAATATTTAGAAAAGAGCCAGGCTTAGAAGGGAGGGACAGGCCTTATAACCATATATTTGGATAAGGAACTGGATTAGTGAATTAAGGCAATGATTAAAGAAAAGAGTAAGTAATGAATTTGAGAAGAGAATACGGAGTGTGAAATAAAACAAGGTAATGATCACACATGCCCTGGCTTGAGTACCTGGGTGCATGGTGTAGTGCCTGCCATTTACAAATGTAAGAACATACCAAAGCAATAGCAGGTGAGGAATTTGAGTTCTTTTTGTTGGTTTCAAGGTTCCTAATAGAAAAGAGCAGTGAGATACCACTTTATTGGGGAGAGACAGGGAAGTCTTCTCTGATTAGGACATTTGAGTAGATACCTGATGAAATGACAAAGGGAAAGAGCTTCCAGATAGAGGCAGTAGCAAGCACAGAGGCCTTTAGGTGGGGGCATGCTTGCCATATTCCAAGAGCAGGAAAGCCACCACACTTGGAGCTGAGAGAAAATGGTAGATGAGATCCAAGTATTCAAGTAGTGTCTTTAGATAGTAGTAAAGAACTTAGATTTTTTGAAGATGTGATAAGAAACAGTGAAGGGTTTTAAGACATGATCTGTTTGCCTTTTCTCCTCATTTTATAGAACATATGTTTGCATTGTGTATATATGGCTCTATGTTATTTATCATATGTAACATTTGTGTAACCATCACAGTAAGGATTTAGAACTAGAACTGTTCCATCACTATAAAGAAACTCCCGTGTGTCACCCTTATGTAGTTACCGCTTTTCCCCAACCTTAACCCCTGACAACCACTGATCTGTTCTCTATCACTATAATTTTGGTGATTCAAGAGTGTTACATAAATGGAATCATCCATTATGTTATCTTTTGAGATTGGCTTTTTTTGCTCAGCATTGTGTTCTTGATCCATCCAAGTTAGTGTGTATCAATAGTTGATTCTATTTTAATGCTAAAGAAGTATACCACTGTATGGATGTACCACAATTTGTTTAACCATTGACTAATAGAAGGACTTTTGAGTTTCTAGTTTGTAAAAATAAAACTCTATGAGTTTTTGTGAAAATACATTTTCATCTCTTTAGAGTAAGTCCCCAGGAGTGCATTTGGTGGGTTGTGTGATAAATATGTTTATTACCTTTGTAAGAAACTGCCACTTTTCCAGAGTGGCTATACCATTTTACATTCCCACCAGCAATATATGGAAGATTAAGTCTCTCCACATCCTTACCAGCGTTTAGGATGGTCAGTATTTTTATTTCAGAAATTCTAATAGATTTGTAGTGGCATCTCATCAAAGCATCAGTTTGCATCTCCTTAATGGTTCATGATGTTGAACATATTTTCATGTACTTTGCTATCTATATATCCTCTGTGGTAAAGTGTCTGTTGAATCTTTCACTCATATTTTAATGGGATTTTTTTGTTTTCTTCTTGTTTAGTCTAGTGAGTTCTTAAAATATTCTGGCAAATGCTTTGTCAAGTATGTGATTTGAAAATATTTTCTCCTGATCTGTGGCTTGTCTTTTTATCTTCTTGATCGACCTTTGCAGAGCAAAAAATTTAATCTTGATGAAGTCTGACTTATCCATTTTTTCTTTTATGGATTGTGCTTTTGTTAAGTCTGAGAACTCATTGCTTAACCTGCAATCCCAAATTTTCTTCTGTTTTCTTCTAAAAGTTTTCTTAAAAACTTTACATTTTGGATGCACTTAGCACTCTGTGACCCACTTTGACTTAATTTTTATTGAAGATGTGAAATTTTGATTCAGGTTCATTTTTATCTATGGATGCCCAGATTGTTCCAACACTGTTTTTTGAAAAATTATATCCTCCTTCCGTTGAATTGCTTTTGTACATTGAATTTTTTGTCAAAAATCAGATGATAGTGCTTCTAAGGGTCTATTTCTGGATTCTCTGTTCCATTGATCTTTGTGTCTGTCCCTCCACTAGTAACTATCAGTTGTAGCTATAAATAATAAGAATTAAAATCAGATGTTGAAATTCCTCCAGTTTAATTCTTCTTTTTTTCAGATTTTTTTCTTAGCTACTTCAGTTCCTTTCCATGTAAAAGTTATAAAATTTTGCAGAAGTCCTGGGATTTTGATAGTAACTCCATTAAAGCTATAGATCAATCTGAAGAAAATTTGCATTTTTATTTTGTTGAGTGTCTCAGTCCGTGAACATGGTATATCTTTCCTTCCAACTAGGTGGTCTTTGATTTCTTTCATCAGCATTGTGTTTTTGCCAACACACAAACCTTGTACATGTTTTGTTAGACTGCTACCTATGTACATTTTTTGGAGCAATTATAAATGATACTGTGTTTTTAATTTTGGTTTCTAGTTGTTGCTAGTTTATAGCAGTATGATTAATTTCTGTTAGTTGGCCTTCTATCCTTAGACCTTGGTAAACTAAACAATTTTAGAAGTTTTTTTGTGGATTCCATGGATTTTCTAATGTGTCTGTGAATAGAGACAGTTTTATTTCTTCTTTGCAATCTGTATGCCTTTTATTTGCTTTTCTTGCCTTACTGCTCTGGCTAGTACTTCCACTGTTGTGTGGAATAGGAATGATGAGATCAGAAAGGCTTATATTGTGCCTGATCTTAGGGGTAATGCATTCAGTTTTTCACTTTAAGAATATGTTCTGTAGGTTTTTTGCAGATGCTATTTATCAGATTGAGAAAATTCTCTTTCAAGTTTAAGAATTTTTATCATGACTGGGTACTGAATTTTATCAAGTGCTCATCCTACATTAATTAATAGAATCAAATTTTTCTTCGTTAAACTCTTAAGTGCTGGTAACTTTTTAAAGATTCACTGAGGCTGCTGTGTAGAATAAACTATGCGGGTGGGGCAAAGATATAAGCAGGGAAACCATATTGGAAATTATTGCAGTAGTCCAAGTGAAAGATGATAATGGCTACTTGCGCGGGCAGGAATTGCTGATGAATTGTATCTGAGGTATAAAAGAGAAGTCAAGGATGACTCCTAAGATTTTTGGCCCAAGCAATTGGAACTATAGAGTAGCTGTTTACTGAGTTGAAGAAGACAGTGAGGTAGCAAGTTTGGGCTGGGCAACCAGGAGTTTTGTTTTTGAGTATGTTAACTTTGAAAGGCCTATTAGACTTAGAAATATCAAGTAGGTGATATGATATACAAACTAGAATTCCAGCAAGAGATTTACATTAGAAATAGAAATTTGGGAGTTATCAATTGAGTTGATGTGTGAGAAATTATAGTGATATTTATTAAAAACGGTATTATAACCTTTTTCTTTTAATTATATGTATTTTATTTGTATATATATTAATATATTTATATAATATTTTATTATAACATTTTTCTTTATGGCTTATTAGCAAAAATGCTGTATTTTCTGCCACATGAAGAACTTTGTTTCAATTTGGATTGGTTCTGTTTATCAGCAGACTGTGTATCTGACATTAAGTGCACCAGAAATTATGAGATTAGGGAATATATATTTCCTGTAATAATGTATTTAACTGCTTATTTGGTGAGAAGATGACTATAATAGTAGTATAGGCACATGTGTCTTACTTATTTTCAGAAATTGGTCCTGAACCTTTATAAAAGAAAGTATTTCTATGTGTATTGTGAAAAAGCTTTGACACTATTATTTAAATGCCTTATAGGCTTTCTGTGGCAATATTTCTCTTGTGGGTAAAAACAGGACAGCCAGAGAGACAGATCAAAAACAAATATTAAAAACAGGGATGAAAATATCTAGCAAGGAAGAGACTGTGTCTATTTAGACCCAAATATAAATCAGTAAAGGGAGAGGCTGAGCCTCAATTTAGATAATTGGTAAAAAGACAGATCTTCTGAATTCCATTCAGGTATATTTACTTCATATAAATGTATTTCAGAAAGTATTTTTTAAATGCCACAGTCTTTTCTGTTGTAAATGATTAATATTTTCTTATTGATAATTTTTCTATCTCTAGCACTTTTAGTTCCTCTATAGTAGGATTTGCCACATTGTGTTATAATATTCTGTTTACTTTCCAGTGTCTCCCACCAAATGTAAGTTTTTACAGCAGTAGTACAATGCCTTAGCACTTAAGCTCTCTGTATTAGTGAATAAATGAGTGAACTCACACACTCAGCTAAAATTTAGAGCTAGTAACCTTGCTTGGTTTTGAAAGTTAATGAGTTTTTGAGATTCCAGAGTATGAGTTATGGTCATATGTCACTTCCGAGTACCTCATTTTGAGCTGATGCTTTCAAATGAACATTTTATTCTACAGAATGCACATAGCAACAGTACTAAACCAAAGTTAGGTACATATTTGCTTTTTGTTATCTGTTCTTTTTTTTCCTTGTGGTAATGGATTTATACAAAATCATCTCAACTTTGGCCCAGACTTCTTGTGCTAAGTGGGCACACATTGCAAATAGTAGGCTGGGCTTAGAGTTTATTAGCCCGTAGTAGTATGTCTCATAGAAAATTCCCTGTGCACCTTTTAAAAATCTTTTACCTAGTCCTCCCCATTTCCAGGTAGATGGTAGAGTTACAGGCCAAGCTTCTCGTCAGTAATAATTATACTTTATAATTTATTACTTTCAGCTTTACAAGACAAACATACCCTGAGCCTTTATTGTTCCAATGCAGATTTAAGCACCCTGAGAACATTTATTTTTGCAGCCATGGTATTTTATTTCTAGATCCATAGTGTGTACATGTATGTGAATATATGTGTGTGTGTATATGTATGTATCTATATATATGTATATGTCACATTAGTCCATAACAGATTAATAAAGTTTATAGAAGAAGCTGTCTCTGATATTGTTGATGCAATAATAAATGCTTATAAATGTTAGCTGTTTATAGAAAATATTTTATATTATAAATTAGCTATAAAATTATTACCAAAATAATGAACTTAAAGCTCTAATCATTATTGTTATGCTTATTTTCACTTGGCTTTCTTGACCCCACTCTTTCCTGAATTTTATCTAACTCTTCTGATTCTTCTGTTGTAAGTTCTTGGTCTTCAAGTCTCTTTTCCTGCTTATACCGTTTCTGTAATTCCCTAGGTCATTGTCCCCACCTTCTACTGAAACTCATTACTGTATGATTCTACAAATCCTGTTAACCTCTCTCAGGGAGAAATGTGAGTGATTTAGCTGTTTTAAGAGCTGGAGAATTTGTTATCACTATGAAATAACAGCTTAGCAAGGTCTGAGAGTAGAATAAGCCACCAGATAAGAGACTGTTGTGTTACTGTGATTGTCCAGGTATCAGATACCTGAACAAGGGCACTCTGGGTATAGAGAAGGGGATGAACGCAAGAAATATTTGTGGGAGTAATCAGTGGAACTTGGCTATTGATTGTATATAGCAAGGAAAACAATTGAAAACCCTGAAATTGCCAGCTTCAGAATCATACTCTATTATTAATAATTGACATCGAGGTCCATTATTGGTTGGGAGGCAGTGAGATAAGTTTTGGACAGGATAACTTTGGGTTCCTAGCTTGGCATTGTCAGGCTGTTAGTTTTACTTGTTCCAGTCTGTCTGCACCCAGCCCTTGATAGCCTTCCCCCTCACTCACTCTGAATGTTATTGCTATTGATCTAAGAACTTCCCTGTAGGAAAAGTAGCTTCTTTTTGGTTACAATCAATAGTAGAAATTGTAATGTGTGGAACACAATTCCTTGTTTCCTACCCACATTGCCATTATTCTCTTCTTTTAACCCTTCCCTCTAGTGAAAAAGATTACTTAGAATAGTATTTACCACCATCACTACTACAACCTCACCTGACACCATCCAATCTCTGGGATATTGGTACATAAGTCTTTATATTTTTTAAAATAAATGAATCAACTTAGTAGAGATCTCTGAAGAAAAACTTTGTGAAGTGTTCATGATTAAAACAATCAATGAGTAGAGTAACACTCATTCACTGGTTTCATTAGGTAATAAATATGGTATATAAGATAACTGAAACTTATCCCAAAATGTTTTTAGTAGATTTTATGTACAGAGATTTTTATATTATATATACACTATAGGTTTTACACACATATATATACATGTATGTGTGTGTATACATTAAATAGCTCCAAATATGTTTCTTTATAATGTTTTACATGAGATTTACTACACTCTGAAATAGGGACATTCGCCTTGCTCCACACTTGACCTGTTGTGAAAGATAGAAATAGCTTTTTGTTTCAGAGCTTCAGAATGAAAGTCAGGAGCCCTAAGTTCTAGTCCAAAGTCTAACAGTAAATTCCTGTGTGAGATATTTTGTTTTTTTACCATTGAATTGATGGAAAGTGGAATAGTGCCTGGCATGTAGTAGGTGCTTAGCAAATATTTTTGAAACAAATCATTGTCTTATGTCTACTTCACTCCTTTTCTGATTTATCACTTGGGACTTCTTTACTACCTAGTAAATAAGCTTCTGAGTTTTTAACGTAATAGGAGTATCTAGGTTTTGATTGAAGTGAACTATTAATTTATATTGTCTTTTAGCTGTTTAGTGGAATTTTTGGCCTTTTTGATGTGTTTTCTTGTATACTTAAAAGTTGTCAAACAACTTTTCTAATACTTGATTTATTGAGAATACTTTCCTTAATATAATCTGCATGCCTTTATAATATGTAAGCAGTGTCTTATTTACAAGGATATAACCCATGTCCCCAGGGGTCTTTTAATACAGATGAAGAGACATACAAGTGGAACTGTATGAGAATAATTAAATGTTAGATGATGAAGAATTAATCCACAGGTATAGATGGGAGTTCTAGGAATAGAGAGAGCCACGTGGGCTGAAGCAGTAACAAAAGAATTCAAGAAGTAGATGAGACTTGAATTGGTTTTGGAGAGTAGTTA